>NC_091991.1:122362641-122962641 GCF_044704955.1 Pristiophorus japonicus
TCAAAAACTTAGTCTAACCCAATGTGCCTTTTGAACCATGTGCTGGAAACTTCTAACTTCTACCTCTCTATCTAGATATGTGGTAATTTCACTTTTAATTGAAGGTTCTAAAATGTTCCCTACTACGGGTCTTAAACTAACTAGTTTATACTTACCCAGGTTAGCTCTGTGTCCCTTTTAAAATTGTCTGCTACATTGGTCACTCTCCAGTCCTCTGGCAACACCTACACTAAATAAAGTCCTGAAATAAGAGCAGCACTTTTAACTGGGAGCGTTGTGCGGTGTGTGAAGTGAGTGGTTGGGCCGGCCCACGTGATCCCAGGGGTGCTTGCGAACCACGTGCGCCCCGGGATACGTGGGCCTTTATGCAGGCCTGTGGGTAGAGGCCCAGGAACGCAAGTGGCCGAACCTCCGGGACCATCAGGTAAGTTTGCAGATATTTTTGCAGGTCGGAGGCATCCGCCACCTCCGATCACAAATTCGGCCCCCTTGAGGTCAATTCTCCGAGGCACGCGCCTAGCAAGGACTGAGGTGATGGGAATACAGGCCTGGGTCAGGTGTGAGTACGATCCACAGATTTATTGCTAGCTTGTACATTGCTGAGATAGGAAAACAAACAAGGTCTTCCTGTTGTCGGATTCTTTTCCTTGTCACTTTTGTCTTCCCCTCCAAAAAAAATTTACCATTTATTAAGGATATATAGCATGCAACACTGTGTTATTAAGCACAGGATAAGTCATTCAAATGAAAACAGTTCATTAATTCTGCTTTAACTAAATTATCTTTTTAATATTCATAAAGAGTTCTGGGAATAGAAAACTGACTGAGGCATCTGAATATTCATGTGGTTTCTACTTACATAACAGCTTTAAGACAGAAATATAATGGAATTTATTTTGGGTGAATTTGGCATATTTATCACTTTATTTCTGAATCCTTTGCCCTCAATGAGTTACTCACGCTAAAAAGCCAATCATGTCGACCAAATCTGAAGCTTTTATTCTGGGGAAAGTAAACAGTTAAAAGTAGTGTTCCCTCGATTAAGGAGGTAGACTTATGAGATTTAAAATTAACTTAATTTCACATTTGAAAGCCGATGAATGAGTCTGTAGGCATGCCTGGAAATGATACCAGGAGTCTTTATTAGCTTCATTAAATGCATTAACAATGTCAATGGATGGCTGTGGTTTTCAGTAATTGTGCTAGCCATCTCCAAAGTCCTTGAGCATGTTGTCACCTTCCAAATCCGTTCCCATCTTTCCCGGAACTCCATGTTTAAATCCCTCCAGCTTTACGCCCCTGCCACAGTATTGAAACGGCTCTTATCAAAGCCACAAATAACATCCTATGTGACTGTGAACGTGGTAAACTATCCCTAACCGACCTCCTCGATGTCCCTGCAGCAGCGGACACGATTGACCACACGATCCTCTTCCAACACCTCCCCTCCATTGTGCAGCTGGATGGGACTGCACTCGCCTGGTTCCATTCCTAGACACCTAGAGCCCGAAATTGGTCAATATACCGCCCAAAAATGCGATTATGGTCAAAAAACACCTACATACCGCCGACATACTGCTCGACGTAATATTCATCCTTGACATACTGCCGAGCAGTATGCACACCGTCCGCCTGCATACCGCCCAAAAAGTCCGATTTTCATCGCATACCGCTGACATACCACTGGAGCTGCATACCGTCCTGGAAAAGGTGGTTTTACGAGATGTGAAATGGGCAGAGTGCATGGAGCCGCCATTTTGGAAATCGGGAACTGTCAGCTAAAGCAGCAATCTATTTCTGAAGTGAACAGTAATTTTACAGTGCAATTTAGATTGGAAAAGGCATTTCTATTGTTACTGAGTAACTTATTAAGATAGAAGGCATTTTAGTTCTATTTTTTTCGTCTCAAAATATTGTGGAGATTTAAAAAGAATGGGGCCTGTATTATCTCAGCCTGTATTGCTGACAACCTGTCTAATGGAGGAACCAGATGTAAGAAAGTTTATTGAGGAGAGTTATAAGGGTAATGGAGGAAGTTGCAGACTGATGAGGAGGAGGAGGCCTTACCCCCAAAGGATTTTCAGGGAGAAGCACTCATACTTGGACCTGACCGATCGACAGTGCGTTCAAAGGCTGCACTTCCGAAAAGAGGTGATCAATGAGATGTGCCAGCTCATTAAGGCAGACCTGCAGCCCAGTACCACCAACATTACTGCATTCTCTATCGAGGTGAAGGTGACTGCAGCACTTTCCTTTTATGCATGTGGCTCTTTTCAGGCATCAGCTGGGGACATATGCTGCATTTCTCAGCACGCTGCTCATCAGTGGATTCAACAGGTAACTGAAGCACTGTATGCACGCTGGATGGAATTTATAAACTTCCCAATGACCAGGGAGGCACAGAGTGTCAGGGCTTTGGGATTTGCACACATTGCTAGTTTCTCCAAGGTGCAGGGTGCTGTTGACTGTACCCATATTGCCCTGCAAGCACCATTACAGGAGGTGGAGGTGTACCGAAACCGTAAGGGATTCCACTCCCTCAACATGCAGCTTGCATGCGACCATACACAGCACATAATGGCAGCGAATGCCAACTTTCTAGGGAGCATCCATGATGCGCACATCTTGCGTGAGAGCACTGTGTCTGACCTGTTAAAGTCTGAGCCACAAGTTAAATGCTGGATGCTGGGGGATAAAGGATACGGCCTCGCCACCTGGCTCTTGAGCTGTCCTGCGGAACCCTCAGACAGAACCCGAGCAACGATATAATAAGAGCCATATAGCCATATGTAACACAATTGAAAAGACAATTGGAGTGCTGAAGCAGCGCTTTCGATGCTTGGACCACTCAGGAGGCAGGCTGCAATACCACTCTGAGCAGTTTGCTCAGTTCACAGTGGTGTGCTGCATGTTGCATAATTTAGCAATCATGCAGGGACAGGAATTGCCACAGGAGACTGCGGGACCACCTGGGGAAAGAGTACAAGAGATGGAGGAGGAAGAAGAGGACAATGAGGGACAGGAGGATGAGGAGGAGCTTGCAGATGAACCCATGGCACCACCTCACCCCCAACCAACACCACAGCGGAGGGCACGCAGAGCATATGCCACAGCAAAAGTATTATGTCAGCAGCTCATAAATGAACACTTTGCTTGAATGATGAGAGATGCATTTTAGGACCCTGATGACTGTTACCCCAAAAGTTTGACACTGTACAAGAGTGCTTAAATTCAATTCATACATTTATATAAACATTTTAAAAATATATAACAATTTTAAAACTTTGTAAAACTTATAACTATAAAACAACTGTAACAACTTTAATAGCAACTTTAATAACAACTTTAACAAAACTTTTACAACTTCAATAAACTTTTACAAATCAAACTTCAATTACAACAAAAAGACCCTTTTGTTATGTATGTAAACCTGTAATTACCATGTCTAACCACCAGAGGGCTTATCCCCTGGAGTCCCAAGAGATCCCACAATCCCTTGGGAGCACCTGTATATAAGGAAGCCTCACAGGCTGGAGAGGCACTCTGAGATCTGTAATAAAGGACTATGGTCACACTTACTTTAAGCTTGCAGTATCTAGTCTGACTCTTTATCCAAGACATAACAACTGGCGACGAGATACAGATGACGAACCCCAACGCAACAATGCAGAGAACTGTGGGCATCCTGGAGAAATTTTTGGAGGGAGATGATTGGGAAATATTCATGGAGCGACTTGACCAATACTTCGTGGCCAACGAGCTGGAAGGAGAGGGAATGCTGCCAAACGAAGGGCGATCCTCCTCACCGTTTGCGGGGCATCAACATATGGCCTCATGAAAAACCTGCACACTGGTCCGGGAGCATCTAAACCCGAAGGAAAGCGTTCTGATGGCGAGGTATCGGTTCTACACATACAAGAGGTCTGAAGACCAGGAAGTGGCGATCTACGTTGCCGAGCTAAGATGCCTTGCAGGACATTGTGAATTTGAAGGACACTTGGAGCATATGCTCAGGGACTTCTTTGTACTTGGCATTGGCCATGAAGTAATACTTCGCAAACTTTTGACTGTAGAGACCCCAACCTTGAAAAAAGCCATAGAGATAGCCCAGGCGTTTATCTCCTCCAGTGACAATACCAAACAAATTTGCCAGCACACGAGTCCTGCTGCAAGTACTGTGAACAAAGTAACGTTGTTTGCGAATCAAAATGTCCATGGCAGGATTACACGCCTGTAGCTGTACATCCGCAGATGACTCAGAGTCCACCATCAAGGGTGAGGAATACAAGCCAATTAACACCTTGTTGGCGCAGCGGGGATGATCATCGATTCCATTCATGCTACTTCAAAGGATACGTTTGCAAGGGCTGTGGAACAATGGGACACCTCCAACATATGTGCAGGCAAGCCGCAAACCCTGCTAATCCTGCAAACCACCATGTTGCAGAGGAGGACAGATCCACAGTGGATCATGACGAACCAGAGCCTGAGACCGAGGAGGCAGAATTATATGGGGTGCATACATTTACCACAAAGTGTCCCCAATAATGCTGAAGATTGAATTAAATGGACTCCCGGTGTCCATGGAGCTGGACACGAGTGCAAGCCAGTCCATAATGAGTAAAAAGACTTTTGATAAGTTGTGGTGCAACAAGACTTCAAGGCCAGTCCTGAATCCCATTCGTACCAAACTTAGAACGCACACAAAGGAACTGATTCCCGTAATTGGCAGTGCTACCGTAAAGGTCTCCTACAATGGAGTGGTGCACGATTTACCACTCTGGGTGGTATCAGGCAATGGCCCCACACTGTTGGGCAGGAGCTGGCTGGGAAAGATACGCTGGAACTGGGACGACGTCCGAGCGCTTTCGTCCATCGACAACACCTCGTGCCCAGGTCCTAAGCAAGTTTCCCTCGCTGTTCGAACCAGGCATCGGGAAGTTCCAAGGAGCAAAAGTGCAGATCCATTTGATTCCGGGGGTGCGACCCATCCATCACAAGGCGAGAGCGGTACCTTACATGATGAGAGGGTGGAGATCGAGCTGGACAGGCTGTAATGAGAGGGTATCATTTCGCCGATCAAATTCAATGAGTGGGCTAGTCCAGTTGTTTCAGTCCTCAAGGGAGATGGCACCGTCAGAATTTGTACCCGCTACCAAAGGCAGACAACCTATTTGCGACGCTGGCGGGAGGGAAAACGTTCCCGATGCTGGACTTGACCTCAGCCTACATGAAGCAGAAGTTGGAGGAATCTTCGAAAGGCCTCACCTGCATCAACATGCACAAAGGTCTTTTCGTTTACAACTGATGCCCGTTTGGGATTCGATCAGCCGTGGCGATATTCCAGAGCAACATGGAAAGGGTTGACGTTGGTCCCGCGCACTGTGGTCTTCCAGGACAACTTCTTGTCGGGACACCGTCGAGCACCTGCAGAACCTGGAGGATGTTCTTAGTCGGCTTAATCATGTGGGGCTCTGGCTAAAATGCTCGAAGTGCATTTTCCTGGCGCCTGAAGTGGAGTTTCTGGGGAGAAGAATCGCGGCGGACGGCATCAGACCCACTGATTCAAAGATGGAGGCAATCAAAAACGCACTGAGACCACAGAACATGACAGAGCTGCGGTCGTTTCTAGGACTCCTGAACTATTTTGGTAACTTCTTACCGGGTCTTAGCACATTGTTAGAACCCCTGCACTCTTTACTGCATAAGGGAGATGAATGGGTATGAGGTAAAAGCCAAGAAAATGCCTTTGAGAAAGCTAGGTAGCTGTTATGTTCAAACAAATTGCTTGTGTTGTACGATCCATGTAAACATTTGGTACTAGCATGTGATGTGTCATCGTACGGGGTCGGGTGTATATTGCAATAAGCTAAGAGGGCCTACAGTATGATCGAAAAAGAAGCATTAGCGTGTGTTTACAGGGTAAAGAAAATGCATCAATATCTGTTCGGGCTCAAATTTGAATTAGAAACCGACCATAAGCCACTTATATCCCTCTTTTCTGAAAATAAGGGGATAAATACGAATGCATCGGCCCGAATCCAGAGATGGGCGTTCACGTTGTCTGCATACAACTACGCCATCCGTCACAAGCCAGGCACAGAAAACTGTGCAAATGCTCTCAGTAAGCTACCATTGCACACCACCGGGGTGGAGGTGGCACAGCCCGCAGATTTAGTTATGGTAACGGAAGCATTCGAGAGTGAGCAATCACCTGTTACCGCCCGACAGATTAGAACCTGGATGAGCCAGGACCCCTTACTGTCCTTAGTAAAAAAAAACTGTGTGCTCCACAGGAGTTGGTCTAGTGTCCCGTTAGAGATGCAGGAAGAAATAAAGCCGTTCCAGCGGCGCAAAGATGAAATGTCTATGCAGGCAGACTGTCTCCGATGGGATAATCGGGTAGTTTTGCCAAAAAAGGGCAGGGACACTTTCATGAGTGATCTCCACTGTACCCACCCAGACATTGTAATGATGAAAGCGATAGCCAAATCCCACGTGTGGTGGCCCGGTATCGATGCAGACTTAGAGTCCTGCATGCACAAGTGTAATACATGTTCCCAGTTAAGCAATGCATCCAGGGGGTCTTGGACCTCCAAACCGTGGTCTAGGGTTCCTGCAACTATGCGGGCCCATTCTTTGGAAAAATGTTTTTAGTGGTTGCAGATGCATATTCCAAATGGATTGAATGTGTGATAATGTCGGCAAGCACGTCCGCTGCCACCATTGAAAGCCTACGGGCCATATTTGTCTCGCACGGTCTGCCTGATGTCCTTGCAAGTGACAATGGGCTGTGCTTTACCAGTGCCGAATTCAAGGAATTCATGACCTGCAATGGGGTCAAACATGTCACGTCTGCCCCGTTTAAGCCAGCGTCCAACGGTCAGGCAGAACGAGCAGTTCAAACAATCAAGCAGAGCTTGAAAAGGGTAACTGAAGACTCACTGCAGACTCGCTTATCCCGAGTCCTGCTTAGTTACCGCACAAGACCCCACTCACTCACTGGGGTCCCTCCCGCTGAACTGTTCATGAAAAGGGCACTTTATAAAAGGCTCTCGTGAGTCCACCCTGATCTACACGAACAGGTAGAGAGCAGACGGCTTCAACAGAATACATATCATGATCGCGCAAATGTGTCAAGCGAAATTGAAGTCAATGATCCTGTATTTGTGTTGAACTATGGACAAGGTCCCAAGTGGATTGCTGACACTGTTTTGGCCAAAGAGGAGAGTAGGGTGTTTGTGGTCAAACTCGCAAATGGACTCATCTGCAGAAAACACTTGGACCAAACCAAACTCAGATTTACGAACTATCCAGAATAATCCACAATAGACTCTACCTTTTTCGACCCTCCAACACACACACAAGTGGCAACCGACCCAGCGGTTGACCATGAAGCAGAACCCTCACCCGCAGCAGCCCAGCAAGACTCACCACCCCCAGCAGTCCAGCGAGGCCAGCTGCGCAGCAGCCCAACGAGGGCCCAACAAACGACTCACCAACACCAGCATTTGCACCAAGATGATCAACCAGGGAAAGGAAGGCCCCAGATTGACTCACATTGTAAATAGTTACACTATTTAGGTGGGGAGGGCGCGGGGGAGTGTTGTTATGTATGTAAACCTGTAATTACCATGTCTAACCACCAGAGGGCTTATCCCCTGGAGTCCCAAGGGATCCCACAATCCCTTGGGAGCAACTGTACATAAGGAGGCCTCACAGGCTGGAGAGGCACTCTGAGATCTGCAATAAAGGACTACGGTCCCACTTACTTTGAGCTTGCAGTATCTAGTCTGACTCTTTATCCAAGACATAACACCTTTACTTTCCTTGGCCACAACCTCTGCCTCACCACGCCTGCATGCTACACCACCCTTGGGACTATTCCCTCCTTTTTTTACTCCCACCCTTTCCTTTCCAAGTGCCCCTGGGCACGGGCCTCCCCGTGTTGATACCAAGCCGGCGTGTAGCACCGCACCCCAAGGGCCGTTGCTGTTGTTGGGGGGTCAGACATTGCAGGTGCAATAAATGAGGCCTCGGGAGAACCTCGCGATGTGGAAGGCACGGCTCCAGGGCTGGAAGATGATGTCAGCTCCCCACCCTCGGGTGCTGTCGACCTGACTGCTATGGCAAGGGTGGGTTCCGCGCCATGTCTCAATCCTATCGATTGCCGCGTGGCTTTGGCGCGGCGGTTTGCTCCATCGCGGCGATCGTACGCAACCTTTCCTCCAGCTGCCGCTCTGATAGAGCCATGATGTTTGTGGCTATTGTAGTTATGGCCTTGAGCATCTCTCGACCTATGTCGATGCTGGCCTGTGACAGACGCACTATGTCCTGGTACACGACTACAGCACCCTACCTTTCCTGCACCAAACTTCATCGCTGTGGCAAAGGCGTTGCCACACTGGGGGTGCCTTGCTGCGCATTGCTTGGTCCTGCTGAATCAGATGAGCCATGGGGGAATCCCCTGAATATAGACTCGGTGGTGGAGGATGTTCCAGCTGGCCCACATGGAGCTGGTGTATCCTCCTCCATCTCTACCCCCAGCTCCACCTCCACTGGCTCCAGGATCAGTGGCTCTTCCTCTTCATCTTCCTCATCTCTGCCAGTGGTGACGTCAGGAGAGGGCTGGGCGATGCCAGAGGTGGAGGCAGGCGGGGGTCTGTCGTCTGGTCTCTCTGCGGAGTCTCGTCTGAATCGTCCGAGTCTGGAAGTACAAAACAACATTTAAAAATGCTTGGCACCAGGGGAGGGATCAGCGTTACATTAGTACAGTGACTTATCGCAGTCTTACTTAGATGTCCATCACTGCTGCAGTACTACAATACGTATCGCAGACAGACAATACGTATATGCATTGCGTTACATGCCCCCAACATTGCAGTAAATCACATGAGGCCAACAATACAGTGCAATAAACTTACATTACATCAGGCCAACATTACAGTTACAGGTATATTGCATGACATGAGAGGACCACAACACAGACTGCATTTTATTGAACTTACCAACCTGTGTGAGTGGGTCAGCTCCAATGCCGGTGGTGGCACGGTTGCTATCCCCGACCAGAGACAGGGCAATGACTTCAATGTCAGTAAGAGGCTCCTGGGTTGTGGGTCCTCCCCTATGCGCCGCTAATCAGATGCTATTGCAGAAAGTAAAGTAAATCAAAGTAAAAATCTTCAAAACATTTAACCACACACATGCGCGCACACGCACACACAGACACACTGAACCTACATAGGCCATGGGGAGGGGAGGGCGGTGGGCGCATAAATAAAATCATTATTTGCTCTTGCTACCCTCATCAGGTCGTTCCACCTCTTATGGCACCTTTCTCCGGTGCGTACCATGGTACTTTTAGGACACAGCCTCCCCAGTCCCATATGCGGTTGTACTCCTTTGGGAGGGGCTTTCCAATACCACCTTTCGTTAGCTCGGAAGGGCAGGTAACTCCGTCTCATCGAAGGCAGGTGCCCTCAGCTTCCCCTCCTTCTTGATGTTCCTGCGCCTTGAGGTCTTTTTTAACATTGCCATAATCTTTCTGGACCCAAGTTTCAACTAGATTTGCTCCTATTTTTTGGATCAACTATATTTTTTTTGGAGTATCCTAGAAATTGCAATTCTCCATAGTTAGTTTGCCCCAGTTCTAGTGAGTTAGTTTAGTTTAGTTTTAGTTCAGTTTTTTTTTTAAAAAGGAGACGTGTCCAGCCACTTACGTCTGTTTTGCAAGTTTGAACTGCGAAAAGTTACTCCAAACTAAATTAGAACGGAGTAAGTGTCCACTTTTGTGTGCCAGGATAAACCTTGTGTTGAGTTAAAAAATCAGCACAGCTAGCCAGAGATGGGGACGGGGCGGGGGGGGTGGGGTGGGGGGCAGGGGAAGGGAAAAGAGAGCATGAAGCACCTTCACTTTTGAAAATAAAGAACCATCATCAATAATAAATGATTGATCAATCAATCAATAAATCAAAAAATAAAAAATAAAAAATAAAAATATAAAAAAATAAAAAATCAATCAAAAAATAAAAAATAAAAAAAATAAAAAATCAATCAATAAATCAATAAATAAAAAAATAAAAGTCCCTACCTCACCTACTGCAGCACGCAGCGCCTGTCTGTTCAGCCAGGGGCTGGAAATCGATCACCCAGCAGCAAAGCTCACTAAAGCACGCAGCAGACTATCTTTGGCCGTTCAGGCAGGGGCTAGGGCCGGGAAATCAATCACCCAGCCAATGTTTCTGTGCCATTGCGCATGCGCGCAACCTCCAACGCGCATGCGCAATGCTGCCGGTGCTCACAGACACGCTGGGCCCTAGCCCCGCCCCCATGCCGGCGGTGTAGACACAGCATGTTGATAGCTCCGCCCCCCGCAGCTCAAGTTGCGCTGCGCCGACTGGAATGGAGGCCTACAGACAGTTCAGAATAGCGAGGTACTTTTTAAGCGCACTTTTAATTCTAAAAAATAGGCGCAAGGCACGGAGGTGCGCCATTCTAATGAACAGTTCAAACTTGGACCCTCTGTGAATGATTTTTGCTTTGTTAAATATCTCTTCTTAGCTTTCAACTGAAGAATTATTAGTTGTTACGAATATATTTGCACTGTGCTATGTATTTTTCAAGTATCTGCCTGTCGACTAGCTTGCTGCTCCTTCTCACTCTCTCTCCCTCTTCTTCAACTCACTGCACATGCGTGGGTGACCCCTGACCCACGACATCACATGTAAAATGCTTCTGTAAAAAAACGGGAAAAAAAATAAAATTTGCGCATGTGCAGTTCAGTGCCGCACCGCCCATTGAACAGGAAATCGATCTGGTTCGTCTACTAGGATTCCATCATCATCATCATCATCATCATCATAGGCAGTCCCTCGGAATTGAGTAAGACATGCTTTCACTCTTAACATGAGTTCTTAGGTGACTGAACAGTCCAATACGAGAACCACAGTCCCTGTCACAGGTGGGACAGATAGTCATTGAGGGAAGGGGTGGGTGGGACTGGTTTGCCACACGTTCTTTTCGCTGCCTGCGATTGATTTCTGCATGCTCTTGGCGACAAGACTCGAGGTACTCAGCACCCTCCCGGATGCACTTCCTCCACTTAGGGTGGACTTTGGCCAGGGACTCCCAGGTGTCAGTGGGGATGTTGCGCTTTATCAGGGAGGCTTTGAGGGTGTCCTTGTAAAGTTTCCACTGCCCACCTTTGACTCGTTTGCCTTGAAGGAGTTCTGAGTGGAGCGCTTGTTTTGGGAGTCTCATGTCTGGCATGTGGACAATGTGGCCTGCCCAGCAGAGCTGATCAAGTGTGGTCAGCGCTTCAATGCTGGGGATGTTGGCCTGGTCGAGGACGCTAACATTGGTGCATCTGTCCTCCAAGAGGATTTGTAGGATCTTGTGGAGACATCGTTGATGGTATTTCTCCAGCGACTTGAGGTGTCTACTGTACATGGTCCATGTTTCTGAGCCATCCTACTAGGATACATACCACCCGATGCAGATCGTTGACATACTGGCGAAAACATTTTGATCAATTCTGTCCTCTTCGATCTCGGCGGTATGCGACGCACCGCCAGCATACCGCCGAGAAATAGGCAGACCTTACGCATCGACCAATTTTGGCCCTCTTGAGTACTGCCTTCAGTTTTGGTCTCCTTATTTAAGAAAGGATATACTTGCATTGGAGGCATTTCAGAGAAGGTTCACTAGGTTGATTCCAGAGATGAGGGGGTTGACTTATGAAGATAGGTTGAGTAGGTTGGGCCTATATTCAGTGGAGGTGATCTTATTGAAACATATAAGATAATGAGGGGGCTCAACAAGATGGATGCAGAAAGGATATTTCCACTCATAGGGGAATCTAGAACTAGGGTCATAGTTTCAGAATAAGGGGTCGCCCATTTAAAACTGAGATGAGGAGGAATTTCTTCTCAGAGGGTTGTAAATCTGTGAAATTCTCTGCCCCAGAGAGCTGTGGAAGCTGGGACATTGAATATATTTAAGGTGGAAATAGACAGATTTTTGAGCGATAAGGGAATAAAGAGTTATGGGGAGCGGGCAGGGAAGTGGAACTGAGTCCATGATCAGATCAGCCATGATCTTATTAACATAGAAACATCGAAAATAGGTGCAAGTTTAGGCCATTCGGCCCTTCGAGTCTGCACCGCCATTCAATAAGATCATGGCTGATCATTCCTTCAGTACCCCTTTCCTGCTTTCTCTCCATACCCCTTGATCCCCTTAACCGTAAGAGCCATATCTAACTCCCTCTTGAATATATCCAGTGAACTGGCATCAACAACTCTCTGTGCGGCAGGGAATTCCACAGATTAATAACTCTCTGAGTGAAGAAGTTTCTCTTCATCACAGTCCTAAATGGCCTACCCCTTATCCTAAGACTATATCCCCTGGTTCTGGACTTACCCAACATCGGGAACATTCTTCCCGCATCTATCCTGTCCAGTCCCATCAGAATCTTATATGTTTCTATGAGATCCCCTCTCATCCTTCTAAACTCCAGTGAATAAAGGCCCAGTTGATCCAGTCTCTCCTCATATGACAGCCCAGCCATCCCCGAAATCAGTCTGGTGAACCTTCGCTGCACTCCCTCAATAGCAAGAACGTCCTTCCTCAGACTAGGAGACCAAAACTGAACACAATATTCAAGGTGAGGCCTCACTAAGGCCCTGTACAACTGCAGTAAGACCTCCCTGCTTCTATATTCAAATTCCCTTGCTATGAAGGCTAATATACCATTTGCCTTCTTTACCGCCTGCTGTACCTCCCAGGTCTTGTTGCACCTCCCCTTTTCCTAATCTGCCGCCATTCAGATAATATTCTGCCTTCGTGTTTTTGCCCCCAAAATGGATAACCTCACATTTATCCACATTATACTGCATCTGCAATGAATTTGCCCACTCACCTAACCTGTCCAAGTCAGCCGGCAGCCTCTTAGCATCCTCCTCACAGCTCACACCGCCACACAGTTTAGTGTCATCCGCAAACTTGGAGATATGACACTCTATTCCTTCATCTAAATCGTTAATGTACATTGTAAAGAGCTGGGTTCCCAGCACTGAGCCCTGCGGCACTGCACTAGTCACTGCCTGCCATTCTGAAAAGGACCCGTTTATCCCGACTCTCTGCTTCCTGTCTGCCAACCAGTTCCCTATCCACGTCAGTATATTACCCCCAATACCATGTGCTTTGATTTTGCACACCAATCTCTTGTGCTGGATCTTGTCAAAAGTCTTTTGAAAGTCCAAATACACCACATCCACTGGTTCTTCCTTGTCCACTCTGCGAGTTGCATCCTCAAAAAATTCCTGAAGATTCGTCAAGCATGATTTCCCTTTCATAAATCCATGCTGACTTGGTCCGATCCTGTCACTGCTTTCCAAATGTGCTGCTATTTCATCCGTAATGATTGATTCCAACATTTTCCCCACTACTGATGTCAAGCTAACCAGTCTATAATTACCCTTTTTCTCTCTCCCTCCTTTTTTAAAAAATGGTGTTACATTAGCTACCCTCCAGTCCATAGGAACTGATCCAGAGTCGATAGTCAGTTGGAAAATGATCACCAATAATGCATCCACTATTTCTCGGGCCATTTCCTTGAGTACTCTGGGATGCAGACTATCAGGCCCCGGGGATTTATTGGCCTTCAATCCCATCAATTTCCCTAACAGAATTTCCCACCTAATAAGGATATCCTTCAGTTCCTCCTTCTCAGTAGACCCACTGTCCCCTCGTACCTTCGGAAGGTTATTTGTATCTTCCTTCGTGAAGACAGAACCGAAGTATTGGTTCAATTGGTCTGCCATTTATATGTTCCCCATTATAATTTCACCTGAATCCGACTACAAGGGACCTACATTTGTCTTTACTAATCTTTTTCTCTTCACATATTTATAGAAGCTTTTTCAGTCAGTTTTTATATTCTGTGCAAGCTTCCTCTCATACTCTATTTTCCCCTCCTAATTAATCCCTTAGTCCTCCTCTGTTGAATTCTAAATTTCTTCCAGTCCTCAGGTTTGTTGCTTTTTCTAGCCAATTTATATGCCTCTTCCTTGGCTTTAACTTATCCTTAATTTCCTTTGTTAGCCATGGTTGAGCCGGCTTCCCAGTTTTATTATTACTCCAGACAGGGATGAACGATTGCTGAAGTTCATCCATGTGATCTTTAAATGTTTGCCATTGCCTATCCACCATCAACCCTTTAACTGTCCTTTGCCAGTCTATTCTAGTCAATTCACGTCTCATACCGTCGAAGTTACCTTTCCTTAAGTTCAGGACCCTAGTTTCCGAATTAACTTTGTCACTCTCCATCTTAATAAGGAATTCTACCATATTATGGTCACTTTTCCCCAAGGGGCCTCGCACAACAAGATTGTTAATTAATCCCTTCTCATTACACATCACCCAGTCGAGGATGGCCAGCTCCCTGGTTGGTTCCTCGTCATATTGGCCGAGAAAACCATCCCTAATACACTCCAGGAAATCCTCCTCCACCACATTGCTACCAGTTAGGTTAGCCCAATCAATGTGTAGATTAAAGTCGCCCATGATTACTGCTGTACCTTTATTTCACACATCCCTTATTTCTTGTTTGATGCTGTCCCCAATCTCACTGGTACTATTTGGTAGTCTATACACAACTCCCACTTGCGTTTTCTGCCCTTTGGAATTCCGTAGCTCCACCCATACCGATTCCACATCATCCAGGCTAATGTCCTTCCTTACAATTGCATTGATTTCTTCTTTAACCAGCAACGCCACCCCGCCTCCTTTTCCTTTCTGTCTATCCTTCCTAAATGCTGAATATCCTTGGATGTTGAGTTCCCAGCCTTGGTCACCCTGGAGCCATGTCTCCGTGATGCCAATCACATCGTATCCATTAACTGCTATTTGCGCAGTTAATTCATCCACCTTATTCCGAATACTCCTCGCATTGAGGCACAGAGCCTTCAGGCTTGATTTTTTAACACACTTTGTCCCTTTAGAATTTTGCTGTAATGTGGTCCTTTTTGTTTTTTGCCTTGGATTTCTCTGCCCTCCACTTTTACTATTCTCCTTTCTATATTTTGCTTCTGACTCCCATTTTATTTCCCTCTGTCTCCCTGCATAGGTTCCCATCCCCCTGCCATATTAGTTTAACTCCTCCCCAACAGCACTAGCAAACACTCCCCCTAGGACATTGGTTCCAGTCCTGCGCAGGTGCAGACCGTCCGGTTTGTACTGGTCCCACCTCTCCCAGAACCGGTTCCAATGTCCCAGGAATTTGAATCCCTCCCTTCTGCACCACTCCTCAAGCCACGTATTCATCTGAGCTATCCTGCGATTCCTACTCTGACTAGCAAGTGGCACTGGTAGCAATCCTGAGATTACTACTTTTGAGGTCCTACTTTTTAATTTAACTCCTAGCTCCCTAAATTCGTCTCATAGGACCTCATCCTGTTTTTTACCTATGTCATTGGTACCTATATGCACCATGACAACTGGCTGTTCACCCTCCCTTTTCAGAGTGTCCTGCACCCGCTCCATTAAATGGCAGAGCTGGCTCAAAGGGCCAAATGGCTGACTGCTGCTCCTATTTCTTATGTTCTTATTCTCTAGCCATAGCCAGAAAATTCGATGCAATGGCTTCTCTTCACACTCCCACACTGTTACATCTGGTCTCCACCAAGGATCTATTCTTGGCCCCCTCCTTTTTCTCATCTACACGCTGCCCCTCGGTGATATCATCCAAAAACACAACATTAAGTTCCACATTTACTCTGATCATACCCAGCTTTAACTCACCACCTCCTCGCCCGACCCCTCCACTATTTCGAAATTATCAGACAACTTGTCTGTTATCCAATACTGCATGAGCAGAAATTTCCTCCAACTAAATATTGGGAAGACCAAAACCATTGTCTTCGGTCCCTGCCACAGACTCTGCTCCCTTGCTACCAGCTCCATCCCTCTCCCTGGAACTGAGACTGAAGCAGATCATTCACAACTTTGGTGTCGTATTTGTCCCTGAAATGAGCTTCCGACCACTTATCCATGCCATCACTAAGACAGCATATTTCCACCTCTGTATCATCGCCCAACTCCGCCCCTGCCTCAGCTCATCTGCTGCTGAAATTATCATGCACACCTTTGTTACCTCTAGACTGGACTATCGCAGTGCACTCTTGGCCGACCTCCCTTCTTCTACCCTCCATAAACTTAAGCTCATCCAAATCTCTGCTTCCCGTACTTTAACTCGCGTCACCCATCACTCGCTGACCTACGTAGGCTCCCGGTTAAGCAATGCCTCGATTTAAAAATTCTCATCCTTGTTTACAAATCCCTCCATGGCTTCGCCCCTCCCTACCTCTGTAATTTCCTCCAGCCCCACAACCCCTCCACCCCCCGAGATATCTGTGCTCCTCTAATTCTGCCCTCTTGAGCATTCCTGATTATAATCGCTCCACCACTGGTGGCCGTGCCTTCAGCTGCCTGGGCCCTAAGCTCTGGAACACCCGCCCTACATCTCTACGCCTCTCTACCTCCCTTTCTTCCTTTAAGATGTTCCTTAAAACCTACCTCTTTGACCAAGGTTTTGTCATATGCCCTAATATTCGCTCATGTGGCTCGATTGTTTGATAAGGCTCCTGTGAAGCGCCTTGGGACATTTTACTCCATTAACAGTGCTATATAAATACAAGTTGTTGTTGTTATGGCCATGTTGAAAAGTTTGATTTTTAAATGACCATTGAGTCACTTTTAACATAGGATTTACAGTTACAGGATCTTTTTTCTGTTCTGTAGCTAGATCCTGAGTATGAATAATGTTTAAGCAGGCAGGCAGTCTAGTTTGTTAAATGAGTACAAGCACGTGGCCAACCAATGAACTGGACAGCTTCAACCCGAGGTGACGAAGACACTGTCCCATGTTTCCTTCTCCTCCCCACCTACCTAATGTAAAGAGTAGCAGCAGATCTAGTCGTAAATTAAATAACCCGGTATCGAGGCACGTGGTTTTGAATTATTGTATTGTATTGGAACCAGTAATCATTTGTTATGCCTGCTTTAGGTTTAATTATTTAATCTAAATCATGTTCTTCTAATATTTTTGAATCGTTGATTTAGTAACTATCTATCTGGAATTCACCTGCATTGACTGATATCACAAATTGATTGAATTTAAATCCAAAAAAGGAATAAGGGTTCTAAATTGGGGGAAGGCCAATTATACCAGGCTCAGAGTTGATTTAGAAAAAGTGGACTGGAAACAGTTACTAGAAGGTAAATCAGTGACAGAGCAGTGGGAGGCATTCAAGAGGGAGGTACATGGAGTTCAGGATAAACATGTTCCCACAAAGAAAAAGGGCAGAACTGCCAATTTTAGAGCCCCCTGGATGACAAGGTGCATATAGGGCAAGATAAGGCAAAAAAGGGAAACCTTTCTCAGAAATTGTGAGCTCAATACTGCAGAAAGCCTAACAGTGCAGGGGTGAAATTAAAAAGAAAATTAAGAAAGCAAAAAGAGGGCATGAAAAAATATTGGCAAGTAGAATCAAAGAACACTCAAAGATGTCTCACAATTACATAAAGAGCAAGAGGATAATAAGATAACTAAGGAAAGAATAGGGCCTATTAGAGACCAAAATGATGATCTTTGTGTGGAGGCGGGTAAGGTACTTAATGAATACTTTGCAGCTGGCTTCACAAAAGAGGACGATGCCGACATTGACGTTCAGGAGGAAGATAGTGAAATATTGGACGGGATAAACATAGGGAGAGAGGAAGTATTAAGGGAGTGAAAGGTTATGGGGATTGGGCCGGGAAGTGGAGCTGAGCCCAAGATCAGATCAGCCATGATCTTATTAAATAGCAGAGCAGGCTCGAGGGGCCTACTCCTGCTCCTATTTATTTTGTCCTTATGTTCTAAGTTGAAAGTAGATAAATCGCCAGGACTGGATGAAATATATCCTAGGCTATTAAAAGAAGCAAGGGAGGAAATTGTGGAGGCTCTGAACATCATTTTCCAATCCTCTGTGGTTACAGGAGTTGTGCCAGAGGATTGGAGAACTGATAATGCTGTACCATTGTTAGAAAGGGAGGAAGGGATAAATCGAGCAATTACAGGCCAGTTAGTTTAACCTCGGTGGTGGGCAAATTACTGGAATCAATTCTGAGGGACAGTATAAACCTTCACTTCGAGAGACACAGATTAATCAAGGACAGTTAGCATGGACTTGTTAAGGGAAGGTCGTGTCTGACTAACTTGATTGAGTTATTTGAGGAAGTAACAAGGAGGGTCAATGAGGGCAGTTGCATTTGATGTAGTCTACATGGATTTTAGCAAAACTTTGACAAGGTCCCACATGGCAGACTGGTCATGAAAGTAAAGCCCATGGGATCCAAGTGAGAGCGGCAAATTGGATCCAAAATTGGCTCAGTGGCAGGAAGCAAAGGGTAATGGTTGAGGGGAGTTTTCATGACTGGAAGGCTGTTTCCAGTGGGGTTCTGCAGGGCTCAGAACTCGGTCCCTTACTTTTTGTAGTGTATATTAATGATTTGTACTTAAATGTAGGGTGCAAAAAAATGTACAAAAATTTGCCGTGTGGTTGACAGTGAGGAGGAAAGCGTTAGACTGCAGGAAGATATCGATGGACTGGTCAGTTAGGTTGAAAAGTGGCAAATGGAATTCAATCCAGAAAAGTGTGAGGTAATGCATTTGGGGAGGGGCAACAAGGCAAGGGAATACACAATAAATGGGAGGATACTGAGAGGTGTGGATGAACAGGGGAACCTGAGAGTATATGTCCACAGATCCTTAAAAGTAGCAGGGTAGATCGATATAGTAGTTAAAAAGGCGTATGGAATGCTTTCCTTTATTAGCCGAGGCATAGAATACAAGAGCAGAGAGGTTATGCTGGAACTTTATACAATACTAATTAGGCCACAGCTAGATCACTGCCTGTAGTTCTATTCACCACATTACAGGAAGGATGTGATTGCACTAGAAAGGGTGCAGAGGAGATTTATGAGGATGTTGCCAGGACTGAAAAATTTTAGCTTTGAGGAAAGATTGACTAGGCTGTGTAAAGTCCTTACACAATACCACAAATCCACACGAGGCACATTCTATGGACAAGGTCACACCATGACCTGAACCTTCATTCACAGGGCCAAGAAGTGATGACCCTGCGTGGGACCTCCCGTTATATACCTGGGTGACCAGGTGAGGAGTGTCTCCCACAAGTTCACCCCCTGTGGTCAATGTGTGCATTTCTTACATATATACAGTACTGCAGTGTTGTTCTATAAAGGTTACATACATGACATCACCTCCCCCTCAACATCTTGTTGGGATCATAGGTTAAGTCTCTCGGGTGGTCTGCACTCTCTCGTGGAGCGCCGCAGTTGGGGCTCTGGTTATTGACCCTTGGTATGCGTGTCTGTCACCTGTGGTGATTCCGGCCTGTCCGGGCTGACCGCAGGGACTGTGCATGCTGCTGAAAGTTCTTGTTGCTCGTTCACTGGCGGTGGTGTGAGCACCATCTCATGATCTTCCTCAGGTTCCTCAGTGTCCATGCTGAACCTTTTTTTTACGGTCCAGATGCTTGCGGCATATCTGCCCATTGTTAAGTTTAACCACTATGACCCTATTCCCCTCTTTGTCTATTACAGTACCCTCAAGCCATTTGCGCCCCAAAGCGTGATTGAGAACAAATACGGGGTCATAAATTTCTATACATCTCCCCCTTGAATTTTGGTCATGGTTCTCGTTTTGGGACTGGCGCTTGCCCTCAACAATGTCGGACAGGACTGGGTGAATGAGGGACAGCCGAGTTTTGAGTGTTCGTTTCATGAGTAGCTCCGCGGGCGGGACCCCCGTGAGCGAGTGCAGTCGGGACCTATAGGCCAGCAGAAGGCCTGATAGGCGGCATTGAAGGGAGGGTCCTTGAATCCGGAGCATGGCTTGTTTTATGATTTGGACCGCACATTCCGCCTGGCCATTGGAAGCCAGCTTGAATGGTGCTGTCCTGATATGGTTAATGCCATTACCCGACATGAACTCCCGGAATTCGTAGCTTGTGAAACATGGGCCATTATCGCTAAAAAGGATGTCCGGCAAGCCGTGGGTCGCACAAATTCAAAATGATGCACTCGATCTATTTCGAGTACGCATCAACCACAATGAGAAACATTTTTCCCATGAACAGGCCAGCGTAGTCTACGTGAATACGTGACCATGGCCTGGTGGGTCAAGGCCACGGGCTGAGCAGGGCCTCCCTGGGGGCATTACCCAGCTGGACACACGTCGTGCACCTGCGAACACAGTGTTCCAGGTCTGAATCAATTCCCGGCCACCAAACATGTGACCGGGCAATGGCCTTCATCAGCACGATGCCTGGGTGCTCGCTGTGGAGTTCCCTGATGAATACTTCCCTGCCCCTCTGGGGCATGACTACCTGGCTGCCCCATTGTAGGCAGTCGGCTTGGATGGAGAGCTCATCCATCTGTCTGTGAAACGGACTGACCTCCTCAGGGCATGCTCCGTGTGCGGGCGCCCAATCCCCAGTCAGGACACATTTCTTAATCAAGGATAGGAGGGGATCTCTATTGGTCCAGATTTTGATCTGGCAGGCTGTGATGGGGGGAGCCTGTGCTGTCAAAGGCATCGACAGCCATGACCATCTCAGCGCTTTGCTCCGCTGCCCCCTCAGTGGTGGCCAGTGGAAGCCTGCTTTGCGCGTCAGTGCAATTTTCAGTGCCGGGCTGGTGCCGGATGGTGTAGCGAGCGTGAGAACCCATCGCTGTATGCCAGCTGACGCATTGGCATTGACAGCCTTGCTGTCTGTCAACAGGGATGTTAACGGCTTGTGGTCCCTTTCTATTTGAACCTCCTGCCAAAAAGGTACTGATGCATCTTTTTCACCCATGGACACATGCGAGTGCTTCCTTCTCAACCATCCCATATCCCCGTTCAGCTTGAGTGGAGGCATAAGCCACAGGTTGTAGTTGGCCCTCAGCATTACACTGCTGCAACACGCACCCAACCCCATAGGACGATGCATCACATGTCAGAACCAATTTCTTACAGGGGCTGTACAGTGTCAACAACTTATTTGAACAAAGTAGGTTCCATACCCGATTGAAAGCCTGTTCCTGACAGTCCCCCCAAAACCAATTGCAACCCTTACGCAGGAGCACATGTAGCGGCTCCAACAACGTGCTTAAGTTCAGCAGAAAGTTCCCAAAATAGTTCAAGAATCCCAGAAAGGAACGCAGCTCCGATGTGTTGCAGGACCTGGACGCTCGTCGAATCGCCTCCATTTTGGATTCGGTAGACCGAATCCCGTCTGCAGCAACCCTCCTGCACAGAAACTCGACCTTGGGAGCCAAAAACACACACTTAGACTTCTTGAGTCACAGGCCTACCCGGTCCAGTCAGCGTAGCGCCTCCTCCAGGTTGTGGAGGTGTTCCTCGGTGTCACACCGGTGATAAGGATGTCATCCTGAAATACGATTGTTCCGGGAATGGATTTGAGCAGGCTTTCCATGTTTCTTTCAAAAATCGCAGCTGCTGATTAAATGCCAAACGGACACCTGTTGTAAACAAACAGTCCCTTGTGCGTGGTGATGGTGGTCAGTAGTTTAGATTTGTCGGCCAGTTCTTGGGTCATGTAGGCTGAAGTGAGGCCCAACTTGGTGAACAGCTTGCCACCTACCAGCGTGGCAAAAAGGTCCTCCACTCTCGGGAGCGGTTATTGGTCTTGTAGGGACACTCGGTTGATGGTGGCCTTGTAGTCGCCATTGATCCTGACCGAGCCATCCGCTTTTAGGACGGGAACGATGGGGCTCGCCCAGTCGCTGAATTCAACGGGCGAGATGTCCAACTCGCTCTCAATTTTCTCCCGCATCACATACGGCACAACTCTGGCTTTGTGGTGCACTGGTCTGGCGTCAGGGGTGATGCGTATCACTACTTTGGTACCTTTGAGCGTCCCGACGCCAGGTTGAAATAGTGACCCAAATTGCTGTAGGACCTGTGAGCATGAACTTTGCTCCACAGTTGACATGGTGTGCACATCCCCCCATTTCCAGTTCATCTCAGCTAACCAGCTCCTCCCCAACAGTGCGGGACCATTGCCCAGGACAATCCAGAGCGGCAGCCAGTTCATCGATCCATTGTGTGTGACCGCCAACATTGCACTGCCTAGCACTGGAATGATTTCTTTGGTGTACGTCCGTAATTGTGTCCCAATGCGTTCTAGTTTGGGTCTGCTGGCTTTGAGTGGCTACAGCTTTTTGAATTGTTGAACACTCATGAGTGACTGGCTGGCCCCCGTGTCCAGCTCCATGCGTACAGGTATGCCGTTTAATAGGACTTTCATCATTATCAGTGGCGTTTTGGTATATGAGCTGTGAATGTTTGCCACATGAACCTGCTGAACTTCATCGTCCATTGATTTGCCCCAAGCGTCATCCTGCCTCGCAGACCTCTCTTCTGGTTCATCTACCTCGTATATTAGCCTGGTTACAGGCTTTCTGCACATTCTGGCTAAATGGCCACTGAGGTTACAATTTCTGCAGACGAACTGTTGAAACCTGCAAGTCCTGGCAGCATGTCTGCCCCCACACCTCCAGCATGAACTGAGATTCCCATTGTTGTGAACAAAAGAGCTGTTACAAGGCATTCCTCGCTGATTGTCCCTTTGACTACTCTTGAACACCCTGTTAGTGGGTGTCAATGGCCCCATCCCGGGCCGCATTGTCCGCTGGGGTGGTGTAAATGTGTTCAGCCTGCCTTTGTCTCTGTTGGAGACTTACTCTTGGGTCTATTGCTGCCTGGGGTGTGTCAAACTGCCCTTGCCTGCCTGCGGGGCTCTGAGTCGCGTTTATGATATCGACTCCCTGATCCATCAGGGATCAGGGAGTTGGAGGCAGAATTGCGCGCATATATTATCTTGGTTTCCTCCTCCCTCGCCATAAAAGTCTGAGCCATCAACGCCGCCGCTTCCAAGGCCAAGTCCTTGGTCTCAATTAACTTCCTGAAACTCCCAGCATGCCCTCAATAAAGAAGTCCACGAACTTACAGAGGCTGGCCAAGCGCTGGAGGTCTGCAACGAAATCCTGTATGCACTGTCCTTCCCGACGTCGTGGGTATAGAATCTGTGTCGGGCCATGTGTACTCTGTTCGCCAGTTTGAGGTGCTCACCGATTAGTTTGCTGAGCTCTTCAAAGGTTTTGTCCGCCGGCTTCTCAGGTGCTAGCAGGTCTTTCATGAGCCCGTAAGTCTTAGGTCCACAGCTGGTCAGCAGATGAGCCCTTCGCTTGTTGGCCACTGTGTCTCCCAGCCAGTCTTTCGTGACAAAACTCTGCTGGAGCCTCTCAATGAAATCGTCCCAGTCCTCACCAACACAGTACCGTTCATCTGTGCTGCCGGTGGCCATTCTCGTGGGTCGTTGATTCCCGTTTCTCGTCGCCAATGTAAAGTCCTTATGCAATACCACAAATCCACACGAGGCACATTCTATGGACAAGGTCACTCCATGACCTGAACCTTTATTCACAGGGCCAAGAAGTGATGACCCTGCGTGGGACCTCCCTTTATTTGCCTGGGTGACCAGGTGAGGAGTGTCTCCCACAAGTTCACCCCATGTGGTCAAGGTATGCATTTCTTACGTATATACAGTATTACATAAAGGTTACATACATGACAGGCTGAGGTTGTTTTCCTTGGAACAGAGGAGGCTGCGGGGAGAATTAATTGAGGTGTATAAAATAATGAGTGGATAAGAAGGACCTATTTCCCTTAGTAGAGGGGTCAATAACCAGGAGTAATAGATTTAAAGTAGTTGGTTGAAGGATTAGAGGGGAGATGAAGAAAAATTTCTTCCCTAGAGGGTTGTGGGGGTCTGGAACTCACTGTCTAAAAGGGTGGTAGAGGCAGAAACCCTCATCAGATTTAAAAGGTACTTGGATATGCACTTGAAAAGCCATAACCTACAGGGCTACAGACCTCGAGCTGGGAAGTGGGATTAGGCTGGGTAACTCTTCTTCGATCAACACGGACATGATGGCCGAATGGCCTCCTTCTCTGTCATAATATTCTGTGATCAACAGCTCACAAGATGATAGGCAGGCAAGTGATACTGGAGCCTAAAAGGAACATCAACTTCATGAGAAAGTGTTTGGCAATTTTCTTTTGCTGTTTACTACATTCACATGGTCTTTTGATGTAAATCGTTTCAAAATGCTTCAACGTTTTACTTTCTTGTCACATAATTGCAATATAAATGATTCATGGTTCTTCTCTCCGCCCCCCATCCATCCAGCATCAAAAGAAATGCTTCTACATGAAGACAGTGGCCCCAAAATTTATTTGCCGTTTTGCTGGACTCCAACCATAACTCTGCCAGAAATCTGGCAATTCCCCAAGCAAAGCTGTGGAGATCTAGTTGTGCAGGTCGTTGTTGTTTGCAGTAGTTTCCTGTTATCTCATTAGGGCTGGAATCTCTGTCTGCCCCATAAAAACAAATGGTGGCTAGTGGAAGGAGCCAGTGGTGGGGACTCCCTTAGCCAAGCATCTGTGCTCGCTCAGAATCTGCCGTTTCTGTGGCAGCCAGTACACCAAGTGAGTGGAAATGTACCAGCCTTCAGAAGGAAGTACGTAGGCCCCACCAGCTAAGTAAATGGCCTGGACCCTCAACAACTTCAATACTTAATTCAGCACAACTACCCCAATCAGCTTCTTTATTTGGGTTGGGGGTGGGGCAGGGCTACCCCACTCCACAAGCAGTTGAGCACTGGAGTTTCCTGAAGGCATGGACAGACTGGTACCAGAGATGCATCTGAAGTGGCAATTGTACCAGTCTGTCTCTTGCAAATGAAATGCTCTCACAATCACCTTGAAGACTCTGGTGAGGTCAGCACTGGAGAGCACCATTGAGCACGATCCTGGCATTATTGCTGGGATCATGATGCAAGGAATTTCAGCGCTAATGCCTTTTAATGATTGTAGCATATGTGATGCTGTGAGCGAACAAAACCTGGCACCTGAGAATATCAAGTGGCAGGTTAATTAATCAGTGGGGAGCTACTCATTAATTAATCAAATGTGTTTTTCCAATCCCAAATAATGTAATAGAAACATCCCACAATCCCAAGTTAAACCCTGTTAAAATAATAATGTGATGTTGGTTTGGTTGTATTAAAAATCTCGTTATATTGGCAACGTAATTTCAGATTAGAACTGCTATTTATTATGGAGCATGTTGTCTGGCAGTCCTGTGTTACTTGAAGTAAGGGTTTATCCGGCAAATAGATTAATAAAACTTGGCCAGGGAAACGGCCTGAACATGATGCCAAATGAAGAAATTGCTGTGCACATGATGAGGGCTCAGTAGTAGCTGTCGACACCAATCACTGCAGCAATGTCGGAATCGTGGGAAGGCTTTCCAAAATACAAACATGGCCATTTTCACTAGGAACTGGCAGTCCCTGCATTTTGCACTAGAAGGGAACCTGTGGGCCAAAGCTCAGATTCACATTCTAAACTCATCTGGGCCTAGTTTGCCAGTAGAGAACCACAAAGAGTGCAAAAGTACAGAAAAATGCACTTTATCCAGGGCAGTAGATTCACTCATCCATTGTTGTTATTGGGAGATGAAAGCCTCGTCCTCTGCATCTTTGGGACAAATACAGAATTAAAAAAACACTATCAGTTACCTGTACAAACAAGATGTGTTACAAAAATGTTTAGTGTTTGAGATAGAGAACTGCATTGCACTTAGTCTTTACATTTGTGACCATTAAAGTAGATTTTTCCCCAATAACCTGTTAACGTCAGATCTTAGTCTGGTTTACTGTTACACTCCAAATACCATATTTGGTAAATTTCACATTTGATGGATAAAGCAAAATAAGTACAGCTGCAATAAAAGCTGAAAATGCCAGAAGCACGCAGCAAGTCAGTCAGCATATGTGGTGAGGACAGACATAGTAACATTAGAAACAGGAGAAGTCCATATTCAGTCTCTTGTGGTTGTTCTGCCATTCAATGGGATCATGGCTGATCTGTATTTTAACTTCATTCTCCGGCCTTGGCTCCATAGCCTTTTATACCTTTGACCAGCAAAAATCTATTGATTTCAGATTTCAGATTTAAAATTGAGCTAGCATCTACTGCTTTTTGTGGGAGAGAGTTCCACACTTCCAGCACCCTATATTTAAAGAAGTGTTTCCGAACTTCTCTGCTGAATGGCCTGGCTCTGATTTTAAGGTTATATCCCCTTGTCCTAGACTCCCCACCAGCAGAAAAAGTTTCTCCTGATCTACCCGATCAATTCCTTTCAAAATCCTAAAAGCCTCAATCAAATCACCCCTTAACCTTCTATATTCCAGGGAATACAAGCCTTGTTTATGTAATCTCTCCTCATAATCTAACTCTTGGAGCTCTGGTAACATTGTGATGAACCCAATATATCCTTTGTAAGGTACGGTGCCCAGAACTGTACACAGTGCTCCAGGTGTGGTCTAACCAGGGCTTTGTATAGCTGGAGAAAACCTTGCTCCCCTTTATATTCTAACCCTCTAGTTATAAAGGCTAACATTCTATTGGCCTTTTTGATTATATTTTATACCTGACCACTACATTTTAATGATCGGTGTACATGGATCCCTATATCTCTCTGGATCTCACTATTCCTAGATTTGAATAATTTAGATAATACTTGGATCTATCCCTCTTTAGTCCGAAGTGGATGAACACATACTTACTGACATTGAAACTCTTCTGCCACAGATTCACCCACTCACTTAATCTATCAATATCTCTTTGCAATTTTATACTCCCGTCTTCACTACTTACTATACTGGCAATCTTTGTGTCATTGGCAAATTTGGATACATAGCTCTTCTATTGTGTAATCTAAATCATTAATAAATATAGTGAATATGCGAGGCCTCAGCACAGATCCTTCTGGGACATCACTAGTCACTTCCTTCCAATTTGAATACATATCCATTATCCCTACTCTGTCTTCTACCACCTAAACTAACTCCTAACCAGGTCAATAATATGCCTTCAATTCCATGAGTTTTAATTTTAGCTCACAGTCTCTTCTGTGGAACCTTATCGAATACCTTCTGTAAAGCCATATAAACAACATCCATCGACATTCCCTTGTCTGCTACCTTAGTAACTTCCTCAAAATATTCAATCAGATTCGTTAGACATGACTTACTCATTACAAATCCATGTTGGCTCTCTCTAACCAGCTCACATTTCTCTAAGTGCTCAGTCACTCTGTCCATAATTATAGATTCAAATAACTTCCCCATAACAGAGGTTAGACTAACCAGTCTATCGTGTCCTGGTTTCTCTCTCTCACCTTTCTTTAATAATGGAGTTGTATTTGCAATTTTCCAATCTAGAAATCAATCGACAGAGCTTTAGAAGGTTATGGCTAAAGCATCTGCAATTTCCTCACCTACTTTCCTTTAAAACCCTGGGCTGGAAACCATCATGTCCTAGGGATTTGTCAGTCTTTAATGCCATTATTTTTTTCTAATTCTGTGTTCTTGTTTGTGTTAACTTAAGTGAGTTCCAGTCCTTGATTCATTATTACTGGAATGTCAGGCATATTGTCCTCCTCCTCTTCTATGAAGACTGACACTAAGTAATTATTCAGCAAGTCTGCTATTTCCTTATTTTCATTTGCAATATTACATCCATCTATTTTCAAAAGGGCCCATATTATCCTTGGCTACCCTTTTTCTTCAATTATAATTGCAAAAACTTTTTTGTGTTAATCTTGAGACAAGTTATTATTTTAGCTATGTAACCCTTTATCAGAATTGTGCTGAGGAAGGATCTATACCTGAAATGTTACCTGACTTGGTCTCTCCACAAATGCTGTCTCACTTGTTGCATCTGATTTTTACTTGCCAAAAGCAGCATTAACCGGGAGGTAATAGGCTCAAAATGGAGTCACCCCGTTAATGTTGACGCTTTGACTATTGCCATTTTTACAGGGGACTACCTTTGGGCAGCTGAAACATGGCCTACTTTAGATGGTAGGCCTCTTTCCATGTGTAACCAGTTTCTATGAGTTGCAGAGGACCGCGATTACCATTTCAGGACAGAACTGGTTGGAGTGTGCACTCCCCGACCAATATTACTGGTGATTGTAATGTATTTGCTTCATGGGTTCTTTGCTTAAGAATTCATAGCAACACATTGCTACTAAGAACAAGTTGGTTTATTAGCAAAAAGTTTAACAATCATGCTACACATTACCAGTTCATCCACCAGGCTCACAACCACCTGCCTCATCGTGGATACCCCGAACCCAACTGGCTGGGGTTTTATTGAGTCTTGTGACCATCATGTGTCGAGCTAAGCCACTCCCAACTCAACAGCTCACAACTATTTTTGTTGTACCTGTAAATCAAATGCCCCCTTATAAAAGGGGCACTAAAACCGACAATTTAAACAAATTAAACTTTAAGCGGTCAAATTAAAATTTGGTTGCCAGGGTTTATGATGCACTCCAGTCCCTCCGGCGCCCACCTCTCGTGGAAGGCCACGAGCGCAACAGCTCTACA
Organism: Pristiophorus japonicus; assembly: GCF_044704955.1. Lineage (NCBI taxonomy): Eukaryota > Metazoa > Chordata > Chondrichthyes > Pristiophoridae > Pristiophorus > Pristiophorus japonicus. Next base: position 122,391,238 of record NC_091991.1, read on the forward strand.
AACCTGTGAGCTTACTCACAGGTGCATACATTACAGTGATACAACCCCGAAAAGCAAAGGATTAAATTATTTTCCGCATCTTCCGCAATCGCCAATCCCCAGACTTACCTTCCTGTTGGCCTGAATCTGGCAAGCTGGATCGGGACGTTGGTTTTGGCTGATCAATCGACGGTTCTAATTAAATGAGATCAGGGCCTCAAAACAGTTCCAGCATCTTTGGTGCCAGAAAGGGTGGGTGGCCAGCTCGCTTTGCTGGTCAGCGGCCCAAAAGTTAAAATCAACCCCGCTGAATCTGTTAAAATCATGCTGGGAATTCTGTCTGTTAGAATCTGTTAGATAATAGTAAGATTGGAAAATATTATGTAAGCGATATAAAGATATACTTATAATTATATGTCTGAGTTTGGGTTAAAACAACATGAAGAGCAAAGGGGGAAGAGTTCACCTCTTGTGTGCCTTCCGTTAGCGGCTCTTGGGGGGGGCGGGGGGAAGTGGGCACTACCGACTCCACAAAATTCCACGAAGGTTAGCGTATGCGCGAAACCAATAGCCTCGCCTCTCCTGCCGTGCGTGGCGACCCCTTTTCACCCTGTGGCAGAAATTGGGCAGTGCCCCATGTCACTGCCACGGGCCATGTCAGCGCCAGCCTCCTGGGTCGTGAACCGGGGCCGCACTCCTCTCGCGGGGCAAAATTTAAAGGGGAGGCGCACGGCGCCATTTTGTGCTGCTCTCTGACTTACCATTTCAATGCCAGGCTGTGGCCATGACACCCCGTATCCCCGATGGCCCAGTGTAGACCCCTGAAAATCCTGCAGGGTTAAAGAGGGTGCCCTCTTTAACGGAAGGGGAGTGCCCTTGGAACGCATCAACGCTACGCGGAGGTGCCGCCGAGCGCTCCAACATTTGCCCGGGGTAGCGCCCCCCGAGCCATTCCCGACAGGAAGTGGAGCGGGACTTCTGCGCCGGGCACAGAATGGTCCTTGCAAAGGTCTTGGTGACGGTATGCAATTTCGGCCCCAAAATAATTAAATAGAATAAAGTAAAACAATATTCTGTGCACTTATCAAGTAGTTATAGACTTTGACATATGAATTTAGAGATATATTTTCAGTTGCTGAGCAGGGTCCATCACGTTATTGCATGTGACTTTAAAAATATTTTTAAAAAACAGTGTAAAGAAGGATAGATTCCCTGAATATCCTTATTTGTTTTGATAATAGTGGGAAATCGCAACAGTTTTGACAGTGCAAACCAACTCCCCTTTTAATCACGGGGTGATAATATGCACCGTGGTGAATTTGGCTGTTTGTTCCTGCTCTATCTACGTGCCAGGCTGGGGCATTGTGGCAGCTATGGGTTCACAGACAACCACTCTCGTTTCACTTGATTAACCCACACAGTTATGGGCCAGCACAAAGCTCATAGACAAGACAAAGTAAAGTTTAATTGCTGTTATTTTCATGATAAATGAAGCCTTCCCCGCATCAGCTCGGGAAAGTTAGATGATCCAGCTATCTGGGAGGGAGTGGGAAGAAGATGAAAAATGAGGCAACCTTTCAGCTGTGAACATCGATCTGAGTCTCAGAGGAATTTCTTGGACAAATTGAGAGACCATTAGTGTAACTTAAAGTCTGAGAGGAATCTGTCAGGTCCTTGCTGGCAATGGCAGCAGCATATGAAATACATTCAAATCGCTCATATGAGAATCTCTGCTGGGCAAACTAATCAATGGCGCTTCCAAATAGCAACCACTTTAATCAAATTTACAGGGCAAAGCAGAGAATGGGGCTTAAGGAGACCTCTTCCAACTTTCTCTGTGATTAGGTTCATTATTTATAGAGTGACAGAGCTGTTGAAAGTAAAAGGCGCATGACAGCAGGAAACAGAGACTGCATTGCAAGGTAGGAAAACATGGCAGGTTTAAAACAAGGGCCTCCAAAATATTCTCATTCATGTGCATAGAGTCTCTGATGAACTTTTAAAAGGAAAAATGATGATTCGTAGAGCTGGGAATTTGAATGCTCCACTGTGTTTGTCATTTGCAGAATAATAGTTATGCACGCAGGTTACAAGGGAGCCACACTATCGAGAGGTTCCTGTTATGTCATTATATTTTTAATTTCCAGACATCAAATTTATGGTGGTTCAACACACTTTCGAGGCTCTTTGAATATATTTAAGGTGGAGATAGATAGATAAGGGAGTCAAGGGTTATGGGGAGCGGGCAGGGAAGTGGAGTTGAGGCCAAGATCAGATCAGCCATGATTTTATTGAATGGTGGAGCAGGCTCGAGGGGCCAAATGGCCTACTCCTGCACCTATTGCTTATGTTCTTATGGTCCTTGTGGAGTGTGCCAGTGAATGCAGGATTTATGTTATTAGCAAATGTACAATATTGTGTCATGTGATTGCTGGATACTTAATGTGCCACAATTTGCTGTAGCAGGGCAATGAATGGCGTCCACCATTAGTTGGAATTGCCACGCAAGTTTAATTGCGATAATATTTTGTGCGGCCAGTTGCTAAAAGTGTGAGCTGATAATGGCACAGCGAGGGAAACAGTGCATCTGGGACCCGAGTGAACAGCGTAAATAACTGCGCATCTCCTTAACCAATCAGATTGAAGGATTGTGCAATTAACGGCACAAGGACTGAGAAAGAAGTGTAAATTAGAGTAGGTGAATTCAATGTCAAATCAGGTACAGAAAGAGGAATAAAGAAAGGGGAAAGAAAGATTGAATTAAGAGAGAGAGAAAAAAAAGAGAGTAAAAAGACAAATGTAATTTTAAATTTAACATCTTTAAAATCTCCAACACCCATTAAGCTCTGAAGGAATGAGACTCCACATTTGCAATAGTTAATTTTCAGTGTCAGAGAGGTTGTTTGGCCGTAATTAACACTTATCACATCGTTAAAAGGGTACTTAGACTGAAATGGACAAGTCTTCACTTTCTGTGTTGAGTATCGACCACACAAACACAGCCACTTCGGGCCATTCAATGCAGTTCATTGGTGATCCAGGTTGCGAGACACTGGAGTGTTGCATCTCAGCCCGCAACCTGTGGATTTCCACGTTTAACCACACATCTGCTCTCGCCTGAAGTTGCTGTAGCATCTGCACATAATTAACAGTGCCTCACCATTATTTTGACAGTCAATTATGGCCATTATTTTTTTTGAGTGTAGTATGTGTTTCATTACTGTGTATATATCATAATGAATAAATCAGTCTGTTTTTACCCTCTGATTACTTCATTTTCTTCACTCTTTTTAGGGTGGAAACTAAATCCAGTTGTGGGTGCGGTGTACAGCCCTGAATTCTATGCAGGTAAGACAATTCGTATTTGTTCTCAATCCAAAGTATTCACTTCACTATCCTTTACAATCAGTTAGTGTCACAGGTTAATAGTTAAGCAGCCAGTACCCATTTATTCCAGGAGAGAAAGGGGATAATAATTTCACAGATGAGTTTTCTAGATCTCCATAAGTAGCACATATACGGTGTTCAAAAAATTCTTATGCACCAAGCTACTTACATCAGATATGTGTACTACTTTTGCATGAGGTCGTTAAAATAATTGCAAGTGGAACTTGGGCCTGGAAAGGCGCTTCTCTTGATTTCCTAGTAAGTAGTAGCACCCAAAATGCTTAAGGACAATTATCATGACTGTCTTTTGGTCATGGAAGAGGATGTACTCATGGGGAATATCTATCTGCTGTATAACTGGGATGCAATTTTAGTAGCGAGATGTGTCCTATTTTACTGAGGTGGTGTTTGTATGAATCTGCTGTGGGTGTCGTAGGTTCTGTTTGTTGGGCAGCTTACAGTGCCAGGATATTATTCTCATTGTATTCCTCCTGAGACATCTTTCTGATGTGATAAACGCTATCTAAATGCATGTTGTTCCTTCAATACGTTGCTGATGTTCCACAATGATGAAGAGTTTCGATGAAGGCTTTACTGTGGTTACAACTGTGCTAATGATGTGGTTGACCATTGACAAAAAAAAATCAATGTACAGCCGTTTATTTTTAAACTGATACTCATTGGAATAATTTCCATCTTCCACTTACGTAATGTAATAATATGGCTTGGTCCACAAATATTACATAAGGTAGAATTGTTCAGGCGCCTGTGCTTCTATTGGTCAAATAGCTCAAACTTTACCATTGTGGTGGCATCATGTCACTTCACTTCTGGAACTTTTTAATATTATGGAATCAAAGTCATGTGAATTTCAAGTTGTACATGACAGCCTCATAATTCCTCCTCCACCTGAAACAAAAGATTCAATGCCATATGGACTAAGCATCCATTTTACTTCTGCCCGTTCAGCATGGTTACCTTTTCCTTTACTGTAACAAGAATAGCATATTTTTCCTTACTTCAGTTTCCCCAACGTTCATTGAACATGAAGGTCTGTGCTCAGACCCACCCAACGTGAAGAGCTTTCAGAATTCAAAGCCCGACTTTAACCTAACTGTCCTGGTGGGAACGAGGTGAGTTCAGGTCGGACGCCTGTTTTATACCCCGTCCGATTTTACTCTCCATTGAAACCCCACACATCAGGGTAGGGTTTTGAATATTCTGGACCTGTTAGATCTCTGTTATGCATAATTTTCAGACTGCTTGATTTGAAGTTCAGATAAAATAGTTGGATGTAGCCACGGAAGGCTTGAAGCTGATCTGTTCTCACGAGTATTGCAGTCAGTTCTGTTTGCCAGTAATCCAATTTTTGAAGTTGCTGAATATGGATTTTTGCAGCGTTATTCTTGCCTATTTTACAAACATTTCAAAGTCCAGTACAGAACCAAAAGATTTCACATTTTAGACTAAATAGTGATACAAAGGCAAAATACTGTTTTGGGTTGATGACCCTTCGCCAGAACTGGAGAGTGTTCGGAACACTCTCCAGAGACTAAATAGTGATGCTAGTTAAAAATATCTTGGCTGTTGAATGTATCAAGATTGTTCTCACATTGTGTCATTAGTTGGTTCATCTTGATCTTAAATTTTGGAACCTGATGTCAAATTTGCCAATCGAGGAACAGAACAGATTTCATACGTGTAAATGGAGTAGTGTTCGTGACTTGGTGAAGTATCTGTATTGCTATATGAGAACATCTAGTGGTCATTACGTGTAAGGCAGTTCTAGAGCGCCATTTACATGGAGGCTTCTCCATTGAGCCAAATCTAGCAGTTGCTTAACTAAGAGTCGAACCTGTCACATAAATGAATACAGATTATGATAATATAATTGGGCTGTGTGTGTTTTTTGTTCTCTGAACATATTTAAAGTTGACTATTTGGATACAATCTGAATTGACTAATTTCAACACTGATGAGATTGGCGTATCAGGGTTGAAGTTCAACCTTTCTCATTGTGGTGGCAGCATGTCACGTCACATCACGTCACGTCACTGAAACTTGCCTTGTGTATGCACACATGTCTGTACTTTACAGGTTGCTTGAAGTCAATTGCACTGTGATCCATTTTACCTGATGAAATTACCGAATATTTCACAGAGTGCACGGTTAAAATCTTGCAAATCTTTGTTTGAATAATATTTTAATAATTTAAGATAAAAATTCAATAATCATGCTTTCGTCAGCTGAAGAAGAACCCCGTCTGGAAAAATCACTCCACTAACAATGAAACTCAAACCTCTCTCTCTTCTTAAAATATATCCGCAAACATTGACCCTTGGGTACTATCAGATAAAGGCCCAGAAATTCCCAGCTCAGCCCATCTGACAGCGAGCTGCATGAATTGGATAATCTTCTTTACCCTTCAGGTCATATTATTATGTTTGTGGCGCAAGTTGTTGGAAATGCGAATTGAAAATGATGGGGCGAGGTCCAAGGGGCATTTGGTTCCTCATGAAGATCGGGTCCAATGGTCTATCTCCTCAACCAAAGAAATTTAAGGATAAAGAAAGAAGCATAACAAATGACAAAGAAGGAAATTGGGTGAGTTAGAGTTAAATTAGACACAGAAAGATAAATAAAGAGAGTGGATTAAGAGAGAGAGACAGAAGAGAAAAATAAGAATAAATAAATAATTTATAAAACCTCGAGGAACAGTTTACTATCTGTGGGTGTGATATCAACAGTTTCATTGTTTCCTTTCTGGGCCTCCAAGGTTAAGTGGCTTGTCAGGACCATAAATCGCATCATTAATAGGGTTTTTATACATGATTTACCATGAATGGCAAGATTAATTCATATTAACAGCGCAAATCTAGCAATTTCATGGCACACAATAGGGAGGTTTAAGGCTCAGCCACAGGACATTGCTGCAGGAGTTCCTCATGGGAGTGTCCGAGGCCCAACCATCTTCAGCTGCTTCATCACTGGCCTTCCCGCCATCATAAGATCAGAAGTGAGATGTTCACTGATGATTGCACAGTGTTCAGATAATGGAGCAGTCCATGCCTCTATGCAGAAAAACCTGAACAGCATCCAGGCTTGGGCTGATAAGTGACAAGTAACATTCATGCCACACAAGTACCAGGCAATGACCATCTCCAACAAAAAGAGTCTAACCACCTCCCCTTGACATTCAACGGCATTATCATCATTAAATCCCCCACCATCAACATTCTGGGGGGTCACCATTGACCAGAAGCTTAACTGGACCAGCCACATAAATACTGTGGCTACAGGAGCACATCAGAGGCTGGGTATTCTGTCCCCCCTGACTCACCTCCTGACTCCCCTGACTTTCCACTACCTACAAGATACAAGTGCGATGGGATACTCTCCACTTGCCTGGATGAGAGCAGTTCCAACAACACTCAAGAAACTCAACATCATCCAGGACAAAGCAGCCCATTAGATTGGCACCCCATCCACCACCTTAAACATTCACTCACTCTACCACCACTACACCGTGGCTGCAGTGTGCACCATCTACAAGATATACTGCAACAACATGCCAAGCACCTTCCAAACCCATGATCTCTACCACCTAGAAGGACAAGGGGCAGCAGGCACATGGGAACAACATCACCTCCAAGTCACACACCATCCTTACTTGGAAATATATCGCTGTTCCTTCATCGTCACTGGGTCAAAATCCTGGAACTCCCTACTTACCGGCACTGTGGGAGTACCTTCACTACATGGACTGCAGCGGTTCAAGTGCTCACCACCACCTTGTCAAGGGCAGTTAGGGATGGGCAGTAAATGCTGACCTTGCCAGTGACGCCCACATCCTGTGAATGAATAAATAAAAATAATTTAAAAAGATGGTAATTGTTTTTTGGGGTTTGGTCAGGCCGTGTGGCACAAATAAGGGCGGGCACCGTGAATTCACCATTATAGTTCCACCAATTTCTTTCTACTCTCATCCCGATGGTCCTCTTACCATCTGCACATTCTCAGTGCGATTGCTTGGTTGCATCCCATGTCATCGTCCTGCCTCATACTTTACCATCAGTCATTCCCACCCTCCGATGTCCTGAATATCTGATACCTCCTGCGTTATTGTCTGTCAGCCTTTCCGTATTCATACTGTCTGTACGAATCCTCTCCCAGTGGGCCCAACAGAATGCCCAATTTGCACCATAACAAAACCAGCTTTGTTTTCCCCCTGCAACTTTAATGGCTGGTATTGGCAACATAGAGTTAAAAGTATGATTAGTTTAGTAGAGAAAAAAGAATTATGCTCCACTGGAAAAACAAGATTTCTGTTTGTCTTCTATTTATGAAAATGTGTAGTTTGATTATGCAATTTCAAAGGATATATAAGTTAGCATGACTATAAAAAGAAACTCAATATACTTCGTCTCTGAATTATTTTCTGAAATTAAGTGATATTCCTTGACTATAAAAACAAACTGTCGGTTTTCTCCGTTAACTATTTGCATCACTGAACATTTTTCTTTTCTAATGAGGATATTAATTTTTCCCTGGGTGTCAGTGTTTTTGCTCAGTAATGTGATAACTACCTGCAGTGATGATAAAACTGATATCTATCAAACTGCAGGTAGTTGGTGTATAATTGGCAGCATCGTGTGACACATTCAGGAACTGCCGTAAACAATCCCACAGCGTTATTAATGTCATTGTGGAGACTTAAAGAGGGAAATGTCGCATGTTGAAATTTAAATGCCGAACATTCAAATTAAATATAAATCCAATATTGAAATTGGCAAGAGCAACCGAATCCAGAACAGAATATTGTACCGGTGATATGATGTCTAGGATCAGTTCACTAGTGTGCAAGGGAAATAAATCAACCTTGTGTCTCTTGTGCTTGTGTGTTTTCTTCATTTTTCACCCATGAATTAAAATTAGTAGTGCCCTGTGGCAAGTGCATTGCCTATATTTTTCCCTATTTGCTATTCCACTATTCCCTGTTATGTCAGCCGTGGCTCAGTGGGTAGCACACTCATCTTTGAGTCAGAAGGTTGTGGGTTCAAGTCCCACTCCAGGAACTTCAGCACATCAATCTAGGCTGACACTCCAGTGCAGCGCTGAGGGAGTGCTGCACTGTCGGAGGTGTGGTCTTTGGGATGAGACGTTAAACCGAGGCCCCGTCTGCTCTCTCAGGTGGACGTAAAAGATCCCCGAGCACTATTTCAAAGAAGAGCAGGGAAGTTATCCCCGGTGTCCTGGCCAATATTTATCCCTCAATCAACATAGCAAAAAAACAGATTATCTGGTCATTATCACATTGCTGTTTGTGGGAGCTGGCTATGTGCAAATTGGCTGCCATGTTTCCCACATTACAATAGTGACTACACTCCTAAAGTACTTCATTGGCTGTAAAGCGCTTTGAGACCTTTGGTGGTTGTTATATAAATGCAAGTTTTTCTTTCTATTTTCTTATTTTTCTGGCACTGCTGATTCACAGGTGCTGATCTCGCAGCGCTCCGGCACTGTAGCCACATGACGGTGCTGCACGTGTGAGCCTAGACACTGAACGCCCACAAGGTTTTTGATTATGGAGGGCGTCTGAGTTGAGTCATTAAAAATACCTACGTTCATAGTCATGTACTTCGCAGCAGGGGTTAATGGATATAATTCTGCTGAACTTTTCTCCTTCCTATCCCATTGGCACTGAAGGCAGTATGGGCTGGATTTTCCGGTCCTTTGCGTGCTGGGTTTTTCCCCGGAGCGGCGTGAAAGTCGGCATCCAGGTCTTCTATGCCCCTTTGCTATCTTCCGGTCCGTTTTTGCGGCGGTGCTCAGCAGCGCCGCTGGGAAGAGTTGCGCCGGGTGTGTGACGCCTCTCGTTGCGACACTGGCAGGAGTTTGGACTTTTTCCCAACCCGTCCGCCCGCAATGACCGCTTGGGAAATCAGAGCGATCCAGCCATGTCGACGGCAGTGAGGATGGTAAAGTACTCCGAAATATAGATATTGGATTAGACGATGGTCCGTCCAGCAGTCGTCAGCTCCTGTCATGGCGCGGGTGATGCTCACATTCTTGCGATCCCTGCCTCGGATGATGACACAGTCGAGCAGGTGCCAGTGTTTAGAGCAAGGGTGTCGCCACGATGTCTTGTATTTGTCCCTCTGGCGGAACAGGGTGTTGGTGATGAAGAGTTTGTGTTCTAGACATTTTGTCAGGAGTAATGTGGACCACTTCCCATACCTCGGGAGCTTCCCTCAAGGCTCTCCCGCCGGCACTTTAGTTCATGGGTTTCTCATTTTTGTGCCACGGAAAGTGTACAATGCCTCCCTTTGCACTGCACCCCCTGATGTAGGGCCCAGAAGCTGAAATTCCTCACCAAAGCGCAGACTATTCCCGGCCGGTAACTTTCCTGCCTCGCTTCTGTTTTTGCCCCCAAAACAGAAAAGCCTAAAATCCAACCCTTGGAACCACCATCTTCACTGAGATCAGTTAACATAGCACAGACCAGACCTAAAACTTGAGACTTTTCTTGTCTACCTAAGCACAATAAGATGTGTTGTGTCCTACATTTTTCTATATGGGTCATGTTGCCCTCTTTCCATGCGCCAAATCCCAGAAATGTACTAGATGTCCCTTGTAACTGCAGCTTTTTATATGCATTTGCATTCCTGTATTATTTAGTACAACTCAAAACAGTCCAATTGCCTGTGTTATTGCAGAAGCCTTTGAAATGCGTTTCTAAAGTGCCATTCATTCCTGTTTGCGACATATGTATAATTTAGAAAATTATTCTGCATATATGCAAAATGGTAATGTTCTCTGATGATTTGCTAAAGAACTTTTCAACTCAGCTGGTTAAATAATGAAAACTTTAGCCACTTGCAAGAGGAAAGGTGATATAGCTGAGGAGAAACTGTTGATTTAAGGCACCTTTAATCTTCATAAATAAGGGAAAAACAGAAGGTTATACAAAGCTGTCAGGATGGCACTGATGAATGGCGATTTCAACAGTTCTCAATTGCCAGTGAAGACACACGCTGCAAGACTTAACCACATTGTACATCATATCTGCCAACTCATTTTTGTGATTAAATATTCAGTCACAGCAGCCTGTATAGCTGTAAAGCTTAACAAGATTCCTGTGATGCACTGCTTGAATATACATAACTCACTTCCCAGGGCACAGAACTCACGATTTGACAGAGAAAGCGAGAGAGAGGAGAGAGAATGGGAAATGGGTGAAACGATTCGTAGACACATGATGAGTAGAGGAATGGAGTAATGTAATGTACGTGCAAGATATAGTTATGCCTTGACAACTTCTACGAGACTATTAAGTCCAAACTGAAAAATAATCATGTAAGTTAACACAAAAACCTGCGAGATAATCGTGAGATCCCAGACCAATGACATGAATGAGATTTCTGTGTGTATTTTCATCATTTTGCTTCTTTTACAAGCTCAGAGCCTACAAATTAAAATATGATGAGGAATAGTTAGTTTTAGCGCATTTAAGAAAAAGAAGAGAGTATACATCCTGGTAATTATCTCAAAATTAATGAATTTAATTGTCTGCTCCTAAACATTCTTTTAGGTATAATACTATATAGTAAGGTACTTTAACTTATGCCATTTCTCCCCGAACCCTTCTCCCCAAACCCCCGCCCCCATACATTTCTGAAACTCTGCTGTTCTTAACAATTTGTGTGATTGAACATAGGAATGAATGACACATACCTTGAGATCGATGTTGTTCAGTAGACCATGTACCCTCTCCCATGAGGAACATTATTAGAAACATTGTGCTCAATTTTCCCCAGTAATTTGTGCTGTTTTTTAGCGCGCGCTGCTTTTATTTGGCCTAAATTTTAAAATCCAAGTTTCCCCAAAGTTTCTGCGCCAACGTAACTCAGTTAGTTACGATTTTTTTTAGGTTAGTTTTTTTTTGCATCATAGGGGGAGTAACCTGATGCACATGCCAGTTTTTCACATTTATGCAAGTTTGGTCAATTTACATTTTTTCCAGGACGGCATATGTGACCACTCCCAAGAAAACCTTCTGGGCACTTAAGAAAAACCTAAACACATCAAAAAATCGGCACAGAAAGACGCCATTGTGTTTAGGCAAAGTTTTGGAGGGAGTCAAGAACACACAAATATGCATCATCAAGTTTAAATTTTTCCAACTGAAACCGCAGAAAATGGAAGTTTCATGCAATTCTTTAAGTTTGAGTTATTTTTTAAAGTGCCACGCCACCACCGAATGTCTCCAAACCGGGTTCGAGGGTTGGAGCATTGGCTAGAAGAATCAGTCCTACGCCCGGACACGGGGGCTCAGGGCTTGGCTTGAAAAGAAGCCCGGGTGGGGAAATGTGGAAGCCGAACTGAAGGGATGAGAACCCTTACACTATGCCACTATGCATCAAATGAAGCTCGGGGTGGGTTTCCCGATCTAAGCAAGACTAATGCGCATGCGCAGACCTGGATGTGGTCCACACTAGGGTGTCAACCTTGGGGAGAGAGACAATAAAGAAGCTTGTCCTGCCTGTCGTTTTGAGCTTCTTGCAAAAGGTACAATTTAATCATGGGGGCAAAACTGACAATGCCATATCTCGTGTAAGCCTTCTGCATGATGGTGCTGCGGAGGAGACAATTGATTCGACGCCATCGCATGAGGAACCTCAGAGCACGTAGGATGATGGGCAAGAGGCCTTACCCTATATTGAGACAAACTTTCATTGAGTGATGCACACTGTGTCAGAAGGCTGCGTTTATGCAAAGAAGTTGTAACTGAGATCTGTGAGTTAGTAAATGCAGACCTGCAACCTAGAAGCATCAGGAGGACTGCTTTGTCAGTTGAAGTGAAGGTTATGCACTTTCATTCTATGCATCTGGATTGTTCCAGGCCACAACTGGGGATGTGTGCGCCATTTCTCAACATGCAACACATATCTGCATTCGGCAGGTGACTGCTGCACTATATGCCTGGAGGCATGGCTACATAAAGTTCCCTATGACTGCCCAGGCAATGTGTGACAGGGCTGTGGGCTTCTCCAGGATTGCTAGTTTCCCAAAGGTACAGGTCTGCATTGATTGTACCCACATCACCTTGCAAGTACCTTTGGAGGATTCTGAGATGTACAGGAATAAAAAAGGCTTCCACTCCATTAAGGTGCAACTCGTGTGTGACGACATGCATCACATCATGTCAGTTGATGCAAGATACTCTGGGAGCACCCATGATGCTTTCATCCTATGCGAGAGCATGATATCTGCCATGTTCCAGCAGCAGTCAGAAGGGCAGAGCTGGCTACTGCGAGACAACAGGTACGGCCTCACCACCTGGCTCATGACACCCCTAAACGTAACCCGGACGGAAGCTGACTGGGAATACAAAATGTCGCGCATTTGACGCGCAGCATAATCGAGAGGACCATTGGCATCTTGAAGCAGGGTTTCTGATGCCGGGACCATTCCGGAGGCTACTTGCAATACTCCCCTGAGATTGCTGCTCAGTTCACTGTTGTGTGCTGCATGCTGCATAACTTAGTCATCATGAGGCAGCAGCAGCTGGTAGTAGAAGACCCACCTGAAGTGATAGTGGTTGATGATGTGGAGGAAGATGCAGATGACAGGGAGGAGGAGGACAAGGAAGTCATGCAACTAACTGAACCTGGAGCATGACGGCGGAGGAGGGCGGGCTGTTGTGCACCTTTAACGATTGCTCGAGCCTTGCGCCAGCAGCTCATCTGTGAACACTTTGTCGACTTAAGGCTCAGTGGCAACTATTCCAAGTGGACCATGTTTGCTGTTTGGACCTGTTCCGTAATGTTGTGTTGTATTAAAGGAACAAATAATGGAAATTATTCAGTTATAATTTAAAATATATTTTATTCAAAAGTTTGACAAACCTTTGTTTGTACTTAACTTTAATAAAAATATTCTTGTATCAAACTTTAAAGTTTTAAGTTAAGAACACTTAAGTACTTTAATATCACTTAAACACTTTAAGATCACTAACAAACTTTTAAACTTGTAAATTTACATCACTTACAAAAAAAATTGGATTTGAGACCAATTACAACAGTAACAACAATAATAATAACAACCACAGCAAAGAAAGGCTGCACCCATCTCTCCTCCACCTTATTCTAAGACCGCCCACTGCACTTGGTCTTGGTGACTCCACCCCTGCCCGCAGGCGGTGGCGTAGCATTTCTTGGGTTGGTACCAAGCTTATTCTTTCGACAATCTCGGGTAATGCGCATTTCTTGATGGGCGGGGACGAGGGGCAGATGGTAATATGGAAGGCCCAGCTTGGGCTTCTTCAGAGGCTGCTCTAGGGATTGGAGTGGGAGTGGCAGTTGATGATGTCAATGGGCGCGGGATCTGGGCATGTTCCCTTACTGCAGCAGCTAACTCTGACATTCCCTCCCTTGTGTGCCCTGACAGTGTGTCAACTACCTGCAACATTCTTTCCCTCATGTTCGCCGACAGTGTATCAGCTACCTGTGACATTCCCTCCCTCATGTTCACTGACAGCGCATCAGCTGCCTGAGAAATTCCTTCCCTCATGTTCCCGGACAGTGTTCCCATTTCTTGTGAGAATGTTGTTACTTCTCCCGACAGTCCCGATACCTCATCACCCACCCCATTGATGGTGTCCAGGAGTGATCGCGTAAGGTCAATGCTCTCCGCATTCATTGCCATCATCTGAACCACATCTGTTAGATCCTGCACCTCGACAGCGCAGTCGAGCTCTCCTTCCCCTCCTCACCCTGGTGTGGCTCGCTGCATCCCACTGGGACCCGTAGCTTTGGACGGTGGGGTCCTGGTTGTGACTCACTGCATCGCACTGGAATGCCCAACCTTGGACTGTGGGAAACCATGGAATGTCCCAATAACACGTACCACTCAGGAAAGGGGCTGGCATCTCAATGGGCAGCACCTGCACCTGCTCCAAAGTGAGTATAACAGTGGGGGCTTCATCCATCACCTCCACCTCCCCCTCACCCCCATGCTCTTGGTCTGGAAGGTGGGATTCGAAGATATTCTCTTCAGGCTCATCCGCATCTGAATCCTCTGTGTTGTCAGAGTTGACCTCAAGTTCTACAAAATATAACAGAACAGATAAATGGTTAGCAGCAAAGGAGGGGGCAGGGTGGTATATGTAGGCACACACAGCGCAGGCAGCAGGCTCATTTGAAGAACCATGATGAATGATAGCACATTGCATCAACTGAAGCATAGCTGACGGAGCTATCCCCATGAACCGAAGCATGGCTAGCCCGCGCAGTACTTAACATTTAGGAAAGCCAGACTGTGGAATTTGTAGGACTTGCCCTCTCCCTTGAGTGTGGGCCCAGCTTGTGCAGTGGTGGTTGCTTTTCTCCAGGCAGGACCCATCAAGGCAGTGACCCTGTCTTCCAAGTGTGTCAGTGGGTACAGATTTGCCAGGTCTCCTCCTGTTCGAGTTCTTTCCCTTTTGTTGTGTGCCACCTTCCTCTGCAAAGATGAAAATATAACATTTTAGAGAGGGTGTCTTTCTGCTGGATGGGACATATACAGATGGTCACATTTACAATTGCAATTCCATTGAATAAATGAAAATATTACTTACACTAACTACTTGACTCAGATCCTGCCATTTCTTTTTGCACTGGCCTCCAGACCTCGGGGTGAACATTGCACAGTAATCTTCTGCAACTTGGTTCCAGCATTTCTTCATTTCTTATGGTGAAACTTTAATGTGACCTCTGCTGGTGTCCAGTTCATGCCATCTGCCCTCAATTACAGTAACCAGTGCCTCCACTTCATCCTGTGAAAAATTCTTGGTCCTTGAGCCACATTGCATCTTGTATTGCAGTTCCGATTTTTCCATTGAGAATTAAAGTTCTCACACACAACTGGCTCTTTAATAATGGCCGAATGCAGACCGGGAGCTATACTGGCCATGCACGCTCATAGTAGTCACGTTAAAAACGTCCTTTTTTTCCACGCATGCGCAGAAGTGAGGGGTCATCATTTTTTTGGCGCAGACATTAGGCTCCACCCCCCCGAGGCTACAGGACAGGCTGCACTGCGCCAATTTCAAAAAATAGAGCGGGGAAACTTGCTACTTATTTTTTTGGAGTAGTTGGGGCCAAAAAAAGGAGGCATAACTCTGGCAATGTGCCAAAAAATGGCATTGGGGAAAATTGAGCCCATTGTCCTTCGGTATCGAACTGGGTTTGTTGTATGAGATGACAAGAATTTGGGCAGATCCTTTGAGTTTTTAAATTAATATTGTGTAGGATATTAAGGATGGAAGTGGCCTATATCATGGATTTTTTTAACACTCAATTACTACATTTGTAACCCAGCCCAGGGACTGGTGTTATTTATTGCCGCATCCAAGTTGCTGCCTTAGCTAATAATATTCTTGTGGCTTCATTGTATTCGGCACTGAGCCACTGCCCCACAGTGTAACATAATATTAATGAATTCAGGTCCGAAGTGAACTTTTGAAAGTGCGAACAGATTTTACTTCTGAGGTTAAGTCTTATATTGTGCTAAGTCGGCACATGGATGCCTAACCTGACTACAAGATCACCTAAAATGCTGGAAAAGTTAGCCCTCCTTTTAACTAGCACAAATTGGAACATTGATTTCAGGCACATTGCAGAATAACATTCTGTTACAGTGAAAAGGGAATTCACTTTTGTTGTTTCTTTCCTGCCTTTAAAACCAATATTATTGTATTGAGAATTATACTGAGAATGTGTTGGCCATGGACTATTGTGTCATTAGTGACAGAATAGGGAGAACGGTAGCATAGTGGGACCTGGACTAGTAATCCAGAGACCGAATTATCTGGAAACAGCTGGGGAATTTAAATTCAGTGAAATAAATCTGGAATAAAAAGCTAGTATCAGAAATGGTGACCATGAAACTGCCAGATTGTCATTTAAAAAAAAAATCTTCTTCACTAATGTCCTTTAGGGAAGGAAATCTGCCTTCCTTACCCGGTCTGGCATTTATGTGACTCCAGAATCACAGCAATGTGGTTGACTCTTAGCTGCTCCCTGAAATGGCCTAGCAAGCCTCTCAAGGGCGATTAGGGATGGACAATAAATGCAGGTCTTGCAAGCAATGCCCACATCCTGTGAATGAATAAAAAAAAGAATGTACTATAACAATAACTATTTGAATTTATATATTGCCTTAAACATAGAAAAGCATCCCAAAAACATCTCACAGAAGCATAATCACAGGCTACATTACTGATGTCGAGTAATTCTTCTATGATCAGTTGGACTATATAGGGGGCTTAAATTCAGTACTTTTACCAAACTGATTACCATCTTCCCATGAAATTCCTGTTTTGTGCTACTTTAAAGCTGTCATTATTGCAATTCAAAAATCAAGTTAGCAATAGTGCTAAAATATTGCAAAAAGGCATTAACGAGTGCACTAAAAATAGTACAAAGAGGGAAAGAAATGTCGTATGTGTCAGTTGCTGTGCAGTAAAGTCCATGACATCATTATTTTTATTTTTTTCCTGTGCAAAAAATTGTTGCAGTGTTGTGTATATAAAAAAAAATAATTGCCAGTGAATGATGAGATACCAGAACAGACCATAGGGTAGATTTTGATACAGGTAAAAATGGTTAAAAGCAAGTGCAAATCTTACCTGTAGTTATGTGCTGTTTGCATCATAATTATGAACAGCTCCAACGGCAGATTTGAGTGTATTCAAGTGGCAGGAGCAGAAAACTGCACGTCTGTGAAATTTTAAGGGATGCGGAGAATTAAATGGGAAGTGTCAGAATGGGGGAGCTAAAAATCTTTGCAGCTTGAGAAAAGGCTCAAAAGGCATTTCAGGCTGATGAGGAAGAGGCCGATGAGGTATGAAGGAAATGCAACATGTAGGCACACGTCTGAGAATTGCAGCCTTGGAATACACAGAGCCTCTGCCAGAGTGAGATATGTACACCTCTGTCTGTCCGAGGTGTAGGGGTACGAGTGTGTGGGGACGGAACACCCACACTGCTGCCTGATCTGACTGGCATTCCACCATTAATTCTCCGTCTCTCCTCCATAAAGCTCGGATATATTCGCAACACCAAACGGAAATCCATTTCAGGCAGTCATGCAACTGTGGGACAAACAAAATTGTGGCAGCAGAGCAATTGTCACAAAGGTTTCTAAAAGCGAAGCGCTGCTGAAAAAAAAAGTGTAGAAGTAGTTTAAAACTGCTGAATGAATTTCCTATGCCTCTTAAACATATTTCTGCATGTGATATCTTCACAGAGCACAGCACACACAGCTCCTAACATGGCAGGCAGCTCTCTCGGAAGCCTCCAGAATCTGCCTGGTTCTGTTTATTATTAACTCTGCAGTTGCAGTACACAATATGTCCACATCCATAGTGTGGAGCTACAAACATTACAAGCTTACAGACATTAAACTTCTCCCTCCTTAATGAAGAAGTTATTATAACAGAAATCATACATAACTTTCATGCTTTCATGTTTATACATAACACAGGATATAGACTAATTTTTTTCCATACTTACAAATTTAACTTTACCACTTGTTTTCTGTTTCGAAGAAACATAGAAACATAGAAAATAGATGCAGGAGTAGGCCATTTGGCCCTTCGAGCCTGCACCGCCATTCAATAAGATCATGGCTGATCATTACCTCAGTACCCCTTTCCTGCTTTCTCTCCATATGCCTTGATCTCCTTAGCCGTAAGGGCCAAATCTAACTCCCTCTTGAATATATCCAATGAACCGGCATCAACAACTCTCTGTAACAGGGAATTCCACAGGTTAACAACTCTCTGAGTGAAGAAGTTTCTCCTCATCTCAGTACTAAATGGTCTATCCCTTATCCTCAGACTATGTTCCCTGGTTCTGGACTTCCCCAACATCGGGAACATTCTTCCCGCATCCAACCTATCCAGTCCCATCAGAATCTAATACGTTTCTATGAGATCCCCTCTCATCCTTCTAAACTCCAGTAAGTAAAGACCCAGTTGATCCAGTCTCTCCTCATATAACAGTCCAGCCATCCCTGGAATTAGTCTGGTGAACCTGCACTGCACTCCCGCAATAGCAAGAACGTCCTTCCTCAGATTAGGAGACCAAAACTGAACACAATATTCGAGGTGAGGCCTCACTAAGGCCCTGCACAACTACAGTAAGACCTCCCTGCTCCTATACTCAAATCCCCTAGCGATGAAGGCCAACATGCCATTTGCTTTCTTCACCGCCTGTTGAACTTGCATGCCCTGCTCCTATACTCAAATCCCCTAGCGATGAAGGCCAACATGCCATTTGCTTTCTTCACCGCCTGTTGTACTTGCATGCCAACCTTCAATGACTGATGAACCATGTCACCCAGGTCTCGTTGCACCTCCCCTTTTCTTAATCTGCCGCCATTCAGATAATCTTCTGCCTTCGTGTTTTTGCCCCCAAAATGGATAATCTCACATTTATCCACATGATACTGCATCTGCCATGCATTTGCCCACTCACCTAACCTGTCCAAGTCACCCGGAAGCCTCTTAGTGTCCCCCTCACAGCTCACACCGCCACCCTGTTTAGTGTCATCCACAAACTTGGAGATATTACACTCAATTCCTTCATCCAAATCGCTAATGTATATTGTAAATAGCTGTGGTCCCAGCACTGAACTTTGTGGTACCCCACTAGTCACTGCCTGCCATTCTGAAAAGGACTCATTTATTCCCACTCTTTGCTTCCTCTCTGCCAATCAGTTCTCTATCCACGTCAATACATTACCCCCAATACCATATACTTTAATTTTGCACATTAATCTCTTGTATGGGACCTTGTCAAAAGCCTTTTGAAAGTCCAAATACACCACATCCACTGGTTCTCCCTTGTCCACTCTACTAGTTACATCCTCAAAAAAATTCCAGAAGATTCGTCAAGCATGATTTCCCTTTCATAAATCCATGCTGACTTGGACCGATCCTGTCACTGCTTTCCAAATGCACTCCTATTTCATCCTTAATGATTGATTCTAACATTTTCCCCACTACTGATGTCAGGCTAACCGGTCTATATTTACCCGTTTTCTCTCTCCCTCCTTTTTTAAAAAGTGGTGTTACATTAGCTACCCTCCAGTCCACAGGATCTGAGCCAGAGTCGATAGACTGTTGGAAAATCATCAATGCATCCACTATTTCAAGGGCCACTTCCTTAAATACTGTGGGATGCAGACTATCAGGCCCCGGGGATTTATCATCCTTCAATCCCATCAATTTCCCTAACACAATTTCCCACCGAATAAGGATATCTCTCAGTTCCTCCTTCTCACTAGACCCACTGTCCACTAGTACATTCAGAAGGTTATTTGTGTCTTCCTTAATGAAGACAGAACCAAAGTATTTGTTCAATTGGTCTGCCATTTCTTTGTTCCCCATCATAAATTCACCTGAATCCGACTGCAAGGGACCTCCATTTGTCTTCACTAATCTTTTTCTCTTCACATATTTATGGAAGCTTTTGCAGTCAGATTTTATGTTCCCTGCAAGCTTCCTCTTGTACTCTATTTCCCCCTCTTAATTAAATCCTTCGTCCTCCTCTGTTGAATTCTAATTTTTCCAGTCCTCAGGTTTGTTACTTTTTCTAACCAATTTATATGCCTCTTCCTTGGTTTTAACACCATCCTTAATTTCTCTTGTTAGCCATGGTTGACCCACCTTCCCCGTTTTATTTTTACTCCAGACAGGGATGTACAATTGCTGAAGTTCATCCATGTGATCTTTAAATGTTTGCCATTGCTTATCCACCGTCAACCCTTTAAGAATCCTTGTCCAGTATATTCGAGCCAACTCATGCCTCATACTGTCGAAGTTACCTTTCCTTAAGTTCAGGACCCTAGTTTCCGAATTAACTGTGTCATCCTCTATCTTAATAAAGAATTCGACCATATTATGATCACTCTTCCCCAAGGGCCCTCGCACAACAAGATTGTTAATTAGTCCCTTCTCATTACACATCACCCAGTCTAGGATGGCCAGCTCTCTAGTTGGTTCCTCGACATATTGGTCGAGAAAACCATCCCTAATACACCCCAGGAAATCCTCCTCCACCGCATTACTACCAGTTTGGTTAGCCCAATCAATGTGTAGATTAAAGTCGCCCATGATAACGGCTGTACCTTTATTGCACGCATCCCTTATTTCTTGTTTGATGCTGTCCCCAACCTCACTACTACTGTTTGGTGGTCTGTACACAACTCCCACTCGCGTTTTCTGCCCTTTGGTATTCCGCAGCTCCACCCATAACGATTCCACATTATCCAGGCTAATGTCCCTCCTTACAATTGCATTCATTTCCTCTTTAACCAGCAACGCCACCCCGCCTCCTTTTCCTCTCTGCCTATCCTTCCTAAATGTTGAATATCCCTGGATGTTGAGTTCCCAGCCTTGGTCACCCTGGAGCCATGTCCCCGTGATGCCAATTACATCATATCCGTTAACTGCTGTCTGCGCAGTTAACTCGTCCACCTTATTCCGAATACTCCTCGCATTGAGGCACAGAGCCTTCAGGCTTGCCTTTTTAACACACTTTGCCCCTTTAGAATTTTGCTGTAATGTGGCCCTTTTTGTTTTTTGCCTTGGGTTTCTCTGCCCTCCACTTTTACTATTCTCCTTTCTATATTTTGCTTCTGACTCCCATTTTATTTCCCTCTGTCTCCCTGCATAGGTTGCCATGTTAGTTTAACTCCTCCCCAACAGCACTAGCAAACACTCCCCCTCGTACATTCGTTCCGGTCCTGCCCAGGTGCAGACCGTCCGCTTTGTACTGGTCCCACCTCCCCCAGAACCGTTTCCAAAGTCCCAGGAATTTGAATCCCTCCCTTTTGCACCCCTCCTCAAACCACGTATTCATCTGAGCTATCCTGTGATTCCTACTCTGACTAGCAAGTGGCACTGGTAGCAATCCTGTGATTACTTCTTTTGATGTCCTACTTTTTAATTTAGCTCCTAGCTTCCTCAATTCGTTTCCTAGGACCTCATCCCATTTTTTACCTATATCATTGGTACCTATGTGCACCATGACAACTGGCTGTTCACCCTCCCTTTTCAGAATGTCCTGCACCCGCTCCGAGACACCCTTGACCCTTGAACCAGGGAGGCAACATACCATCCTGGAGTCTTGGCTGCTGCCGCAGAAATACCTATCTATTCCCCTTCCAATCGAATCCCCTATCACTATCGCTCTCCCACTCTTTTTCCTGCCCTCCTGTGCAGCAGAGCCACCCATGGTGCCATAAACTTGGCTGCTGCTGCCCTCCCCTGATGAGTCAGCCCCCTCAACAGTACCCAAAGCAGTGTATCTGTTTTGCAGGGGGCTGACCGCAGGGGACCCCTGCACTACCTTCCTTCCACTGCTCTTCCTGTTGGTCACCCATTTACTATCTGGCTGTGTACCCTTTCCCTGCAGTGAGACCAACTCACTAAACATGCTATTCACGTCATTCTCAGCATCGTGCATGCTCCAGAGTGAGTCCACCCACAGCTCCAGTGCCACAATGCGGTCTGTCAGGAGATGGAGGCGGATACACTTCCCGCACACGTAGTCGTCAGAGACACCGGAAGCGTCCCTGACTTCCCACATAGTATAGGAGGAGCATAACACATGTACGAGCTCTCCTGCCATGTCTTAACCCTTAGATTAACTTAAATTGGCAACAATAATGCTAAAAGGTTACCTACTGATCTAGAAAAGAAAAAGAAAAACTACTCACCAATCACCAGCTGATCACTTACCCCCTTGGCTGTGACGTCACCTTTTGATTTCTTTCAACTTCTTTTTTGCCACCCCGCTGCAGCTGCACTGGCCACGCCTCTTGTAGGTAAGCCTCACGACTCGACGCTGCTCCTCCTCCTCGCTCTCCTGCTCCCCAACTGCGACGATGGGCCTCTTGTAGGTTGGCCTCCCAACTCGATGCTGCTCCTCCTCCTCGCTCTCCTGCTCCCCAACTGCGACGATGGGCCTCTTGTAGGTTGGCCTCCCGACTCGATGCTGCTCCTCCTCCTCACTCTCCTGCTCCCCGACATCGATAATGGGCCTCTTGTAGGTTGGCCTCCCGACTCGACGCTGCTCCTCCTCCTCGCTCTCCTGCTCCCCGACTGCGACGATGGGCCTCTTGTCGGCCTCACGACTCGACACTGCTCCTCCTCCTCGCTCTCCTGCTCCCCGACTGCGACGATGGGCCTCTTGTAGGCCTCCCGACTCAACGCTGCTCCTCCTTCTCGCTCTCCTGCTCCCCGTCTGCGACGATGGGCCTCTTGTAGGCCTCCCAACTCAACGCTGCTCCTCCTTCTTGCTCTCCTGCTCCCCTTCTGCGACGATGGGCCTCTTGTAGGCCTCCCGACTCGATGCTGCTCCTCCTCGCTCTCCTGCTCCCCTTCTGCGACGATGGGCCTCTTGTAGGCCTCCCGACTCAATGCTGCTCCTCCTTCTCGCTCTCCTGCTCCCCGTCTGCGACGATGGGCCTCTTGTAGGCCTCCCAACTCAACGCTGCTCCTCCTTCTTGCTCTCCTGCTCCCCGTCTGCGACGATGGGCCTCTTGTCGGCCTCACGACTCGATGCTGCTCCTCCTCGCTCTCCTGCTCCCCGTCTGCGACGATGGACATCTTGTAGGCCTCCCGACTCGATGCTGCTCCTCCTCCTCACTCTCCCACTCCCCGAATGCGACGATGGGCCTCTTGTAGGCCTTCCAACTCGACGCTGCTCCTCCTCCTTGCTCTCCTGCTCCCCGACATCGATAATGGGCCTTTATAAGCCTCCCGACTCGACGCTGCTCCTCCTCCTCGCTCTCCTTCGCTCTCGAACAGAACCTTCCAAAAATGGTGTCGAATCTAAACTCATTCGAGGCTCATCCTGAGGAACGTTTTCCCCGATGGAATTTTTTTGATTTTCATTTGCACTGACTCTAACTTCAGGCTCTTTGTTTTCCTGACTCGGATTCAGACTTTCATTCTGATTCTCTCCTGGATTTGTTTCCAGTACATTGGATTTAGGATTTGCTGCTAGTGTATGAAAACTATTTGATGAGTCAGAAATAATTGAATCATTCCCACCTTCAACTCCTTCCATGTCTGTAGGTAAAATATGATCAACATGAACAAACCTAACCTGTCCATTATCAAACATCTTCACCAAATATGTACGAGGACCACATATCTTCACCACTCTTCCTGGTAACCACTTTAACCATTTATGGTGATGGTTCTTCACTCTCTCCTTCTGGTTTAATTTCACAGTTCTCTCTTTTACTCTACCTCTATCATGATTCTCTTTCTGTCTTAATTGTGTCTCTTCTACGGACTGTGCCAAATTTGGCTTTAACAACGAGAATCTGGTTCGTGGCTGTCTTTTGAGAAACAACTCTGCTGGTGTTCTACCAGTAGTTGTATGAGGAGTATTTCGATATGTAATCAAAAAATTAGCCAATTTGTGATCCAATGACAACTGTCGTTTCCTTGGATTTGGATCTAGCATTTGTTTTATGAGGGCACGTTTTACAATTTGTACAGTGCGCTCTGCTGCACCATTCGAAGCAGGATGGTATGGTGGAACCTTTGTATGTTTCACACCATTTTTGCTCGTGAATTGTGCAAATTATTCTGAACGAAATTGTGGTCCGAAATTATCCGAAACAATTTCTTCAGGGAGGCCAAATGAAGAAAATAATTTTCGTAAATTGTCCAATGTTTTACTTGTTGTTATTTTCCACTTTGGAAACACCTCAACCCACTTCGAATGGCTATCAATCACAATGAACAATTGTTGTCCTTCTAACTCAGCAAAATCAATATGTAGCCTTTGCCACACCCTGGGAGGCCATTTCCATGGCTGTAATGGTACTGGTGGTGGTTGCTTGCTTACTGATTGATATGTCTTACACTGACTCACGATGTACTCTATATCTTTATCAAGACCTGGCCACCATAAATAACTGTGTGCAAAACTCTTGGTCAAGCATGTTCTCAGGTGCTGGTCATGAAGGTCTCCTAATAATTTGGACCTGAATTTATTTGGTATAACCACTCTTGCACCCCACATGATACAATCTTTATCAACTGATAATTCATTCCCACGAATGAAGAATGGATGTGTATCTTTGTCTGTTACCTGGTTTGGCCATCCATTTGCAATATAATCATACACCTTTGACATAACTGGGTCACGTTTGGTTGCTCTACCAATCTCTTCAGCTGTGACTGGCAGTTCATCAATGTATGAAAAATAAAAGACTTCTTCCCTATCGGGTGTAACTTGTGATGGGGCAGGCAATCTAGACATTGCATCAGCATTACTGTGATCAGCTGATCGTCTGTATTCAATATCACATGTATATGTTGACAAAATCAAAGCCCATCTCTGCATTCGGACTGCAGCTAATGTTGGAACTGGGGACTTTGGATGGAGGATTGTGTTAGGGGCTTATGGTCCGTAACGATGGTAAACTTACGACCATACAAGTATTTGTGAAAATTCTTGACCCCAAAAATTAGTGCCAAAGGTTCCCTTTTAATTTGCGCATAATTACTTTCACTGGCACTGAGAATGCGTGAAGCAAAAACAATTGGTCTCTCCTCCCCACTACGTGATACATGAGAGATCACTGCCCCAACTCCATACGGAGAGGCATCACATGCTAGCTTAATCTCCTTAGTTCACTATGACATATCTAACATGGTGTTCTCTACCAATTTGCTTTTACACTCCTTGAATGCTGTATCGCATTCTTTTGACCACTTCCAATGGACCTGTTTTTTCAAAAGTTCATTCAGTGGATGTAATATTGTAGCCAAATTTGGTAGGAACTTCCCATAATAGTTCAAAAGACCCAAGAATGAACGAAGTTCAGTAACATTCCTGGGAGTGGGTGCATTTCTAATTGCATCCAATTTTTCCATGGTTGGATATAAACCATCTTTGTCTACTCTGTACCCTAAGTACTCCACTGAGTTTTTAAATAACTCACACTTACGAGCAGACACTCGTACTCTGTGCTTCTCTAGCCATTTGAGGACTTCATTCAATATGTTGTTATGAATTTGCCTATTTGGTGCTGAAATTAGTATGTCATCCAAATAACATACGACCCCTTCAATACCTTGCAAAATCTGGTTCATCACCCCTTGGAATATGGCAGGAGCAGAAGACACTCCAAACGGTAGCCTATTAAATTGATATAGGCCTAGATGAGTATTTATAGTCAAACATGACTTGGACACCTCATCTAGTTCAAGCTGTAAGTAGGCATTCATAAGATCCAGTTTTGAGAAGATCTGACCACCTGTCAGTGTTGTGAACAAATCTTCTATATTTGGCAATGTATTGGGGACATTACCCTCTCGAACCTGGTTTACAGTTACTTTATAATCACCACACAATCTTACCTTACCATCGGACTTAGGTACAACAACAATGGGTGTAGCCCAATTACATCGATCTATCTTGCAAATAATGTTCTCAGTCTCTAGTCTTTTGAGTTCTTGCTCAACTTTCTCCTTGAGTGCATATGGTACGGAATGTGGCTTGTAGTAAACCGATCTAGCGTCCTTCTGTACCCTGACACTCGTCTTGAAGCCTTGGATCGGACTGCCCGTTTCACAGAACACCTTCGGATACTTCTTGATAACTTCATAACTTCATCCACTGATGAAAATCTCGCTTCCACACAGAAAATCTTACTCCAATCCAGCTTCAGTGAGCTCAACCAATTTCTTCCTAGTAAGGCAGAATTGTCTCCTTTCACTACGATTAGAGGCAAGTTCTGAAATTGATCTTTATATTTCACCTGTACGGTGATACGACCTACCACAGGAATTTTCTCTCCCGCGTAGCCTCGCAGCTCTATCTTGGATTTCTCCAGTTGGAAATCACGCAATTTGTCGAGGTACAGCGACTCCGGTACTGCACTCACGGATGCACCCGTGTCGATTTCCATTGGTATCTTGAATCCCGCAACATCTATGTGGGTTTTGTAACTTTCCGAATCGCTGTCCGTTAACCTCATGCTCTTGATGACGTGTAACTCTTAACATCTCCTCGTCCTGTTGTTCTTCCATGCTATGTAGTCTCTTTGGATTTCTACTCAATACTTTGAACGCTGGACTCATAGCTTTTAAAGCTGGTTTACCCTTCAGTCGGCATGCCTTCGCAAGATGCCCAGTCTTCCTGCAGAAGAAACACTCTGCCTTCACATATGGACAACTTTGAGCAATGTGTTGTCCCAGGCACCTATAGCATGACTTCGACGCTCTGTTAGAATTTCCAGTTTCTGAGTCTTTGTGCCCCCACCATCTTTTACTTTGAACCTGCAGGTGATTTACCTCGGTTGACTGACGACCGTAATTATTATTTAATTCTCGGGAATATTGTTCGGCCCTGCCCATCGACTGCGCTGTCTGACAAGCAATCTCAAAAGTCAAGTCGTCTGTCGTCAATAACTTCCTTCTGATCGCATCATTTTTCACCCCACAAACAAAACGATCCCGTAATGCTCTGTTTTGAAAGTTTCCAAAATTACAGTGCATCGATAGCTTTTTTAATGCTACGATGTAATCACTGATACAATAATCAATCTTTTGATTCCGAATCCCAAACGATAGCTTTCAGCAATTTCTAACAGTTTGGGGTTATAGTGCTGCTCCAGCTTCATTAAAATCTCTTTAAGCGTTGTGTCCTTTGGCTCATCAGGCACAAGCAGATTTACAAGGGTTTCGTACAATGCCAGACCCGCCTCCGATAAGAAGATCGCTTTCTTACGTTCCAACACACCCGGTTCTGGACTGCATTGTCTGGAACTTGTATTATGTTAGTTGCAGTGAAATACATTTCTAGCCGATCCACATACGCTTTAAAACGTTCCCGGTCGTGTCTATATTCCCCCAAATGTCCGATTACACCTGCCATTTTAATCTCTAGCTGTTCACACCGTGTGCTGTATTTTACCTCGGATTTTGTAGCTTTTTTCCAAAGACAGAAACTTCCAAAGTCTCTCTGTCGGCTGGCTGAATACTTCACCAACAAAATTTAAGCTTTAAATCATCCGAAAAATCCCATCTTCCGTCGCCAAATGTGATATATTCACAGAACACAGCACACACAGCTCCTAACATGGCAGGCAGCTCTCTCGGAAGCCTCCGGAATCTGCCTGGTTCTGTTTATTATTAACTCTGCAGTTGCAGTACACAATACGTCCACATCCACAGTGTGGAGCTACAAACATTGCAAGCTTACAGACATTACACTGCACACAGCTGTTTCCCCACCAACCCGGGATGCCCATTATTCATGGCCATAAAACTGGTCGAGCGTCCTGTACGTACAATTGTTGGGAAGATCATGCAGGAGGGTCCAAATTGTTTTTCCATATTTTAATTATGCTCCCATCTGGTTCAAGCAGGCGTTTGTGACCCCATTTCCCCTGCCTTCAGAAATGCAATGCTAATTGTAAAATGGCCGGAGATCCAACATTCTGGATTAGTTTCCAGACTGAGTGTGTCTGGTTGGCAGCTATCTATTGGGTGAACCCGATCAAAAAATCTAAGCTATTGAATCACGAAAGGGATATTTAACTCATCTGCTCAAAATATTATGTGTGGTCAATATATATCCTCGTGCTTAAAGAACCAAACCAGCAATACTTAACGGGAACCCTGGTGGCTGCCACCTGTACAGGCGGTCCCCTGGTGTCCCCCTGTACAGACCTTCCCCTGGTGTCCCCCTACAGACCTTCCCCCAGTGTCCCCCTACAGACCTTCCCCCAGTGTCCCCCTGTACGGCCCTTCCCCCGGTGTCCACCTACAGACTTTCCCCCGGTGTCCACCTACAGACCTTCCCCTGGCATCAGCCTCATTGGGCGTTTCCTGGGCATTAACCTCTGTGGACATGCTGCAGCATTGGCCTGTACACACAGCACAATGACACCGTCCTGTATGGACATTGCTCCAAATTTTACTTTCCACTAACTAAACTCATGCAATCCCCCATTGTTGTTGAACCTGCCCTGCAATATAAATAGGAGAATTAAGCTCCAGTGTGAAGTGGAATAATTACTCAAACACTAGCAGTGGAAGTGGTTCAATCATTTAAACAGGGTATGAATGTTCAGAATATTCCCTACCCCTCTATGATCTATACAAGGTTAGCATTTCTTTTAACTCACAATAATAATGCCTTTGGGGTACATATAAGTGTTGATTAATTTTATTGATAACAGCTTTGCATTAGCAGAAGACATTCAGTGAATGATCAATAATCACAACAGATTCCTTTTCTTTTCACATCTTTGCTCATTGTCACCACTTCATATTGGATATGTTTGTTGTTGTGGTGTGGATAACCTTACATTTACCTACATTACAATCTATTTGCCTATCCTTAGTTCATAGTCTGCACTGTTGAAAATATCTGCACACTTACCTTAGTAAATACAGTACCAACGTTATATCATAGGGGGGAATTTACCCCTCAGGTGGATTTTGAGCCAGCCAACTGCCCAGTCACCCTGAAGGGAGGCTTGATCCATTATGAGGGCCGGGCCTCATTAGCATGTGATTAGCGGGCTGCAGCTCCCCAGACCAGCCGGCTGGCTCCGGGCAATATCATGCAACTCAGCTGGCCTCCCCACCGCAGTATGGTAGGGGCACTGGGGTGGGGTCAAGCCTTGGGGGGAGTGCCGGAAAGGTTGCAGCCCAGGCTGGTGTTTGTGGAGCCTGGGGGAGCACTCCTGCTCCTCCCAGCTCGACAAAAACTCAGAAGAACTTGCCTTTGCGAGTCCCCTTGGGCCGGGCTGGACTGCCAGCTGGTACTGGTCGGAGAATCTCTGACCAGTTCACAGCAGGAATGGCAATTGGGGTCCTACGCACTTCTGCTGAGTTGCATGATATTGCCCGGAGCCAGCCGGCTGGTCTGGGGAGCTGCAGCCCGTTATTCACATGCTAATGAGGCCCGGCCCTCATAATGGATCAAGCCTCCCTTCAGGGTGACTGGGCAGTTGGCTGGCTGGCTCAAAATCCACCTGAGGGGTAAATTCCCCCCTATGATATAACGTTGGTACTGTATTTACTAAGGTAAGTGTGCAGATATATTCAACAGTGCAGACAATGATCTAAGGATGGGCAAATAGATTGTAATGTAGGTAAATGTAAGGTTATCCACACCACAACAACAAACATGTCCAATATGAAGTGGTGACAATGAGCAAAGATGGAAAAGGAAAGGAATCTGTTGTGATTATTGATCATTCACTGAATGTCTTCTGCTAATGCAAAGCTGTTATCAATAAAATTAATCAACACTTATATGTACCCCAAAGGCATTCAGCAGTGCAGCACCTGATTAGCATTTTAAATGGGCTTAATACCTGAACTGGGGCTACACCACATACCTTGTGGTAGGCCTGGGGAAACATTGCCACGGTAACAGTAACAGTGAGGCGGAAGATTATTGCCCATCATTTTTGAGCGGTTGCCATCCTATCTCTCCCGGGTGGAAGATCGGAAAATTCACCCTCATACCTTCCAGTTTTTGGAATTTTACCTAATTATGATGAGAAGCAAATCTGCTTAAATATTAAAATTCTGTTTAAGATCTCATAATTACTTTATTGCAGATCTGAAATGGAAGACGTTTATTGGATTATTAAAACGCAGTAAAATCTTGAGACAAATTGAATCCTGCCATTTGTAAGAAGTATTTATGTAGAAAAATACTGAATCATGATCTATCAGTTGCCCTAACTTCATACGGCGATGTGATATGTATTTCATTAAAAAATTAGTTAGCATGTACAGAATATCGCAATGATGACTAAGATTGTGGTGTCAAGAGCTGTCGCATTCTCTGAGCTGAAATTGGTTAATGATTTTTAGACTTAATTGTTTTGCAAGACTGAGCTGGTTTGATTAGCAGGACTGCAGATTTATTTCACCTTATTTAAAGAGGGAGGATTTGTTGGCCTACTGACAGGTCTATTTTGGGTTTCAGAAGTATGGTTTGTGATTCTGCCCTTAATTACTTTGTTTCAAAGACTTTGTGGTAGAAGATGGGTCTTGTACCATCTGTTTTCTGGGTGGAAAATAGGAGCGGTGGAACCAATTTTGTGGAGTTATGACCCGTAACCCAAAAACACCTGAAATGTGTCCGCCCCCCGCCCCGTCCCGTCCCGTCCCGCCCCCATATTGTGTCGAGCAATTCTTCAGCCACCTAAAATAAGTGCCCCTCATTAACATATAAAGGGGCCTAACGCATGTTTTAGGACCTCATACTGAAAGCGGGCGGCTCTGAGTGGAATAGGTGCTGGGCCTGCTCTGCTCAGGTTTTCCTGACGTGGAAAGGGCACCAACAAATGAGACATTTATTTTAAACTCTCGTGTGGGGCCAGGAGGAATATGAATGCTCCTCCTGCCTCCACAGCAGCACTCCTGAAGGCCGCTGTTGCCCCATGATGGCCCTTTCCCATTATCTTTCCCGCCCTCCCTTCCCCCAACAGAACTTACCTGAGGGCCACTGCCAACGAGGCAGGTGGGCCTAATTAGATCCTTCGACTTGACGAGCTGCTTCTGGAGGCGTGACAGGCCTCAATTATGCAGATGAGGCCTGAGGCAAAGTTTTGATTGGGCCTCAGGCTTACCTGTTCGGGCACAGGGATCATTCTGCCATTATTTTTGTTACCATGCATTGCAGCATCCTGGGACGTATTTTTCTATGTTAACAGTGCTATATAATTGACAGTAGCACTGTAATGGTAGTGCAGTGGTAGGGGTCACGTGGAATTTGTCTAATGTTGGAGCAAAGCTTAGCAAAGATTTTAGCTCAAGGGCAGACAATATGTGGTAGCCTAAAAGAACGCTTTTATTTTAAACAGCAGCTTTAACAAACTGCCTTGACCTGAAACTCAGGAAGCTTGGGACTTTGAACGCTAAAATGTAAATGCACTTGTTACCAGTAAAATATCTGAACAAATTCAAGCTGGTTTTCAATATTTTCTACTGGGAGCTTGAATTTGTTGAAGCATTCAGGCATGATGCATGCTGAAGGGATTGTGTGGGCTGCATTAAGTTCAGATCCTTTTCCCCAAGGATTTTTTTTATTAACCAGAGCCATGCATGAAATACATCTTCTTTTACACATCTACTTGTTTCTTTTTTTTTCTTCAGTAAAGTACGTTTCCAGGTTGATTTTCTCTGTTCCCTCCCATTTCTGACATTTTGGGCGCCCTAACTCAGTGCACTGAAAGGAGCGTCTGTGTATCATCCATTGTCGGGTATGACGTGTACATCATTGTTGTGTTATGATGCAGGAGCACTCCCTCATCTGCCCTTTCACCAGGCATTGAAAGCTGCACAGGAGCTCCCTGATGAGATTTGCACCACTTGGAATTGTGTTTTCTGCGAATCAATTATGATTGGACTCTCGGAGCGGTGGATAGTAACTGTCACTGCTGGGTGGTAAACTCTGTGTAGACATCTTGTCTGCTTTCCATCAGGGGTATTTTTCAGTTTGGGCATGGGTGGAACGCTATCAGTTGTGGATCGATCGCCCTTCATACATCAGCTCAAAGGCTCCTGCTCCTATTGCTTAAGGGGTACAGTAGCATAGTGGTTTTGTCACCGGATTAGTAATCAAGAGGCCTGGACTAATAATTTGGAGACGTGAGTCCAAATCCCACCATGACAGCTGGGGAATTGAAATTCAGTTAATTAAATACATCTGGAATTAAAAAGCTAGTCTCAGTAATGGTGACCATGGGCCCAAATTTCCCAGAGTTGCTCCGTTTTTTTTGGAGTATCTTTTTAGTTGCAATTCTGGCCATTTAATTTGTGCCAGTGTAAGTGAGTTAGTTAGGTTTTTTATTCGTTTAGTTTTTTTTTCAAAAGGAGTGTTGCCAGCCTGTTTTGGCCATTTAAGCAAGTATAGCCAGCTAAAAGTTACTCCAAACTAACTTAGGCCAGCGTAAGTGGGCACTCTTGTATGTTCAGAAAAACCTTGCGGTGACTTAAGAAATCAGTGCAGGCAGCCAGAGATGGGGGGGGTTGGGGGAAGGGGACCTTGCAAAGCACTAAACACCTTCACAACAACAGTAAAGAAGCATAAATACATTTAAAGCACCAAGCTCTAAACAAAGCAGTACATTTGGACCAAGCACAAAACAAAGCAATACATTTGCACCAAGCACAAAAAGTAATAAGCAATTAATTAACAAATAAAAAATAGAAGGAACCCTGCACTTAAAGCACCAAGACCAAAGTAATAAGCAATCAATCATCAGTAAATAACAAATAAAAAAATAGAAGTCCTACCTTAGGAACGCAGCGGTCTGCCGATGAGGGAGCCCATTCAGCCAGGGTTAGGGATGTCGTGCTTCGGGCCCCTCCCACACAGCCTGCTGCACGCACTCACATATTCGGGCTGCCAGGAGCTACTGCACATGCGCGGAGACTATAAGCGCGCATGTGCAGAGGTCCCGGCACTGTTTTCAACGCCGGGACCTGTCTCTGCCCTCAATCCACTGGGCCACGATATACCACCACTGAGGAGAGGCTGGGGAGCGGCCAGAATCGGGAGGAAGATTTTCGGCGCGCTTGGAGGCGGACAAAAGCGGCGCACCTCGGGTGAGGGCGCCAGAAAAAGGGGTTGGGGAAATTTGAGCCCCATGAAACTAGCGGATTGTCGTAAAAACCCATCTGGTTCACCAATGTCCTTCAGGAAAGGAAATCTGCCGTCCTTACCCGGTCTGGCCTATATGTGACTCCAGACCGACAGCAATGTGGTTGACTCTTAACTGCCCTCTGAAATGGCAGCTCACCGCCACCTTCTCAAGGGCAGTTAGGGAAGGGCAATCAATGCCGGCCTTGCTGACGACGCCCACATCCCATGAATGAATAAAAAAATGAATAAATGTTCTTATGTTCACTCACCCCACCTCTACCTTTGCCAGCACAGAATACAGTAATCACTTGTACAATCAAGAAAATGAACAGGAGAGCTGATGTTTTTCTATCAGCATAACCTTCTCTAGTGCACTGCTTCAGGCTTGACGTTGTCTGAAGGAATGGGCTCTTACTATATGTAATAAAATATGACTGTTCAAATGAAATGAAATGTAGCCTAATGGTGCTTATTTTGATATCATGTTCACCATTAGAAAATGAATGTAATTTAAGTATTAAAGGCAAAAGTGTATTTGCTTTCAAAGTAAGTATATGAGTACAAGAAAACATTTTGGACAACTGATTATTTTTATACCACCCAGACTAGGAATTGTGACCCAGTGCCACAGAAAAAGCATGGATAACTAATATTTATTTATTTTAGTTGTTTCTGTTTTCATCGGTAGTAATTAGAATTATTCTTAAGCCTACTTCTCCCTATGTGAGGAGGTTTCTTCTACCCTCTTTTAAATCTCTCACATTTAATCTTGTGTCGAGGTCCCTCGTTCTTGACCCCTCAACTAGTGGAAACAGTCTGCTTCTAGCTACCTTTTCCCATTCTTTTGTAATTTGTTTAATATGTTTAAAATTACCTAAGAATAGAACTTCAATGGATCCATTTATCCTTAAATTATATTCTGTTGGCGTAAAAGCTATGGAAGCTAGTTTTCCTGGTCTCATTGTTCAGCAGTGCCTGTTGTGGAGATGCAGTGATCATGGAATTTGGACAAAAACCCTTAACAACAGGAGGAGGGGCATACTTTTACTGGCAATAGCCCTAGAAAACCGTGGGAAACAAACTTGCCACCCAGTTTGTACTCCAAACCGGCCAATGCCAGCCTGAAAGGGATGTGGCACTTGGTGGGCAGAGCACCTACCTGTTTCAGGCGGTAGTTCCTTTGACATTTTGGGACACCGTTGGGTGGCGCATGTGCCGAGCATGTTCTGCCCAGTTTTACCCGATGGTACAGCCAAAGAAGACCAGAATAATGTCGGTCACTGTTGGCTCAGGTTGACCTACAGACTGCCCAGTATTGCCATAGCCAAAGAACAAATGAGCTGCAGTCTGTTTATGCCCGTAGCCCACTGACGACCTGGTGCTGGGGCCTGGTTCTCAGTGACTTGCTAGATTAGCAAAGATTCAGGAAGTGATTGATGGGAGCCACGTTGGCCTTTTGATTCTGCAGAGAGAAGTTCCCCTTCTATTAACTCCCCTTCTATTACTCAATCAATGTGCAACTGGTGTGTGACTGATATCACAAAATTATGCAGGTGAATGGCAGGTTCTACGGCAGTTCACTCGATTCCTTCATTTTGAGGCAATGTACTCGTCTCCGCTTGTTTGAAGAAATTCAGAAATGAAAGATCTGATTGTTCAGGGATGTCGGCTCCCTCTGTTGCTGTGGCTGATGATACATCAGAGGAAGCCTATTTGTGCACAGGTATAATGAAACTCGTGCAGCCACTAGAGAGGCACCGAAAACACCTGAAGCAAGGTTCAGATTGTTCAGCTCAGGTGCTCCATTCCAATGCTCGCAAGGTGTCCAGGACCATTGTTGCTTGCTGTGTTCTCCACGACATAGCTGTTGACAAGGACATCCCGCTGGATGATCAGCAGGTGGACAGGTTTGTGGAGGAGCAGGAGGACATGCTAGTGGATGAAGATGAAGCTCCTGAAAGAATTTGGTCTTTTTTTGTTGGTCCTATCCGTACATTTTAAAATGAACCGTATTTCTACAATACATGAACAACTTTGAAGTATGAATCATACGTAGAGAGTATTGCATTCGCACGCATTACAATAAAAAAATCATTCATTACTGAAAGTCTTTTAAAAACAAAATATTGGGGTGAAGTTAATTGGGCAGTCTCGCAAAATGGACGCTAGTGAATCGGCAGCATGTTTTATAGGCGGCTCGATTTGAAGTCAATGGAAAAGAAAATGGGGCAGCATGTAAAATGGACTGCCGATCCTCTGTTGCCAATTTTGCCTCACCGCCCAAGACGATGTTCACCGCTGTTATTTTTAATATTACAGTTTACTGGAGCACTTTATGCAGAATTCAACCATTCCCGATAATGAAGAAAAGTGAGGCAGTACTCGCGGGTAATACCAATTCATTTTGTACCCTGTAATTAATGATAATGAATAACAATTTGCACATTTTCTCCATCTTTTCCTTACAGTATTTGAAAATGAGTGAAGACTGTTGGCAAGTCAATAATCCGAATGTAGTCACATTGTTGTAGTCAATGAAGCACACAGGACACACTTGCTTTCAAAATGATTTACATCTATTGTGCACGCTGTTCATTATGCAGTCTTCCTTACCAGCATAGCTCCCTTGCATTGTGCTCCTTCTTGTTCCCTGGCTGACTGCATCTGTTATGAAACATGGTCTGAATATACTAGAGGTAATAGATGTGTCTCTTAGAAAAAATGGAATGGGTTCTGACTAATTGCACTACAGTTTAATTTAGAAATATAACACTGGCTGTGGTATAATACTGCCTCAAGGCTGCATCACTCTGTTATCTTTCCAAAATGTTTTGTTCTTGGGCCTGTATTGTTTTAACTACTGCAAACCCTGGGGCCTGTACCAGGAGTGATACCTGTATAAAACCTATCAAGATTGCTGATTTTGTGCAATGAAGTATATTCCTATGTGATGTTTAATGTTTATTTATTAGCATTTTGCCTCCAAATCTCCGCTCTGGCCATGCTGGGAAGCTAGTCACTGCCATGGACTTCACTCGAACTCATGCCATGCTGTGACTGAAGGCTTACAGGCAAATGCTTACAATGGGACAGAACTGGAAATGTGTCTTGTTCCTTCCTTCTGGGGCGAGAGTGATAAGAACAAATGAGGCAGTCTGGAGATTCATTTCTGCAGCCTGAAGATTGTGAAATAAGCCTTGCAATTGCTGTGCTATTCAATACATAGTGTTTGAATTGTATTTGAATCTCTGCCAAAATGTTTTCAAATTATAACTGATCTCTTTCTAGTCCCTACTTCAAATGATATTTCAGCAGTTCTTCTCAGATAGCTAATGGTTCCACTTAATTTCTGAATCGGTAGTTGGAAAATTATCAAGGTAGCATTATTTAGCTCTGTATCATTTCACAGCAAAAAAAAGTTTACCCATTACCCCTGTGCTCACTGAGTTACATTGGCTCCCAGTCCAGCAACGCCTAGATTTAAAAATTCTCATTCTTGTTTTCAAATCCCTCCACCGCCTCACTCCTCCCTATCTATGTAATGTACTCCAGCACTAAACCTTCTGAGATCTCTGCGTTCCTTCAATTCTGGCCTCTTGCGCTATTTTCATCACTCTACCATTGGTGAACATGCCTTCAGTTGCCTAGGCCCCAAGCTCTGGAATTCCCTCCTTAAATCTCTCAACCTCTCTACTCTCTCCTTTTAAGATGCTCCTTAAAACCTACCTCTTTGACCAAGCTATTGGTCCTAATATCTCATTTTGTGGAATCGGTGTCAAATTTTGTTTGCTAACGCTCCTGTGAAGCACCTTGTGACATTTTACTACGTTAAAGTTGCTACATAAATGCATACTGTTGTAGTTGTGTGGAAGTTACAAATCTAAGGGCCTATTTTAAGCCCCGTCCCCCCTTGCCTGGCGGGAATGGTAATGGGGAGACGTTAAGATTGAAGACAGGGGTTCGCACTGCCTGTCTGCCCTCCACAATTTGCCTGAATTCTAGCAAGGGAAGGCCACCCATTTAAATGGCAGCATTGTATCCTGGTTGTCATTGGCATGCACACGCCATTTAAACCCAGGCCAATTAAGAACCGCAGGAGGCCTAGGTTGTTGTTTTCATTTTAGATTTAAGGTTTCCTTCTGGGTTAGGAGGAGCAGGTGAATTATTTAAGGAGGGATATACTTGCATTGGAGGCAGTTCAGAGAAGGTTCACGAGGTTGATTCCTGAGATGAAGGGGTCGTCTTATGAAGAAAGGTTGAGCAGATTGGGCCGATACTCATTGGAGTTTAGAGATGATCTTATTGAAACGTATAAGATGCTGAAGGGGCTTGACAAGGTAGATGCAGTGAGGATGTTTTCCTTCATGGGGGAATCTAGAACTAGGGGACATAGTTTCAGAATAAGGGGTCGCCATTTAAACCGGAAATGAAGAGGAATTTCTTCTCTCAGAGGGTTGTGAATCTTTGGAATTCTCTACCCCAAAGAGCTCTGGAGGCTGGGTCATTGAATATATTTAAGGTGGAGATAGACAAATTTTTGAAAGATAAGGGAGTTAAGGGTTATGTGGAGTGGGCAGGGAAGTGGAGTTGAGGCCACGAGCAGATAATCCATGATCTTATTTAATGGCGGAGCAGGCTCGAGAGGCCATATGGCCTATTCCTGCTCCTATTTCTTATATTCTTATGTTCTTATGAATGCTCCTGGCCCTACAAGGATACCTGCACCTCACTTTACTGATCGCGGACTTGCCAACCCTGCTTTGACCCACACACCCCCGATTCTCATTCTGAGTTAAAATCGGCCCTCCGATCTTTGTTGAACAATGTGTCCTGTTGTAATATTGATTCAGCTTTTCAGTGAGACTTGAAATGGTTGCTGTTACAATGCCCTTTATACATTTATCTGTGTAGATCATGTTGGTTCCTAATACTGCTAAAAAGGCACAATTTTTTAACAACTTGGATGAATTTGACTATTGCATTAAGAATATCACAAATATTTTTTTTAAATGCCTGTGGGTTTGATGTATGGGACTATGATATAACAATGCACTATTGAAAAAGATAAGCTACCTTTCTGTGGATGGAGCCTGAACACACAGACAGGGGTAGATCTTACGAACTGGTGTCCCCTACTAAAGCTTTATATGGCAGGAATGGACATAGACATCAGTGTACCCTGCCCGGTTATTATTCATCCATTTTTAATGGATGGAATCTCATCTTGGCACTGATCTCTATAACGGAAATCCTGATATATGCTTTCATCACGCAAAGCTCCACATTGGAAACACTAATTTGTAAAATTTGCTCCAAGTGTGAGTGAGTAATCTATGCCCAGATTTTGTGATTGATTGAAAACGCTTAAATGTTTCGGCCAACATCATACACACCTCCCCTCAATTTTGCCTGCTGCTCATCCACCTTGTATTTTTTTTAACTCATTCATAATTGTTACCCTAATACATCTTGCCTCTTTCTTAAGATGAGAGTGTAGGCTGTTCTGGTCTGGAAACCTTTCTGTGCCTCCTGTCATTGCAATGGTATATTTCGCCATGGAAGGCAGAGGAATGGTGGAGAGCATTTAACAATGTTGCTTTCCCTTCAGCATGAAAGCTTAGGGCAATGCATGTCAGAGAAAATTAACTCACTTAACTCAGTGGCAGGTGGATTGAAATGATCAGCAGATCTGTGAT
This sequence comes from Pristiophorus japonicus, assembly GCF_044704955.1. Lineage (NCBI taxonomy): Eukaryota > Metazoa > Chordata > Chondrichthyes > Pristiophoridae > Pristiophorus > Pristiophorus japonicus. The sequence goes on from NC_091991.1 coordinate 122,429,996, forward strand.
TCAAAGCCACAACCAACTTGATGGAATACGGGCAGACTCTTCACTGCTGCTCCTGAGTCACCCCAGACACTTCTGCCTTTTGGAAATTACTGTAGTATGTTTCCCTGACAGATAAAGAGACACATGGGGTTGCTCATAGTGTGTGAAGAAATATTAAAATGATAAATCATATTACCATGGGAAGATGTTATGAGTAAATTAATAGCAACTATACAGCAATGCTAAAGCAAGGCAGACAGGTTCTAAATATTTTGACAGGGGTTGCTTTGAGAGATTTTTTCTTTCCACAGCAACGGACTTTTTGCTGTTGTTGTTGTTGTTGACATTATCCACATTATTTCAGGAACTACAAAGTATTAAGTGACAAAAGTGGTTGTGAGCATTTCTCATTCCCAACTTACAGATTTAATTGTCAGTAGAAGCCAACACACCATATCTATCCTACAAATAATTAACATCCCGCTGGACGTAAAGCCCTTGTGTGTGAATAGATGTGGACCTCACTGGCAGACCCCAAGGATGAGCATTTTCTCAACTATCCACTATTCTATTTGTTGATTCCCCTGCATATCAGTTCTGTGGAGATGAAATGCCTGAAAGGAGACAGAAGAAATACTTTAGGATAAGTTAACTTGGCTGTCAGGTGTGGTGCTTCATTTTTGTATTGCATTCTCTCCAGTTTTGGAAAAATAGCAATGGCTCTGTAGTCCTTACCTGTAAACTGAAGAATTTCTTTAAAGTAACAAAATAAATGATTGGAACTTTGAGATCTGTAATTAAAAGTCTGGGCAACCTCTACACGTGTGTGACTTGGAGATGTGGGCAATCTGCGGCCTAAATGTAAATAGGCTGGTGTTAACATGAGCGGGGGCATCATCTGATTGTTCTCTTAAGCCATTTTGTTGAACTCTCAAAACACGTTGTCAAAACCATGGAGAAGTCAATGGTGTTGTGTATAGAAGAACTCCACAAGGCTGAGTACTGTGAGCTAAACTTAGTGTTCTTTATTAGTCTTCTTTATTACAACTCCAGAGTGCCTAAACAACATGGCAGCCAACCTTTTATTATGGCCCTGCACATGTGTGCAGGTGACCATTAGGATTCCAACAGTCGCGCCCTCTGGTGGCAAGTATTACATAGTTACATACATAACATCACTCCCCCTGCCCCCTAAAGTCTTCAGTACAAGTTATTTCCAAGTTGAGGCGATCCGGAGCCCTTTGCTCCCTGGTTGATCGTCGAAGTTCAAACCCTGGCATGTGTGAGTTGGCCGGACCATTGCTGCACTGCACCGCAACTGGTCTGACCAGACTGTCAGGAACGGTGGGTTCATCCTCGTGATTGACAGTGAGGTCGATTGCTGGTTGGGGGTGTGTTGGTGGATCGTCGATGGTGATGTCCTCTTCAAGTCATTCCTAGTTGTCAGTAAATCACAATTTGATCTGATCTAAATGCTTTCTGCATGTTTGGACATTTAACAATTTGATTATAAACATCCTATTCCCTTCCTTGGCCAAAACAATGCCAGCAACCCACTTGGGACCATGACCATAATTCAGGGCAAACACAGGGTCGTTAACATCAATGTCATGTGAAACAGCCGCGCGATCGTGGAACATGTTCTGCCGGTGTCGCCGGGTTTCCACGTGATCATTAAGATCTGGGTGGACTAGGGAGAGCCTGGTTTTGAAGGCTCTCTTCATTAACAATTCTGCTGGGGGAATCCCGGTGAACAAGTGGGGTCGCGTCCGGTAACTGAGCAGAATGCGAGACAAGTCGATCTGCAGAGAGCCGTCCGTCTGCACCTATTTTCTATGTCTCTATGTCTCTATGTCATGCGTTTCATGCTCTGCTTGATTGCTTGGACTGCCCGCTCCGCTTGACCGTTAGACACGGGCTTAAACGGAGCAGACCTGACATGTTGATGCCATTGCGGATCATAAACTCGTTGAATTCCGAGCTGGTGAAACACGGTCCATTGTCGCTGAAAAGGACATCGGGCAAGCCATGGGTGGCGAACATGGCCCGGAGGCTTTCAATGGTGGCTGTGGACATGCTGGATAACATGATTATGCATTCAATGACAGACCATGCTCCTGGTTGGTCCAGGTCCTGATTTGGTGAGCTTTTGACGGATGACTCCCCGCTCTCAAAAGCATCCATGACCAATAGCAAGTCTGCGGGCTGTGCCATTTCAACCCCAGTGGTGGGTAATGGTCGCCGGCTGAGAGCATCGGCACAGTTTTCAGTGCCTGGTCTGTGGCGGATAACATAGTCATAAGCAGATAATGTTAATGCCCATCTTTGGATGCGGTCCGAAGTATTGGTATTTATACGTTCTCTGTAAACAGTGAAATGAGTGCCATATGCAGTTCAGACTGCTAGCGACGTCATTTAATGCACAGTCTTGCCGGTGAGCTTCGATGTTGAGAAGATATCTGTTTGGTGTTATCATCCGTGGCCATGCATGCCTGTGTGATCGCGATGGCCCTGCTCAGATCTAGGATTTCGGCAGCCAGCAGCTTTTGAAGAATGACCTCGTGGTTGATGCCCAGCACGTAAAAGTCCCACAGCATTTGCCCCAACTCAGCTCCAAAATCACAAGGTCCCGCAAGGCATCTCAGGTCGGCGACATAATCCGCCACATCCTGGCCCCTGGAGCGATGGTGCGTGTAAAAACGATATCTGGCCATGAGGATACTCTCCTTCAGCTTGAGGTGGTCCGAACCAGCGTGCACAACTCTGTATATTCCTTCTCTGTTGGTTTTGTCGGTGCGAGCAGATTCTTGATGAGGCCATATATTTTAGGCCCACAGATGGTGAGGAGAACTGCCCTGTGCTTGGCCGCATTAGTGTCTCTTTCCAGCTTGTTGGCCACGAGGTACTGGTCGAGACAGTCGACAAAGGCTTCCCAATCATCACCCTCTACGAATCTCTCTAACATTCCAACGGCAGTCATGGTTGTGTGAAGGTTCATATTCTGTTACTCGTCACCAATTTTGTGTATAGAAGAACTCCACGAGGCTGAGTACTGTGAGCTAAACTTAGTGTGACCTTAGTCTTTATTACAACTCCAGAGTGCCTACACAACATGGCAGCCAACCTTTTATACTGGCCCTGCACGTGTGTGCAGGTGACCATTAGGACTCCAACAGTCGCGCCCTCTGGTGTTAAGTATTACATAGTTACATACATAACAAATGGCCCACTTGTCTAACCTTTCCTCATGAGAAACGCTGGGCAGTGACTGGGAAGCCATAAAGGAAAGACTAGCAGGATAAAATAAGGGTGCAGAAATAAAGACAAAGGCAAAGCCGCAAGTGAAGAAAGTAAACAGCGCAACGCGAGATGAATATTCCAACCAAATTGAATATTGCATTATTTGAGACCACATTTTTGTTAATTAGACCTAGAAAAAGTTGTATTTTCACGAAGGCTGCTATTTACCAGCCTTGTCACTCCTATTGTTATCTGTGCATTCTTTAACCTTCAGCACAGATATATGGGAGTGACTCGGCAAAGGGTTATGAGAGTAAGCTTTGCGTTTTAACAGCCTTTGTTGTGGGACTTGCTGTGTTGGGATTTGAAATTCATTTGCTACATGTGACATTGTGTTGGTAACCAGCATGCACAAAAAGTTAATTAATGAGGACGATGTCAATTTCCCTGCACCATGTCAATTTGCAGAGAGGTAATTAATCACAAATTGCCCTGCTAGCTGCATGTAGACTAGACAATCTGTACCTCATTTATTGTCTTTCTAAATAATGTCAGCAATACAGTAGTGAAGAAACAGAGATTGGCTTTCATAATATTTTTTATTGAGGCTGCTGCACATATTGTAATGGACTGCATCCACAAGCAGCTGTATTATGTGGAAGATGAATATTAAAGAAACAAATTAGCTTGGATTTATAGGCCATTTCCTTGCTGTTGTTGTCACTTCAGAGATTACACATAGAAAATGAATGATGAAAAATTACCCTTACATGCATAGTGCTGTGATTAAACCAGTATGTTAATTAGAACTTTGATGTCAGGTTTTCATGTGCCAAGTCTGATAGCTAGTCTCGCATTTCTGAATTCAATTTTAGTTTCCAAACCAATTTCTTAACACTGAAGATGGTGCATGCTCTTCCTTTTATTTTAGGCAGTTGAACAACGAACAGAAAACATTAGCAACCTAGGTGCATTTCAAAATAAGTTAATGTGTTTTATATCAACACATTAATATATTATACCAACAACCCACCACTGAATCAACCAACATCATTAATAATTTAAAATGCATGGCATTATGGATATTCATAAAAGAGGCTCCTGATTAGCTAATACAGAAACCAGTAAACATGCTCAGTAGGCTTGTATTGTGCTGGATGAGTCAACTAAGATTTAATCCGAGATATGATAATGTATGAAAAACTGTAACTTATATGACCTTTGATGTGAATATAGAAATTGTGAATTAATTCATACAAGGTTGATGATTTGTTTACAAAGAATATCCATGAGGAATTAGCATCCTATCTTTCTGCATTAATTGTGGCCTGTATTACATTAAGGTAAGCTAGATCAAAATTAAGCTGAAATTATGCCACACTAATTCACATTTCACACATAAATGTAGTTACAATTTGGCTGCGATTCAGAGCCTTTTTGTTCATCTGCAACAGAGCTACTACAAAGCCATGAAGATTATAGGTCGCCTTAAGTACAAATCGGCAGTGAGCACACAAATTGGTGCGAGGGGACAATTAAAAAAAAAAAATTATTGTAGTGCATCTGGCTGACAGTGTAAGAGTTTAAAAAAAATTCATTCCTGGGATGTGGGCGTCACTGGCAAGGCCAGCATTTATTGCCCATCCCTAATTGTCCTTGAGAAGGTGATGGTGAGCCGCCTTCTTGAACCGCTGCAGTCCGTGTGGTGAAGGTACTCCCACAGTGCTGTTAGGGAGGGAGTTCCAGGATTTTGGCCCAGGGACGACTATATATTTCCAAGTCAGGATGGTGTGAAACTTGGATAGGAACTTGCAGGTGATGGTGTTCCCCTGTGTCTGCTGCCCTTGTTCTTCTAGGTGGTAGAGGTTCTGGGTTTGGGAGATGCTGCCGAAGAAGCCTTGGCGAGTTGCTGCAGTGCATCTTGTAGATGGTACACACTGCAGCCACAGTGTGCCGGTGGTGGAGGGAGTGAATGTTGAAAGTGGTGGATGGGGTGCCAAACAAGTGGGCTGTTTTGTCCTGTACAGTGTCGAGCTTCTTGAGTGTTGTTGGAGCTGCACTCATCCAGGCAAGTGGAGAGTATTCCATCACACTCCTGATTTGTAGATGGTGGAAAGGCTTTGGGGAGTCAGGAGGTGAGACACTTGCCATAGAATACCCAGCCTCTGACCTGCTCATGTAGCCACAATATTGACGTGGCTGGTCCAGTTACATTGCTGATCAATGGTGACCCTCAGGATGTTGATGGTGGGGGATTCGATGATGGTAATGCCATTGAATGTCAAGGGGCTGTGGTTAGACTCTCACTTGTTGGAGATGTTTATTGCCTGGCACTTGTGTGGCGCAAATGTTACTTGCCACTTATCAGCCCAATCCAGGTCTTGCTGCATTCAGACATAGACTGCATCATTATCTGAGTTGAATTGTCCTGCAATGGTTCTAAGTTGGAGAGCAGCCATACCTACTGTTGCTAACAGAGCTCGTCACTGTGGCCAGTGGAGCTGCATGACCTGGAAAGGCACATACCATCATGGCCTTGTCCACTCTTTGGCACATATCTGTAAAAGGGGTAGCAGCAATTAGAGCCTTCCTTTGGCAAATGGTAGCTACCAGGATGACACCGATTGATTACAAGTGATAAAAGTGGATATAGGAGGAACGTTTTCAGTTGAAATTGTTTTTTTCTCCTGGGAAATTCCTAGATAAGTGTTCAGTTCAAAAGCTAGGGCTGCCCTGAAGAGAGTTGATCTGACAAATATTACAGGTGAGAGGAAAGATGTATCCTCTCATCGGCACAGTGCTTGCCATTTCATTGTAAGAGCTGTGACTCAAGAGTACTGACAGGCTAAGCTGATCAGACGTCACTCAATATTTATTTCAGGACCACAAGGTTGAACATCTGTATACATTTTATGCTGTCTTGTCTCTAGAGAAATGTCATTGTTAGCATGTCTGAGACCACCTTCACTTGATAATGATGGGGGGAACTTTAAATAAAAGGCATTCAGTGAATTTTTCTCTTATAAGGGGGGCTAAATTAGACATGGCCTGAAAACACGGATTGTGATGCATGATTAGCCCGTGCCCGTTGAGTCCAATGCAGGCAGCACTCCAACATCATGCTGTCTGCTCATTTAAAAGATTTTAGTATGCAGCCAGCACTAAACATGCTGTTGAGAGGCTGCATGCCTGAGCAGGGGCCAATATTGTGACAGGCTAGCACCAGTTAATGCTAGCCTGCACTACTTAAAGCCAGCCTGCACCTTTTAAAGGGGAAGTGCATTGAGGCTGCAGCAGGTGCTAGAAGTGGCTGTGGAAGAGATTCTGACATGAAAGAAGACGTACTAATAGCACAACATGGGAGGGAGCAGGTTCCAAGATTTGCTGATGCTGCACTCAGGCCTTGGTGGAGGAGGTGGAGAGGAAAAGAGATGTGCTCTATCCATAGGAGGGCGGGGGGGGAGGTGGGGAGGCAACGGCAGGAGGCCCACCAGTCAAACTTTGCAAAGGCAGTGGGAGCAGATAGCCATGGAGGTTAATGCCAGAAGTCAAGCCCCAAGGACCTGGATCCAGTGCCACAAAAAGTTCAATGACCTCACACGAGTGCTCAAGGTCAGTGAATTCATCCTCAAATGTCACATCCCACCAAGTGCACCACTAGCCTCCTCACACACTGCTCAATGCACCACACCCCCAGTGCTCACCTTTATCAATCTCTATCAAACAGGACTCATACCTCACATTCATAGCTTCACCTCATCCTTACACACTTAGCACTGCTGCAAGCCTCACACACCCACATCTCACAGCTTGCACACACTGCCAGCTATCGAACCATGACAGCCACATCACCCAAACACATTGCACCACACTTACTGACACACTTCACTCTCTCTCGCAGGACAAGGCGGTGCACAACCAAAGGCAGCTGGGGCTACCCAAAGGGGACAGTGTCCTTACCCCCATGTAGGAGGAAGTGCTGGACATTATTGTTATGTCAATTGCTGTATCCGTGGTCAATCAATTGAAGATAATGGTATCCTCATACCTAATCCTCTCTGCGTGCAATGTCAGGAAATATGGAGGAGCCCAGCTCCTTTCTTGCACAGGGCTTTCCGCAGAGATTGGAGCCCATCCTTTCCAGTGTGGAAGTGGTGGGCAATTCCATTCTCTCACTTGTGGACCCAACCATGATACAACGTCTGATGTCCAAACTCTCAGCTTCCATTGCAAAACAAGCAGAAGCCACCCTATGTCTGAGTGCTGCAGTGGAAGCTCAGACTTCTGTCATGCAAACTCAGCTTGCTGCCACGCAAGCTCAGACTGCTGCCATCATGGCTGGGTTAACCAGTGTTCAAAGGGGCTTGCAGGGTGTCCCAGCAGTCCAGAAATCTGTCCTCCAACAGATTACTAGTTTTTCTGCGGCGCTGCCCCGGAGGAGTGGCAGTGGCTCTGTGGAGCACCAACTTGCTGTCCTCTCAGGATGACAGCATTCGTCCTCCCAACAATACTATTCCACCAGTGCCCTTGTTATGGCTTTCAGCCAGCAAGCCCAGAGTACTGACGTGCACACCGAGACGGTGCAGTCCGAAGCTGGGTCTTCTAGGCCCAGAGCTTCTTGAGGTCGTCCTGCAAGGCCATCTGCAGTCTCCCCCACTGAAAGTCAGCAGCCTTCCACCAGCCGTGCGGCAGCCACTGGGGTAGCACTGTGTAGGAGCACCAGGACGGGCAAAGGCACATGGAAGACAGGCACTAGGGGAATGCACAAGGATAATTGATTGACATTTGTATGAAATATGGCATGCTTTGATTTATAAATTTGGTTTGCAATGGTTATTTTGTGTGCGCTTTTATTTTTGCATTGTGGCCAAGCGGACACTGTGGTGGTCAGTGACAGAGGGAAGGGAAGGTGTGAGACTGTGGGTGAACGGGGAATTGGGGTTGTGGTTACTTATATCGCACTTGGATGAGTAGTTCACGGACAGCCCGGCCAGAAAGGAGCTGTCTAGCTTGCCTCCTCCCTTCCGCTCGCTCCTGTTCCTTCTCCTCCTGCTCCTGCTGCTCAGCATATAGCTGGTGGCTAGGTCTGTGCTCTCATGATGGCTTAATTGTGCAGCATGCAGCAGACACCCACTCTGCTGAGTACTGCAAGGCTCCACCAGAATGTCCCAGGCAGCGGAAGCGTTGTTTCAGCATGCCAGTGGTGTGCTTTATATTTCGTGCGGCAGCATCGCTTTCGTTATATGCATGCTGTCCACGTGTGCGTGGGTTGTGCACCAGAGACATGAGCCTGGTGGTCAGCGGATAGCCCTTGTCGCCAAGTAGCAACCCTTTGGTTTATCGTGGGGACTCAAACGCAGATGGCACAATGAACTGCCATAGAATGAAGGCATCATGACTGCTGCCGGGATATCGGGCATTGACCTGCATGATTCGCTGCCTATGGTCGCTACCAGCTGGACGTTGAGGGAGTGGAATCCCTTTCGGCTCCGGTATATCTCCAAATTGACATACAGCACCCACAAAGTGATGTACGTGCCGTCAATGGCATCCTGCACCATGGGGAAGGCTGCAATCCTGGTGAAGCTGTGTGCTCGTTCCACCTGCTGCTCTCTGGCAAGAGAGAATGAAACGTACTCAGTGCTCTTGGAATACTGAGCCTTGGTGACCTCCCTCATGCAACAGTGCACGGCAATCTGGGAGATACTGCAAATATCTCCTGCACCGGTCTGGAAGGAGCCCGACGCATAAAACTTCATGGCCACGCTCACCTTCACAGCCGCTGGCGATGCGGTCCTTGCCCTGCGCTGAGGTTGCAGTTGTGGCTGTAACAGATTTCAGTGAGGACGTCCTTACTGAAGCACAGACGCCTCACACATTGTTCCTCGCTGAGGTTCAGGAAGGTGAATTGCTGCCTGAACACCCTGGGCGGATATGGCCTTCTGCTGAGAGCCCTTTAGAAATTAAAGTGCACCGTCAAATTAAAAAAATCAAAGTAGAATGTTGGGACTCACAGCTGAACAGCGTTGTCTAATTCTGCAGAAGTTATGCTGAGGCTTTATAATGCACTGGTCAGACCTCACATAGAATACTAGGGTCAGTTTTAGTGGCAACAGTGCGTGGGAGGGATTTAAATCAGCCAAGGCACTTACTGGTTCAAGGCCGCAATGCTCCCAGCCAATAGTATTTTATCTTCAACGACTTTGAAGTTGACCGCAGCTCCCACTACAGGCAGATGGAGGGTGACAGGGACTGTGGTTCTCATATTGGACTGTTCAGCCACCTAAGGACTCATTTTTAGAGTGGAAGCAAGTCTTCCTCGATTCCGAGGAACTGCCTATGATGATGAAAAATCACAGCCCAATGACGTTGTTGATGTTACAATGTGATTTTAATGTATCTTGGTGTGAGGCCCGCAGTGTCAAACCCACCAGAGAGAGCTGACGAGATGCAGAAAAGAGACCAGGTGAGACTAAGGTAGATAATAGTTTTGATGCAGGGCAGATGTTTCCTCTGGCTGGGGAGTCTTGAACCAGGGGTCACAATCACAGAATAAGGGGTCAGCAATTTAGGACTGAGATGAGCAGATATTTCTTCATTCAGAGGGTGGTGAATCTTTGGAATTGTCTACCTCAGAGGGCTGTGGAGGCTCAGTCGTTGAGTATATTCAAGAACGAGATCGATGGAGTTTTGGATATTAAGAGAATCAAGGGATTATGGGATAGTGTGGGAAGGTGGAGGTGAGGTAGAAGGTCTCATTGAATGGCTGAGCAGGCTCGAGGAGCCGAATGGACTACACCTGCTCCTATTTCTTATGTTTTTATGTTCTCATGATTTATTGTGAGGATCCTTGGGGCTGCCAAGAGAAGCAGGAATGCTCCTCCAGCCCACGGAAGGAATTGTTGGGTCTCTCCTGCTCCAGCCCTCTTTTTAGAAGCATTTCTCCCAAGCAGTAACCTTATGCTGGGGATTGTTTACTTGGTTCCCCGGTAACAGTTGGCTCCCGCCCCAGTTCCCGCTCCCGCCCACCGTACTCGATTCCAGTTTCGGCTGGGAGACCGATTTCAAACATTAAAATTGAGGCCCGGTCATTAAAATCTGGGCCTTGTTTCCTTCTGAACTTTGGGTTATATCACCCGCATTGGACCTCACAGGCACCAATCCCGTTAAAATCTCCCTCACTGTGTACAGGTCTGTTGCCTACACTACAAATGAGACATGTATGTAGATGCAGTATAATGTGGATAAATGTGAGGTTATCCACTTTGAGGGCAAAAACCCAAAGACAGATTTTATGGTGGCAGATTAGGAAAAGGGGAGGTGCAACGAGACCTGGGTGTCATGGTTCATCAGTCATTGAAAGTTGGCATGCAAGTACAGCAGGCGGTGAAGAAGGCAAATGGTATGTTGGTCTTCAAAGCTAGGGGATTTGAGTATCGGAGCAGGGAGGTCTTCCTGCAGTTGTACAGGGCCTTGATGAGGCCTCACCTGGAATATTGTGTTCAATTTTGGTCTCCTAATCTGAGGAAGGACATTCTTACTATTGAGGGAGTGCAGCGAAGGTTCACCAGACTGATTCCCGGGATGGTAGGACTGACATATGAGAAGAGACCGGATCAATTTGGCCTTTATACATTGGAGTTTAGAAGGATGAGAGGGGATCTCATAGAAATATAAAAGATTCTGATGGGACGGGACAGGTTAGATGCAGGAAGAATGTTCCCGATGTTGGGGAGTCCAGAACCAAAAGACACAGTCTAAGGATAAGGGGTAAGCCATTTGGGACTGAGATGAGGAGAAACTTCTTCACTCAGAGAGTTGTTAACCTGTGGAATTCCCTGCCACAGAGAGTTGTTGAGGCCAATTCATTGGATATATTCAAGAGGGAGTTAGATATGGCCCTGACAGCTAAAGGGATCAAGGGGTATGGCGAGAAAGCAGGAAAGGGGTACTGAGGGAGTGATCAGCCATGATCTTATCGAATGATGGTGCAGGCTCGAAGGGCAAAATGGCCTACTCCTGCACCTATTTTTTCTATGTAAAAGGAGAGGGGGCAGAAAAGATTTACAAGGATGATGCCAGAAATGCGAGATTATGCCAATCAGGAAAGGATGAACAGGCTGGGTCTCTTTACTGTTGAAAATAAAAGGCCGAGGGATGGCCTAATAGCAGTCCTTAAAATGATGAAAGGTTTTCATAGAGTTGACACAATGAGAGTATTTCCACTTGTGGGGAAGAGCAAAACTAGTGGCCATCAATATAAAATAGTCACCAAGAAATCCAATAGGGAATTCAGAAGAAACTTCTTTACCCAGAGCGGTGAGAATGTGGAATTCGCTATCACAGGGAGTGGTTGAGGTGAATAGTATAGATGGATTTAAGGGGAGGCTAGACAAGCATATGAGGGAGAAGGGAAGAGAGGGTTATGATAATAGTGTTAGATGAGGAAAGATGGGAGGAGGGTCAAGTGGAGCATAAATGCCGGCATGGACTGGTTGGGCCGAATGGCCTGTTTCTGTGTCGTATATCCTATGTAATCCTATGTAAAAATGTTTAAATTACTCAAAGGGTGATAAACATTTGGAATGATTTAACATGTAAGGTAATGGAAGCAAAATATGTTAGGGTAGTTCAAGGTGAATTCAAATACAAGGGGCAGAACTTGAAAGGTTGGATGGCCTTTTGATGCATACACTTGACTTTTTCGTATGTTCTTAAATTAAATTAGCTATGGCCAGAATTCTATTTACCTGGGCGGGTTGGGTGCGGGCAGTCGGTGTGGTGGAGGGATGAAATAGGGACCCCATTCCCTATTTCATCTCGCTCCTCAGAGCGACTTTCCCTTAATGAGGCCTATTAAGGCAGCCCTGCGCATTTGGCATTGGCACCCCACTCCATCATAATCTCCCTCTAAAGATGTACCCATCATATCCTTACATTCATTCCATCACTCTCTCAATCTTCTCTTCTTTCCCTCCTTGCAGGAAAAGAGAGCCCACAATAAGAGGGAGAGGGAGGGAACCGGAGGTGGGCCTCCATCATTGCCGACGTTAATTGCAGCAGAGGAGGTCGCCCTGGAAGTATCAGGAGTCGCAGAGAGCAACCTGGTGACAGAATTACATCTCATACAGCCACATGGCATACAGCAGTCACCCATATGGGGACTGATGTCAGCAGCCAGTGAATGTTCCACATGTGCATAATGGTAATGTTACCCATTCTTGACATGACATTTCAAAATCACTTTTCCACAGGTCCATCATGAGCCCCCTCCCCCCGTTTCACCCCCACTGTCCAGGAGGATGAGGAAGATAACTCCTCAGAGGAGCCTCCAGCTTCTGAGGGCGCACCATCACCAGACATGAGCGCACCCAGTACCAATGCAGATACGCACCCCTCGGTGGGTACACCGCGAAATAGTGTTGTCTCCTGGTGCGTCATAAGTCACAAGTGAGCAAAAGCAGGTGGTGGAGACAGGGACAGCAGTGGAGACTCCTCGCCAAAGGGCGCAGGACGCTCCCAGCTCTGCTCAGCTGTATGCATACGCTGAGCCTCTGGGGCCATCGAGATAGAGGGTGATCCTGGAGGAGCAGCAAGAAGTGCAGAAGGCTCTGACAGGATTTGCGACTGCGATGTCTGCATATGTGCAGAGAACCACTGTGTCGCAGGTGATGGCGACTGTGGGCTCTTCCATGGCCATCTGCATGGAGCAGCTAATGTGCCACTCACAGGAGCATAGGCTATCTATGGAGAATAGATGGCAGAGGCTCATAGACCTCCTCTCTCGGAGGGATGTCAACGTAGACTTGGTTCCTCATGGACCCACTGCTGTGCAGCAAGGTGCTCTCCAGCTCCTTGCTAGCAGGGAAGTGCAGGTGGAGCATTAGAGGGAACATGGGAGTGGGGACTCCTCTCAAAGTGCTTCCACTTCTCCCTTGTTGCGCCCCCTCAGTCAGAGCCCCACATGTTGCCTCGGATCCCCATAGCCGAGTCTGCCCCTGTACGTTCGCAGGAGGAGCAGACTTTGGCGGGGCCCTCACAGGCCAAAAGTGGATGCCCGCCAAAAGTGTCTATGCAGTCGCAGCAGGGAAGTGAGTAGCCTGCCCCTAATTGTGCTGAAGGCACGAGGTAGCACCTCGTAGAAGCACCTCATAAGTGAAAGATGACATACAAGTAGATGCACAAGGGTAACTGGTGTTTTAATAACTGTTCATGTTAAGCTTCTGTCACAGATAAAAATATTTTCTTGCACCACTTTCTGATTTTATCTGCAACTTTGGAAGTGGCTTAGTGAGTTGGACATAACACTACCTGCACCAATGGTGGTCAGTTTAAAAGGAATGGCCTGGATACTTTATGGTCTTGCTGTGGGGTGGTGCCAACTGGCACAGCATGTGGCAGCCATATGGGTGGAATGCCTGAAGTTAAATAAATCGGCCATGTTGAGCCCATCCCTGGCCCCCAGGCAGCTATGTGCTCTGGTGCTGGTGGGATCTGGACCGCAGATCCTGCTCCTCCTCTTTGTATTCCAGCTGATGCTCCTCCCCCTCCTCCTCCCCTGAAGAGGCTGTGTGCTCAGTGCCTTGCTCCCCAGGCAGTGCTAATCCTCGCTCCTGCGCTATGTTGTGCAGCGCGCAGCAGACCACGACGATTCTGGAGACTCTGGCTGGCGCGTCATGAAGGGCTCCTCCAGATCTGTCAAGGCATCTGAAGCGCATTTTCAGCATGCCTACTGTCTGCTCTATGACAGATCTGATGGAAATGTGGCTTTCATTATATCTCTCCTGGGCCTCAGTACTTGGCCTCCTCAAAGGTGCCATGAACCACGACATCAGTGGATAGCAGTTGTCCCCAAGCAGTCAGCCGGGAAGTCCGTTTGGAGGTGCGAAGAGCTGAGGTAGGGTGTACTGGCACAGGACGAAGAGTCACAGCAGCTGCTAGGGAATTTGACACACACATGCATGATGATCTATGGTTGCAGACGAGCTGCACACTGAGGGAGTGGAAGCTCTTGCGGGTGACAAAGACTCCTGGATTATGATGGGGTGCTCTGAAGGTCACGTGTGCAACCAATGATGTCCTATACCTGCAAAGCCCAGCGCCCGTTTAGTAACACTGGCTTCATCAGTGGCAAAGTTGATATAATTGGCTGACTTGTCAAAGGGGGCATTGGTGATCTGTGTGATGCATGTATGGACGGCCAACTGCGAAATCCTGCAGATGTCTGCTGTAGATTCCTGGAAGGAGCCTGAGGCAAAGAAGTTGAGGGTGCTGATGACTTTGACAGCCACTGGTAAGGCATGTCCACCCACTCCTCTGGGCTGCAGGTCTTGCTCCAGCAATGTGCAAATGTCTCCAATGGCCTGGCGTGGGGCTGAGCCTCCTTTGGCACTGCTGCTCTGTCATGTTGAGGAAGCTTATCCTCTGCCTGTATACCCTGTGTTGGGGGTATCGCCTCTGGTACAGTGCAGCCCTGCGCTGATACCCTTTGTCCTGTGCAGCATCAGGTGGTTGAGGAGAAAGCTGCTGTTGTTGTTGGTGCTGCTGGTGTACCTGCTGCTGCTGGTGTTGGGGATCATCGTGATCCTATTCTAAGGACCAAGGTGAGACAGTATAAACAGCATCCATGCTGATGTAATAGATGGCAGGAGATGAAGCAATCTGTCAATGGTGAGATTGGTTCTACCAATGAGGTGCCAGTGGATCCCGACTTTTCTGGAAACACTTGCAACCTCGAGAAAGCTAAATCTGTGCTGACAATGCACTCAACAACACCATCAGCCTTTGTGAAGTGACCATGTGTCAGGTGGGAGTATTTATTGTACTTCTCATGCTGTGCACTAATGAGCTGGATCAATGGCCACTCAAATCCTGCCCCAGGTTCACAGACGTGGTTCCCAAGCTGCATGATTCCCGTGCTCATCCAGGAAAATTGGAATGGTAGAGTTAAAAAGACACGTAAGGGCCTATCAACTATTTAATAATGATCTCAATTAGGTTGCCTGCCTCTGCTGTTCGGGTCACGGCCCCGCTGGCAAACGCGCACGAATAAAAGGCATGAGGAGACGGGATGGTGGTAGGTTCCCCACCCGCTCCGAGCTATTTCAACTTTCACTCCTGACTCGCCTCCAATCCCACCTCACTGCCGTGGGAAAATTCCGGCCTACGTTTCCATTGGGGTTATGTTAAAATGATTAAATGATTTTTATAAATTAAAGATAAAAAGTGGCAACTCTGCATTAAGGTCCATTCATTTAGCAATTTCATTAAGAACAGAAGCTATGGGGGTAATTTTAACCTAACGCGGTGGGCAGGAAACCCACGGGATGGGGGAACACCGGTTTTACCCTGCCCAATATTACTCTCCATTGAATTCATAAGAACATAAGAAATAGGAGCAGGAGTAGGCCATTTGGCCCCTCAAGCCTCCTCCGCCATTCAATAAGATCATGGCTGATCTGATCCTGGCCTCAACTCCACTTCACCGCCCGCTCCCCTTGACTCCCTTATAATTCAAAAATCTGTTTATCTCCACCTTAAATATACTCAATGACCCAGCTTCCACAGCTCTCTGGGGTAGAGAATTCCAAAGATTCACGCCCCTCTGAGAGAAAAAATTCCTCCTCATTTCTATTTTAAATGGGCAACCCCTTATTCTGAAACTATGCTCCCTAGTTCTAGATCCCCCCACGAAGAGAAACATTCTCTCTGCATCTACCCTGTCGAGCCCCCTCAGAATCTTTTATGTTTCAATAAGGTCACCTATTATTCTTCTAAACTCCAAGGAGTATAGACCCAACCTGCTCAACCTTTCTTCATAAGACAGCCCCTTCATCTCAGGAATCAACCTCATGAACAACGTATTGTTCCAAAAAACCATCCCGAATACACTCTATGAACTCTTCCTCAAGGTTACATTTGCCAATTTGATTTGTCCAATCAATATGAAGATTAAATTCGCCCATGACTATTGCTGTATCTTTCTTACAAGACTCCATTATTTCTTGATACAGAGTGGCTACTGTTTGAGGGCCTGTAGACCACTCCCACTAGTGACTTTTTTCCCTTATTACTTCTTATCTCCACCCAAACTGATTCTACATCTTGATCTTCTGAGCCAATATAATTTCTTACTACTGCACTGATCTCATCTTTTGTTAACTGAGCTACCCCACCTCCTTTTCCTTTCAGCCTATACTTATAAAATGGCAGATACCCCTGAATATTTAGTTCCCAGCCTTGGTCACCTTGCAACCACATCTCTTTAATGGCAATCAGATCATACCCATTTATTTCTATTTGTGCCGTCAACTCTATCTTGTTATGAATGCTTCGAGCTTTTAATTTTGTCTTCTGTGTACACGCTCTGTCTCTACTTGTCCCACTCTGGTTATCATTGCTCCTATCGCTACCCTATACTTTTGCCTTCTCCTTTCTCTGACTATTTAAATTTCCGCTCACCGGATCCCTCCCCCCCCCCTCCCCCCCCCCACCCCCCGCCGCAACTATTTAGTTTAAAGCCCTATCTACAGCCCTAGTTATTAGATTCACCAGGATACTTGCCCCAGCCTGGTTCAAATTAAGTCAGTCCCGCAGGAACAGCTCCCTCCTATCCAAATACTGATGCCAGTGCTCCATGAATTGAATCCCATTCCTCCCACACTAATTTTTGAGCCATGCATTCATCGCTCTGATCCTATTTATTCTATGCAAATTTGCTTGTGGCTCAGGTAGTAATCCAGAGATTATTACCCTTGTGGATCAGCTTTTTAATTAAATCCCTAGCTGCTCAAACTCCCTCAGCAGAATCTCTTTCTTTGGCCTACCCATGTCGTTAGTACCTACGTGGACCACGACAACTGGATCTTCCCCCTCCCATTCCAAGTTCCTCTCCTGCCTAGAGGAGATGTCCCTAACCCTGGCACCGGGCAGGTAACATAGCCTTCGGGACTCATGCTCTCGACTCCAGAGAACCATATCTATCCCCCTAACTATACTGTCCCCTACCACTACTAAATTTCTTTTTACTCCCCCCACTTGAATGGCCCCTGTACCACGATGCTGTGGTCAGTTTGCTCATCCTCCCTGCAGTCCTTGCTCTCGTCCACACAGGGAGCAATAATCTCGTACCTGTTGGACAAGAGCAAGGGCTGAGGCTCCTCCATTACTGTCTCCTGGGTCCCCGTACCTGCCTCGCTCGTAGTCACACCTTCAATGGCGAATTAAATCGGGTGGGATATAAAAGCAATGTTGCCATGTGACCAGTTATGTATCATTCCCAAGATTACCAGACGTGAATCTCCCACACCTCGTCTCCCATATAGTGATCTCAGTGCTGAGCTATCTGTATCAGTCCCCTCCCCACCCCACTCCACCTCTGCCCAGACAACTTCAGCGCAGAGACGTATGTACCTCAGTAAATGAAAGCAGGTGGTAACTGGTCTCTTCATCTTCCTACCAACATTGCAGCAGTAACTACACTTCAAAAGTGTTTCATTGGCTGTAAAGCACTTGGGGATGCACTGAAATTCTGAGAGGCTCTGTATAAATGCAAGTTCTTTTTGATCAAGCCAGAGCTCCCAAGCCAGGCTCTGATCCAACCTCCTTCATTGTGCCAAGGAACATATAAAGCTCATTGCTCTGCAGCTCTCAGCTGGTGAGGGCCCCAAGTCTGGCTCCATGTCTCAATGGAGTGTGATAGGAAGGGGATTCCTGGGGATCCCTGGCCCAAGACCGCCCTAAGTGGAGGAAGAGCATCCGGGATGGCGCTGAGCACCTCGAGTCTCGTCACCGAAAGTATGCGGAGGACAAGCGCAGGCAGTGGAAGGAGCGCGCGGCAAACCAGACTCCCCACCCACCCTTTCCTTCAACCACTGTCTGTCCCACCTGTGACAGAGACTGTAATTCCCGTATTGGGCTGTTCAGTCACCTGAGAACTCACTTTTGGAGTGGAAGCAAGTCTTCCTCGATTTCGAGGGGTTGCCTGTGATGATGATAGACAGAGAGAAAGAGAGAGTGCGAGACTGATGAGGAACAGGAAATATGCAGAAACGATGGGATACAAAAGCCTGGAGAGGCATAGGAATGGGAAATGGAAAGAGTGAGAAAAAAGTCACAGACTGAGATAATCACAAGGTTATAAGAGGGCTTCAGCGAGAGATAGAGAAAGACAGAAAGAGCGAAATGCAGCTTTTGTTGGTGGTTGTGGGAGCCGCTGAAGAATCCTGAACTGATTGCTGATTAATTTCATCAAGGAACCCTGCAACAGGCATTAGGCTCTAATTTACATATTTAAGGGACCTAATGCTTGTTTTAGGTGTCAGCCTGGGTTGCCTAAATTAAAGGCCCAAAAATTTAGCAACAGGACGAGTGTCTGGACATCTTGGATGCTGTCACCACTAAATTGGTATGCTTTGAGCCCGTTTTACGCCCGAGAAATGGGTGCAACTCATGCCAATTTCTACTTCAGGGTGATGGAATTCTAGACAGTTAGATTAGGTGTGCATTTATTTGAAATTAAATACAGATGAAAATAATAGAAAACGTTGGAACTGCACAGCAGGTGTGCCAACATTTCCAGAAAGAGAAGACAAGCCAATCCCTCCAGGTGCAGGTCCTTCATCACACCCAGATGCTGGTGGACTTGTCTATGTAATTCATTTGTTTTGGCACCAAGTTACCAGGCCTGTTAAACAATGTACACTAAGAGAACATTTCTGGTAGTATTCAAATAAATTGAATAACCAGAAGCAGCACTATGAGGAATACAGGAATACTCATTATGCCTGCTGTCGGCTGGTCAGATCAAACTTTAAATCAAGATCCTGTTTGCCCCCTCGGGTGGATGTAAAAGATTCCTGGTCCTCTCAGCAAGGTAGCAGAGTATTGTGGAGAAACCAGGAGAAACCATACCCAATCTGTGGCATCAAGGCTGGGTCCATTGTACTGCTGTCAGGGTCCTGGTAACTGAACAAAATAAGAAGTGAAATAAATACAGGGTACCTTAAATATTCATGCAGAGTAATCTACAGCATTTCTACAGCAAATCTATTTAATGGGCATAACTATTTTCACTTTTCTGCTAATGTAAATATTTTACACTAAATTAACATACACAAATATTTTGCTTTAAAATTCTTCAGAATCAGCTCCCTATATATAAGAAATTCACCATGGCATCTTTACAAAATGCAGTTTTCGTGACACAAAACATCTACCATCCATCAACATCTGCGGAAATACAGAGCTCATCACATTACAAGAAGACTCTGAGGAGTACTATTCGCTCTTTAAATTTATTTCAACTGCAATTGTTGCCTTCATTTTCACTTGGGACAATAGACAACAGAAAGACAGTCGACAGCCAGAGTTTGTAAAGGCAAACAATTAAAATGAGCACAAAAGCAAAGTACTGCAGATGCTGGAAATCTGAAATACTCAGCAGGTCAGGCAGCATCTGCGGAGAGAGAAACAGAGTTAACGTTTCAGGCCAATGACCTTTCGTCAGAACTGGAAAATCTTAGAGATGTAACAGGTTTTAACCAAGTGCATAAGCAGGGAAAGGGGGAGTGGAGGAAAGATCAAAAGGGAAGGTCTGTGATAGGGTGGAAGGCAGGAGAGATTAAATGACAAAAGGGATGATGGTGTAAGGGAAAAGGGGATGGTAATGGGACAAGTAAAGCAAGAAAAGACAGGTCTAGAGCAGGTGTGAATGGAAATATCAGAATCATTACCAACAGTTGCTGGTCGAAAAAATGGGAGCAGTGGTTATGGTCTGAAATTGTTGAACTCGATGTTGAGTCTAGAAGGCTGTAAAATGTCTAATTGAAAAATGAGCTGCTGTTCCTCGAGCTTACATTGAGCTTCATTACAACAGTGCAGGAGGCTGAAGACAGAGAGGTCAGAGTGGGAATGGGGCAGAGAATTAAAGTGACAGACGACCGGAAGCTCAGGTTCACGTTAACGAAACGTTAACTCTGTTTCCCTCTCCACAGATTCTGCCTGACCTGCTGAGTATTTCTAGCACTTTCTGTTTTTAATTAAAATGAACAAATGCTCCAGAGTTCCACTGTAGATTGCTTTTAGTTGTTGTACAGCTATAGATTTTCTTTCATTATGCTACTATGACTTGCAATAGTTCGGTAAATTAATCATTTATAACACGGAAGTAATTTCTAAATCGTACTTTGGGCAAACCTAGCTATAACAGCTTTCCGCATAAAAAACATTCTGTCAAGTTTTCAATGGGAGATGGATCACCTATTACCAGAAAGAAGGCTTTTTCCAGTACTGGTGCTTTGATAGTGACGTCACACAGCTACCTTCCTAAGGGCATATGCAGTCTTATGCAGATCCTGAAGTAAAATCAAATGCTGAAAATAATTACCCAATAAAGCAGTTGTATTCTTTTATGAGTTGGAGTTTGAATCTACCCCCTATTGAGTTTTGCATCTGGCCTATTTTAATCTGTTCTAAAGCACTCAAACTTTAATACTCAATTCACATCCCCTACAGATTTTCATATGTTCTTTCATTTATTCACTGTTGAATTTTAAGAATTATCTCTCTATTTTCAGTGCTTAAACCCAGAAGTGCCCATCAGTCTCGGAAAGTAGAAGAAGGAAAAATGATCACAATTAAAATTCATGGAATTGATCTTTTTTGGCAGCAGTTCCTTTAATATAGTTTGGGCACAATTGTGAAAAACAGAACGGAATGTTTCCATTAAATCAATACAATATATTAGTCAGTCATCAGCAGTTGGTCTCGCATTCAGATGGGAGGCCATTTTAGCTTGCATTGAAGCAGAATGCTCCACCATACCCAACTCAGATAAAGTTAATCGATTGAATAATATATTTCTTGCACAGCTTGAGTGAAATGAATACAATATGTTCATGAATAATATTATGTAAATACGCTCCTGAATAACACTAAAGTAGCGATCATACAGACTATTTCTTTACTCTTTCACCCTCCTAATCTATGTAAACAGGCATTCAAGTCCCTATATGCAGGATAGGAAATTCATGTTTTGCATCATTCACAATCATTACAGTTCACTGGAATATATGGGAGATAATAGTTCAATTTTCTGATTTGTTAATGGTAAGCTTCTTAGTGTGATAATGAAATAAATGCAATTTTATCTCACCCATTTAAAAAAAGTCAAATGCTGTTGTCCATTTGATATTTGGTACTGAAATTGAGAACAGTCCCCATAAACACTCAGTTAAGGAATAAATGTGCTTTACAGTGTGTGAGCTGTGATGGTAAACACTGTGCTGTCATCATAGCTGTGTACTAAATAGCAATTGCGCTAAAATATGGTGTGTAACCTCCAGGTTATAGTAAACTGTCAGGATAGTTTCAGTCGTTTAAAATTGAAATCTTCTCATTTTATTGAAGAAAACAAATGTGAAAATGAAAATATAGCACAAAAATTATCTGAACGTTTTTATTGATGCTGTTAAATTTTGTTGTATACTAAATATTTTTTTCAGAAAGTTAAATAAATTCACTTGAATCTCAACAATTGCATCTCTGCAGGAATCAGTATGGGCCCAAATTTCCCCTATCTCTTTTTCCGAGATGCACTAACCCGAGATGTGCCGACTTTGTGCGCTCAAAACGCGCCAAAAAACCTGCTCACGATTCTGGCTGCTCTGCTGTGTGTCCCAGGTCCTGGCGCGGCGTATATAGTGCAGTGGGGAGCGGAGCTATAGCCCTGCATCGAAAACAATGCCGGCAGCTGCGTGCATGCGTGGTGGAGTCTGCGCACATGCGCAGTAGCTCCTTGCCCACCCAGCGCGTACTGCAGGCTGTGAGCGGGACCCGATGCTCGCCGCCCCTGGCCAAAGGGATGATCCGATGTTCACCGCCCCTATCCCTGGTCGAGTGACCTGCTGCACAGGCCGGCCGCAGCCTTCCCTGGAAAGAAGTGAAGTCCCTCGGAGAGAAGTGAAGTCCCTCGGAGAGAAGTGAAGTCCCTCGGAGAGAAGTGAAGTCCCTCGGAGAGAAGTCCAGTCTCTCGGAGAGAAGTCAAGTCCCTCGGAGAGAAGTTAAATTCCCTCAGTGGGGTGAGTTAGGAAGATAGGAATTAAGTTTTATTTTTTATTTATTATTGGTGGTTTTTATGCTTCTTGAATGATGTTGGGAAGGCGTTTCGTGCTTTGCAAGGTCCTCTCCACTTCCCTTTGCTCCCACCACCATCTCTGGCTACCTGCGCTGATTTCTTAACTCTTCGCAAGGATTTTCTGTACAGCCACAAGTAGCACATACGCTGGCCTAAGTTAGTTTGGAGCAACTATTAACTGTCCAAACTGACTTAAATGGCCAAAATGGCTGGTAACGCCCCCTTTTGAAAAAAAAACTAAACTTAAAAAAAATCCTAACTAACTCACTTACACTAACACAAATTAAATGTGCAGAATGGGGATTTTTAAGATACTCCAGAAAAATCAAGTTGCTCCAAAAAAACGGAGCAACTCCTGGGCAAATTTGGGCCCAGTATTACCAGCATTAAAATATTTCTGTGTTCCAGTCGTAATTTGCGGCAACTCTCTGAAGCAATATGCTTGCATTGCCATTATATGTTGCAGTTCTCCGTGATTTCTTCACTCAGAGAGTTGTTAACCTGTGGAATTCCCTGCAGCAGAGAGTTGTTGATGCCAGTTCATTGGATATATTCAAAAGGGAGTTAGATATGGCTCTTACGGCTAAGGGGATCAAGGGGTATGGAGAGAAAACAGGAAAGGGGTACTGAGGGAATGATCAGCCATGATCTTATTGAATGGTGGTGCAGGCTCGAAGGGCCGAATGGCCTACTCCTGCACCTATTTTCTATGTTTCTATGATGTTGGTTCATCAATCAGCTGGGGAACTACGAGTGTGATGTTGTCCCATAAACACACTCCGAAAGACAATCACTTGCTAATCGGGCAGATGAATGTGCTTTTGTTCGTTATATCTTTGATCACCAACTTTCAGTGAAATAAAATATCTGCTGAATCCAGACTTACCATCATGTTTGGAAGAAAAATTATATAATTGCAGGTTATTTTAAATTATTAGCAAAATACATTGTTTTTTTTAGCTGTGTTTTTTTCCCTCATGCTATTCCTCAGCTCATGTTGCATTCTAACTAGACATTAGGAGATAAACCAAATTAAGCTGCAAGGAGCATACCCTCTTTCCTGTACCTTCCCATGGAACAGCTGGGATATGGACCTTGGTGCATGGAGGATCAGAAGCACAAACACAAGTCTTGTCACTCCATACTGCATCATTATACAGTAATCAAACCCCCACCCTTCTATTTACTGTCAAATGCACAGGACAGCATTTGACAGTAAAGCTGCACCCCGGGTTGGAAATCAATAAGACAGAATCTTCCAAGTAATGCATAAAGAGAGTATCCGTCACCGTCTCAGGCTAGCTGGCTTTTTTTAATGGAATTGGTACGATTCAAATCGGATGCTTTTGGAACTAGAAAAGATCAATCTTACAATCCTCTTTAAATTCTAATTGCTCAGGGTTTTTTTTAAACTGTTCCTAGTAGGTTCCCTGTGGCACTGCTCACAAGCAGTCCACAGCTGGCCTTGATGCTCAGCCCTGGTACTATCGCTTTAGTCGTGCACATGCCTGGTTAATGATCTCCGCATTAGTAAGTAAGCTTAAATCAAACACAAAATGCTGGTAACAATCAGCCAGCCAGGCAGCATCTGTGGAGAGAGAAACTTTTCAGGTCGATGATCCTTCGTCAGAGTGCTGAGTATTTCCAGCATTTTTAGTTTTATTTCAGATTTCCAGCATTCGCAGTATTTTGCTTTTGTAAGTAAGCTTTCTGGTTTTGGCTTTGACATTGGACCAATCAGAAACAAAGAGGGATTCTCTAGTTCTTCAGAGTTGAAACTTCTTTTGTTGTGATGTATGTAACTGACTGTTACAAAGTCGCACCACAAGCACTGAACTACAAAGGGATCAGCTTTGCCTGAAGTTATCTAACCTGAATAATTCATAGAGTTGGAATATATTACACTGCTGTGATGCTAGCAGTAAATTTGGTGCAGATGCATTATGTTCATTTTGGACAGACAGTAGGGCAGATTTTGCAATCGGTGGCGTAACTACAGAGTATGCTGCTGG
The DNA here is from genome assembly GCF_044704955.1 of Pristiophorus japonicus. Classification (NCBI taxonomy): domain Eukaryota; kingdom Metazoa; phylum Chordata; class Chondrichthyes; family Pristiophoridae; genus Pristiophorus; species Pristiophorus japonicus. The sequence goes on from NC_091991.1 coordinate 122,454,362, forward strand.
CATCCAAATAGAATACCAACATTTCTGATGGGGACCCTCCTTGGTGAACTTGCTCCCTGTACCTGGGATCACGTGGGCCTGGTGCTCCAATCAATGGAAGCGCCGAGTTTCCTCTTGACAGATATGTAGGAACCAGCATCGGGCTTTTACAGTTAATTGGGATATGCTAACTAGTACACACGAGAATAAAGTTACAGAGTTAAGTTGGACATGATAACTAATATAAGGGGAATAAGGCATCAGAGAAAAAAGGAGGGTGCAGACTGGCACCTGACCTACTGAATCCACTCACAGAATGGGCACTGTCAATGAGAACAGCGACGTACAGTGATTTAGTCAGGTAGAATGTCAGAAGAATGAAAGGCGATCTTATCAAAACGTGTAAGATTATGAGTGGGTTTGACAAGGTGGATGCAGAGAGGATGTTTCCACTGATAGGGGAGACTAGAATTAGGAGGCATAATCTTAGAATAAGGGGCCGCCTATTTAAAACAGAGATGAGGAGGAATTTCTTCTCTCAGAGGGTTGTAAATCTGTGGAATTCTCTGCCCCAGAAAGCTGCGGAAGCTGGGACATTGAATACATTTAAGACAGTTTCTTAACCGATAAGGGAATAAGGGGTTATGGGGGGCAGATGGGGAAGTGGAGCTGAGTCCATGATCGGATCAGCCATGTTCGTATTAAATGGCGGAATAGGCTCGAGTATGGCCTACTCCTGCTCCTATTTCTTATAGAAACATATAAAATAGGTGCAGGAGTAGGCCATTCGGCCCTTTGAGCCTGCACCACCATTCAATATGATCATGGCTGATCATGCAACTTCAGTACCCCATTCCTGCTTTCTCTCCATACACCTTGATCCCAGAAGGGCCACATCTAACTCCCTTTTGAATATATCTAACGAACCGACCTCAACAACTTTCTGTGGTAGAGAATTCCACAGGTTCACAATTCTCTGAGTGAAGAAGTTTCTCCTCATCTCGGTCCTAAATGGCTTACCAATTATCCTTAGACTGTGACCTTTGATTCTGGACTTCCGCAACATCGGGAACATTTTTCCTTCATCTAACCTGTCCAATCTCATCAGAATTTTATATGTTTCTATGAGATCCCCTCTCATTCTTCTAAATTCCAGTGAATATAAGCCTAGTTGATCCAGTCTTTCTTCATATGTCAGTCCTGCCATCCTGAGAATCAGTCTGGTGAACCTTTGCTGCACTCCCTCAATAGCAAGAATTTCCTTCCTCAGATTAGGAGACTAAAACTGTGCACAATATTCAAGGTGTGGTCTCACCAAGGCCCTGTACAACTGCAGTAAGACCTCCCTGCTCCTATACTCAAATCCTCTCGCTATGAAGGCCAACATGCCATTTGCCTTCTTCACCGCCTGCTGTACCTGCATGCCAACTTTCAATGACTGATGTACCATGATACCTAGGTCTCGTTGCACCTCCCCTTTTCCTAATCTGTCACCATTCAGATACTATCCTGCCTTCCTGTTTTTGCCACCAAAGTGGATAACCTCACATTTATCTACATTATGCTGCATCTGCCATGCATTTGCCCACTCACCTAACCTGTCCAAGTCATCCTGCAGCCTCTTAGCATCCTCCTCACTGCTCACACTGCCACCCAGCTTAGTGTCATCTACAAACTTGGAGATATTACATTCAATTCCTTCGTCCAAATCATTAATGTATATTGTAAATAGCTGAGGTCCCAGAACTTGCGGTATCCCACTAGTCACTGCCTGCCATTCTGAAAAGGACCCATTTATTCCCACTCTTTGCTTCCTGTCTGCCAATCAGTTCTCTATCCACGTCAATACATTACCCCCAATACCATGTGCTTTAATTTTGCACATTAATCTCTTGTATGGGACCTTTTCAAAAGCCTTTTGAAAGTCCAAATACACCACATCCACTGGTTCTCCCTTGTCCACTCTATTAGTTACATCCTCAAAAAATTCTAGATTTGTCAAGCATGATTTCCCTTTCATAAATCCATGCTGACTTGGACCGATCCTGTCACTGCTTTACAAATGTGATGCTATTACATCTTTAATAATTGATTCCAACATTTTCCCCATTACCATTATCAGGCTAACCTGTCTATAATTCCCTGTTTTCTCTCTCCCTCCTTTTTTAAAAACTGGGGTTACATTAGCTACCCTCCAATCCATAGGAACTGATCCAGAGTCTCTTGAATGTTGGAAAATGACCACCAATGCATCCACTATTTCTAGGGACACTTCCTTAAATACTCTGGGATGCAGACTATCAGATCCTGGGGATTTAGCGGCCTTCAATCCCATCAATTTCCCTAACACCATTTCCTGACTAATAAGGATTTCCTTCAGTTCCTTCTTCTCGCTAGACCCTCGGTCCCCTAGTATTTCCGGAAAGTTATTTGTCTCTTCCTTAGTGAAGACAGAACCAATGTATTTGTTCAATTGGTCTGCCATTTGTTGTTCCCCATTATAAATTCACCTGATTCTGACTGCAAAGGACCTACATTTGTCTTCACTAATCTTTTTCTCCACATATCTATGGAAGCTTTTGCAATCAGTTTTAATGTTCCCTGCAAGCTTACTCTCATGCTCTATTTTCTCCCTCCTAATTAAACCCTTTGTCCTCCTCTGCTGAATTCTAAATTTCTCCCAGTCCTCAGGTTTGCTGCTTTTTCTGGACAATTAATATGCCTCTTCCTTGGATTTAACACTATCCCTAATTTCCGTTGTTAGCCACAGTTGAGCCACCTTCTCCGCTTTATTTTTATGCCAGACAGGGATGTACAATTGTTGAAGTTCATCCATGTGATCTTTAAAAGTCTGCCATTGCCTATCCACCATCAACCCTTTAAGTATCATTCTCAAGTCTATCCTAGCCAATTCGCGTCTCATACCATCAAAGTTACCTTTCTTTAACTTTAGGACCCTAGTTTTTGAATTAACTATGTCACTCTCCATCTTAATGAAGAATTCTACCATATTATGGTCACTCTTCCCAAGGGGCCTCGCACAAAAAGATTGCAAATTAATCCTTTCTTGTTACACAAGACCCAATCTAGGATGACCTGGTCTCTAGTTGGTTCCTCAACATCTTGGTCTTGAAAATCATCCCTTATACACTCCAGGAAATCCTCCTCTATCGTATTGTTACCAGTTTGGTTAGCCCAATCTATATGTTCTTATTCAATAAGATATAAATATATAGTTAGGTTTAACATTTTGTTCTTTATTTGGGATTTAGTCTCGGTTAAATTCAGAGTGCCCCACACAAAAACTGGTGAAATGACAACACCAAGCTTCACCATCAGGATTCCAATAAAATTTGCGGATAAAACAAACTAACATTTTCACTTTTATGTGAACTAAATACATGCCGAACGATGCTTTGGATCTTTTGAGGTATCCCCTTACGCTGATGCACACAGGCCCTGTGCCTGTTTGCATCAGCCGTAACATTTTCGTATGTAATTGCTGGGCAGTTGGTGGGCAATTAGCCCAACTCTACACCAGCAATTGGAGTTTCCAGGATGGAGCAGATGATCTGTCAAATCATAACTTGACAGATCGCAATTTAGCAAATCCCAAACTTGTAGTCCATTTCGAAGGTGCTATGATGGCATACCCTGTAAATGATTTCTCAGGCACTGCATGCATTTGGTTAATATATGATAAAATACCAATGGATAAGAAGCAAAACCATTGTTTTCTGCCAGGCATTTTGGAAATATCCATGTTTTAATATTATTTTCAGAAAAGCCTCGTCCAGTGCTGTGCTGACAATATGGATTCACTTTGAATGTGTATGTGTACATGGCCTGCCATTGAACGTTTTAAGTAATAATGCTAGAATCAGACTTTTGTTCTATGTCAAAGAAATCATGGAGATCAATGAATTGACCCATGAATGTTTGCTATCGGAGAGTCAGAAATACCATCTCAATCTTGCTGGTTAAAAATATCACCTATCCAATTTTTCAGCAGGTTGTCAGAAACATTTTAGAATGTAAATTGGACAGCCATAGCTAGTTTTCCTCATTGGGGCAGAGTAGCAGTGAGATTGGACTTCCATGCCCCCCACTGCCCCCCCATTCTGACTCTGTTACAACCCTGACCAATTTTTCTGGCTCAAGAATTATTGGCCATGCCAGGTGGGCTCCCACCACCAGGACCAAAGAGGGGATTGAGGCGGTGCTGCAGTGGGAATGCCACTATAGCATCTAAAAAGGCAGCAAGGGACCTTCAAAGGTGGCAGAACAGACCCAAAGGAGAAAGCAGCTGTTACCTTTAGAGGTCTATAAAGGTAAGTGCTAATTAAAAAATTGGTGAGCAAGGAAACCACCAGACCGCCTTCTATTTGCGGATAACAAGGCCATAACCACCATTACCCCAGGTCTATCAGGCAGGTCCTGGGAGCAGCACCAAGTGGGGTGGATGGAGGATAGGGCAGGGGAGGATGGGCCAGAAGGTTGGACCTGGCCTTGCAGTTGGAACTTGCTTGTGGCAGGCAGAGAAGGAATGTCCAGAGGTTGTCCCGCTGGGGATAGGAGGGGTGGCAACTCTAGTTACAACTGGGAAAACCTTACCAACCAATTTTTCAACCATTTCTGTCACTGCCTCACTTGATTTGAGGCAGGAATAACAAAGGCATATCCTGCCTCTGAAAACCAATTCTTAAAGTAAAAATCCAATTTTTTCCATTTCTGCAAAACCATGGCTTCTGAAGTTCTTATTTCTCATCTACATGCTGCCCCTTGGCATCATCATCCAAAAACACTAGATTCAGTTTCCACCTGTACACTGATGACACCCAGCTCTACCTCACCGTCACCTCTCTCGACCCCTCAACGGTCTCTAAATTGTTGGAATGCTTTTCTGACATCCAGTACTGGATGAGCATAAATTTCCTCCAACTAAATATTGGGAAGACCAAAGCCATTATCTTCGGTCCCTGCCTCAAACTTTGTTCCCTAGCCATTGACTGCATTCCTCTCCCTGTCACCTGTCTGAGTCTGAACCAGATTATTCGCAACCTTGGTATCATGTTTGACCTTGAAATGAGCTACCGACCACTTATCCACGCCATCACTAAGACCGCCTATTTTCACCTCCGAAATATTAACCGACTCCACCCCTGCCTCAACTCATCCGCTGCTGAAACTATCATCCAGGCAGTTAATATCTCTACATTTGACTATTCCAATGCAGGCCTGGCTGGCCTCCCACATTTTACCCTCTGTAAACGTGAAATCATCCAAAACACTGCTGCCCGTGTCCTAACTCTCACCAACTCCCATTCACCCATCACTCCTGTGCTAGCTGACCTACATTGGTTCTTGGTTAAGCCATGGCTCGATTTTAAAATTCTCATCCTGGTTTTCAAATTCCACCATGGCCTCGCCCCTCCTTAGTTCTGTAATCTCCTCCAGCCCTACAACCCTCTGAGATATCTGCGCTCCTCTAATTCTGGCCTCTTGAGCATCCCCATTTTTAAGGGTTCCACCATTGGCGGCTGTGCCTTCAACTGCCAAGGTCCTAAGCTCTGGAATTCCCTGCCTAAACCTCTCTGCCCCTATACCTCAATTTCCTCCTTTAATATGCTCCTTAAAACCTACCTCTTTGACTAAGTCTGCCCTAATATCTCCTTATGTGGCTCGGTGTCAAATTTTGTTTTATAACGTTCCTGTGAAGCGGCTTGGGACATTTTACTGTGTTAAAGGCACTATATAAATATAAGTTGTTGTTCAGATACCAACTTGCATTACATTCTTCTCCAGCAGGTAATGAAGCTCCCCCTAGTCTCTGAAAATCCTGTATTGATGTGCCCTGCGATGGCTTAGTGCAGATTTGAATTTCTCAGGTGTTGTCCCTTTTATGTTATCCATGGTTGCCCTTTTAGATATCTACTCTGAAAAGAAAGACTGCAACCAAGAATTTTGCCCAAGTCTCATTTGTGGAATTGATAGAAGGTTCGCATCTTTCCTTAGATCCTCCAATTCCTCCAGGACTGGACCTGATAATCCATTGGTGTAGATGGAAACAGTATTTATCCCAATGCAGCTTTTCCGTAGAATGTGAGAAGTACACATGAAAAAGAAAACTTTATAATTAATCAATTTCAAATCATAAGCTATAATAACATCAGCAGGAAAAGTTTGGTGATGTTCATCTGTGATTCATTTTGCTTCCATTAGATGTGAGATTTTCACATTTGTATTGCCGACAGCAATATATTGCACAAATGAAACTACTGGCTCTGTTTGGGTTAAAACTCTGAAAAATTGCTTTCTGTAATGCAGTGCATCTAAAAATGTTGTGCCTAGGTTCTGTACTCATAGGAGTGTGACTGTTTGGTTTCATTCTTTCATCCGTTTATGGCACTGTAATTCTGTTTCCTGCAGGTTGTATCTTTGTATCTAAATCCTAACAGGATTACTGTCAAGCTTTCATGTTTCTGAAAAAGGATCTTGCAAGGTCTTTAACTGAAAGGCACAACAGCTCGGTGACAATGGAAGGGCCAGAATCATTACAGTGTTGCCTTACAGTGTAGCCAACTGCAAGAACTAGTCTTTCATTTTTGATAATAGACATTTTAAAATTCATGGATTCCATTAGAGCTTCATATTTGGACCTGCTGAAGGAGCATTACCAGTGTGTTAATTGAAATGCTGCAAAACTTTTACTATTTGAATTATGTTATGTTTTCCCCTCGTGAGGGACTAGGGGGCGTAGTCTCAGAATAAGGGGTCGCCCATTTAAAGCGGATATGAGGAGGAATTTCTTCACTCACAGCGTCGTGAATCTTTGAAATTCGCTAGCCCAGAGAGCTGTGGAGGCTGGGTCGTTGAATATATTTAAAGTGGGAATAGACAGATTTTTGAATGATAGGAGAGTCAAGGGTTATGGGGAGCGGGCAGGGAAGTGGAGTTGAAGCCAAGATCAGATCAGCCATGACCTTATTGAATGGCGGAGCAGGCTCTAGGGTCCAAATGGCCTACTCCTGCTCCTATTTTTTATGTTCTTATGTTATTTCTGTCAATGTAATTTTTGTGCTGATCATTAATGCGAGTTTTTGAATGAAGAACAGATTTTTACCCGCGATTACATAATTCCTGATCGCCAGTTAACTGAATCGACCAGGCGATCATTTTAGCAAAGGAAGGTCCATGCGCAGGCAGGTCGTAAGGAAAATAAGTTACAAGACAAATAAATGTTACCTTAAACATCCACTCCCTCCACTACCGGCGCACGGTGGCTGCACTGTGTACCATCTACAGGATGCACTGCAGCAAATCACCAAGGCTTCTTTCACTGCACCTCCTAAACCTTGGCCTCTACCACCTAAAAGGGCAAGGCAGCAGGTGCGTGGGAACACCACCACCTCCAAGTTCCCCGCACAACATACTGACTCGGACATATATCACTGTTCCTTCATCAAAGCTGGGTCAAAATCTTGGAACTCCCAAACTACCAGCACTGTGGGAGTACCATCACCAACAGACTGCAACTGTTCAAAAAGGCGGCTCACCACCACCTCCTCAAGGGCAACTAGGAATTGGCAATAAATGCAGGCCTTGCTCACGATGCCAATATCCCAAGAATTAATTTTTAAAAACTTGTTGGTTGAAGAACACAATTTAAAAAAATTTATCGCTGGGATGTAGGCATCGCTGGTAAGGCCAGCATTTATTGCCATCCCTAATTGCCCTTGAGAAGGTGGTGGTGAGCCACCTTCTTGAACCGCTGCAGTCCATGTGGTGAAGGTACTCCCACAGTGCTGTTAGGGAGGGAGTTCCAGGATTTTGACCCAGCGACGATGAAGGAGTGGTGATATATTTCCAAGCCAGGATGTTATGTGACTTGTCAGGGAACTTGGAGATGATGGTGTTCCCATGCACTTGCTGCCCTTGTCCTAGCTGGTAGAGGTCGCGGGTTTGGGAGGTGCTGCTGAAGAAGCCTTGGAAAGTTGCTGCAATGCTTCTTATAGATGGTACGCACTGCAACCACGGTACGCCGGTGGTGGAGGGAGTGAATGTTTAAGGTGGTGGATGGGCTACCAATCAAGTGAGCTGCTTTGTCCTGGATGGTGTCGAGCTTCGTGAGTGTTGTTGGAGCTGCACTCATCCAGGCAAGTGGAGAGTATTCCATCACACTCCTGACTTGTACCTTGTAGATGGTGGAAAGGCTTTGGAGAGTCAAGAGATAAGGCACTTGCCACAGAATACCCATCCTTTGACCTGTTCTTGTTGTCACAGTATTTATGTGGCTGGTCCAGTTAAGTTTCTGGTCAATGGTGACCCCCCAGAATGTTGATGGCGGGGGTTCGGCGATGGTAATACCGTTGAATGTCATGGGGAGGTGGTTTGAATCTCGCTTGTTGGAGGTAGTCTTTTCCTGTGTGGCGCGAATGTTACTTGTCACTTATCAGCCCAAGCCTGAAGGTCATGCTTGTGGGCATGTACTGCTTCATTATCTGAGGAGTTGTGAATGAGACTGAACACTGTGCAATCATCAGTGAACATCCCCATTTCTGACCCTATGATGTAAGGAAGGTCATTTATGAAGCTGATGAAGATGGTTGGCCCTAGGACACTGTTCTGAGGAACTCCTGCAGCGATGCCCTGGGCTGAGATGATTGACCTCCAACAACCACAACCATCTCTCTTTGTGCTAGATGCGACTCCAGCCAGTGGAGAGTTTCCTCCCTCATTCCCACGGACTTTAATTTTAGGGCTCCTTGATGTCACGCTTAGTCAAATGCTGCCTTGATGGCAAAGGCAGTCACTCTCACCTCACCCCTGGACCAAGGCTGTAATGAGGCCTGGAGCTGAGTGGTCCTGGCCGAACCTAACCTGAGCATCAGTGAGCAGGTTCTTGGTGAGTAAGTGTTACTTGTCGAAGGCACCTTTCATCACTTTGCTGATGATTGAGAGTAGATTGAGGGGCCGATAATTGGCCGGATTTTTGTGGACAGGACATACCTGGGTAGTTATCCACATTGTCGGATAGATGCCGTGTTGTAGCTGTACTGGAACAGCTTGGCTAGAGTCGCGGCTAGTCCTGCAGCACAAGTCTTCAGCACGACAGTCGGGATATTACCATAGCCATAGCCTTTGCTGTATCCAGTGCGCTCAGCTGTTTCTTGATATCACGTGGAGTGAATCGAATTGGCTAAAGACTGACATCTCAGGAGGAGGCCAAGATGGATCTTCCATTTGGCACTTCTGGCTGAAGATGGTTGCAAATGCTTCAGCCTTGTCTTTTACACTCATGTGATGGGCTCCGTCATCATTGAGAATGGGGATATTCATGGATCCTCCTCCTCCCGTTAGTTGTTAGATGGTGCAGAAAGCCAAGGCCACCCTTTAACTCGCTAAATCCATCCATTCCTTTATTGGTGACAGCGCCTTCAACCTTCTGACACTCTGACACTCCCTCCCTAAATGATTCTACCTCGGTAAAACTCTCCACATTTCCAATAGCCTCTTGAAAAGCGAATTTTCTATTGACCATGAGTTAGGATCCTCTCTTAACTCTTACTCCTAAATTCTCCTATTTTCCCATTCCAGCTTTGTGAAGCACTTGGGGACTTTCCACTATGGGAATGGTGTTTAAACATAGATGATAAAATCGGTTCCATTTTTATTACACTGCCACTGCAAATGTGTCCTCTAAATGCTGCTGCCCTTGTGAAATTACCTCAAATGATAATTTGGTGTGTAAGGTCATTAAAGAAATTCAAAACACAAAATGAAAAACACACTTCTCCAGTCAGCAAAAGAATGTTGTGGAAGTAGCAGATGTTGTTGCAAATTCAAAACAGTAAAATATACGAGGAGTTACTGTTTATGTTGTATTTTGTACGATCCGGCAGGATTCTCCTCTGGTGACGTATCGAGACAAAAGTTTAGTGTTAGTAACTTGTTACACAAGTGTGAAATTTGAGTCAATGAAACATTCAATATTCCACAGTGAGCAACAGTTGGAGAAAACTGGTGGACAATGTGTAATCCTGTTTCATGGTCACCCAAGTATTTAACAGAGATTTGAACATGGGCAAGCTATCAGAGGGAACCTTCCTAGCGATTTTCCCTAACCTAGTCCCGTGCATAGTGGATTTTACCCGGCCCAGGAGCAGCTCCACAATATTTGATTGGAGTCATGTTATGCAGAAAGATAAAGGGCTCAATTTTCCCCAAAGCTTTTTTTTGAAGTACTTAAAGAGTTATGCCCATTTTTTGGGGGCCAAGTACGCCAAAAAAATGTTCTCATTTCACATGTTGGATTTCTTCATTTTGTCGCAGCCTAACCTGTCCTTTAGTTTTGGGGATGGAGCCTTGATCTGTGCCAAAAAGATCAGTTGCCACGGTAACCAGGGATACAATGCGAGCTGAGGCTGCAAAGTGAAGCATACAGCCAGCTCCCAACACAATAAAACACATTGCATCAACTTAAAAACACATGAAAACACATTGCATCAACTTAAAAACACATTAAAACACATTACATCAACTTAAAAACACATTAAAACACATTGCATCAACTTAAAAACACATTAAAATATATTGCAGCAACTTACCTCCAATTTATTAAAACCAGTGCCGATCCCCGCCCCTATCCCAGGCTGAAGGGTTTCCCAGTCTGCTTCTCCCGCCCACCCCAGCCCCTTGCCGGTCCCACTCCCCCGCCCGCCCCAAGCCCTGAGTGCCTTGCAGTGTTGGTCCCGCTCCCTATCCCTGGCCGAAGGGCTTGCCGGTCTGCTTCGCTAGCCCGTCCTGAGCCCCTTGCCGGTGCTAGTCCAGCTCCAGCTCCAGCTCCCCCACGCCCTCCCCAGCCCCAAGTGCCTTGCCAGTCCCGCTCCCCCGCCCCTAGCCCTGGCCGAAGGGTTTGCCGGTCCATTCCCCTGTGCAACGCTGGCCCCGAGTGCCTTGCCCGTCCCGCTCCCCGCTGCCCCCCACCCCCAACCCCGAGTGCCTTGCCGATCCCACCCTTAGACCAGGCCAAATGGCCGCCCGGTCCGCTCCCCCACTCCTATTCCAGGATGAGTGGCCTCCCAGTCGCTCCCCGCCCCATCCCAGGCTGAATGGCCTCCTCCCTCCCGGTCCCCGCACCTAACTACACCCGAAAGGCTTCCCCGCAGCCTCTTTCTCTCTCCCCCTCTTTCTTACCTTTCCTGCTGCTGCAGGCCACGTAGTTCGCATGCCAGACACGAGACTCCCAAAGCAAGCACTCTACTCGGAACTCGTCCATGGCAAACGCGCCAAAGGCGGGCAGAGGAAATGTTACAAGGACACCCTCAAAGCCTCCCGGATAAAGTGCGACATCCCCACTGACACCTGGGAGTCGCTGGCCATAGACCATCCTAAGTGGAGGGCGCTGAGCACTTCAAGTATCATCGCCGAGAGCATGCAGAAATCAAGCGCAGGCAGCGGAAGGAGCGTGCGGCAAACCAGGCTCCCTGCCCACTCTTTCCCTGAACGACTATCTGTCCCACCTGTGACAGAGACTGTGGTTCTCGTATTGGACTGTAGAGCCACCTAAGAACTCATGCTAAGAGTGGAAGCAAGTCTTCCTCGATTCCGAGGGACTGCCTATGATGATGATGCACTTACCTGCACCGATTTTCCTTACCTGTGCCAACTTCTTTTACTCTCCAGAAGGTTTTTCTGCAGAGGCCACATACGCTGGCCTAAGAAAAACTGGAGTAACTCTCAGTTGGCCACATTTGCCTAAATGGCTGAAAAAAAACGTACTTAAAAAAATTGTAACTTACTGAATTACACTGGTACAAATTGATTGGCGAAATTGTTTTTTTAACTTAGGTCAAAAAAAACAGCCTGCTTCAACAAAATGGCGTAAATCATTGGGAAAATTGAGCCCAAGAAATGGTCATTCCTCCAATATGACATAGTGTTTGTATAATTGAACTGTGAAGCGTGAAAAGAATGTTCTTTGTGACTGTAACTCACTTGGCAACAATTCCATTTTTCTGTTCAATTTTTTATCTCCCTCCCTCATGGGCTATTCACTTTTGCAAGTTCAAAAGTCAAAGCTTATACTGCTTTCCAACCTATCTGAAAATTGAACCAACATTGATGATCGCAGGGTTAAAATCTACCCAGAGTTCCGGAGGAGGGCGGGGCGATTGATCCCGGGGGTGCCAATCCCTAAACCAAGGGGGGACATTGAGATGATTCCCGGGGTGGGGTCCGATCCATGACCCCGGAGCGGGTGGGGGGAAGCGGGCTGCGGGTTGGTGAAGCACTCCTCCTCCCGGTCCACACGAATTGCTCCCCGAGGCTGTGCTAGCCCTGTTGCAGCTGTCGGGAATCCCAAGGCCTGGGATGCCCGGGCGCCAGTATTTACACCTGCACGGCTGCTTAAAGCAGAGGCTTCAGTTCTCATTGTAATATTTAAAATGCCAACCTGCCTTCTGGCAGCAGATTGGCTGCCCAGCCCCCGGCCCAGCTCAGTAAAAGTGGAAAGTGGGCGGGTTGGAGTTGGGTTGGGGTTGGGTTTTAGATTTTTTTCAACTTTAACTTCCCCGCCCCCTCATTCCACCTCCAACCCACCCAATTTCTCATCTTAAAATTCCTCCCTATGTTTAGACCACGGACATTCGTGTTAACATTCAAGAAACTTAAATTTACAGCGCAGAAGAAGGCCATTTCGGCCCATCGTATTTGAAAGTGAAGGGCTCTGGATCAGACATGAACATTTGAAACACAACATATTTTCATAGAACTGTTCACGGTTATTACGGTTCTTTGATACCTTTTATTGCAGCGTGAACACTCCCAGCTCAGCCTAAAGTCATCAGTGGATTGCCATTGGGCTGATTGAGATGAGGAGAGAGAGTGCAGTATATATCAATCCATGATTCAAGCTGGTACTAGCTGAGTTTTGCAATGAGTAAACATTCATGTTGTGAAAGAACAGAATACGTTCTTCTATCGCTCTGTCTATCTCCCCCAGCCTACCAATAGAGCATTGCAATGCTATGAACCCCGCTGTCAACCCGTCACCATGTGCCTTTACCAAAAGTTGGGTCTGATATTGGATAAAACCCTGGACCTGATGGCTTGCATCCTAGAGTCTTAAGAGAAGGAGCGGCAGAGATAGTGGATGCATTGGTTATAATTTACCAAAATTTCCTGGATTCTGGGGAGGTCCCAGCAGATTGGAAAACTACAAATGTAACATCTCTATTTAAAAAAGGAGCTAGGCAAAAAGCAACAAACTATAGACCAGTTAGCCTAACATCTGTGGTTGGGAAAATGTTGGAGTCCATTATTAAAGAAGCAATAGCAGGACATTTGGAAAAGCAAAATTCAGTTAGGCAGAGTCAGCATGGATTTATGAAGGGGAAGTCATGTTTGACAAATTTACTGGAGTTCTTTGAGGATGTAACACACAGGGTGGATAAAGGGAAACCAGTGGATGTGATGTATTTGGACTTCCAGAAGGCATTTGACAAGGTGCCACATAAAAGGTTACTGCACAAGATAAAAGTTCACGGGTTTGGGGGGTAATATATTAGCATGGATAGAGGATTGGCTAACCAACAGAGAACAGAGAGTCGGGTAAATGGTTCATTCTCTGTTTGGCAACCAGTACCAGTAACTAGTGGGGTGCCGCAGGGATCAGTGCTGGGACCCCAACTATTTACAATCTATATTAACGACTTGGAAGAACGGACTGAGTGTAACGTAGCCAAATTTGTTGATGATACAAAGATGGGAGGAAAAGCAATGTGTGAGGAGGTCACAAAAAATCTGCAAAAGGACATAGACAGGCTAAGCGAGTGGGCAAAAATTTGGCAGATGGAGTATAATGTTGGAAAGTGTGAGGTCATGCACACTTCAAAGAGCAAGTTATTATTTAAATGGGGAAAGATTGCAAAGTGCTGCAGTACAGCGGAACCTGGGGGTAGTTGTGCATGAAACACAAAAGGATAGTATGCTCACTGGAGTTTAGAAGGATGAGACAGGATCTCATAGAAACATATAAGATTCTGACGGGACTGGACAGGTTAGATGCAGGAAGAATGTTCCCGATGTTGGGGAAACATAGAAAAATAGAAAATAGGTGCAGGAGTAGGCCATTCAGCCCTTCTAGCCTGCACCGCCATTCAATGAGTTCATGGCTGAACATGCAACTTCAGTACCCCCTTCCTGCTTTCTCGCCATCCCCCTTGATCCCTCTAGTAGTAAGGACTTCATCTAACTCCCTTTTGAATATATTTAGTGAATTGGCCTCAACTACTTTCTGTGGTAGAGAATTCCACAGGTTCACCACTCTCTGGGTGAAGAAGTTTCTCCTCATCTCGGTCCTAAATGGCTTACCCCTTATCCTTAGACTGTGACCCCTGGTTCTGGACTTCCCCTCTCATTCTTCTGAACTCCAGTGAATACAAGCCCAGTTGATCCAGTCTTTCTTGATAGGTCAGTCCCACCATCCCGGGAATCAGTCTGGTGAATCTTCGCTGCACTCCCTCAATAGCAAGAATGTCCTTCCTCAAGTTAGGAGACCAAAACTGTACACAATACTCCAGGTGTGGCCTCACCAAGGCCCTGTACAACTGTAGCAACACCTCCCTGCCCCTGTACTCAAATCCCCTCGCTATGAAGGCCAACATGCCATTTGCTTTCTTAACTGCCTGCTGTCTCTGCATGCCAACCTTCAATGACTGATGTACCATGACACCCAGGTCTCGTTGCACCTCCCCTTTTCCTAATCTGTCACCATTCAGATAATAGTCTGTCTCTCTGTTTTTAACACCAAAGTGGATAACCTCACATTTATCCATATTATACTTCATCTGCCATGCATTTGCCCACTCACCTAACCAATCCAAGTCACTCTGCAGCCTCATAGCATCCTCCTCGCACCTCACACTGCCACCCAACTTAGTGTCATCCGCAAATTTGGAGATACTACATTTAATCCTCTCATCTAAATCATTAATGTACAATGTAAACAGCTGGGGCCCCAGCACAGAACCTTGCGGTACCCCACTAGTCACTGCCTGCCATTCTGAAAAGGTACCCATTTACTCCTATTCTTTGCTTCCTGTCTGACAACCAGTTCTCAATCCACGTCAGCACACTACCCCCAATCCCATGTGCTTTAACTTTGCACATTAATCTCTTGTGTGGGACCTTGTCGAAAGCCTTCTGAAAGTCCACATCAACTGGTTCTCCCTTGTCCACTTTACTGGAAACATTCTCAAAAAATTCCAGAAGATTTGTCAAGCATGATTTCCCTTTCACAAATCCATGCTGACTTGGACCTATCACCTTTTTCCAAATGCGCTGCTATGACATCCTTAATAATTGATTCCATCATTTTACCAACTACTGAGGTCAGGCTGACCGGTCTATAATTCCCTGTTTTCTCTCTCCCTCCTTTTTTAAAAAGTGGGGTTACATTGGCTACCCTCCACTCGATAGGAACTGATCCAGAGTCAATGGAATGTTGGAAAATGACTGTCAATGCATCCGCTATTTCCAAGGCCACCTCCTTAAGTACTCTGGGATGCAATCCATCAGGCCCTGGGGATTTATCGGCCTTCAATCCCATCAATTTCCCCAACACAATTTCCCGACTAATAAAGATTTCCCTCAGTTCCTCCTCCTTACTAGACCCTCTGACTCCTTTTATATCCGGAAGGTTGTTTGTGTCCTCCTTAGTGAATACCGAACCAAAGTACTTGTTCAATTGGTCTGCCATTTCTTTGTTCCCCATTATGACTTCCCCTGATTCTAACTGCAGGGGACCTACGTTTGTCTTTACTAACCTTTTTCTCTTTACATATCTATAGAAACTTTTGCAATCCACCTTAATGTTCCCTGCAAGCTTCTTCTCGTACTCCATTTTCCCTGCCCTAATCAAACCCTTTGTCCTCCTCTGCTGAGTTCTAAATTTCTCCCAGTCCCCGGGTTCGCTGCTATTTCTGGCCAATTTGTATGCCACTTCCTTGGCTTTAATACTATCCCTGATTTCGCTTGATAGCCACGGTTGAGCCACCTTCCCTTTTTTATTTTTACACCAGACAGGAATGTACAATTGTTGTAGTTCATCCATGCAGTCTCTAAATGTCTGCCATTGCCCATCCACAGTCAACCCCTTAAGTATCATTCGCCAATCTATCCTAGCCAATTCACACCTCATACCTTCAAAGTTACCCTTGTTTAAGTTCTGCACCATGGTCTCTGAATTAACTGTTTCATTCTCCATCCTAATGCAGAATTCCACTATATTATGGTCACTCTTCCCCAAGGGGCCTCGCACAATGAGATTGCTAATTAATCCTCTCTCATTACACAACACCCAGTCTAAGATGGCCTCCCCCCTAATTGGTTCCTTGACATATTGGTTTAGAAAACCATCCCTTATGCACTCCAGGAAATCCTCCTCCACCATCCAGAACCAAGGGACATAGTCTTAGGATAAGGAGTAGGCCATTTAGGACTGAGATGAGGAGAAACTTCTTCACTCAGAGAGTTGTTAACCTGTGGAATTCCCTGCCGCAGAGAGTTGTTGATGCCGGTTCATTGGATATATTCAAGAGGGTGTTAGATATGGCCCTCATGGCTAAGGGGATCAAGGGGTTTGGAAAGAAAGCAGGAAAGGGGTACTGAGGGAATGATCAGCCATGATCTTATTGAATGGCGGTGCAGGCTCGAAGGATATACTTGCTTTGGAGGCAGTTCAGAGAGGGTTCACAAGGTTGATTCCAGAGATGAGAGGGTTGACATGAGGGAAGGTTGAGTAGGTTGGGCCTCTACTCATTGGAATTCAGAAGATTGAGAGGTGATCTTATCGAAACGTATAAGATTATGAGGGGGCTTGACAAGGTGGATGCAGAGAGGATGTTTCCACTGATGGGGGAGATTAGAACTAGGGGGCATAATCTTAGAATAAGGGACCGCCCATTTAAAACTGAGATGAGAGGACATTTATTTTCTCAGATGGTTGTAAATCTGTGGAATTCGCTGCCTCAGAGAGCTGTGGAAGCTGGGACATTGAATAAATTTAAGACAGAGATAGACAGTTTTTTATCCGATAAGGGAATAAGAGGTTATGGGGAGCGGGCAGGAAAGTGGATCTGAGTCCATGATCGGATCAGTCTGATCATATTAAATGGCGGAGCAGGCTTGAGGGGGCCATATGGCCTATTCCTGCTCCTATTTCTTATGTTCTTATGTAAAACACACAAGTACCTATTCTTGTGTGTTGTTAGTTGGTATGATTGCACAAGGATTCGGGTAAGTGTGAGGGATGACTGGTGAAATGGAGATGTGATAATATAGATAGAGAGGGATGGGTGGAGGTGCAAGGTAAGTTGGTGTGAGTAAGGATGTGCAAGAGTAGGGTAGGGAAGGCAGAGTGATAGGGATGTGATGAGTGGCTTTGTACTAACGTATCATGTCCACTGAGATAATTGAAACATTTGCTGCACTGCACCCAGGTCCTCCTGACAACATCCCTGCTGCAATGAGCAATGAGGCTGTGTTGATCTCCTTGGGAGGTATCTTCTGCCCATGGGAAGTGAACAGGTGCCTGCGTATGCCTAAGCATATGGAGGGAGTTTTGGGAGAGCCTGGGTGCAGCCGTTCACCTCTGTGCAGTGATTGTCAATGTTTGCAGCACCTCAATGCTGTAGAACACTGACAGCACAAACATCAAACTAAAGTTGGCCATGGTTCCTTTAAGGAAACCGGCTGATGGCGCGTCATCAAATGCCCTCATTGGACCCACTTCCTCTAATTGGCCAGGAAACGCGCTGGGCAGGCTTAACAAGCCCAATCAGGGGAAATTCACTCTGCACAGCGGGCTGGAGCCGGCAGTGGGGCCGCAACCCACCTCCAACGTCGTCCACCATGGACCCACCGATGTTCGTAAAATCCAGCCCATACATTTCTCTGTCCTCCTCAATGTATAAAGTAATATAGTCATCAGTCACTTTATTTACTCCAGCTTCAATCCGGCCTAACTCTTTTGTTAGGCCAGAGCAAACATTAAAAAACCCGCAAGTTTGACGTTCAAAGAGTCAGAGGGGGCAACGTTGCCCCATTTCAGAGGCCCTTTAGCGCCTCCAGGGGGCCAGAGTGAGACACTTTTCACCGACTTGCGGGTCGGCTTCCCTACCTATATTTCCGTGTGGTCTGTGCCTCCATCATGCAGCCCGGCACTTTGTTTTGGGTTCTGGGCTGCTAGCCCGGTCCCACGCTGCCCTGGTGCACAAGCACCCCGAGGTCTCTCTGTTCTTGCATCCCATTTAAAATTGTACAATTGATCTTGTCGGTTGCTGTGAAACTCAAGCACTGATTCTAAATTGACTGACACCCAAAATAATTCTGCAATAAGAGACCTCCGTTCACTTGTCCATTTATGAGGGCTGCAGCTAATCAGATACTCTGTCCCCTTCTCAAAGGTCTCGGACACAACTGCCAATCCAAACCAGTGTTCCGGTCTCAGCTTGACTCTATGATTTTTGCCACAGTGGCATGGGACTAGCTTTGAAGTTATACTGAGACAAAAGCAGCCCCTGACTATATCTCTCATAATTACATTAGATCAAACAGCCCTGCATCATTATTGCACGGATATCCAACCTTTGACAAAACAAATATGTTTTGATTTCCTGTAATGGCTCTGGTCATTTCAAAATGAACACTTCACACAACAGATTGTAAAAGCTTGCATCTTGTGGAGTTGATTGTAGCCTGGTCTAAGCTAATGGTTTTTCTGTTGACAATTGCTTTGTGCGACCTTGGGTTTAGCTCCTTACATGCTTTTTCCAGTAATACAACACACAGGTTGAACATTTAACAGAGGCGGATATCCACTTTTGCCACAGCAGTGTTTTGTGATGCTAATCGTTCCCAAATTCTACTTGATAATACAGAATCTATAGTGACGAAGAAACGAATATATTCAAAGCTAAAAAGATTTTGCATATTCATGGATTTGGAAGAATTGCACAAGCATAGCTTATGAATTTGTCCTTTAAAGATCCTTACAGATTGAATGATTTACAAGTTGATAAAGTACTGATTTATCTTCAATCTACCCCTTCTGCAGAATGCTGGCACTCTGAAAGGCATCCGTCACAACGTGGAGGGGAGGGTGTGGTACCAGAGATGCACTGTGTGTGTTCAAATTGGTGGACTACTTGTAAAAGGAAAAGTAACCATGAGTGTACTGCTTCAGCTGCTCTGACTGTAGGCAGGAGCAGGGAGGGCCAAGCGATTGTAGGCTTTCAACACCTTAATTACATTGTTTTGTCCTTCACAACTATTTAAGTCCTTCAATTATTTGGCATATTTAACTGAACTTATTCATTCAAATGTTCAAATCTTCACAATGTTTCAACATGCAAATATGGTGGGGTGGGAGGAGGGAGATTTTAGCTCCAAAAAACGTGTGGCTTAGGGTTGGGTGGGAGGTTAAAGTGTTAAAAATGTGAATCCTGACCCCAACCTGCCTGCTTCGGTTTTAGTGGAGGTAGGACAGAAGGCAGCTAGCAAACCCTCTCCCAGGAGGCGGGTCGCCCATTTAAATATTATAATGAGGCTGGAAGATGTAACTGTGGTTGGCCAGCAGCAGCAAGGCGAGGACAGCTTCGGGGAGCAATCCTCATTGGCCGGGTGGAGCAGGGGTATTTCCTCGCGGTCCTCCAAGCTCCCCCCACCCTAGATCAGAATCCCCAGCCCACTCCCAGTTGGTGGTTAGTTCCACTATCACCTCCCCCAGCCCACCCCCAGGGTTGGACCCAACCTGACCTTGGGGCTCGCACCTACCTGGGTCCAGTTGTCCCTCCACAGTTAAACCTTCACAGCATGTGGGGAAAACCTGGACTTCCGGGTTTTCCCACGTTGTACCTACCCCGGCCCCCCACCACCACTCCCCATCCCCCCAACCTCACACCCACTCCCGACGGTTCGAAATATCAAAATTCCAGCTTTTTTCTCTATATATTCCAAAGTGACTTTTCATCATACACATGTTACTGCATTAGCCAGGGACTATACCATTTATTCTGAAAACAATCACATAATTGTATGTTGTTTTATATATTGAATAAATGATACCGATTACTTGGGTTGTTATTTTCTTGTGAAGAGGTTAGAAATGTACCAGAGATACTAATGAGCATCGCCACTTAAAACTGCTGTTTAAAGAAACTGTTAAATGTAGTTGATGGAGAACATGCAACGTCTAGTCATTTGCCTCCATAATTTGCTGAGGGTTTCGCGCTGTTCAATAAAGGGCATGTGATGCGCTCTGCCAGATTACTGCCCATGCGGTGAAGACAAAAATCTACCCCTGTGTGTTAGCTGAAATAAGATGGAGGAATAAACTACGACACGCTTTATCTGATTTATAAGATTTAGGTTTGCCTGTGTTCATTGTGTTCCGCCAATAACACCAAGAATAAATCTCTCAGCAACAGCTACTGTACCCTGATAAGGCTTCAAAATCTCTACTGTCATATAATAATTTGATCTGTATAACAGTTGCATTGTAGGATAATGCTTTGGGTTGAATCACTGCACTGACCTTGCTGAGAGCTACAACATGTGTCTGAAATTGATCCATGCAGTCTTGAAAAATACTCATTGAAATCGATAAAAAACAGTTATACAAACCAGTTTTCAATTATGCACAATAGTACTGCTAATTAAAAATCTATATATGAAAAGTGAAAACATTTCTGTGGATTGCACCAATTGTTTCTTCCCTTTATTTTGTTTTTTGAGCGCTTGATGGTGTTTTACTGTCATGGTGCCGCCTTTGCTGTGGCACTTACCTTTCTAACAGTTGTAGCAGACTCTCGATGAGCCAGCCCCACCCCACACGACCGGAGGGCTGATGCATTAGGTTACCTGGCTCAAGATTAGCAATTATCCTGTTTTACAGTGATGTTGCATTTTGGCATTTATGGAGGATTCCCACTAGTCTCCTATTAACTTGAATGAGGCAATATCGTATATCAGACTTGCATGGGTTAACATTAATACAACCCTGATTTTACAATCTCTTGTACAAAGCAATGATGTTTTCAAAGATTTAACTTCACTGGTTTCAAGTGACTTCTTTTGGCAGTAATCAGTCCTGTGAGATTTTAAGACTCCCAAATGTCCTCCTGCGCAGAATTTAAGTTTGTTGGAAATTTCCAGAGGCTCTGTAAAGAATTCTTTACACTGCGCCTCAACAATAAAAACATCCAATTTATAAAGCTAAAGCTCCTTTGAAGATGAGACTGTCAATTAATCATGACCAAAGTAATAAACTGTATCGATGTGGCAAGTGTATCGACTCTCAATATCTCTCTAAGGTTAAAATACAATAATTCAGGAATTAATTCCAGTAGATGGTTGATCTGAACCCTTTTTTAAAAAAAAAACAGAGGTGCTAACC
This sequence comes from Pristiophorus japonicus, assembly GCF_044704955.1. Taxonomy (NCBI): domain Eukaryota; kingdom Metazoa; phylum Chordata; class Chondrichthyes; family Pristiophoridae; genus Pristiophorus; species Pristiophorus japonicus. The sequence continues at coordinate 122,475,798 of NC_091991.1, forward strand.
ACCCACTATCATGTTGAGTTGCAACTTACAGCAGAGTTATCAAAATGTTTGCTCAAAATATCATGCAATCATTGTCAATTAAAGTACCTTATTACCAATCACAGCCCACATCAAAGATGCCATTAAGTTAGTTCATGGCTCTGAATTTGGGGTCAGAGGCATACCTCCGGAGTGTGCCTCCGACCCCTGGGGGTCGAAATTCAGGGTCTGTGTAAGGCCCATTTCTGCTGTTTTGCGGCGGCCATGTGGTGGAATCGAGTGGCCGCTGTGTTGCGGTCCAAAGGCCGCCCCGAGCCAAATTCAGGTTGGGGATTTTTTGGTCTGTCCCCAGTTCTGCCCTGCTGCTGATGATCACCGCAAGCGTGTCATCAAAATGTGCACCGTCGCTCTCCCTCACCTGCAGAATACTCCGCCCGCATTTTTAACCTAAATTTCGTTGTCCTGCCGCGCGGTGCCCCCGAAAGCTTTCTCTGTCAGTGCACCTTGTCTGCTCTCTCTCTGCTCTGGCGATGCGGCGGCCATTAAAGGCAAGGGCCAAATGCTGCGGCCGCCATCTTATTTTTTTTGCCGGCCAGCTTCCACGTTGGCTGGACTGTTGCTCCCCCGGGTTTGGCTGGGCCGCCAACAGACAGCCTGGCTCCGTGCTGGCCCAGCCGAAACCCTTCCTGGTGGCCCAGTGGCCGAATCTAAAAAATGACAGATTCTCTCCCCTTTAACGGAGGGGAGAGAGCATGGTGAGGCACACGCACGGTGACATCACCACCGCTCCGCCGCTGGAGTGACAGCAACGGAATCTCGATCCCGCCCCAACTTCCACCCCTCAGCCTGACTTACCGCCACACATCCGCTCCCACTAGGACCGATTTCCGGTTCAATGTTTAAAAAAAGTCCAAAGTTCCTAAAAAATCAATGGAAAGGCCGCCTCACGCTCCCGGCGGAAAAAACATTAAAAAAAGGATAGATGCGCCAGCTTTCTGGAGGCCCTGAATATCGGTCCGCTTGTATCTCTACAGCTTCAGAGTGTTCGGGTCCTGGGCCTCCAGGCATTTTTTTTATTCATTCCTGGGATGTGAGTGATGCTGGCGAGGCCAGCATTTATTGACCATCCCTATTACACCTGCATAAAGGCCCATGTGATCCCAGGGATGCATGCGATTCTAAAGCGTCCCTGGGATCACGTGGGCCAGGCCAACCAATTAGAAAGAGGTGTTCCTCATGAACTTATGGGGATTCCAAATGGAACCTCATAAGCTTATGAGAAATCCCCAAATAAAGCACAATTCTAATAAAAATTTATATTTCCTTGTTCAAAATTAATTATAAGTTCCTTTGATTAAGCATTTAAAATTAATTTTTTTTAAATACTAAAATCATTTTAATTCATCCAGAAATTTACATGAACTAATTATAAATGTTCTTGTATGTTTTTATCATTTTTTAAATTTTAATTTAACATTTATTTTAACCCTTAAGCTGGTAAAAACAGGCCCTATGCCTGTTATTACCAGGAATAAGGGTTTTGTGGGCATTCGTTGGGCTGTAGTTGGGCAAATAGCTGAACACTGCACCAGAAAAAGTGTTATGGGGGCGCATGAGGACGATCCATCAAGGAGAAACTTGACAGATCGTAAGTTCCGGGTTTTCGCACATATGCAGCGCATTACAAAACCCGGAACTCACAGGGCCATTCTGATAACTTGCAGCGGCATACACCATCATCGGCCCCGTCGAATCTAGGCCAATATTTGGAAACATTAATCTCCTGTACCTTCAGAGATGGGCCAGCTCTGGCCCCTTACATTAAACTTGTAAAGGAACTGTTTTCATTTTAACTTGGGGATATTTTGCTGTACTATTTGATATATAATATATGTGTGTACATACAGTGAGACCAACCAAAACAATATTTCTATTTTTCTCAAACAGACTGACTACAAGGGGGAGAAATTTTGTACTGCCCCGTTTGGGACCAGTAACAGTCGGGAGGCACGAGACTTAGCACCAGGCGCAGAAGTCTCGCCCCTCTCGAGAAATTCGGGTTACCGCCTCCGGAATGCTCCACTTCCTTCCTGGGGTGGTAATAGGGTGGACGCCTCAGCTGCACTACGCACTTGGCTGCGCAGCACTCCTCCTTCCGAGGGGCCCATCCCTCAGTAAAATGGAATGGCCCACGCTGCCGACTCTGCAAAAAAAAACGGACCTACCTGGACTCCCATGGAGTGGGGGTGCCATGTAATCAGCCGGCATTCAAGCAAAGTGCCGGGTTGAGCAATCGCGGGTATAACCCCACACAGAAACCGCATCAGGAGCGGCAATTACATGGTAATTTTCTTTTCCATCGACCACGACGCCTTTCATTTTACCACTGTAATGACCGGCAAGTGTCCCCTGCAGCTGTCAGTGTTATCGCCCGCCACTGCTGTAGGAGGCGAAAGTGAATTTCAAGGACGGGGGCAATACACATGGCGATGATGTCATGATCTCTGAGCACGGGAGATTGAGGCGCAATGCCGTAACGGCGCTGGTAAACTCCTGCCCAATATGGCAGGAGTCGTTAACAGCGCCGTGCCTGGTCACAAACTTACACCCCCCGGAGGCGCTAACGGGAAGTGCAAAGTAGATCATTTTTTTCCCCCAAGTGTTTAAGCGGTAAAGTAAACCATCTTTACTGAGTGGCTGCTGCCATTTTAATACAAGTAGCAAGTGCTGCTCCCACAATTCCTGACACAACAGACCCAATCAAGACTGAGTAGATTATTGTGTACTTTGCATTGAGATATGGAAAGTTTACACATTTTGCTAAATGACAGTTTCCCACAGAATATTCGCAGGTTTGTTAGTCATCCTCTGTTTATTTGAATTTGGCGCCTTCTGCAGGGATTCTCCGGCATCTGTGAGCAGGCCAAGCAGCAGGGAGGCTCTTCAACTAATCAGCGTAAAGAATCCTCACTGAGCCACACGACTGCAAAGCAGGAAATAAAAAAACAGGAAATATAAATTACATTTAAATCATTGCACAGGAAGCAAATTAAAGATTGGGACATGCACTTGGGATTAAGGGAAAACATAAGAGAATAACAGGAAAATTATAAAAAATAAAAAATATTTTAAATTTTATTTTGTTTTAAATTTGCAACATTAAATTTCTCCAAACTTGTAAAATTAATTTTTCAGGGCCAGAGAGGTTGTTCAGCAGTAATGATCACTTACTATGCTGTTAAAAACTCAGTTTATCCTGATTGTACAAGGGCTAACTTTATCATCTGTTTTTAGAGCGAGAATAGTGGGTCATCATCCAAACTTCATGCTATCACAGTGATCTCTGTGTAGATTCCATCGGCACCAACAGCAATTTACAGATTTCTGCGTTTAACTACAGATGCCAGAGGTTGTTGTCAGTTTTACCCAGTAATAACGCTGAGCTCTGACAGCCTCACTGTTATTAGTACTGCAAAATCCAGGCCTTTAATGACAATATATTACTGATCAGACCTGCTGATCAGACATTGCGATTCCAAGACTGTTACTATACAACAATAGTGTCAAGACACAGCAGAATGAAGCTTTAAGTTTCTGTCTGATTCTGTTAAACCTACCAGCACAGTGACATCTCAGTGTCTGTTTTTCAACACTCTACACTTGTAATAACTTTTTCTGTATAAAATACATTCTAAAGTTTTTTCCTTTTTTGAAGGAAAAAAGTCTGTGATATATTAAGCCACCTAGTAAGCAGTTCAGATGTGCACTATATTGACTTGGATCAGCATTGTCTTCTTGGAATATTTTAACATGATTTTTCATGATATGCAATTGACTTTTTTTTTAAAAACAGATCTTTGTCCTGTCAAAATAAAATCTTTTGGGATGCTATAGAATCTTGATGGAACTTTCAGAAATGCTGCAGGATCTTATAAATTGAAATATTATTGCCTATGATTTGCATTGGCTTTTCTTCTAGCCTATCTCTCATCCTGGGATATCTTCGGTACCTTTGTAATCCCTCAACATGTGGGTGTCTTACCAAAGTGAATGAAAACAATACCATCTGAGGAAATTTAAATGGAAGGATTATCGTGCAGATGAATTGTTGGCAGAATACAGAATGTTGTAAATGTTTTGTTTTATCTCTTTTAGTTCCTGGCTTCCCTTACCCAGCCGCCACTGCAGCAGCAGCCTACCGAGGCGCACATCTGAGGGGTCGAGGACGTACGGTCTATAACACGTTTCGCGCAGCTGCACCCCCTCCTCCCATACCAGCCTATGGCGGGTGAGTGCAGTGTCAAAAGGTTAGCAAGTGTTTGGAGAGCTCGAAGAGTTTTCCAGTAGAGTGCATGCTGGACTGGGCTCACCATGGAAATGTGACACAGCATGCAAACAGTCCACATTCCTGAAGCGGTGCACCTAACCCAAAATAGTGACATGTAACTGAAATTTGAGTGTTTTGTATGTCACACATCATTATATAAAGTCTGTCTGGGACTGAATGCTGCAGGACATGAGTTATAAGAATCGAATTTGTATATGTTTTGATAATTGCAAATATCTGATTCTTAAAGAGGTTGGACAGAGTTCAGGAAACAATTTCCATGTTTAGCAAATGAAATCTGTAATTGTTCCTTTTCCACCATCTTCAAGGGCTGATAGACTAATTCAACCATCACAAATATTAGTAAACTTTTTACAATGCTTGAATCTTAAAACACTTCATTGGTTACTTTATATGTTATAAAATTACTCACTGAAGGGATATTTCTTTAGAACTCAAACCTTCTCATCAGTTCTGAGATGCAAATTACACCCCAAGGAAGGGAGATGAAGTCCTCACATAGTCACAGTTGTTCAGGGCCACAGTTTTGTAGGTTAACTCATTTAACATTGGACAAAGTGAGTAATTTTAACCATACCTGCCAAGCTTCAATGGACAGTAAGATTGGGTGTGGTGTAAAATGGACGGCCATTCTGATCCCATCGGTTTCTCACCAGGCGTGTTAGATTCGATTTATCCCATAAATTCTGCATGGAAAATTATTTTTTTATGCCAGAGTGTGAGGACTGGAATTCCCATAATCATATACCAAGGGGCCTTAATACACTTGAGGTGGAAATTCATCACTGCTGAGTTTTGGGCAATTTTGCTCAACGGCTGCCCGAATCGAGCGGCCAAAGGCTGCCCCAAAATTGGGCATATGGCCTCATCTCAATAATGTGGACGAGCTGCCAGTGACTGGTGCACATCCTAGGCAGCTCGCCCATCTCGTGTTTCAAATTTGGGCCACCTACCTCAAAGGCACCATGAGTGAACACTGAGTATTAATTATACCAGTGATCAGAGTCTATGATTATCACAATTTATGGATAAATCCCTATATAGCTGACATTGGGAACAGTGGCATAGTGGTTAGAAACATAGAAACATAGCAAATAGGTGCAGGAGTAGGCCATTCGGCCCTTCGAGCCTGCACCACCATTCAATAAGATCATGTCTGATCATTCCCTCAGTACCCCTTTCCTGCTTTCTCTCCATATCCCTTGATCCCCTTAGACGTAAGGGCCATATCTAACTCCCTCTTGAATATATCCAATGAACCAGCATCAACAACTCTCTGCGGCACGGAATTCCACAGGTTAACAACTCTCTGAGTGAAGAAGTTTCTCCTCATCTCAGTCCCAAATGGCCTGCCCCTTATCCTAAGACTGTGTCCCCTGGTTCTGGAGTTCCCCAACATCGGGAACATTCTTCCCACATCTAACCTGTACCGTCCGTCAGAATCTTATATGTTTCTATGAGATCCCCTCTCATCCTTCTAAACTCCAATGTATAAAGGCCTAGTTGATCCAGTCTCTCCTCATATGTCAGTCCTGCCATCCCACGAATCAGTCTGGTGAACGTTTGCTGCACTCCCTCAATAGCAAGAACGTCCTTCCTCAGATTAGGAGACCAAAACTGAACACAATATTCCAGGTGAGGCCTCATCAAGGCCCTGTACAACTGCAGTAAGACCTCCCTGCTCCTATACTCAGATCCCCAAGCTATGAAGGCCTACATACCATTTGCCTTCTTCACCGCTTGCTGTACCTGTATGCCAACTTTCAATGACTGATGAACCATAACACCTAGGTCTCGTTGCACCTCCCCTTATCCTAACTGCCGCCATTCAGTTCATATTCTATCTTCGCGTTTTTACCTCCAAAGTGGATAACCTCACATTTATCCACATTATACTGCATCTGCCATGCATTTGCCCACTAACTGAACCTGTCCAAGTCACCCTACAGCCTCCTAACGCCTCCCTCACAGCTCACACTGCCACCCAGAACGTCCTTCCTCATATTAGGAGACCAAAACTGAACACAATATTCCAGGTGAGGCCTCACCAAGGCCCTGTACAACTGCAGTAAGACCTCCCTGCTCCTATACTCAAATCCCCTAGCTATGAAGGCCAACATACCATTTGCCTTCTTCACCGCCTGCCAACTTTCAATGACTGATGAACCATGACACCCAGGTCCCGTTGCACCTCCGCTTTTCCTAATCTGCTGCCATTTAGATAATATTCTGTCTTCGTGTTTTTGCCCCAAAGTGGATAACCTCACATTTATCCACATTATACTGCATCTGCCATGCATTTGCCCACTCACCTAACCTGTCCAAGTCACCCTGCAGCCTCCTAGCATCCCTCTCACAGCTCACACCACCACCCAGTTTAGTGTCATCTGCAAACTTGGAGATATTACACTCAATTCCTTCATTCAAATCATTAATGCATAATGTAAAGAGCTGGGGTCCCAGCACTGACTGCAGCACTCCACTAGGCACTGCCTGCCATTCTGAAAAGGACCCGTTTATCCCGACTCTCTGCTTCCTGTCTGCCAACCAGTTCTCTATCCACATCAGCATATTACCCCTAATACCCTGTGCTTTGATTTTGCACACCAATCTCTTGTGTGGGACCTTGTCAAAAGCCTTTTGAAAGTCCAAATACACCACATCCACTGGTTCTCCCTTGTCCACTCTACTAGTTACATCCTCAAAAAATTCTAGATTTGTCAAGCATGATTTCCCTTTCATAAATCCATGCTGACTTGGACCGATCCTGTCACTTCATTCTTAATAATTGATTCCAACATTTTCCCCAATACTGATGTTAGGCTAACCAGTCTATAATTACCCGCTTTCTCTCTCCCTCCCTTTTTAAAATGTGGTGTTACATTAGCTACCCTCCAGTCCATAGGAACTGATCCAGACTCGATAGAGTGTTGGAAAATGATCACTAATGCATCCACTATTTCTCAAGCCACTTCCTTAAATATTCTGGGATGCAGACTATCAGGCCCCAGGGATTTATCGGCCTTCAATCCCATTAATTTCCCTAACACAATTTCCCACCTAATAAGGATATCCTTCAGTTCCTCCTTCTCACTAGACCCTTGGTCTCCTAGTACTTCAGGAAGGTTATTTGTGTCTTCCTTCGTGAAGACAGAACCAAAGTATTTGTTCAATTGATCTGCCATTTCTTTGTTCCCCATTATAAATTCACCTGAATCCGACTGCAAGGGACCTACGTTTGTCTTCACGAATCTTTTTCTCTTCACATATCTACAGAAGCTTTTGCAGTCAGTTTTTATGTTCCCGGCAAGCTTCTTCTCCGACTCTATTTTCCCCCTCTTAATTAAATCCTTTGTCCTCCTCTACTGAATTCTAAATTTCTTCCAGTCCTCAGGTTTGCTGCTTTTTCTGGACAAATTATATGCCTCTTCCTTAGATTTAACACTATCCTTAATTTCCCTTGTTAACCACGGTTGAGCCACCTTCCCCGTTTTATTTTTACTCCAGACAGGGATGTATAACTGTTGAAGTTCATCCATGTGATCTTTAAATGTTTGCCATTGCCTATCCACCGTCAACCCTTTAAGTATCATTCGTCAATCTATTCTAGCCAATTCACGTCTCATACCATCGAAGTTACCTTTCCTTAAGTTCAGGACCCTAGTCTCTGAATTAACTGTGTCACTCTCCATCTTAATAAAGAATTCTACCATGTTATGGTCACTCTTCCCCAAGGGGCCTCGTACAACAAGATTGCTAATTAGTCCTTTCTCATTACACATCACCCAGTCTAGGATGGCCAGTTCCCTAGTTGGTTCCTCGACATATTGGTCTAAAAAACCATCCCTAATACACACCAGGAAATCTTCCTCCACCGCATTGTTACCAGTTTGGTTAGCCCAATCAATATGTAGAGTAACGTCACCCATGATAACTGCTGTACCTTTATTGCATGCATCCCTAATTTCTTGTTTGATGCTGTCCCCAACCTCACTACTACTGTTTGGTGGTCTGTGCACAACTCCCACTAGCGTTTTCTGCCCTTTGGTATTCCGTAGCTCCACCCATACAGATTCCGCATCATCCAAGCTAATGTCCTTTCTTACTAATGCATTAATTTCCTCTTTAACCAGCAATGCCACCCCGCCTCCTTTTCCTTTCTGTCTATCCTTCCTAAATGTTGAATACCCCTGGATGTTGAGTTCCCAGTCTTGGTCACCCTGGAGCCATGTCTCCGTGGTGCCAATTACATCATATCCGTTTACTGCTTTTTGCGTAGTTAATTTGTCCACCTTTTTCCGAATACTCCTCGCATTGAGGCACAGAGCCTTCAGGCTTGTCTTTCTAATACATTTTGCCCCTTTAGAATTTTGTGTAATGTGGCCCTTTTTGCTTTTTGCCTGGACTAGTTATGTTACTGGACTAGTAATCCAGAGGCCTGTACTAATAATTCAGAGACGTGAGTTCAAATCCCACCATGGTAGCTGGGGAATTTAAATTCAGTTAATTAAATAAACCTGGATTAAAAAGTTAGTATGAGTAATGGTGACCATGAAACTATCGGATTATCATAAAAATCCATCTGGTTCAATAATGTCCTTTAGGGAAGGAAATCTGCCATCCTTACCCATTCTATTTGTGGTTCCAGATCCACAGCAATGTGGCTGACTCTTAACTGGCCTCTGAAAGGGTTTGGCAAGCCACTCAGTTGTAACAAACTGCTTAAAAACACAAATAATAAGAATAAAAGTGCCAAAATTTAGAGCGCTGTCCCACAGACTAGTTAAGCAACGGTCTGACATCGTCATACTAACAGAATCCTACCTTTCGGCCAATGTCCTAGACACCTCCATCACCATCCGTGGATATATCCTGTCCCACCGGCAGGACTGATCCACTAGAGGTGGCGGCACAATGGCATACAGTCGGGAGGGAGTGGCCCTGAATGTCTTCAATATTAACTCCATCCTTATGAAGTCTCATGGCATCAGCTCAATCATGGGCAATGAAACCTATGCTGATTACCATCTACCATCCTCCCTCAGCTGATGAATCAGTACTTCTCCATGTTGAACACCACTTGCAAGAAGCACTGAGAGTAGCAAGGGCACAGAATGTACTCTGGGTGGGGGAATTCAATGTCCATCACCAAGAGTGGCTCAGTAGCACCATTACTGACCGAGCTGGCCGAGTCTTGAACGACATAGCTGCCAGACTGGGCCTGCAGCAGATGGTGAGAGAACCAATATGAGGGAAAAACCTACTTGACCTCGTCCTCACCAATCTACCTGTCGCAGATGCATTTGTCCATGACAGCATTGGTAGCAGTGACCACCACAGAACTTGAGGAGACGAAATCCCATCTTCACACTGAGGACACCTTCCATCATGTTGTGTGGCACTACCACTGTGCTAAATTGAATAGATTCAAAACAGATCTAGCAGCTCAAAACTAGGCATTCATGAGGCACTGTGGGCCATCAGCAGCAGAAGAGTTGTATTTCACCACAATCTGTAACCTCATGGCCTGGCATTTCCCTTACTCTACCATTAACATCAAGTCAGGCGACCAACCCTGGTTCAATGAGGAGTGTGGAAGAGAACGCCAAGAGCAGCAACTAAAAATGAGGTGCCAACCTGGGGAAGCTGCAACACTGCACCAAATGCATGCTAAACAATTGAAGCAGCATGTTATAGACAGAGCTAAGCGATCCCACAACCAATGGATCAAATCAAATCTCTGCAGTCCTGCCACATCCAGTCATGAATTGGGGGTGGTCAATTAAACAACTGACAGGAGGAGGAGACTCCAGCCATCATTACAGCTTTGGTCCAAACATGAACAAAAGAGCTGAATTCCAGAGGTGAGGTGGGAGTGACTGCCCTTGACATTAAGGCAGCATTTGACAGAGTGTGGCATCAAGGAGCTCTAGTAAAATTGAAGGCAATGGGAATCAGGGGAAAGATTTTCCACTGACTGGAGTAATACCTAGCACAAAGGAAGACAGTTGTGGCTGTTGGACGCCAATCATCTCAGCCCCACAACTTCGCTGCAGGAGTTCCTCAGGGCAGTATCCTAGGCCCGACCATCTTCAGCTGCTTCATTAATGACTTTCCCTCCATCATGAGGTCAGAAGTGGGAATGTTCGCTGATGATTGCACAGTGTTCAGTTCCATTCGCAACTCCGCAGATAATGAAGCAGTCTATGCCCGCAAGCAGCAAGACCTGGACAACATTCAGGCATGGGCTGATAAGTGGCAAGTAACATTTGTGCCACAAAAGTGCCAGGCAATGGACCATTCAACAAGAGAGCATCTAACCATTGCCCCTTGACATTCAATGGCATTACCAGTGCCAATCCATCATCATCAACATCCTGGAGGTCACTATTGACCAAAAACTTAACTGGACTGGTCACCTAAGTACAGTGGCTACAAGAGCAGGTCAGAGGCTAGGTATTCTGTGACAAGTGTCTCACCCCCAAATGCCCCAAAGCCTTTCCACTCTCTACAAGTCACAAGTTAGAAATGTTATAGAATACTCTCCACTTACCTGGATGAGTGCAGCTCCAACAGCACTCAAGAAGATTGAAACCATTCAGGACAAAGCAGTTCACTTAATTGGCACCCCATCCACCACATTGAACAGAGGTTGGTGTCTGTACAACTTCAAGATGCGCTACAGCAACTTGCCAAGGCTTCTTCGACGGCACCTCCCAAACCCATGACTTCTACCACTTACCGCATGGGAACATCATTACCTCCAAGTTCCTCTCCAAGTTACACGCCATCCTGACTTAGAAATATATCACTGTTCCTTTATAGTCACTGAAGCAAAATCTTGGAATTCCCTCCTTAACAGCACTATGAGAGTACCTTCACCAGACGGACTGCAGCGGTTCAAGAAGGTGGCTCACCACCACCTTCTCGAGGGCAATTAGGGATGGGCAATAAATGCTGGCCTTGCCAGCGACGCCCACATTGCCGGATGAAATAAACAAAATTTAGCAGCATCAGATTGCCAATCCATCACTACATAGAATTACATAGACATTAACAGTACAGAAGTAGACCAGCCCAACAGATGTTTATGCTCCGAATGAACCTCCTCCCACCTGCTTCATCCCACTCTATCAACATATCCTTCTCCTCCTTTCTTGCTTATGTACTTATCTAGTTTTCACTAAAATACATCTATAATATCCTTAAATGCATCTATTCTATCAACTAGCTCAGCATCTATGTGTGTTATTAGCATGTTCCAGTGTTTATATAACCATATCCCAGCAGGGTTGAATCCATCTGTTTCCTTCCTTGAGACACAGTAGTTGCCTCTGGAATATCAAGTCGATGCACCCCTTTGGTGGCAGGGTTGCCTGTTCCACTTGGTTCTTTGGTTCTGGCTGAACCCACCTCAAGCATGAGTGTGATATCTAAGCTAGCTTCATTCTGATCCTCCCTGATCTTAGATACTTATACAATGAAGTGACACACTTTGCTGTACATGGTGGAAGGATGGCATGGTGCAGGACTGTCAGTAGAACATCAGACAGGGGTGCCCGGTCTTAAAGTAATGTTGGATGTTACTTTTGGGAGAATTAATACTCGGTGAGTATGGTTGATTCATTCACCTGTGGGCATCAATCAGGATTTGCACATGATACTGCATGTGTTGCCAGTCAGAGGCAGTCGAGAGCTGATAGTCTACACCCCTCTGATGCAAACTTGGTGCAATTGGCCACAACAATGGCTGACTGTGGCAAATGGGAACAGAGGATCCTGCTCCCCAAGCAGACAGAAGAGCCACACAGGAAAGGAGTTCCTACAAAAGTCACTCTCCAGCAACTTGGGAATGTGCACTGGACACACAACGCTCAGTGCACAACCAGCTAGGAAATGGACAGGAAGTGGCAGAGGGCTGTTCATCTGAAGTGGAAGTTTGGGCGGCCAAAGATCACCAGCCAACACCGCAGGGAGGTGCAGGAGCAAGATGGTAAATTACGGGCCTGCAAGAGCCCCACAAGGAAAGTTAAAAAACCTACTTTAAATGGTTATTTGGTCCCGGATCCTAGCAGGTCAGAGTTTAAAATTTATGCATGGGATGTGGGCATCACTGGCAAAGCCAACATTTATTATCCATCCCTAATTGTCCTCAAAAAGGTGGTGGTGAGCCACCTTCTTGACAATTGAGTGGCTTGTTAGGCCATTTCAGAGGGCAGTTAAGAATCAACTACATTACTGTGTACCACATTATAAGGCAGACCAGGTAAGAAGGGCAGATTTCCTTCTCTGAAGGACATTAGGAAATCAAATGGCTTTTTCCAACAATCTAGTAGTTTCATTGTCACCATTACTGATACTATATTCCAAAATTATTTAGTTAACTGAATTTAAGTTCCCCAGTTGCCATTTGAACTCGCATTTCCGGATTATTAATCTAGGCCTCTGGATTGCTAGTCTAGTAACATAACCACTATGCCACTGTTCCTGTAGTTAAAGGCCAATGTTGTCATAGGACCCCGATCTGCATATTTATAGAAGGAGCCCACTGATTTCGAGCGAGTGTGGTTGCTGCCTGCTCAGATGTTGCAGCGACTGGGATCCCAGCAGGATCGCCAATTATGTCACCTGGCCAATTTTAAATGCCAGCCTGGTTTCCGCTGAGCAGATAGGGCTAAGCGCTGGAATAAGTGCAAAATAGATTTACAATGATGATAGCAGAACTGAAAGGGTACAGCTAACAGGAAAGACTGAACAGATTGGGATTCTTTTCTCTGGAAAAGCGAAGACTGTGCGGCGACCTGATCGAAATCTTTCAAATCATGAAGGGGTTCAATAGAGTAGGCTCAGAGATGGCTGAGAACTGAAAAGCTACACCTCGCCAATGTAAAATCGGTGTACTTTGCCACCGTGATAGCTGACTGCAGACACAGATGTTTCCACTTGTGAGGGAGTCAAAAACTAGGGAACATAAACATAAGATAGTCGCTAATAAATCCAGTAAGGAATTCAGGAGAAATCTCTTTACTCAGAGAGTGTTGAGAATGTGGAACTCACTGCCACATGGAATGATTGAGGCAGTGAGGGAATGATTTACGGGGAAGCTTTACGTGCAGGAGGGAAAAGGGAATAGAAGGATGTGTTTATTGGGTGAGAGTAAGTAAACAGAGTGGAAGGAACATAAGCACCGGCCGAATGGCCTGTTTCTGTGCTAAAGTTCTGTGCAGTGTAATTCTCTGGAAGATCATCCGATAGTTCCCATTTCTTGTTGTTTCCACATTCAAATCCAGAAGTTTGTTGTTTTATATATAACGGTACGTGAAGCAACCAGAGTGGGAAAGAAACAGAAATTGACTCATCCTTTTACTTTATTCATATAGCTCAGTGAACAGCTTTAACAGCCTTCCTTTCAAACTATTCCATTCCACATGAAATGTCTGAACACCTTTTACCTTTGAGTTCAAAGCACTCTGCTGTATTTAGAGTTTTTAATTTTTCAGCAATTCAATTATTTTAGTCATTATCTTACAATCTGATGAATCACCTTTTCTTCTTCAGTGTCAGCTGTGGCTCAGTGGGTAGCACACTCACCTCTGAGTCGGAAGGTTGTGGGTTCAAGTGAGCACATAAATCTATGCTGACACTCCCGAGCAGTGCGAGGGAGCGTTGCATTGTCGGAAATGCCGTCTTTTGGATAAGACATTAAACCGAGGCCCCATCTGCTCTTTCAGGAGGATCCCATGGCACTATTTCAAAGAAGAGCAGGGAAGTTATCCCTGGTGTCCTGGTCAATATTTATCCCTTAATCAACATAACAAAAACAGATTATCTGGTCATTATCACATTGCTGTTTGTGGGAGCTTGCTGTGCGCAAATTGGCTGCCGCTTTTCCCGCATTACAACAGTGACTACACTCCAAAAAGTACTTCACTGGCTGTAAAATGCTTTGGGACATCTGTTGGATGTGAAAGTTGCTATATCAATGCATGTCTTTCATTCGTTCAATCAGAGAACTGGGATGATTTGAGCTACAGAGGCTGATTATCAAGCTTAGATCATAACTGCTTGATAATCAGCCATCAGGTGAGGTATGTTGGCAAAATCTGTTTTGCCCTATATTTGTCCAGAATGGCATTCCAGATGAAAACTCACCAAACTTATATCCTGGTGGCAGGTACACAAAATTTAGTTTCCCAGAAAAGAACAAGTGAAATTCACACACATTAGTAACAGGTGCCAGAAATAAAGCTGCTATTTAGGGTCTAAGATGAGAACCAATCAAACCATTTGTTGCAGATGCAAGGGATTAGCACCTGAGGAAGACCTATCTACAGCCATCCTTTCAGAAGCAGACATTTCACCACCTGCGTTTCAGTATTGCCCATTATTATGCATTTAATTCTGGAGGCTGTGACTGTGCCTATGGAGTCGTATAGTATTGGAAATTTAAATGGGCTTTCCTCCCTTCCTCTACACTTCTGCTTTATGCTTCATTGACACTTAGAACTCTGGCTTTGTGAAGGACTTTAACCTGCAGCGTATTGAACAAATGCCTGTAACTGAGAGTGGCATTGGGATACCAAACAATCCTACACCAGAAATATACCCTCTGCACTGCAAAACAACAGTTCCTTAAACATTCTCATTTTCAGTCTCAAGCTGCAATCAGTGGAATGTGAAGGAATATACGTCCTCAGTACAATGTTTTTATGTCTGTTCTTGCTCTTAATGGTAAATGCCATGGGAAGCGAGCAGTAAAGCGGGCAAATAAAACATACATGCTGTTGTCTTAAATATATTGATACAATAGCTCCGATACTTAATGGGGGCAGTGAAGAGAGCAGGGAATTTTCTGGCTGAGAGAT
Organism: Pristiophorus japonicus; assembly: GCF_044704955.1. NCBI lineage: Eukaryota > Metazoa > Chordata > Chondrichthyes > Pristiophoridae > Pristiophorus > Pristiophorus japonicus. The sequence continues at coordinate 122,490,990 of NC_091991.1, forward strand.
TTGGAAGTAAGGGTTTCCCGGACATCCTGCAGGATTTCACTGCAGGATGTCTTTCAAAATGTTTTCAGTAGGTTTCGCACCTGACAGCCAGTCTATCTGTTGGGTGGGAATGCAGCTGAGGACCGGATGTGCTTGGCAAGTGGTGGCTAGGGTGGGGGGACTGGTGATCGCAGGGTGGGGGGATTGGTGGTAGGAGATTGCGGAGCGGGTGGGGGGAACCAGTGATCGCAGGAGGGCGGGGGAGGCGGAGCGTTGGTGGTAGGAGATTACAGAGGGGGTGGGGGGACCGGTGATCGCAGGGTGGGACAGGGGTTGGTGTTAGAAGGTTACGGAGCGGGTGGGGGGATGGGTGATCGCAGGGTGGGGCGGGGGTTAGGGATCATGAGGATGGTTGGGAGATTGCGGTAGTGCATCGGAGACCGTGGCGGGTGGGGCGAATGGGGGGTAGGGGGAGTCAGAGATCATGGTGGGGGTGGGGGTGGGTCTTACAAAGGTAAGCTTGTTGGGCCTGGCGGAAACACTCTTGCTTCTCCTGGCCCACAAGCAGTGCTGTAAATCTACTTACCTTATAGATCCAGCCCTTCTCGTCTCCTTTTACCTGTCAGGATTCCAGAGAGTCGGGAAACTTAGCCGGTGCTAATTTTAAAAAAAAATTGTAAAAATGGACGCATGCAGTCTCCTTAAAAGATTTAGCTGACCGACCCGTCTCTTAGAGCAGATAGGTCACCCACCTCCGTTAGTACAGTGGGGAATGAAATGGGTTTGAAATTTAAAACGTTTTTACTTCACACCTGACCCAAACCCACCCATTCTTGGGGTTAAAATTACCCCCAATGTGTTACACAAAGGTTAGTGCCATGTTGGTATGGTTACCAGAACAAGTCGTGGATGGACCCCGATAACACTCTGAGCCATTTGTGACACCTATTCAAGACATTTCAATTTTTGCAATACCATTGGCAGCTTTATTTTTTTGTAAATTTGCTTTGTGCTAGTTTTTTCCATTTGTTTGAATGAGAAATTGCCTGTTAGAGTTTGTAAAAGCTTTTGCAAAAGGACAGACAGGAACCCACTGGTTGTAGTTATACTGGCACTGGTGCAAAACACACTGAAGCCAAGGCACCATTTCACAAGATGATATGATAAATATGGATGAAGATGACATTTAAGCCTGGCTTAATTCCTCCATCCAGAGAGATCCTAGCATACACCCATTGGAGCACAATTATTTCTTAAACCAGGGTTTGTGAATCCACTATTCAATCTGAAAGTTTATTGCACACTGTGATCACTCTTGCTGTGAAGAAGAATTTCCTTATATCCTTATATTTAAGTTATAAAGTTAGCTTTTACCATTTTGAACCTGTGTTCCCTAGTTCTGCACTCACAGTTTAATTCATTACAGGTTAACTTTTTTCGCTAACAGTCTTATAAACCTCTATAAGATCGCATCACAAATCTCACCTTCCAGTCTGAAAAGCCAAATGAGAGGATTGTAACTTGGAGTGGGTTTTCTGTGGGAAATTTCTCATCTGCCAGCGCCTAAGTAAGTGGCGGGAGGGGGTTTCTGGGGGGTATTGCAGGAAGGAAGCAGGGGGTGCAGTCTGGGGCATGGGAGACCACAACATCTTTTATGATATGCTCCCACAAACAGCATTGTGATAATGACCAGATGATCTGTTTTAGTGATGTTGGTTGAAGGATAAATATTGCCCAGAACACCGAGGATAACTCCCCGACTCTTCTTCAAAATAATGGCATGGGATCTTTTACATCCAGCAGAGAGCAGACAGGGCCTCGGTTTAACTTCTCATCCGAAGATGACAAAATGGCAAAATAAACAAGTACAAATTTGGTGGGGCAGAGGGGGGTGCAGGAAAAAAAGGCATACATCTCCTTGCTAGTTTGTCGGACAGTTTTAATGAAATTACCATGGAAAAAAAATGGACACCTGTCCAACAAAGCATACATATTGTGCCCACTTGAAAGCTGACCTGTAGAACTCCGGTAGACTGAGAAACTAAGGACTGGCTACAGGCTGTCCCTGCTAATCTGAAAATGGCACGACGGTCAGTGGCTAAAAGAGACAAAAAGAGAAAAAGGGAAAAGAGTAAAAAAGGATCATGAACAGGTTTTAACAAAGATTGGTAACTTCACCCAGGATGAGTGAGGAAGGAAATGAAATGCTCATTTAACACTGTTTATGCAAGAATATTGAAAAAGAAAAGCTAATTCATCAGATTCTAAACACTGCTCCTCCTTGCACCATAAAGGAAAGTTTCCGACTTACTTTACAAGCCTCTTCATGGTTCCCGACAGTTGCCAACCTGGTTTTACCTGGTGGGAAAACCATGGCAGCCTCGTCGCTCAGGCCCAGTTTAAAATGCAATCGGGGTATCATTAATATAATAGCACCCCGATTTGCATAGATTTATGAGGCACTCACCTGCTGCAGGCGGGCACCTCAGCCACATGCATGTTAAAATCGCAGGAGACTGGAAAGGGGCGAGTTCTGAACGGGCAAACTAACTTGCTCAGATTCCGTCAGGCTGGGAGGGATAAAATTGACCCCCATGTTTCTTCATTCTTTCCAAGTATTTCAAACCCTTGACATTGGGGATTATCATCATGACTCTTCTTTGCACAGCCTGTCTCCCTGGTTGCTTAGCGAGCAAGGCTAAAGGTGATCTCACTGAGATCAGCTTGCTGAAAATGTTGAACAGCACCTGCATTTCCACCAGATGCTGCCTGACCCGCTGAGATTTGCAGCATTCCCAGAAGAGGCAAGGATCCAGGGGCAGCACGGGCCAACCCACACTGCGATATGTGTGCGCACTGGGTCGGTGCAGCAGAGCTAGTCTCCAGTCGTCTCGGGTAATCCTTGCCACTGGACCAAGACCTAGCCCTGTCAAGCCTGTGTGGTGGCTGGTGTGCAACAGCCACCACACGTTAAAAAAATCCACACACAGGCCTCTTCCACCCTTCAACATGTAGTTCGGGACATATATTAGGTCCTTCATTGAAACACCTGTGAACTTATCCCTTTTTGGCGTGGAAGCAAGTCACCCTTGTTTCGAGGGACTGTCCATGATTAAAGTTGGAGAATATAACCTCGATTTTTGGTTTTCAGTGAAAACGGTAGTTTTACTCGATGGTAAAGTTGGCGTTGCACGAGGATTCCTGGCACAAACCGCGAGTTTCAGCAACTTTAGTCCAGGGCTGATAGCACTGTGAGAGAGGCCTTCGGAGGGGGGAAAAAAAAGACATTTCAAAGAACATTCAAAAAACCCTAATCTACTAAATCGCTGAAAAATAATTTAAAAATAAAAACGTTAACTTATCTTTTTGCAGGTCTTCATACTTACCGCTGCTGGCGGGGCTGCACTGACAGGTTTGACCCTGTCAGTATTCTGGGCGTGGCGTAAGGGTCGGGAAAGTGCCGAAAGTACGACGGTAATGCAATCCGCGGCATTACACGTCGTTTCATTTCGGTGCACCTCTCCCTGGCGGTACGTGAAAGCACCGCCACAAAGTGGTACCTGAGGATCCCACCGACCGGGTTTTCGCTGCGGAGGGTCAAATCGCGCTGAAAACCCGGTCGCAAAGTTGCCGAAAATCCAGTGCGAGATGTGGTAGATGAAACTGGGTCTTCTGGATCACTGTTCAAACCTACCCCAGAGGATTATAATGATAATCTTCTCTTCAACTACCAAAGGCTTAATTGAGAGAAATCTGAGTTATTTTAACTCAGTTTACAGTGAATAGAAACTCAAAGTATAAAATAGCTCTGTATTTATTACTAATTGAACAATGAACAGGGTCATCTGTGGCTCAGTGGGTAGCATACTCACCTTTGAGTCAGAAGGTTGTGGGTTCAAGTCCCACTCCAGAAACTTAAGCATAAAAATCTAGGCTGACACTGCAGTGCTGAGGGAGTGCTGCACTGTTGGAGATTCTGTCTTTTGGGTGAGACGTTAAACCGAGGCCCTGTCTGTTCTCTCAGGTGGACATAAAACATCCCAGGGCACTATTTCGAAGAAGAGCAGGGCAGTCATCCCCTGGTGTCCTGGCCAATATTTATTCCTCACTCAACATAATAAAAACAGGTTATCTGGTTATTATCAAATTGTTCTTTGTGGGAGCTTGCTGTATGCAAATTGGCTGCCGCATTTCCCACATTACAACAGTGACTACACTTCAAATGTACACTGTAATGCGCCTTGAGATGTCCGGTGGTCGTACAATGCACTAAATAAATGTAATTCTTAAGTCCTATTTATTAATGGCATTCCTAGATATTTGTGCTATGCCTGGAATAGAAAGTGAAACCATCCTATTGCAGCAGTAGGAGGAGCTCTCTCTCGGTTGGATTAAAGTTCATTGTTCAATCAATGCTGTCGGCCTTGAGATACAGCCAACATGTACTACAGCTGTTCATATTGGTTCAATTTCATACCATCCTGAGCCCTGCTCCTCCAATAGGAGTAATTCCTTTCAAAATGTTTGTAGCAAGGGGGTAATCCCTTATTTTGCATCTACTGCCTAACTCGTATATGCCTCCATTTGTTGGCAATTCAGCTCAGGAACTACCTGAGTCCAGTCCAATATGAACTGACAAGACAAATGAACTGTCATACAGTACATAGCTTGGTTTTTATTATGCCATTGTTTCCACCAATTCATTCAGAGTTTTCCAATTTAGAGTCTTTCATTAGTGTTGCAGTGATATGGTAAAAGCATTCTTTCAGTGGACTAAACTCTGTGATGAGGTAGTTGGTATATACCCTTGCACGTGGAAATGCACTAACATGAATGTTTTTTTTTGTGTGTGAATCTTTGCAGTGTTGTTTACCAGGATGGATTTTATGGTGCAGACATTTATGTAAGTACTCGTGATGTGCATACAGTCTTCATTCATTACTAAAGCCATTCTTCTTACAAGTTTACTGTGCAGTTCACCTCCGTTTTGACCTTGCGATAATGCCCGTCAGAAAGCATTCAGCACAATGTACATTGTGCTGAAAATCAACTATGTATCTGTACTCATATCCTTATATATTTTTTCACAATATTAACTTGAAATGGTCTTTTAGCCCATTGAGTGCTGTCTGCTCCTGATATTTATGGTATCCAAACGCACACTTAAAATATTAGCACATATTGATCTATTTTTGCTTTCCTGTTAATAAAATGTATTGTTAATGTGTTTATTTTTGTTAAGGAGAATGTTTTCACTTTAGTTTCCAAACATTTCATGTCATTCCTGTTCTATTTTTGGAGGGCTGTGTGTACATTTTTCTAGCATTTTTAATGTGTGTGAAATCTGCAGATTTTAATGGTATAAGAATAATGGCCCTGTTGCTCATTAAAGTGATAAATGGCAGAGTGGAGAACAAAATATTACTTACTTCTGCTTCCAATGAGATTATTTAGCAGTCTGACCTTGGGCAGGCTTGGCTTCTTTCACATTGTTCTGAGTTGTAGCTTTAGACTTAGGTCCAAAAGTACATATCATGACTGGTACACAGCTCAAGTCTCTGGGCACCTGGGTCCAAATTGAAGACTCAAATTACACTCAAAATCAGTGTGTTCCCAAAACAAGATCTCCCAGTTGAGTAGCGTTGCAGTAGTAGATTGCTCCAACTCATTGACACTTATCATGGAATAGGAAAACACAGTAAAGTAGCTCGGCTTTCCTGAAACGTATATTCTGCCAGAAGAGCTGAATCAGACTTGATGACTTCAGGCCCTCGACTTTGTCGGCTTTTATACAGAAGGCGGTTATGTGGAGGTGGGCAAGATAGAACAGATGAAGATATAGGAAGAGGAGAAATATTACAGCTCTCATTTTCCATTTTTGGAGATTAACAAATTAGATATTGAATTGAGGCATTGGGTCCTTCAGACTTATGATGAGGAGAAAATCTAATCATTGTTGCTTGAGGACCACAGATATTTTAGACTTAGGTCTTTTCTTCCACCTTCAAAACTATTTTTCTCCATTGTTAAAATTAATATTAATTATTCTTCAGCTAAAGTACAAATCAAGTTTCACACTAGTTTTCAGCAAGGATACCTTTAAAGAAGGCAGAGATGATAGCATTTCATCTGAAGACTGAAATATTCAACTATCTAAAAAAAATGAGAGTAATATTCAGTACTTTGCAAAAAAGATGCATTTCATCTCGTATTGAAAATCTGTAATATTACAATTTCCTCCTGGAAGCAATCTTCATTGAGTTATTCTCCCAAAATTACACTTAGCCTCTAATAAACTTGATTAAATGTAATTGATACAAATATTAGACATTATTCGAAAATATAAATTGCATTCTGGCATCTAAGCCATTAAAATTCATTTTTCAGAGACTATACGAAATTAGGCCATGTGAAACTTTAATAAAGGGAAAAAAGTATTTTCAACTTAAGAGGAAATGATAGCACAGAAATCCCTCTTCAATGTTTAAAGGACTACCTTCTACATTTTTTTTGATTTGATGCTACTTATTTGTATGGATTTTAGGTTTTTGTTGGTTCAGTATCAAAAGCAAACTTGAAAAGGAATGGCTTATTGAGTTCATAGGTTATTCATTCTTTTTTACATTCAAAACATTATTTCTGTTTCGTTATAGAGTAGTGTATCAAGGACCTGTGTATGGCAATAAGTTACCACAGGTATGAAGTACTGGATGACGAGCAAAACCTCGCATTGAATGTGGATTGCCGTGAAATGTTTTTACTAACTGTGAGATAAAAGGGGCAATTGTTGATGCAGGAAGGTTTGCTTTGAGTGAACATTAACCATTGTGGGGCAGTTTGGGTCTGCTAAGTAACAGGAGCTTGGGGTGAATGGAAGCAAAATTGTTGTGAATGAATGTCGATTTCAGATGGGAAAACTTGGCCTAAAGCTTAGTGTTCAGGACTTTTATGATTTTTTTTCCACTGCACTTGCAAGAATACACAGTGAGGAGGCAGTCCCAAAGGATGGTGGGACAGCCACTTGCAACCACATTTTAATTGGATCATAAATGGTGTTTGCTTTATCTACAGAAACTGGATTCTGTATGTTAATTGGCATGCTGAGATCATTTAGAAATGGTTGATATAACATTGTGGCCCATTGAACAGGAGGCTCTGCTATTCTCACAGTTTGACAATCGATGCATCATTGCCCACGATTCATTTTGAATGTGCATTTGTTGGTCCTGTTGCTTAATTGAAGATCCATAATTATCTTAACTTAAAAAATTTGCAAGAGCTAATTTAATTAAAACCTAATTTCTACTAGAAAGACTTAATTCCAACTTATATGTTCTTAAAGAATTAATTTTATAACAGAACCAACAAATGGATTCGGATCAATACAATAGGGTTAGCTTGAGAAGAATATATCAGGTCCTTCGGTATCTTTAGCATTTCTTCAGCAGTTGGCCAGGTTTTTTTTAAACACAAAGCAATAAGCTGTACTTGAATAAAGTGAACATGTGTATCTCTAAAATGAATAGTAAGTAGGAATACAGTCAGCACCTCTCCAACACAAAACTCATATAAAGATTAGCAGCAATGGATTTGAATTTTTTTATATCTTTTCTTGGATGTGATCTCACACCCAAACCTAATAGATTAGTTTAATGAATGTCTAATTTATCAAACTTGCGTATTTTGGATTCAAGGATTATCATAAAGAATAATAAATTACATTTAAAAACCGTTATGAGCTTAGGCTTGACACAATAAATCAATATTATAGTAAGGAGTAATGATTTACAGTGCCATTAAACGATTCGTTTAGCCCATCTAAATCAGAACTTTATTTCTTGTCCTTTTTAACATTTATTCCTTCTTTTTTGGTTTGCCCAAACAGGGCAGCTGGACTAACCTATCCAGAGAGATTAGAAACCTGACTCCAGAACTGTGCCAATACTGCTTCCTAACCAGGTGTTAGCAGCTGCATGACAGCAGCATGGAAAAATTTGTCACTGAGTTTTCTCTCCATTCCAGTGGTGAAATATCTGTAACCTACTCAATATCCTCCCCGAATGACCTAGCCAAGATGGGGAATCCTGTGCATGGGAAGTAATGGGCATGCAGTATCATCCTAACATTGAATGATTCAAAATATTGGCACACCAATTCAATGCATCACTGAACTGTATATATAATTTATCCTTTGACTACTTGTGTTTTTCTGCATAAAGAAAGATGTTGGTGTCTATTTTAGATTATTAACCATCAGAACATACATTATTTGTCAAGAAAATCTGAGTCCAATCATTTACTCTGCCGCAGAAGATCCAACCAGAATCCCAATACCTTGAATATGTTAAAACTGTAAGGGTACTGAGATAATGTTTACTCTCTTCATCACCCAGCAAAACATCTTTGTGATTTCAGATCTTCAGGCCCGATCTAACTTGACAAACAATGTGATAAGTTATGGTACAATAGCAATGAAAACTATATGTATCTTACAGCAAACAGCTTTACAAATTCATGTTCCTCCTGCCATTGGGTTTATCAAACGTGAAATCATTAGTCAAGGCATAAATCACGATCTGCTTCTGTAAGTGTTGAGAATACTGGGCATCCTACACTATGCAATTGCAAATGGACTGAACTTGTTATTTTGTTCCAGGGCGGGTACGCTGCCTACAGGTATGCCCAACCTGCCACTGCCACTGCTGCTGCCTACAGCGACAGGTAAGGAAGCCTTGAAGCCTTTCGTTGTTGTGATTTATTGTATTGTAATTTACGTGATTCAATGCTGGGATAAAAAGGAACTGGTTCACATGGCATCACAGGAATGATGAATTATCATTCAAACAAACAGCATTGTTGAGTTATGAATCCATGACAGCCACTACTTTAAGAGTGACATGGCTGCACTAACTTGGTCGAGTTAGGGCATTGTTTCTACAATGGTGGCTGATATCTGTTACACCACTTCCTTTCTAGCTGTCAGTTTAGACTTGTTCTGGATTTGCAGCTATTTTGAGTAAAATTTTTAAGGAAGTTTCCAATTCCTCATGAGAAAACACTGGCTTGCCTTCCTGAAATGAACTTGATTTGATTTCATTTAAGTTGAAAATCTAAAAAGGCCCAATAAAAACTGAGTAGGAAAGAGCAAATTGGCTGGAGTTTGAGCGTTCAGCCACAGTCTGAATTGAATTGAGAACAAATTTCTCAAAGGAAAATTGAGATTTATTTTTTTCAAACAGCATCTCCACTTCCATCATAGCCTAAAACGTCCTGAAAAAAAATATCAATACCGAAATGCAGCACATCAAGACACCTGTCTCATCCTCCACAATAAGCAGAGCTCAACTTTATTAATGACTTTCCTGAAGATGGTTTCATACCACGTTGCTTCAGTTACGGTTTACTCTAGGCTCCAGCTTCATCCTGAGAGATACACAAGGCCTCATATGACATTCCCTCTTCCAACTCATGCTCTAATCCTCAGTTGAAATAGACTGCTTCCCTTCTGACAGTTGCTGCAGGCCTGGATGAAATTACTGTTCTCCAAACCTTCCTCTGCCAAGCCTCGGACAGCAGTGGCCAACTGATCAATACTGTAAGCACTGGGCAGTGGTTGTATCTCAACCAGCAGAGGCCTGAGGCTGCAGACAAAGCTTTCTCTTTGTTGATTAACGTTCCAGACCTCTCTTGATTTTTTTTTTCCCAACAAAAGATAATGAATTTTGCTACTATTTCCAAATGAATTTGTGTATGTTGGATTACTTCATCACGACGATGTAATCTCACAAGCAACTAAAATAATTTGTGTTGCAGCATTTTCAGTGAAATAAGAATAAATGTCCTTTGTTAAGGAGAAGCTCGATAAGCACCTGAGAGAGAAAGGGATAGAAGGATATGTTGATGGGGTGAGAGGAAGTAGGGTGGGAGGAGGCTACTGTGGAGCATAAACACCAGCACGGACCTGTTGGGCTGAATGGCCTGTTTCCCTGCTGTACACTCAATGGGACCAAACGTTATTGACCAGTTCTTTTGGAGAAGATCCACAATTCAGTTTTTTTTCAATGTTTAAAAATAAAATAGCATTTGCTTATTTATTTAGAATAATTAAGGGGTGAAATTGCCCCTATTTTAGAGGCCCATTAGTGCCTCGGGGGGGCAATAACCGGATGGAAGAGACTTTTCGCCGAGGGGAGTGAGGGGCAGACACTACCGGATCACGGGAAATTGCTTGTGAGTTTGCGGAGGCGCTGCCATGGGGCGCTACTTAAAGGGAAGGGCACCAGCACCCCATGCCACCATCTTTTTTGGATTGCTGACTCTTGGGTCAGCTCCAGGATGGCGGCCCAAGTGTGGTCTGGGCCACTGTCGTGCAGCCTGGCACTCGGGCTTGGGTGCTGGACTGCTGGCCCTGGTGGCCTTAGTGGAGGCCATCGGCGGCCTTGCAGAGTGCATAGCGGCCCTCCTGTTTAAGCGAAGGGGAGGGGCATTGAAGCACTTCAGCACTATGCGGAGCTTCCCTCAGTGGTCCAGTATTGCCCTGGGACCCGCCCCTAAAGGACGTGGAGCACGCGAGAGTGCGCTCCACTTCCTTTGAGGAGCCGTAAGCCCAACGGCAGCGGGAGCGGGACTTTTGCAGCCCAGCTGGTTACCAACCCCAATCGGGGCGCAGGGCAATTTCGCCCGCTAATTGTTTGTTTTCTTCACTCCAAATAGCTCCACTCCTCTTACCCAGGTGACCACTGCCCTCATGTACCTCACCCAATTGACAGTGAGTGCCAGCAAGCCATTTCACTGTGGGGCACATCGCAATTTATTTCCACCTTGTCCTCACCCACAAGCCACACAAATGCATTTTCAAGGGATCACTTGAGAGCAGTCAGAGACAGGAACAATGATTGATTTTGCTTTTTCCCCATCTCTAGCCCAGAGCGCCAAGGCCACTTGTAATACTGCCACTGCTACCTAGGCTGAAACTGGGACAAACCTTGGCCTGTATGACTTAGCATCATAACTTGGCCGTGCACTCACACACCAGTCATTGGAGGAACTAGCAATCTATTTGTAGTTATTTTTGGCAGCAAAATATGTCACTTGAAAAAAAATTGAGAACCTTTGGAGATTTGAAACAAAATTATTGAGAGAAGCCTAGACCAATAGGTTTGGTTAAAGGTTGTTTTCAGGGTCTCGTTTTATCCTCAAATTTGTCTCCCAATCAGGTCACATTCACTCCCTGGATAATAGACCATAGAAACAGTTTTGCATATACTTTAGCTGGTAATTTAATATGTTTGATTTCTCTGCCCTATCAGTCATTCATGTGAATAGCAAATAAGGGAAAGTTGAGTTCATGGGATGGATGATTGTCTTTGGATAAACGTCGTTTCAATAGAATGTAGTTATGGAGTTAGAACTGACCCATAATAAAAGCCAGCCCATCTAGATAACACTGTCTACAGCACTTGGTATAAGTATTATCAGTTGGGCAAATAAAGTTGTAAAGGTTCTTCCAAAGTATAAATTAAGTCCACATTGCCTGATAACTTTGCCAGATTAGTAAAGTTTAAGCATTTCACTCCAAGGGAAACTAAAGCCTGACTAGACTGGGCTGTCCTCTCATAAGAACATATGAAATAGGAGCAGGAGTCGGTCATTTGGTCCCTCGAGCCTGCTCCGCCATTCAATAAGATCATAGCTGATCTGATCCTGGCCTTAACTCCATTTCCCTGCCCACTCCCTATAACCCTTGATTCCCTTATCATTCAGAAATCTGTCTATCTCCACCTTAAATATATTCAATGACCCAGTCTCCACAGCTCTCTGAGGCAGAGAATTCCAAAGATTCATGATCCTCTGAGAAAGAAATTCCTCCTCATTTCTGTTTTAAATGGGGGAACCCTTAATCTGAAACTATGCCCCGAGTTCTAGATTCCCCCACGAGTGGGAAATATCCTTTCTGCATTTACCCTGTCAAGCCCCCTCAGAATCTTATACGTTTCAATAAGACCGCCTCTCAGTCTTCTAAACTCCAATGAGTATAGGCCCAAACTTTCTTCATAAGACAACTCCTTCATCTCAGGAATCAACCTCATGAACCTTCTCTGAACTGCCTGCAATGCAAGTATATCCTTCCTTAAATAAGGAGACCAAAACTGTATGCAGTACTCCAGGTGTGGTCTCAACAACGCCCTGACATGCCATACCTCAGCCACGTGAAGCAGATATATTAACTACAATGGAAATGAGAATTCTTACACATATTCCCTGTCTATATCTTGGCTAACCTTCACTAGGCACACAACATTTGATTCTCACAAATGGGATTTTCCAGTTTGGTGAGGGCTGATAATGTTTTGGGAACATTCAATAAAAAGGTTCTTATAATTAATGAAAGCACACACACAAAGATCTTTGGAATGTTCTTTTCCTGAAATATGTAGGTAACTACAGCTAGTTTATTTGTTCTGCTAGCTTGGAATGCTGGCATTTGACGAGCTATCGACAGATTATTTTTTAGCAATTTGTTTATCTCCAACATTCTTTTTGGTTACATCGGACTGGTTTAATCCTTTTATATACTGTTGTTTGATTTGGAGGCACTCTGGTACCGAAACGATACCATTATGTAACTCTCTATATTTTATCATGTCGGAGTTTTATAGATTAATTGTGGGCCTGGTTGCCCCCTTTTAGAGCAGACCAAACCGACACAGCAGATCTGAAGCCTCGTTTCCCTTGCCATTTCATACTTTGTAGGCACAATTGGCCCCTGAAGTGTTCATACTTACGCCGACTGACATGTCACACAGATTCTCAGCAGGAGAAATCGATCCTAGCAATACTACCATCACTTTCCATCTCTGTTCTCAAATTTCTTGCCAGAGAATGAGAGAATTGCCTTTATAATTGGCACACAGTATCTTTATCAATAATTTCCAAGTCCCAGATGGAATTTTGATTGACACGCTATAGTTTAACATTTATCCATTTGCTCATTTATTTGAGATCTACTGACCAATTTCACAGAATGGACTTTAAAATGGAAACTTTTGTTATTTTTAACTCTTTGGAATTCAATATGAAGCCTTCATTATTTTTGAAATTTGTGCTGTGTTTGAAGATTGAAGTTATAACTGGTGGTTCCAAACATTACACTCGTCCTTCCCCGTAAGTGATCATGCAGGGGCTTGGCTCATTTTAAGTTTGTTTCAACCTCTGCTGTACTTACTGTTGGTGCAAGGAATGTGCTAGTCATGTAGTACCTGATCACATTTCCAGCAAAATCAGGAGGTTTCTTTCTCCTTGTCTCTTTTAAATGCAGTCAGTATAATTCCTCTGTGTCATTATCTTTTTTTTGTCTTTTGCGAAGTCGCAGAAAAAGGACAATTACTTGTATGCAATGAGAATCAGTGTCTATTGTGGAACTTATTACATACCTATTATATGCCTGCTAATTGCCAAAATTCATTTTAAATATGCAGAAGTGGATAAGACATTTTTAATTGCAATATGGTAATATAAAATATATAATCTTATATATATATATATATATATCTATAAAGTGCCAGTTACAAAACGTGGCATGGTTACAAGATATTAGATTATAATTGTCTAACTTAGCATAATTGGATAGCATTGTTGACTAACTTTACAATAAATATCTGAAAGTCCTAAATCTACTGATTACCTTGTTTATCTTTGCTTCGGAAGGTTCAGAAGTGTTAAGGCCGTAGAGTTTCCTGTGTAAGCAATGTTTTGAATCAATGAAACTACAGTATACTATTGTTTTCAAATTTCTGATCACTCCACACATTGTTTTATTTGTGTCATGTGAAAGGTAGATGTATGTTGTTTGCACGCTTGCACAAAATCTAGAATGCAATAACGTCTGCATATAAAACTACTGTGTGTTATTCTTTCACATTATGTTATATTGCATCTTATTATCATGGACTTATTTTGTATATTTCTGGTGCAACAGAAATAAACCTTCAGTTGTAAAAAGCATACCTGAACATGCAAAAAAAGTATGTTATTTTCTTTTATTAATGTTTTTCTTTTTAATACTATTTTTGCAATTTTCTGTAATTTTTTTTGTTAGTTTTACAAGTAAATTTCATCAGATGCAGTTTATGAATGCAGTAAGATCACATGAACTATGGCACAGAAATAAACCAAATTAATACCAACATAATGGTCACAAATCACAGGACTAGTTTAAAAAGCAACAAGGGCCAGTGGTTATTTGTCTTGGATAATCAAACAGCAACAGATCATTGAACACAATTAACTGAGTACACAGTTATCAGTGCTGCACCCCTAACATGTGCTAAGCCTTGTTTCAGAAAGATAAACTATTCTTGTTTTATAAACAGAATCACAAATAGCAGAACAACCGATTCAAGCTACTATGTATTACATAATGCATGTCCATAGCTAAAATCTTGTCACCGAGTATGCTGAAAGCATGTTCATTGAAGAGTATGTAAGTACTAATGGCACTGTAAAGGATTTTGTGCTGACCCTTTGTCATTTCACACTTAGTGGTACTCTGAAGCCCTTTCGTACCTTATCGGTCTCGGGGAAGAGGGATGGATTGTCATTTTGTCAGTGCATATTCACTTGATGGAATCAGTTTATCTGCAAAGCTATATCACTTCTGACAGATCCATCACAAAAGTTCACTGTCTGGCTTCTTGAGCAAAGCCCCAGGGCAAGGATCTTTGCCTTGTTTGGCTGCCTGGTGGTTTTTGATTTGATTGGTGCATTTTGTTGTGTACAGTGTACTGGCTTGTGTATCATAGCTTGCAACCAGGGTTCCTTTCTTGAAAATCATTGAATTACTAGATCGAAATATATGCCATTGAATAAATTTAGCTACTACTGTTTGCATTTATATATCCATGCACATGCACTTTGTACATTGAATGCAGTATCATAAACTCCAGTTTGCATGCGCTACACCAGTATGCTTTTAGATGCTGTTGGTATGATTTTGTGTAGACTGAAGCTAATTGCCCATAAATGTTTGCAATAAGTGCTTCGTTTTTGGTTATTGAAAAACAGTTAGGGGAATGTTGGAATGCAAGTTTTCAATCTTATAGTATGTTCTGCATTATCGTTTCTGATGTATGCTTTTGTCCATTTAATTGGCTTAGTAATGAAAATAAATTATCTAAGATTAGCTTCAATATAAAATGATAGGTCATAGCCAAAATTTTGTAAAATGGAATGTTAATCCTGGTTCTCTATATGAGGAAATGGTAGGCTTTAAGACCTTAAATTATTTTATCACGTATTATAATCAACCAATTGTTTTGAAACAAAAGATTAAGTGTTTAAAAAAAAAGATTTTTTTAAATGCAAAAATGTTACTTGCAGATCATTTTGTTCCATGCTGAAATCCCTCCTCCATTCTAACGACTCCAAAACTTACATATACAGACTATACTATTACCTTAAAGTGTAAATACATTAAAGTGGATCTTTTCTTTTGCGATAAAGTGAGGCACTCAAATGCAGGGAAAAGCTTAAATTGATTTGAAAAATCCAGCTAATTTAAAAAAAAATTCTCATGGAATATAGAGCAAGATAAAATTAAATTCATGTGCAGTCGGCAATATTTTTATTACCTCCTTAATATTCACATTGCAACCTCACAGCCAATTAAAAAAAACATAGTTATATGCAGTGCAAAATTGGAAGTGGATTTGAAAACAGTTTATAGTGTCATGATATCTTACAAAGGAAAATAGATCTGCTTCACTCAAATTAGAATGTTTAAATGCAAATTCTAATGCAAATTCATGTCATTTGAAATGGACAAAACATTTATCAAAGTAATTTGTGAAAAAAGCAGAACCAGGTTTGATAATGATTATACTTATATGATTTACATATAAACTGTTGATGTTAAACAATGATCTAAAGAAATACTAGTCTTCCTAAAGACTTGTAGTGTTTCAGTTTGCATGGAAATTTGTGAGCAAAATGTTTTAAGCACAAATGTGTTGTTGGATTCTGTTTTGACAGCTTTATCATGCAATAGATTAAAAACAACCAATATCTTTAATCACCCTGAATGCTAATCTGGTAATAAATATACTGTGCAAAACAAAACCTTTTTTATGGCAGGTACAGTTAAGAATAACCCAATATTTGGAACTTTAATTCAATATTTGTATGTACAGATTTTTTTATGACCATAAAAAAATGTTAAGACATTCATTCACCAAACTAAAATTCACATGCTTGAGTGCATGATCCAGGGACATTTTAATTAGATCATTTCTGAGTATTGAAAGCTTTTTACCCCACATTCATCGAAATAAAGATTTCCCCCCCCCCCCTCTCCCCCATCTTTAAAGATCAGATCAGTGGGCAGATAGCACATCTTCCAGTCAAACGTGCTCTGTCACCAAGCAGTATTGTCAATTTTATCTTCTTTTGCAGAAATCAGTTCGTCTTCGTTGCAGCAGATGAAATTTCTTGTAACACCTCTTCAGGTAATAATTGTTGATACTTTTTGATGCCTCCACAGTGATATTGATATCTTTTGTGGTATCCTGCAGTACTTCACATGCAAAGCGGGCGGACCCTTTTTAAGTTAGGGAACAGGGAACAGCCTTGCAATCCTACACCATGCAGTTTTATTCATGAACAAACGTACTACCTATCTCGGGCATTACAGAGATTCCTGCAATATAGTTGAGGTTTAATTTTTGAAGATCGAAAAGCTGAAATTGTTATGAAGCCCTATTCCACATCTCGTTGCTCAGTAATTGTTTACTCTGCCGTTATTAAACTGCTGCTAGTTGCCCTGGAGAGTGTGCATTGAGCTCTCCGTCTTTAATGGCTAAGGTACAATTTTTACAGTTGTAGCTAAAGTTTATAACTTGGCAAAACGTGAACTTACATTTTTGAAACAAACATGCCTTTGAGAATGGCTACAAACCTTTAAATGAGCTCATTGTAACAAATGCAACACTGTAAATGGAAGCTATTATATGTATGCTCTGTTGTAAATTACAGGCATCATTCAAAAAGCTTTTTGCTGAAATCTAGAGTATTTTTTATGTTGACCTTGTTATCTTTAGCTGCACTTAATACACAGTGGACTCCCAGCAGTTTTTCAGTGAAGCTTTTGGCAAATACCATAAGCTATAGTAAAGGTCGGCATATATAAACTACAGAGAGAGATGATATTAAAATTTCATTATAGTGAAATTTTAATAGCATAATATGTAGCTTGACAGGAAAGATGGAGAGATTCATCATCCTGCCCTATGTTGATCCAATCTGACTTGATTGCTTTGCACCTTATGTCCTTGGTAGGCAACTTGACATAGTTGTCTTTTTCAGTCAGTGTTTTGTTTTTAGACCAGATTGATAAGATAAGGATAGTTGTTATCTATGAACATTTAAAGATTAGGAATTGTAGAGAATGACAGAAAATGTCCTTTGTGCACATTATTCACATTGACTATAACAGCACATTACTCAAAAATCTTACTGAATATTCTTACTGAGGACAGCCACATATTTCTATGTGTGGATGATGAGGTTTTTTTAATTATGTTACTGGAGCATTTGAGATATTAATTTTCTGTGAAGATTTACCTTGTACTCTTTGTTAAAGAGAACAAAATGACTTCTGAAATTGCCAGTGAATCCACAAATATGATTGAAACCAATTTAGCCTGAAGACAGCAGCTCTACAGAAAGCTATGATTAAGTACACCCCATTGCTCATTTGTAAAATACTGATAAAATAAAGCATCAAACAGATCTGGAATTAAACTGCAATGCAATAACGTATCTAACATAAAATGCCAATCTCTGTAGGATGGGGACAGAATTAGAACTAAGTTGCAGACTAGATTGAATTGGAACGACATCCAAATAGTTAGTCTAAAAGATTCAGTCTATCAAAATTGGCATGGAACAGCTGAAAGGTGCAAATTATCATGGAGTCTCCCAAATGAATAATAATACCATCTCTAGTGGTAAGACCACAAATAACCCATCTCAGTATAGTTTATAGTGAATGCAAGTCCACAGAACACAAACTGTCGTAAATTCAAACAATAATTTTTCATTCTTAACATCTAAACTTTGTTTACATTGGACAGTATATCTTCCAGTACTTGCACATTACCGGCTTGAATGCGCTGGTCCCACACAAAACTTCTAAAAACTTTGCGGAAGGAAATCATACCAGGGTCTGTAAGAACAACATTTTCAGGAATGCTTCGTGCTCTGATTTCCACTGTCGCTCCAACATTATGCAAATGTAAAAGAAGAATGGAATGCGAGTCCGGAACTGATGGGTAAACTTTGGAAATGCATGAGGTTACTGGTATTTTCAATAAACTTGGCCAAATCACAAGAATTCACTAATTGTTGAAGCACATTACATTACAACAGTGACTACACTTCAAAAAGTATTTCATTGGCTGTAAAGCGCTTTGGGACATCTGGTGGCCGTGAAAGGCGCTATATAAATGCAAGTCTTCCTTTCGAATATATCATCCTGAATCACTACATATCTATTGATCGTTTTCAGTTGTCTTTTATTTTTTGGTGTCCATTTTAAATTTATTTTCCATTGTTGTTATTGCTCTGATTCAGAGAATATTGAATGTTCGAAAAGCTTTGCTGTTTCATCGCTCAGTGTGGTCTATTTATTGCAGTATCAGAAACAGTATTTTATTCATAGCCTGGAGGGCCGATTTTAACTCCCGACCAGAATCTGGTGGGAGCACACGGTAATCCCGCAAGGCAGTCATTGTTGGAGGCCCGGCACATTTTAACTGCCGGACCTCGTTTGCATGCCACTGGCCAACTGCTTGCCCATTTCAGGTGGAAAGCGGTAGGTGATGGTGGAGGGAAACGCAGACTGGGTGGCCCAGGTGACATGCACTGGTGCCAAGAGAAGCCTTCTGGCCATGAGGGAAGTCTGGTGGGAGTGGGTGGTGTGAGTCCTAAGGCCAGAACTCGGGATATCAGAGGCCTGGATGTTTCGTGTTGGGCCAGAAGTTACACCCCTGCTTCTTCTGGCCCTGGTAAGGAAAGCTTATTAACTTGTGCTGCCTTCCCAACACATTTAGGTGGCAGGGTGGGCATCCCACTCCGGAATGGGTTAAAATAGCATCGGGAGTCCCGAGTACATTATGGAACACTGACGTGCATTTATTAATGGAGGCCAAAACCAGTGCCCTTAACATGGGGGAATCGACGGGAACGGAACAAGTTCCATTCTAATTGCTCCCCCGATCTTTTCCCAACTGTGGGGATAGTTAAATTCCCCTCATATTTCTGGTAAATGTCTTACTATAAAAAAATAGCAGAAGCTACATAACTACAAATTTGTTTGCATCTGTGACGATTCCAAAAAATTGTTGGTGTCAAGAAGAGAAGGAAGTGATTAACATCATTAAAAAGTCAGACTACTTGTGGATGGACCAGAAAAGGAATCATTTCATGATTCTGGCAATCTTACAGCACAGTTGTTCATTTCTTATATGGCATCCTTTGTCCAAAGTATGCAGATATCTAGGTCAGGTTCTGGTTTTGGGGTTTAAACATTAAAAGCCCACCAAATATTAAGTTTTAAAACAGGTGTTTATGCTAAAAACACCAATAAATACCATGTGCTTCTGCCCATGAAGCCGCTTCTCGTGCCACGTGTGTTGACCTGTCCTCAGAACCTCACTGTTTTACGGTAAGAGACAAATATTGCGAGATTACTTTCCTGGTGCTAACTCTTGCTTCACGAGAATGCAGATTGGAGATTTGGGATCTAGATCCTGTCTATTGTACTTGTCGTTCTGGGATCACTACCTGGACAGATATGAGTTTACCTGTTTTGCAACAAAAGAAAAAATACCAAAACAAAAAATTCCATTTGGTAGTAAAAAAAAGGCTAAAAGATACAGGAATAGAAAATTTAGACACAAAGCACTTGGTGGAATAATTGTGTACAATTTTAGTTGCTTATACAAAATAACTTAAGTTCATATACAGATAGATGATACTGGTTAAAAATATTAAACAGATATCAAATTTATTGCAAATTCAAATTCACATGTAAAATTAGACAATGCACGAGATTGATGTTTGATTTTTATTTCTGTACAAGTGAAGCAAGTGTAACCCCATTGGTTAAGTCTTGTGTGTTCATTTTGTGAGGGAAATCATATCTGTTTCATGTGCAAAATAAAATTCCAGTTTTAATGTGTTTTGTTACGCTGAGAACTGGATAGTCGACAACATTGTGTGGTCACAGCTTCATAATGGCAAGTGTGAACAAAGGATTGTTAATCCCATGTTTGTGGGAATATGAGATTTACTAAAAGGACATTTGAATACCCCCAAAAAGTTCAAAAGCCATGAATTTATAACACAATGCTATCTTGCTAGGGGTGTAAGAAGTATTTATGAAGGCATGATTGGATCTAAATATGGGCTTGTGTCAAAGTGCATTAAATCTGCCCTCGTAAACAAATATAATGAGGGCTAAATTAAGCTCATTGTGGTGTTTTCTCAACTTAAATGCCAGGCCTTTCACAGGATTGCAATCCATCATTAACTTAATCAGCAATCACTTTGGCTACTTGCCAGTTCACTGATTATTAATACAGGCTTTATGTAGCGAGATATATTTTGTTTTGGCTAATAATCTGGTGGAAAAGGTATTGTGTCATAGAATCATTCTATTTAATGGGGTGGTTGATGAACTTCAAAACTGGCCAATAAATTTTCTGATTGGCTAATTTTATGAACACTAATGAAATAAACCTCCTCTCTCCATGCTTACTCTAATGTCTTCACGGTCGAACGGAAAGCTTATATTATTGTTGTGCATGTATGAACTGGCTATTGAAAGAAAAAATATTTGTTTTACTTTTCTTTAAATGTTGAATAAATGTTATGAGGGACATCAATGGTGGGAATGAAGGATTTTGCAACAATAGCCTGAATCGCTTCCAGGTTAGGTACAGCAGAGGATAAACCCAGGGTATAGCTCTCCACTGTGCCCCAACAATGCGTTCGACTTTCTTGCTGGGACCAACCGGTGACTAATTTTTTTATATCCGGTGATGACACTGGGAATTTTAACCTAAAAATAAACCAGTGGGTTAGGAACACTGGGTGGCGGGGTTAGTTAGAAGTGTTTCAAGTTGGAATGCCGACCTGAACCTACCTCTAACACACCCACTTCCGGTTTTAAAGGAGGCGGGTCAGAAGACGGGCCGGGGCGGGAAGCCAACCCGCTGCCAGGAGGCGGGAGGCCAATTTACATATTACAATGAGACTGGAAGCCTCTTTAACCTCCATTTTGTGTTTAACTGTAGCTGATAGGATTTTGCACACCTCGTAAAACCCGGCAGCTACCGCAAGGCAAGGACTGCTGTATCCGGGAAGTAAGTGCCTAACCCACCCCCCATGATCAGAGACATCCCTCACGTGGCCTCCGATCGCCTCCCCAACTGATGATCCCGAGGCCAGCCATGATCCTCCACTATTCTTCCCC
This sequence comes from Pristiophorus japonicus, assembly GCF_044704955.1. Taxonomy (NCBI): domain Eukaryota; kingdom Metazoa; phylum Chordata; class Chondrichthyes; family Pristiophoridae; genus Pristiophorus; species Pristiophorus japonicus. The sequence goes on from NC_091991.1 coordinate 122,512,501, forward strand.
CCAGAGGCCGGCATGATTGTTCCTTCCACCTCCCCAGCATGCTCCGATACTCTTCCTAGCCCGGCCCCCAATCTTCTGCCCGAACCTAATCCCCTTAACAGCCCACCCTCTATCCCAATGCTGCAGGACTACCTGCCCGGAGCCAGCTTGCCTCTCAGTCTGGCTGGCTGTGGATGGGAAACAGATGCAAATCGGACCCTGCCGTTAAAGTTGGCAGTGCCTGTGGGAAACCTGTTCTCCTAGATTTTCTGACCGCCTTGGCCCCCCACTGCCCCAACCCGCCTACCCCATTAAAACCCAGCCCACCTATATTTACAGACTTCTACCTTAACAATTCACAGCCAGCACCACTAGAAATCTGGCACTAGAATTACATTGGGCCTAAAATTACGTTCGGAGACTTCCTTCGGGCTAACGCCTCCGACCCAAAAATTTTTTTAATGAGAATACCTGGTGGTCGCGGAGGCGCCTTCGATTGCGGTCGGAGGCCTTCATTCGATGTGCAGTGTACGAGGTCAGGACTTCCCTGTACGCATGAAAAAACTGGAGTCACGTGGGCCTGGACCACCAGTCACTCTGCAGTGTTCTCATCGGCATCTGGGAGTCCCTGGCCAAAGACCGCCCTAAGTGAAGGAAGTGCATCCGGGAGGTTGCTGAGCACCTCGCGTCTTGTCGCCAAGAGCATGCAGAAACCAAGCGCAGGCAGCGGAAGGAGCGTGCGGCAAACCAGCTCCACCCACCCCTTCCCTCAACGACTATCTGTTCCACCTGTGACAGGGACTGTGGTTCTCGTATTGGACTGTTCAGCCACTTAAGGACTCATTTTTACAGTCTTCCTCGATTCCGAGGGACTGCCTATGATGATGATGATGGTTCACACTGATAATAATGTGAACTCTGTTTTTACGTGCTCCCATTATTATTAATGAGAATAAACCCCTAAAACAAGAAACACAGCATAATAAATAAAAAAACACCTCACATAATTAAAATTAATTGAAATTAAAATTAATTAATTGTTTCAGAAAAAAAAATACATTTTGGAATTTTTAAAAATGTGTTTAATAAGGTTTAAAATAAACTTACCTAAATGGACACGGTTTTTACTGTAAAAATGTGTATTTAAATTAAATTTTTATATGTTTTAAAACTCTTACGCTGGTAAAAGTAGGCGTAAGAGTTTGAAGGACATTCGCTGGGCATGAGTTTGGCAAATAGCCCAATCTCTGCTGCGCGGATGTCCTTCTCCCGGGGATGCAGAGGATCTGTCAAGAGAAATCTTGACAGATCGGAAAAGCCAGTTTTTGGCGCATGCGCATCGTGCCCTGAAAAGTGGTTTCTCGCGAGGTATCGCCAGGTCTGTGCGCACTTCGTACGGACCCGGTGAGGCCGGAATTTTAGCCCCATTATTTCATAAGGACAGGTGAAAACTCAGAAATCACAGAAAGTGGCAACCTAATATTTTTCTCCCTTGTTAGCTGATCAGACGAGGCAAGATTAGCTACAAGGTGATTTTTGTTTTTTAACTTTACTTACTGGGTGCCTTCAAACAATGCAACATGCATCTGAAATAAGATACAGTGACTGTGTCCCACTGCAATCTGAAGTGGCTACAGTATGGACACCAAGCAACATTTGCCTTTGGGCTGCACTTTTAAAAGTCAAATATTGACAAAGAATTATATTTTGTCTGTCCTTTGCCCTTTTTGCGAAAGGGTAAATCCACCAGCCCTGCACTTTACGGGGGAGGTGCAGGTGAAGGTTGCAGAATTGGGGCTATGGTGTGGCAGCCCCATATCCAACCTTTGCTCCTTTGGAGTGCGGCTTCCCAGTTGGAGTAATTTCTTCCAATGATGAAATCAGCACTTGGGGTAGGATTTTCGGTTCTGCTCTATTCGGGGCGGTCATGGCGGCAGACCGATAAAGTTTGCGCCGGGGAACAGTTTGCATCCTCAGCCACAAAATTCATCGGCTGGGCCCTGAGTTTGGAGCGGAGCGTGAAAGGAGGCATTGTATACCTCTTTTAGGGCGCTAGGCCGACTGAGCAACGGAAAATCCCGAGCTCCTTAAGAGAGGCCTGGAGAGGAAAGGAAAAAGCAGAAAAAAAACACCAAAAACATTTCTAATACGCCACCACAACATAAATCGCCAAAAAACTTACCTGAGGTCGACATTACTTACCTGACTGTGGCCACTACAGCTCGGAACGCCAGCTTCCACCGGCGGTCCCAGCAAGGGGCGCTCTACAGAGTGCCATGGGCCGGGCACCAGCCAGAAATCCAGCCGATGTCGCCACCAGGGATGTTGTTGTGCACAGGTTCGCCTCTTCCAGGTGGTAATTCTCCGCGCCCCACCCAAACAGGCACCGAATTTCCCGGCGGGGGGCTGGAAGCTGGCTGCCCGCCCGAAAGTACTTAACGCCGCCATTGCTGCCCCTTTGGGGTGCTAACACGGGAGGCAGAAGACCAAAAATCCAGCCCTTGGTGTTTAAACAGCATTTTGTTAAAATTGAAACATGGAGTGGAGTGGGGGGGATGGGGGGAGGGGAGGGGTTGGTTGCTGAATTGCCACAGGTTTATCCAATCTATCTTCCACTGTGACTTCAGCAGAGAAATTGTGGAAACCCGGGAAAAACAAGGTATTTTGACCCTGGTTCATATTAACTAATCAGTTGGGATCCTAATACTGAGACTTCCCTGCTCAGCATATTAACATTTGTCATTAATTGGAAAATTAGGGAAGCGGATAACATCAGACTTTCTGCCAGATTACTGATAGTAAAACCAAGCTGCACCAGGAGCAATATCCAGTGTAGCGAACCTAATCCTAGCTATTTTTCTGCGCTCTTTCAGTAATTGCCCAGCTAATTTAATGGCATGGCATTATGCCCATTAGGAAGAAGGTATTAACTGCCCCAAAATCCTGCAAGAAAGAGAAGTGGCTATTATTCCATCGTTTGGGCAGAATTGAAGTCCCAGTCCACGAACAGAATGGGTGCTATATTGATAACCATTATGTCAAAAGAATAATAACCACAAATCATCAGTCTTGTGCACTACAATAAAAGTTTATTGAAGAGTTTTCTGTAATGATTTAGGAAAGTGGGATTGTCATTCCTGAGTTATTTGAAATAATCACAATCCAAATGAATGCTACACAATTGCTTTGGTATTTTTGATTGGCTGCTCTTTAAATTCCACACCAATGTATCAAATTCATATTAATAATGTCCAAGGATCATGACATCATTTAATACTGTAACAAAATTAAAATGGCAGAAAATGCAATGGAATTTCAGAGCAAACAGAAGGTTTGCTTCTTGATTTTGATCCTATTGATTAAAACAGATTCCGACTGAATTGCCCAAAGATGTGAAGCGTGGAGTTCGTGTGACAAGACCTTCAGACCATCCCATCTGTTTTGCAGTGTGTCATGTATCTTACATTATTATATATAACTGTATCCTAACATGCTATACATGACTGTAATAAGATATGACCTGTAACCACCAGCATACCTTACCACCAGGGGTGCACTTGCAAGAGACAGGTATATAAGGACAAGTCTCAGGCAAGTGCAGCATTCCAGAGCTGTGAAATAAAGGTGCAGGTCCAGAGTGACCTTGACTTCACTATATGCCTCGTGTGAATCTGTACTGAGGGGACAGGACTTTACAGTGGCGACGAGTTACAGGATTACAGAATCCACAGAATGGCGAACAACAGATCAGATGAAAAGTATAACGCGGGAGACAATTGGGAGGACTTTATAGAAAGGCTCCAGCAAAGCTTTGTAACCAAAGACTGGCTAGGTGACGATAAGGCAGACAAGAGAAGAGGCCATCTCTTGATCAGCTGTGGCTCAAAAACATACGCTTTAATGAAGGATCTGCTGGCACCCGAGAAACCAGCAAGCAAGTCGCTTGAAGAATTGAGCACACTGGTAAGAGACCACCTGAAGCCAGTGAGCAGCCTACACATGGCCAGACACAGGTTCTACAACTACAGATGCTGTGTGGGCCAGAGCATACCCGACTTCGTGGCGGAACTTTGGAGGTTGGCTAGCTTATGTGAGTTCTCCGAGGAACTGAGGAGAGAAATGCTGAGAGACTTTTTCATTGAAGGAATAGGCCACGCAGGCATATTCCGAAAGCTCATAGAGACCAAGAACCTGACCTTAGAGGCAGCAGCACTGATTGCACAGACATTCTTGGTAGGGGAAGAAGAAACGAGGTTGATTTACAATGCAGGTACGACAACTAACGAAATATCGGAACAAGAAGTTCACAGCTGCTATCCCCACACATGGACAAAACCGGGAGAACAGGCTCTCGACAGCAGGCAGAAGCCATCAAGGGCCTCATCAACCCACAATGCGAGCAATCAACTACAAACTGAGAGAAGCTCAAGAGAGATCAGCCAGACGCAGCTCATTCTTTGGAAACACTTTGAACAATGGAACAGGTCTGTGCTGGAGTGTGGGGGTGGGCACTCGTCAAGGGGATGTCGATTTCAGCAGGCTGTTTGCAGAAATTGTGAATATACAGGGCATTTGGCCCGCATGTGCAAAAAACGGCAGCTCAGCTGGTATACGAATCGGATGGGTCGGAAAGCGGACCAGAAGATGGTGGGGACAGTACCCGGGACACCGATGTACAGCGGGTCAACACGATCAATGGGGCCGCTGCTCCTACAACAGGACGCCTCCTATAATGATGAGGGTCCTACTCAACGGGATATCTGTCAACATGGAGCTGGATATGGGAGCGAGTCAATCTCTCATGGGCGCTCAACAATTTGAACAACTGTGGCCGCATAAAAGAGACAGACCAAAACTCATAAGGGTCGACACCAAACTAAGGACTTATACCAAAGAAATCATACCAGTCCTCGGCAACGCCATGTTCTCTGTCACAGGCAAAGGGACAGTGAACCGACTACCCCTGTGGATTGTCCCCGGAGACCCCCCAGCACTGCTGGGGAGAAGCTGGCTGGCAAAACTAAACTGCCAATGGGATGATGTCCATGCCATGTCATTAGAGGAACGGACCTCCTGCTCAACAGTTATAAAGTGATTTGAACATCTCTTTCAGCCAGGTGTGGGCACTTTCAAAGGGGCCAAAGTCAAAATCTACATCACACAGGATGCTAGACCGGTCCATCACAAGGCCAGAGCTGTACCCTATGTGATGAGGGAAAAGATTGAACACGAACTAGACAGGCTTCTGCGGGAAGGCATTATATCACCTGTGGAATTTAGCGACTGGGCAAGTTCCATCGTCCCAGTCATAAAGCCTGATGGATCCGTACGAATCTGTGGGGATGACAAATCTACCATAAACAGAGTCTCCCTACAGGACCAGTACCCGCTGCCCAGAGCGGAGGACTTATTTGCCACATTAGCTGAAGGTAAACTTTTCTCAAAATTAGACCTCACATCTGCATTTATGACGCAAGAATTGACCAAGGAATCCAAGCTACTCATCACCATCAACACACATCGAGGCCTTTTCATGTACAATCGATGCCCATTCGGCATCAGGTCAGCAGCTGCCATATTCCAGCACAACACAGTGCAACATGGAGAGTCTGCTCAAGTCCATCCCGGGGACGGTTGTATTTCAAGACGACCTACTTATCACGGGCAGGGACACCGACTCCCATCTCCGTAAGTACTAAAGCGGTTGGATCGGGTAGGCCTACGAGTCAAGAAATCCAAGTGCCTGTTTCTCGACCCCGAGGTTGAATTTTTGGGTAGAAGGATTGCCGCTGATGGAATCCGCCCAACAGAGTCCAAAACAGAAGCAATTCGCCTGGCACCCAGGCCCCGGAATGTCTCAGAACTGCGCGCCTTTCTCGGGCTACTCAATTACTTTGGGAACTTTATGCAGAACTTAATCACGCTGCTGGAGCCTCTCCACGTGCTACTCAGGAAGGGGTGTGATTGGTTTTGGGGGGATGCCCAGGAACGCGCCTTCAATAAGGCACGCAACCTTTTGTGTTCCAACAGTGTTTTGACTTTCTTTGACCCAGTAAAAAGCTAGTTCTCACATGCAATGCGTCAGCGTATGAAGTCGGGTGCATTTTGCAATATGCGGGCAAATTACAACCCATTGCTTATGCCTCCAGGTCACTTTCGCGGGCAGAATGCGGGTACGGAATGGTAGAGAAGGAGGTGCTCGCGTGCGTGTATGGTGTCAAAAAGATGCACCAATACCTTCTCGGGGCCAAGTTCGCATTAGAAACTGACCACAAGCCCCTCACGTCCCTCTTATCCGAGAGCAATGCAATAAACGCCAACGTCTCGGCGCGAATTCAACGATGGGCACTCATGCTGGTGTCCTATGACTATACCATAAGGCACAGACCAGGCACAGATAACTGTGCCGACGCGCTCAGCAGGCTGATGTGGGGCAGCCGAGTAGTCATGCCTCTGCGAGGCAGAGAGGCATTTGTCCGGGAGCTCCACCGCGAGCACCTGAGGATCGTTCTCATGAAGGCCATAGCCAGATCCCACGTCTGGTGGCCTGGTATTGACGCGGACTTGGAGCTCTGCGTCCGAAGGTGCACCATTTGTGCCCAACTCAGCAATGCCCCCAGGGAGGCTCCACTGAGCCCCTGGCCCTGGCCTACCAAACCGTGGTCGCGGGTGCACGTAGACTATGCGGGCCCATTCATGGGCAAAATGTTCCTCGTAGTTGTAGATGCATTTTCAAAGTGGATCGAATGCACCATTTTAAACTCGAGCACAACCTCCACCGCTGTGGAGAGCCTCGCAACCATATTTGCAATGCATGGACTCCCTGACATATTGGTCGGTGACAATGGTCCGTGCTTCACCAGCGCAGAATTCCAAGACTTTATAATTGACCACGGCATAAATCACGTCAAGATGGCACCGTTCAAGCCGGCCTCCAACGGCCAGGCGGAGAGAGCAGTGCAAATCATTAAACAAGGCATGCTTAAAATCCAAGGTCCCACGCTGCAGGGTCGCCTGATGCGACTGCTGCTGGCATACAGATCTCGTCCGCACTCACTGACTAGGATCTCCCCCGCGCAACTGTTGATGAAAAGGACTTTAAAAACAAGGCTCTCATTAATCCTCCCAGACATGCACGAAATCATTGAGGCAAAGCGCCATAAGCTGACTGAGTACCATGACAGAAATTTGAGGGGGAGATGGAATGAGATAGGGGAAAAAGTGTTTGTACTAAACTATGGCAGGGGTCCCAAATGGCTTGCAGGGACAGTAACAGGCAAGGAAGGAAACAGGCTACTGGTAGTACAAATGGACAATGGCAAAACCTGCCGGAGGCATGTAGACCAAGTCAAAAGCAGATTTACCAACAACACTGCGGAACCAGAGGCAGACTACAATGTGGAACTCGCACCACACCTGGTGGACAGACAGAGGGAACAACCTGAGGAAAGGGCAATCCCAACAGACAGCCCAGGCGAGTCATCAACAATCACACCAATCGAAACAGACAGCCCAGGCGAGAGACCAGCAACCACACCCAAAGAAAAACAGACACCAAGGCAAACAACTGAACCACAACTCAGACGCTCTACATGAGAGCGTAGACCACCTGAGAGACTGAACCTATAAAGAAAATAAGACCTTGGGGGTAGGTGATGTCATGTATCTTACATTATTATATATAACTGTATCCTAACATGCTATACATGACTGTAATAAGATATGACCTGTAACCACCAGCATACCTTACCACCAGGGGTGCACTTGCAAGAGACAGGTATATAAGGACAGGTCTCAGGCAAGTGCAGCATTTCAGAGCTGTGAAATAAAGGTGCAGGTCCAGAATGACCTTGACTTCACCATATGCCTCGTGTGAATCTGTACTGAGGGGACAGGACTTTACACAGTGTGCATTAATTCTTCAGTCTTACCCAATAAAAAGAGTGGCAACCTTTTTCTCTTTATGGTCATTATCTATTTGACAGCTTGTCTGTCTCATGCTTACAATTCCAGGTCAATGCACATACTTGGTCAAATATGACTGAGTGTAAAATGTGACAAGATTAAGTAGGGAAAGGATGATTTCTGAATGGAGAAGATGCTATTTTAATCTTTCGATATCCTTTCTGGCCGAGATAGTCTGCAAGCATCTTATTGATGATCAGGAGCTAAAAACAAATTATGGTTTTGACTAAAATTGTTCAGAATAACCTTAGTTGTCAGTCTCAAGGGAGCAGAAATTTTGGAGGCTCTTTGCAAAGGTCCAGACTGGATGTCAGTCAAGTCTGCAGAGAAAGCCTATACTCGTCGAGTGAGTGAAGTGATCCATGGTTTAGATTGCTAGATGCTATAAATGACTGCCAGTTTTATTTGGGGATTTAGAAGCTTTATTGTCAAGCAGATGTCTAAACCTAGAAAAGGTAACGGTGGAACTCATGATTTTTTTCTCATATTAAGCCTGGTTTAATTTCACATGATTTAATTTACCTACAGCCTACATTACTGTAGTGAGGCTGTCAGCTGCATCGAAGCCAAGAGAGTTTCATATGTGGGTGATTTGTAATGACTTGATTCTTTGTTTCTAACTCTAACTAGAACTCAAAGTAAAATTGCCAATCCTCTGGGATCCAGCCCTGATGATAGTATTGATAACATCCCTGGTGTAACATAACTCCAGTGCCAAAGGCAGTATGCTGGAGCACAAGTACATGGCACCAGAGAGCGCCATGACACCAGCTTCCATCACAGCTCTGCTCCGGTTTCAATCTTAGTTAAGGAAGCTGCAATGAAAAAAATAATGACTATCCAGCATAGAAGATCTTGGAATTGTTACCTGAATCCTTGGTTAAACTTACAAATGTTTTCCACCATTAGACTTACTGAGCAATCAATGAGTTATAAGTATAGATTTATCAATCCAATTTGCATAGTTCCCCACCGTTGGTGTGGAGCTGTTTTATCTCCATCGATCATTAATTTGTAATTATTATATGGCTGTTGATGACCCTATCCCTACATTCCTACATTGAAGTGGAAAATGATCATTTGCTGCTCAGAATTATTCATCTACCTCGCATCGTGCTATAGGATGACTTTTCACAGGGAATAAATAAAAAGTTGGAACTATTGTAATGGATTTCATTGAATTGTAATAGAAGAACTTTCTGTAATTTATTGGAGTTGTGAACAATATATTTTTGAACTTTAAGATGAAAACATTACCTCACTTCTTATTCACACAATTTACACTGGGCACTTGGTGGGGGTCAGATGTGAAACAATGCTTATCACAGTATTGAATTATGAGGATGTACCGTATGAGTGTGATGAACATTGGATCATACCCACGACAGATAAGCATTCTATTTTTACAAAAGCAAAATACTGCGGATGGTGGAACCTGAAATAAAAACAGAAAATACTGGAAATCTCAGCGGGTCAGGCAGCATCTGTGGAGAGAAAAACAGAGTTAACGGTTCGGGTCAATGACCCTTCATCAGAAAGAACAGATTCTTAAGGAGCACGGAAAGGGGGAGGGGAGGAAAGAACAAAAGGAAAGGTCTGTGATAGGTCTATTTATACAACTGGTTTTGTCAGTTTTATTATTTGTGTTATGTAATTTTGGTATGCAGGAATGGTCTGCACAGTGTATATTTTTTGCGCTCCATCATAAATTTAGGAATTGGGTTTTATAGATATTTTTTTTTCATTATAACATTAATTTATGATTCTTTCAAGAAATTGTCATGCATGGAGGTAGATTCTTTGAGCTGCCATATTCTAGGTGGCATGTGCTGGACTGGTCTCCATCCCTGGGTATTCTTGTGGTGTAATACATTGAAAGGTTTCTTCTATAAGGCACTGAGTTAACAGTTTCACAAACTGTGTTTAATCCCCATGTTTTAACTGAATCTTTCAAATTAATCTGAAGGCAATTTACAGGTTGTATGGAAAAATGAGGGACATTTTACAATATTATTTCAACATTAGAACATAGTACAGCTGTTCAAAATCGTTGACATTTGTCAAAAAAGACGACAGACATATTGTCACATGAAGACTGACAAAGCAGGATTGTGATTTTAGAGTGTGGAGAGTAAAGCCTTTTAACTCTTCAAAAAAACAGAGGGGCGATGGGCGGCAGAACCAGACCTCATTTACATCGGCCAGCAGGCTGCTGCCAGAAACAAACAGTCCCAGGACAGACCGCTGGTCTCTGGGCCGAAGGAAGGTTGGTCCCTGGGGGAGGGGGATTGGTGGAAGGGGGAGGCCGGAGCAGCAGCCAGTAAGACTGGGTTCGCTGGGTTAGGCGGACGTCACCTCTCGGGTCTGCTTGGTCCCAGCCACCGGCTGATGCTGGTCGGGTTGGGTACGGTGCACGCCCCGCCCAGTTCAGCCTGAAAATGGCATTGAGGCTCTGTTGACGTTGTTGGACTATGATTTCAATATTTGAATCAGCTGAGTGTCTCCTCTTCAGGCGGCCTGCTCAGGCCAGCGACTCGGGAGCACGCCAGCAAAGTGGAAGCGGTTACATTCCATCTTCAGATCACCAGCGCCCTGTTTCTGCTGGGCGGAAGTCCTGAAAATTTAGCTCATAATCAAAGAATAGTGTTTAATTGATGAAGATTCAGCACTCTCAATTTAATGTTCCAGACATAATGTCATTTTTAAACAGTCAAACATGCGTGCTTCTCTTTACAGTGACAAAGGTTTTCTGTGGTGTGCTTAAGAGCATTAGAGGGTATACATTTGAAACTTAGATACTCTACTGTATTGCCATTCTGTGTCTTTTGATTGAAGAGTGCTGACTATCCGATCACCTCTTTTCAGTCGGAAGAAAACACACTGGTATTGTGGATGACTGGGCCTTTTTCACTGTGTGTACAGTTCAGTGCACATGCACTGATACCTGTCACCCCCTTCCTTGTGTAGTAGGATGAGCAGGTTGTAAAAGTGGGCTCCCCTTCTCACACCATTACATAATTGATGGTATTACTGCCCCAGAATGACCACTATAATGGGCGTATAACATAGAACATGGTTAACATAGAATCACTAAAAATATCTAAGAATTTTCACTCGTACAATTAGCTCCTGCCCACTTTGGTGCAGCTAATGAGGAGCTCATTCGAGAGGAGCTGATTGCCTGACCATGTCAGCCAGGAAGTGAGTGGTGCAGGATTGATACAGGACAACAATGACTGCATTTCAAAAGTACTCAATTGGCTGTTGAACGCTTTGGAATGTCCTGAGGTGGTGAATGGCACGATACGAACGCAAGTCCTTTCTTTCTTTCATTAAAGAAGGGAACTGAAAAAGAAATACTGCACTATTTATCTTCTTTAACTGTCATTTTCTTTAATATACAATATTGTAAGTAAGCTCAAAAATATGAACAAAGAGCAAATAGTCTGCTGAAATGTTGTATTTAACACACCAGTGTATGCTATTGCTGGATCTAGATAAATTGTTCACCAATTTACTCAGAAGTTTGCTTCAGTCAGGACAGCCATATGATGGCAGAGAATGAGAAGGTTCCACGGATAATCTCTGGTTGAATGAGATTTCTATTTGAATTAGATGTGCATTTGTCTAGCATACACAAAATTCATAAACCACATGAATAAAAACATGATGCTTCCTCTGTGCCATATAACCAGAACATTCAGCTTCTTTGTAGTGTGTGGAAAATAGGATTATTAAATTAATAAAACAATATCCATTTTTGTTGAAGTGTATGGACTGAATTTTAACCCATTGAGTATTGATCATTAAATTCAGATGTTTCCCCCCCCCATTTTCTTCCAGACTTTCTTGAAGGGACGAACATAAGCTAGAGTTTTTAATATCCCAGGTTGATCGCAGCCTTGCAGTACTTCATCCAAGTGACTGCACTTCAGTTGTGAGAGGGGGCTGTGAGCATTGACAGGCCTAACTGTTGAACATAAGCCTGTCCTCGTGCACTTTCAAGTAGAAATGTTTGGAATGGATCAGAATCAGGACCCCTAGGAGATTTCATTTTTCCTTTCTAGTGCTGATGCACCCCAAAATCTACCTGACAGGCCAATATTAAAACTAGGGCCTTCCTGATCTACTGTGGCTCAGAAGCACACAGTGTTCTTACCCAATGAGACGCAGGTCCAGACACTGCATTTCCTTATTCAAACTTTCCATCACAGTATGCAGTTGCTAACCTATAAAAATCTGATAACGTGCAACCAGGGTTATTCACGACCACAATTTCCATTCTCCTCTGTTTTAGATTTCCGTGAGCCTTGGACCATCTTCTCTCAAGAGGTTAGGGGCTTGGGTGTCTGTTTGCAGGTTTTTGTATAATCCACCTGCCTCTAGAAAACATGCAGCAACACCCAAGATGGCCGCTCCACTGATTTTCCATCTCTTGCAGGAAAGTGCTTTGTCTCAGTTTAGCACTCGTCCAAGCTGAAGCTGTAGAGATTGGCGGCTCGCTGTATGGGAAATCACTGACCAAACCACTCTTCTCCCATTTCATAGAGTAACAAGCTGAAGGGTCCAGCCAGCTGTGCCAACCACAATCCATGATTTAGTTGAAAAATACATGGGCTCTGAAATTCTAGCCCCAATCAAGGGCAGAAAATGAGCAGGTCAGTCTCATCTGGCCGGAATTTAGGATGGAGCCCAATAGCGACTGATTCCACCCTTTTTTTTTGCTTGTCACCAATTTACCGCAGGGAGCTGTGGTTAGATCTTCTGCCCATCCCCTGTTTTAAGGGGGAATGTCTGGAAGAGTTTCAAGGCTTTCCAGGGAAATTATAACCCTTGCATCCACCTTAGACCTCCTTGAACTCATGCCAACTGCTAACTGGCATGCTTCTCATCGAGGCTTGCATAAACCTCCCAAACATGACATCCCAGGGGGTGTTGATTATGATCCTTAAGAGGTCCACTTGCTCCTGGGCAGCAGGCACTAGAAGAGGCTACTTCTCTTTGGGACATCGCGAGATCTCCGCTCTGCTCTCGGAGTGGCAAGGTGGCACTACAACATTCTGTTGGCATTCCAGGGTGGGCACTGCTAATGCAGCTTTGCAGGTCCTGCAATGCAGATGATCCAGGATCTTGAATTGGGTCTCCACCTGGGGCTAGGGTGGGCAGGGGTTCTGCTACATGGCACGAACACCAGTGGAACAGACCCCCCAGGAATTTTGGTCTTGTAGTAACATACAATGCTGGGTCAGCATATGTCTTATCAAATTTATGAAGTTAAAGATCGCAACAATAAACTTTTACACTTATCGCAATAAAAATGAGTGCCTATTATAAAGATGAGTTGCATCAGATCAGTAGTTTGGACAGATATCCTGCATACAAGAACACCTCAGTTTGTTTGATGCCCAAAACACACAGTTTGCTACTTTGAAATGCAGCCATTGTTAAAAAGGATTACAAAGTTACTTCTCTTCCAAATTACAGCAATTAGCAGGTTCTCTAAAAGTATTTAACAAGTAATATTTAGTGGGTTTTAATATTTTTTACAGCTTTGAACTGCAAGTTGCAAGTAGTTAGAAAGGCAAATGGAATGTTGGCCTTTATTGCAAGGGGGATGGACTATAAAAGCAGGGCAGTCTTGCTACAACTGTACAGGGCATTGGTGAGACCACACCTGGAGCATTGCCTACAGGTTTGGTCTCCGTATTTAAGGAGGCATATACTTGCATTAGAGGCAGTTCAGAGAAGGTTCACTAGGTTGAATCCTGAGATGAAACGGTCGTCTTATGAGGAAAGTTGAGCAGGTTGGGCCTATACTCCTTGGAGTTTAGAAGAATGAGAGGTGATCTTATTGAAACATAGAAGATTCTGAGGGGGCTTGACATGGGTAGATGCAGAGAGGATGTTTCCCCTCATTGGGGAATCTAGAACTAGGGGGCATAGTTTCAAATAAGGAGTCACCCTTTTAAGATGGAGATGAGGAGGAATTTCTTCTCTGAGGGTGGTGAATCTTTTGAATTCTCAGAGAGTTGTGGAGGCTGGGTCATTAAATATATTGAAGGCTGAGATAGACAGATTTTTGAACTGCAGAGGTCAAAGGTTATGGGGAGCAGGCAGTAAAGTGGAATTGAGGTCAAGATCAGATCAGCCATGATCTTATTGAATGACGGAGCAGGCTCGATGGGCCAAGTGGCCTACTCCTGTTCCTATTTCTTATGATCTTATGTAAGCTGGAGGCCCAAGGCTCACCCCAAAATTGGGGCTCATTTTAATAATGGAGGAGGGCTGCCAACACATGTCCATGCTTCCAAAGTCTGGCATCGGATTTGGGCCTGCTGCCTCACTGATAGCAGCTCTTGGGTAAGTCCTGGGAGTGGGGATAGAGGGCAGCATGGGGTTGCCGAGTGCAGGTCAGCTGCAGCCCTGTGCAGTAGTGCTGTGGAGTTGGGAGGAACGCCATTGACTCTGCAGGAGCGGACAAAGAAACGCTGTCCCTACCATTTCTTTGGCGGCCTCCAGCAGTCTGTTTATGTACTATTAGTTAGGCCAGTATAGAACTGGAAAAACTAGTCACTGCCTTTCCCTAATTTTGTGGACAGGTCCAGAAATAGGCGCAGAACTCTTTCTTGTACATTTAAATTGATCCAATGCTGACTGCAGGTGCCTGCCAGGGATGCCTAAAAACAGTGAAGACCAATATGGTGCAGGCCCAGCCTCTGGCGCAGATCGGGCTCAAAACCTCATGCCTAGATATTGGGAAATATTGTGCCTGTTTTACACCCCAAAATACCAATTTCTACCCCATTATCTCCCACTCATTATAAAGGAACCAATAGGTTAATATCGAAGAGTTTTACAATTCCAATTGATTTTTCTGTATTATAACTCAGATTAAAATAGGAACCCTAAGTGATTTCCAACAAATTTCTATTAAACTGCTATACAGTAAACAGAATTACGTGTATGTTAAAGCGGAGTCCAATTGAAGATAATTTGGCCGAATTTTCTGTAGGCTGGGGGCGGGGGAGCCTCTGAAGTGGGCGGGAAACCTGGGGTGCCAGATATCCCGCAGGCCCTGTCGACTTTAACGGCAGGGCTTGATTAGCATGTGAGGCCTTGGATTCCTGCCCGCAGCCAGCCAGATTGAGAGGCTGGCTGGCTACAGGTAGGTAGGTCTGCAGACGCAGAGAGGGAGCGAGGGGTTGGTCTGGGGAAGAGATCGCTGGGGGAGGAGAGAGAGTCGAGGATCGCGGGGCGGGTGTGGGGTGGTCAGGGTTCGCGGGGGGGTTCGGAGATCGGCAGTGTGGTGGTGGGGCGGTTGGAGCATCAGGGGGTCGACATGGGGTGAGGGGGTCAGCTGGAGAATGGGTAATGCGGGGGGGGGGGCGGTGCGGTGCGGGGGAGGATGGATCAGCGTGGTCACCAGGAGATTGTGGCCAGCCTCAGCATCATTAGTGGGGTGGGTGGGGGCGGCCTCGAGGTGGGGATCGGAGGCCTTGGAAGGTGATTGAAGGCTTTGTTGTGGGGTCTCCGATCACGGGGGTAGGGGGCGGGGGGTTAGATAGGGACCCTGGATCCAGGGGGGTAAGTACAAAGCCACTCCCCTCCTGGATGTAGCAGTCCCCGTCTCGGTTTAATGGTTTAACGAAATGAGTGAAACCCGTCCACATCCATTTAAATTCAAAATTGAGGTGAAAAAAAGAGGTTTCCAGCCTCATTATAATATTTAAATTGACGTCCGGGAACGGGTTGGTCGCTTGCCTCCGTCCCGCACTTCCCCCGCACCCCCCCACGTCCCACCTCCGTTAAAACCAGAAGTGGGCAGGTTAGAGGCGGGATCAAGTCAGGAATCCCACTTTTAATAATTTAACTGCCCTCATGTTCCAAACACACACACGGTTTTTTAGGGATAATTCTGGCAAATGTGATGGACCGTAAATGATAGCTTTGATAAGCAGCCATTAACAAGCCATTGTAAAACGAGAAATGCATCTGCAGTAGTTTATGCAATGAGACTGATGGTGCATAAGTTCTGTGTGTAGCATCCCTTTTGTCAAATTCTTTTGTGAAAAGTAACATTGTGGAAATACTGCTTCATGTAAATCAGTAGTTTGGGTTTAATAGCAATGAATTCCTTTAGATGTCGAATGCAGCTTGCTCGTAGCAGTAACATTTTATTAGTTGTCTGACAAGTCCAGCCTTGTTAATTAATTCTGTATTTGTTTCTATTGGCTAAATAAAATAGATTCACCAAATTTGTGCTTGATGTTACCATCTTCCTTTATAGTATTAATTCTAAAGACTCCCATAACCGGTGAAAGTGGTGAGGTCGGTAGAAGGAAAATGCAGCAGATTGGAATGATCTCAGCTGCGTTGTCCTCTGGTTGGCCCCGTGGTGCTGCAAATCAATGTATTTACATCACTGTACCAGAACTGGTAGGAAACAGGTTCTCCACCGTCATCCCTTACATTGTCACCGTCCAACCTCAGCTGAGTTGTACAAGGGAGGCATGTCTACAGAGGAAGGGATGTGTAATGTAATTGCTTCATGGGTTCTTTGCTTAAGAATTCATAGCAACACATTGCAATTAAGAACTCGTTAGTTGGTTTATTAATAAAGGTTTAACAATCACATTACACATTACCAGTTCATCCACTAGGCTCACAACGGCATACCTCATCGTGGATGACCTAGACTCAACTGGCTGGGGTTTTATTGAGTCTTGTGACCATCACATGACTGGTAAGCCACTCACAATGTAACCGCTCTATGAACCTGTGAGCATACTCACAGATGCTAACATTATAGGAAGTTAAATTGAAAAAAATATATAATCTATTTTGCCTTCAAGAACACAAATAAGAAAAATGATGGCTGCCCATTGTCTTTGCTTGGGAATGGTCTGCAGAATCAGGGGATTCAAAGAGAAGCAAATAACTTGGAGCAGGGATAGGAAACAAATACAATATTTAAACCACAGTGTAGTGTGCTTTTTCTTTCAAATTTAGAGTAATGTTTAAAACAAAAGATAAACAGAAATATATGTCTTAAATTGTTGGTATTGGCAATATGTTACAAGACCATACTATAAGCAACGCTCATGGTCATGTCATAAAGCATGAGAGTAGAGCTCAAGTGAATTCTTAACATTGCCCAAGTCCAAAGAGAAATATATACATGTAATGTTTTGATAACAGAATAAAAGTTCACTGGCCTAATGCCTGTTTCCCTGTGCGTGGTCTCCAGTATGAGGTTTCCATATTTAACAAGCAGGAGGCTCTTAGCTGGATTAGGGTGAAAATCTCATAGTGATACAATATCACAGGACAAGAATGTTAATTGATGAAGAGTGAAAACGAATACATTAGAGAACATAGCTGTGCTTCGCTTTTTGATTTTTCTACATTTTGTACTTTCTGTTTGCATTATTTTACCAGTATGCATCACACTGCACTTTGTGTCAAACTCTAACAAGTGATTCAGATAGTATACTGTAGCTTTGTTGTAGCTCCTTTCTTTGCCGTGTATATTTTTAACTGATCCACCGTTCCTTTACTTTTAGTTACGGAAGAGTTTATGCTGCAGACCCCTACCACCACGCACTTGCTCCAGCAGCCACCTACGGCGTTGGTGCCGTGGTAAGCCGATCGTTGATTCAGTACCCACCTTGCTGCTTCATTCCTGCATGGTTTTTTTTTATATCTCCGCCAGCATATCCTCAGTTTAACTTAATTGAATTTGTCTCTGGTGCTAACAGCAGCTGAAATGCCACATTAATCCTTCCAGTAAACTTGATGAATGTCTTAATTTCTTGGCGATATAGTGCATGTTAGTTATTATATTTCTAATTTTGCGAGTATCACCTAGCTGAACGTTTGGCTTAATGGAATAATTAGTCATTTTGATAATTAAATCCATCACTTTGTTTCAGAATGCTTTTGCACCCTTGACTGATGCCAAGACTAGGAGCCTTGCTGATGATGTCGGTCTCGTTCTTTCTTCATTGCAGGCTAGTATATACCGAGGGGGATACAGCCGTTTTGCTCCATACTAAATGACATACCATTAAATCTTCTGCTGGGGAAAAAAGAAGCTTTTCCAAGGCCTGGGTATTGCAATACATGCAGTAGTGCATCATTTTAGCAACTCTAAAAAGAGAAAAAAATACTACATTTTTTTAATCTTATACCTCAGATATTTTGTTCTGTGTATTTTAATAAGTGGGTTTTGATTTCTGAAAGTTACATATCTGATTATTGACTAAAGCAACTGCTTTTCTTATGGTGATAAAAGACTGTGAGATGTAAGAACTGTTAAAAGCCACAATCACTGAGACACGTATATGTGAAGGTGCAGAACTGTAGTCATTGGGATTCTCACCTGTTTTTGTAGCAATGCAAGTGACTAAATCGGTCATTTTATTTTTTCATTTCAAATTTTGTTTGCTTTACGAAAGAGGGAGGGTTAAGGGAAGGGTTGTCAATCTGCATAAAATAGATTTGAAAGAGGGCACCACTGCACCAAGTATCTTGCTATCAATTGTCTTAAATTATTCACTGTTTGTTCAAGCCAAAGGTTATGTTTCTGGATGTTTTTCGGCACTTGTACATAAGGTTTCAGTAGGGGCATCCATTCAATTACAAGATACTCCACCAGGCAGTATTCAGCAGTTCAACCATAGATAGGTCTATTTAAGTAAATCTGCTAGTTAGGCCATCAATGAGCATTCTTTTTTATATTACTTCCAGTATATAAATTATTGATATCATTGCTGACTTTTGTATTATGGGAGGGAAAACATTCAAAAATGGTGATAAAGAATTGTTTATATTTTTCTTTTTTGTCAGAAGGAAAGTAATAAACTCGGTTCTTTGTACCAGTAAAATGTATAAATAAATTTCAAATTGTGCAGTGGAAATGTTCAGTTCTAGATTACACAGCCTATGATGTTTTAGAATTAGCATAGTATATCAAGTGTAAGGCGTATCATTTTTATGGAATACATGATAATCATATTCAGATTTATATAAGCATTTTACAAGTATTGCAATCATTAAGTGTAGATAATCATGGTATTTTCGTCAGCTTGGTACTTTTGAGACATGACTGTGTTGTGTAAACAAACGGCAATTTTTCATCGCTTGACAGCTCGCGTTATTTTGTTATGTTATTTTTCTGAGGAGGCCTTTTATTTTTGAACGGGGACTGAATAAAAAGCATTCACAAAAGAAAGCATTTTACTTACAGTGCTTTGAATAAGTCACAAAATTCGAAAGTCGATTCCACCTCTGGGCCGTTTCAGTGTTAAAAGTGCAATGTGAGCAAGTTGTCGGATCAGCTTGTTCAAGCGTCCTTGAAAAATTGCAGCTTGTCTGTGCATATGCTAGAGTCCGTTCACTTTGTCCTGTTTAACAGTACCTAAGTTGGGGTGTTTGTCATGGGTCTCCTTGTTTTTTGTAATAATGCAGCTTAAAAACTTTTTCCTCTACCTTTTTGCTGCAACTCTTAGTTATACTCCTCATGTGTACTGTGTGCGCCTCCTGGCGTGCACCTAGTAAATAACAACCCACAAGCTGTGATATACCTATGCGATTAAAAACCTGCTGGAAAGTGTTGTGACCAGGCTTTCTCTTTGTCATCGTATGTGCATGCAGTATGATCAGTTGAACAATAATCATCAATAAAATTTCACAAAATTGGAACTATTGATACTGTTGCTTCTTTTTTCCAATGATGGGACATCATCCAATGTTGCTCAACTTGTGATTCGGTCCTTATAAACTATAGTGCACGTGGAAGTTTTACGACTGATTTTAACATGGGAGAGGAATTTGAACATTCTTAAGACATTGTGGGGCCAATTTCCCTGGAGTCCTGTATCTGTATCCTGGTGCTTGACAGGCACAGTGGCCTAGGAATTGGCCCAAACTGGGGGCAGGAAATGAACCCTGCGTCGGAATGGGCAGGCTTGAGGCACACACAATATTGGGCCTCTGGCCTCACTTAAATAACACCAGTCAGCTATGGGAAAATGATGGCCACTCCCAGTGAATTGGCATTGGATTTTGGGCCGTTGTTACACTGACAGGTGCCTTCAGGTAGGTCTTGGGAGGGGAAGAACCAATTGGCAGGAGGTAACTGGGAGAGGGAGAAAGTGATCAGAGAGGGAGGGGGTTCGAATACATTGGAGCCCTGCTTCTCCTGGCTCCACATTCAGGTAAGTACTTTTTTAACAAACTTATCATCGGTGGCGGCCTCCAGCACCCTCTACAGTGGCTGAATCCAGTGCAGACCAATTTTGCAAAGAGGACCTCAAATGCCTGTTAAGCCTCTTTTTTTGCAAATGGAAAGACCTCACGTCTGTTTCAGTCACGGGCCCTGGACACCTCTTTTTCTGCCTTTACCAAAATGGCAGGTGGCATACTTCTGGTGCAGAATATGCATGCTTGTGCTACCCGGCATATTGGATGCCTACGAGCCAATTTTGCACCCGAAAAATGGGCGCGGCATGAATACATTTCTAGGCCAGTGTGCCCAAAGTTCATTGAACCAATCGAGGCCAGTATATGTCTGAATTTTGTGCCCTGGGTTATTAATATGGTGAAGTCACATCCCCCAGTATAGTTTCACTCCCTGGCAGGACATTGCACTAGGAACTGGGAACAGAAGTGGGAACTCAGCAGCAAGACTGCGATGCCCAAAAATCCATTAAAAAAAGTAAGTCAATTACTCTGTCAGCTATCGTTACCTTGTTATCTGGCCTCCTCACGCCCTCCAATCATAGTGGGGACCACACA
This sequence comes from Pristiophorus japonicus, assembly GCF_044704955.1. Classification (NCBI taxonomy): domain Eukaryota; kingdom Metazoa; phylum Chordata; class Chondrichthyes; family Pristiophoridae; genus Pristiophorus; species Pristiophorus japonicus. The sequence continues at coordinate 122,533,243 of NC_091991.1, forward strand.
CAAAGTCCAACACTAATTTCTTGAAGTGCTACTAGAAATAGCCGCTGGACATAACCAGAAGAAGTTGAGGTGGAAGGACCAGGAACACCTCTCCTGTCGCTTTACCATGGCACTACCAGGCCTGTGTCCATTGTACATGCAGGCCTGCAGATGAAAATCCTGGAACTCCAAGAGTAATGTAACGGGGAGCAGAGAGCCAGCCTAATAGGAACATGGGAATATGAGTAGGCCATTCAGCCTCTCGAGCCTATTCCACCATTCAATGAGATCATGGCTGATCTGCGACCGAACTCCATATACCCACCTTTGGCCCATATCCTTTAATACCTTTGGTGAACAAAAAGTTAGCAGTCTCAGATTTAAAATTAGCAATTGATCTTGCACCAATTGCTGTTTGCGGAAGAGAGTTCCAAACTTCGACCACCCTTTGTGTTTAGATGTGTTTCCTAATTTCACTGAAAGGTTTGCTTCTAATTTTTAGACTGAGCCCCCTAATCTTGAACTCCCCAACCAGCGGAAATAGTTTATCTCTATCTGTTCCCCTTAATATCTTGAAAACTTCGATTAGATCACCCCTTAACCTTTTGCATTCTAGGGAATGTGTCAATAAATGGAGAAAACATCTTGGATTTTATTATGAGGGATGATCAAATCTCCAGTTTTATGCACTTGAGAAGTCTTGTCAGAGTGGGCTTGGCAGGTATGAATATCGCTGGAGGAGTGGATTTCCTTCAAGGAGGTAATTCTGAATATAAAGCCAAGGTACAAAGCTAAAGGCACCCTTGTCTGGTTGAATAGGTCTACCAAATAACTCATAAAGAATAAAAAGACATGTAAAGCCGTGAAGGAAAATACCATAGAATTAAAATGAATTTGATTAAAAAAAGGCATGCTAGGAATGTAAAAAGGATCAGAATGGCAAAGAACATTTTTGAATTGAAGATGGAAAGAGTAATGAAGTACAATAATAAAAAAGCTATTGAAATAGTACAGAAGAGGGCCAAGAGAATGATTGAGGGGATGGAGAGATTAGATTATGATGAGTGATTATGTAAATGTTCTCACTGGAAAAGAGAAGGTTGAGCAGTGATATGATTGCTGTTTATAGCATTCTAAAGGGACTAGATAATGTACACCATAACAAGCTATTTTACCTTATCCAGAGCAGTAGAACTAGAGAACACGGCTTGAAGGGGGTTATTTCAAATCTAATCAGCGGAAACATTAATTCAACAACTTGTATTTATATAGGGCCTTTAATGTAGTAAAACATTCCAAGACGCTTCACAGGAGTGTTATAAGACAAAAAAAAATAAGTTTGGCACTGAGCCATATAAGAAATTACAGCAGATGACCAAAAGCTTGGTCAAAGAGGTAGGTCTGAAGGATAAACTTAAAGGAGGAAAGAGAGGTGGAGAGGTTTACAAAGAAACATAGAAACAGAAATTTACAGCACAGAAGGAGGTTATTTTGGACCATCGTGTCCGTGCCGGCCAACAAAGAGCCACACGGCCCTTGGTCAGCAGCCCGAAAGGTTACATATAAACCTATGAACAATGATGGAAAGGTAAAGAGCACCCAGCCCAACCAATCCGCCTCAACACAACTACGACACCCCTTATACTAAAACATTCTGCACTCCATCCCAACCGGAGCCATGTGATCTCCTGGAAGAGGCAAAAACCAGATTAAAAACCCAGACCAATTTAGGGAGAAAAAATCTGGGAAAATTCCTCTCTGACCCATCCAGGCGATTCAAACTAGTCCAGGAGATCACCCTGACCGTATTCTATTCCCTGCAGTACTTACCATTATATTTGCTCCGTCCAACAAAAGGTCATCCAGTCTAATCTCAATTACCAGCTCTAGGTCCGTAACCCTGCAGGTTACTGCACTTTAAGTGCCCATCCAACCATCTCATAAAAGTGGTGAGGGTTTCTGCATCCACCACTCTTTCCAGACAGCGTGTTCCAGATCCCCACAAGCCTCTGCGTAAAGAAAACACCACCTCAAATCCCCTCTAAACCTTCCACTAACCACCTTAAAACTATGCCCCCTCGTAATAGACCCCTCCACCAATGGAAATAGACCCTTACTATCCACTATGTCCAGGCCCCTCAATATTTTGTACACCTCAATGAGGTCTCCTCTCAACCTCCTCTGTTCCAATGAGAACAAACCCAGCCTATCCAATCTGTCCTCATAACTAAGATTCTCCATTCCAGGCAGCATCCTAGTAAATTTCCTCTGCACCCTCTCTAGTGCAATCACATCCTTCGTATAATACGTCAACCAGAACTGGTTTAGGGAGGGAGTTCCAGAGCTTAGAGCCCAGGTAGCTGAAGGCACGGCCACTGATGGTTGAGTAGTTATAATCAGATATGTTCAAGAGGGCAGAATTTGACAAGCGCAGATATCTCAGGGGGCGGGGTGGGGTTTGTGAGGCTGAAGGAGATTACAGAGATAGGGGCGAGGCCATAGAGGGATTTGTCAACAAGGATGAGAATTTTGAAATCGAGGTGCTTAATTGGGAACCAATGTAGGTCAGCGAGCACAGTGGTGATAGGTAAACGGGACTTGGTGCGAGTTAGGACATGGGCAGCTGAGTTTTGTATCACCTCAAGTTTACATAGGATAGAATGTGGGAGTCCAGCCACGAGTGCATTGGAGTAGTCAAGTGGAGTAGGTAACAAAGGCATGGATCAGGGCTTCAAATTCAGAGGGAGAGAGAGCCCAGAATTTGCTGCAAAAATAACAGCGAGTTCAATGTGCATGCTGTTATTAATGCATAAAAAGGCAACAATTTGTGGTGAGAAAGAGAACCTAGAAATTGGTGAACAGATTTGCAACACTCCACCACTTTGCCATCAGCCTCCCCACGAGTGTCAAGGATTTGTGCTGTAAATATGTATTAAACTCACCCCATAAAGTTAGGACCTTGATAATGGAGTGATTTATGTTTCCAATGGCCTTCCACTTTGAAACCAGTTAGCAATTAATTAATATTTCTGCACATACCACAGAAAGCACACAACCAGAATACCAGTTAAACCGATATGTTTAACTGATTACTTTGATTTGTTAAAATGATTTGGATGCTGACCGGGAGTAAAGTCAATGCCAAATACATTTCAGCTTGACAGGGTTTAGAGTTACCCCTGCACCCCCCAAAGTATGTGGATCCACTAATTTGTAAGTAACCAACAATCATCACGTTGATTCCACAAGCAACGTTATCCTGTGAATTGCTATAATTTTGCGTGTAGGCAGCAGCGGCATTCAGTTCCTGAATTTCATGAATTAAAAAAACTTTCTGAACCCTGGGCAGGAGGCTGCATTATTCATATATTTATGTGTCACATTCCAAAGGCAAAAAAACTTAGAACTACACTAATTTGGTGTAATTTTAATAAACTTCAATTTACCAATCAGATGTCCAAGCTGCCATTTTCAGAGTTTTACAAACCATTCCAATCCTTCACTTTTATTGGTTAAATAGATAGACTATTAGTCCCAACAAAGGTTCCAGATGCCCCATTTAACTAGCTGCACCATTATCAATTCACACTTCCAGCAACTTGCGACGCAAAATTAATTGGAGCTGAAGGCTAAGGCAAAAAAGTCCAACTCTCAGTGCAGACTGCAAAATGCCCCATCCCAGCAAATTCTGGGCCACTATTTTGGTATACAGCGTGTGAGACATGATATATGGTAAGTGCAGCATGCTTGATTCCTGAAGCTTTCCACTGCTGGATGTTTTCCTCGTCTCATGTCTGGGTCTGTTGTCGATTAGTTGATATAGATTGATTTCCATGATTAGTCAACAGTTCCTTTATTGATATGTCATGCGACTAACAGGATGGTAGAAGGCACACTAGAGGGACTGTGGTCTTTTTTCATGTAGCTGTTCCTATGTTCTAATGGGCCTCCTCTCTTTTTCCTGACTGTGGCACACAGGGAATAAGCATTCTCTGCAGGCATAACTCGGGAATACCAGACCTGTATATCAGACATTTGAAAAAATCAATGACAAATAAAGGCCCATCAAAACTCTATGACCTTAGCTCTCCCATCTCTCTCTGGCCTTTTGTGCTTCCCTCATCATTTCAGCCCCATGCTCGAGAATTACCTCCTCAGACCCCTCTGCCTCTTCATCTCTCCTTCTTTCTTTTAAACCCTCCTTAAAAGTCATCTCTAGCTTTTATCACCCCTTCTAATATCTCCTTCTTTGTTTCAGCTTCCATTTTTATCTGATTACACTTCTGTGAAGCATCTGGAGATGATTTTCTAAGTTAATATGCTAAATAAATGCAATTAATTGTTGTATAGCATTCTGCTTTATCTTGAACATTCCTAATGTTTTTACCTTCTACTACCCTGCCTGGCAAAATTATTCAGAAACTTAATTTGAAAACCATTTCTCCACATTTAAGTTTATGTTCACTGATTCTATTTTCCTAGCTCAATTTAAAGTAATTCTGAGTTTACGTTATCTATATAAAATTAATATTTTGCGTGCATCCTTTGCATCCTCCCCCAGCCTTTCCTCCAACGACTGTCTGTGACAGAGACTGTAATTCTATATTGGGCTGTTCAGTCACCTGAGAACTCACTTTTGGAGGGGAAGCAAGTCTTCCTCGATTTCGAGGGACTGCCTATGATGATGATGATGATGATGACAGGACCTACATTGATCAGTGAGGGCAACAAAATTATTTACGACATATAAAAACTATTCGACATCTTATATAAATGTCATAATATTCCACAGGATGATATTGCTGCTCTAAATTTATAGTGAACAATTTTTTACTGTGTCCACCCACCCTCTCCCATTAGCCTACAAATCATACTATCCTCTGAGGCTGACATTTTCCAGTCTGCAGGCACCTCCAAGATTGCAAGAGACAATCATCCTTGGCACCCCATGGTGATCTGTTTAAGTTTTCAAGCACTAACTCTAGTGCTCCAGAGAATTAAGTTCAAACTCTAGAACAACTCAGGAATAGGTGTAGAATGATGTGATCAAACACTCCATAGGAATGGTCCGCTACTCTTGAAGCCAGGAAGAAGGGGTATTGGGGAGGTTGAATCATCTGGAGTCATCCTCGATTACCCTCTGGGGGATCAGCATATTTTTTGTGAAACTTCCCTTCGAGACATTGAGTTTGTGAGATAAAGCCTATGATTGGGGTTGAATAATTATTCTATGAAGGAGTGGGCTTGATTGCCCAAATGGCTTCTTCATCCAATTTTTTAATGAATTTGTGAATGTCAGCCAAAACTGAAACTCGAACACGGTTCTCCAAATCAAGTAGAATTCTCCAATATTTTAGCTACTTTGTAAAACCATGTTCTTAATATTTCACAAGACATTGCTTTTGGGTATCAAATATCGACAGAGAGTATGTGTAGAAACTTTCATCACTGCAAAAGCCTAAATTTAAATATAAGTTTTTTAATAAAAATGCCTCCAAATGACTTTTGATGCACACACTGTATCGGTTTCCATTGCAGTTTTTAATCTTGGTTCAGATAATAAAACTTGACATTTTGCAGCATTTTGAAGATTAAATGCACTGATGATGTTCAATAAAGAATATAACAATTTTTCTAAAAAAAAAACACTACTTAGTTCAAACAGAAAAGTTTGAACCCTATGGTGCTATGTTTGGAAAAACAATTTGACAGACAAAAACTTTCAGTTTTCTACAATTAAAATAACATAAAATTTCACAAGATATATATGATGATGGGAAATGTTTCCTTGGACTGAAAGGTAGTTAGGGATCCATTTATTTGAAGTGTTGGAAGACTGTTGCTAACACAGAGGGTTGACCTCAAATGTTTTTACATTAATTTTTGCTGGGTCCACAATTTACATTAGGATGTGTAAACCATACGAATATAACTAATACATCTAAGAATTGTTGAGCGTTGGATACTATTGATTAAAACCTTAATTGGAAAACTTTTTTTTTTATAGCAGAAATTACAGCTTGTTCAGCTGTCCTGATTAAAACTTTGGTGACTTGTGAAATCTTTCTTTCACGATCTGTTTCCTGTTGCTAATATTATTGTATTTTCAAATATAATTTGGTTTACTTTATACATATTTTAATGCATTTATATTTTAAAAGAATTGCAGGTTTTAATGAATTTACATGTCCTGCGAAATATGACCAGCAAACAATGAGACTGTAAGACTTTTCTCTGATTATTGGGGCATTGAGTGGCATGGTCAGGATCTGGATAGCTCGACTTAGGAACATGGGAATATATCAACAAAGGAACATAGAAACAGGAGTTGGCCATTCAGCCCCTCGAGTCTGTTCCGCCATTCAATGAGGTCATGGTTGCTCTGCGACCTAACTCCATATACCCACCTTTGTCCCATATACCCGGCTTTGGCCCATATCCCTTAATACCTTTGGTTAACAAAAAGTTATCAATCCTGGATTTAAAATTAACAAGTGATCTAGCATCAATTGCCGTTTGCGGAAGAGAGTTCCAAACTTTTACCACACTTTGTGTGTAGAAGCGTTTCCTAATTTCACTCCTGAAAGGTCTGGCTCTAATTTTTAGACTATGTCCCCTAGTCCGAGAATTCCCGACCAACGGAAATAGTTTCTCTCTATCTAACCTATCTGCTCCCCTTAATATCTTGAAAACTTCGATCAGATCACCCCCTTAACCTTTTAAATTTGAAGGAATACAACCTTAATTTGTGTAATCTCTCATCAGAATGTAATCCTTGGAGTCCGGATTTCATTCTGGTAAACCTACGCTGCACTCTGTCTAAGGCCAATACATCCTTCCTAAGGTGTGGTGTCCAGAACTGCTCACAGTACTCCAGGTGTGGTCCAACCAGGGCTTTGTACAGTTGCAGCATAACATCTACCGCCTTGTATTCTAGTCCTCTAGATAGAAAGGCCAGCATTCCATTAGCCTTTTCGATTATTTCCTGTACCTGTCCATAACATTTTAATGATCTGTGTACCTGGAACCCCAAGTCTATGTGGACATCTACTGTTTTTAGTTTTTCACCATTTAGAAATTACCCTGTTCTATCCTTTTTAGGCCCAACGTGGACAACCTCACATTTGCTTACATTGAAACCCATTTGCTGCAGTTTTGCCCATTCACTATCGATATCTTTTTGTAATGTTATGCTTTCATCTACACTGACGACAATGCCGCCTATCTTTGTGTCATCAGTAAATTTGGATATATGACTTTCCATGTTATCATCTTAGTTGTTAATAAATATTGTGAATAGTTGAGGCCCCAACACAGATCCCAGTGGGACACCACTAGTCATATCCTGCCAATTAGAGCATCTACCCATTATCCTTACCCTCTGTCTCCTGCTGCTCAGCCTATTTCCTAACCAGGTCAATAATTTGACTTCAATTCCATGGGCTTCTAACTTACATAACAGTCTGTTTTGTGGGACTTTATCAAATGCCTTCTGGAAGTCTATATAAATAGACATTCGCCTGTCCATTACTTTAGCAACCTCCTCAAAAAATGCAATCAGGTTTGTCAGGCATGATGTACCTATCACAAATCCATACTTGCACTCTCGATCAACTGAAAATTTTCGAGGTGCTCAGTCACCCTATCCTTAATTATAGACTCTAGCAATTTCCCGACAACAGATGTTAAGCTAAAATAGCATAATTTAGAGTTATCTGCAGATACCAAGGTGAAACAATTCATTGCTATTGGAGCCTGAATCTGATTGTTATACCATTGCTGCAATCCTACCATTAGCCTATGATTAGAACGTAATACTGGCAATGGGTCAGCATATGGTGTTTTCACCTCTCGGGGATTTAGACTCAAGTGCAGTCCAGGCTGATGGGATGAAGATTTCATTTCGTTTTGGCTAGAATGGCTCCATGTAAAATGTGTTCTCAGTTTCTAATGGGCATTAGTCCACAGCACAATTCTGCCATAATGTGGCCATTGCACTTAGATTGACTGCAAGAAAGCTGGTTTGAGAAATGGAAGAAATGATCAGAGTGGGTGTAAGAGAGGTTTACCAAGTCTGCTTTAAAGCACAGTGTTAAGAGTAGAATGAAGGGAGCTTTATTCTGCTTTAACAAACTTAGTAGTAACACATGAGCAAAGTGTGTTTTAATAGAACATACTGTTCCACTGAGTGAAAGAACATTAATAGGGCTCAATTTTCAGCTAACAGTGACACAAGGCATGAGGACACAGAAAAAAAGTAGAACATTTCTTAAAAAGCTATTAATGCATCATTCAAAACATGAATTACACTTTTGATAGCTGTCCAATTAATTTCTGGGAACGTATGTCAATCTATCCAGAAGCACTTTTATCAAGATTCCATTCTCGGTTTGATTGCTTGTAATGTGAGTATTTTATCAGTTCGATGGGTTTATTTATCAATGAGAGCACTGAAAAAGCAACAATCTTGAACCAAAGACAACATTGAAAATAAAAGACACACAAATATTAAATTTACTTAAATCAGTGTCTCCAATTAGAATTGAAAATAATGCAAGAACTTATTTATTATGCATCATTCTCCTAGAACTTCAAAGACCCAAATACACTGTGGTTTCAGGATTCTGACACTGAAAATAACATGCTGACAAGCTGACAATACTCCAATTCTTGGGCTTCCAAACAAATTTGTCCCATTGTTTCTAATGTCTTCTAAGTTCTAAATGCTATCAAAAATGTTACAAATATTACAATTTCCCCAAATATAATGGGGTGTAAATTGTGGCCTCACCAGGGGCTAGAACCTCCACTTTTTTGCATGCTTAACGTCCACTTAATGCCTATTTTACCGCCGAAATGATGTATAACGCCCATATATCGCCCATTCTGGCACAAAATGGAAACTGATAGGCATTTTTAGGAGATGTATCGCCGAGCGTTATTTTCCCAATGGGTTTAACGCTGAGAAAAAATATCACTGCCTGCCCACATTTTTTGAGATGGAATCAGCAGAATGGGCGAATTCAAAGCCCATAATGCCGCCCAGCGTTACTTTCGACGTGGAATTAACGCCAAGATTCAATATTAACGCCTGCCCACTGTTTTTTGTCATAAAGAGCATATTTACCCAAACTAGCGGCCATGGAGATCGCGCGTCTTCAATTTCACCACCTCGCACACATATCGCCCACAATATCGCTCTCTCAAAAAAACGCCCACAAAAAGTGGAACCAACTGGAACGAATGCCAGCGGTGTGGCTGGCATTTGTTAAATCCCACTCTTACGTCAGGAACTGATATCGGAAAGATTTGACTGAAAGAGTGTTGATGTGAGTGACAATGCTGACACACTGCTGTGTGTGTGCAGCTCAGACATCAATGGTGCCCATCACCTTGGTGCCAGTTAAAATTTACGTTGATTGATGTTACGTTGTATTTAACCCTTTCACCAGTATGTAATGGTCCAGCTATCTGAGACAATGCGCAACAAGGTTATGTTCAATAACAAAAGTTTAATACCAACATTGGTCTGAAATCATAAGTATCACAGCCAATAACACCCAACCCCCGCCCACATCCACTTTTTCCACCATTGACATAAATCACATGTTCAACATGCCCAGCAACACAGAATACAAAGGCAAAGCAGGAGCGTGGTCCCCAGCCCCCATACATTACAACAAATTGCATACACCCAATTGGAGATATAACACAGCCATCACCTGTGCACATGCACCTCACTTTCCTTCCCCCTCTTCTTCTTCTCCCCACCTCTACCCCTTCCCCTCCTCGCTCCACGGCCCCTGGCCGAGCAGCTCTTCAGGCGGTGCCTTATTGTGGGGGATGAAGGCAGATGCATTGGTTGGACGGGTACGGCCACGGGGGTGCTGAGGAGGCAACATTCTCTGATGCAGAAGCAGGATCTTAGTCCTTGCTCTCATATGTCGTTCGCAGTAGTGGTGCGGAACCTAGGGGTGGAGGGACTGCGCTCTGGGACCACTGAGAAGGCTGTGGCAGCAGTGTTCCTGACTATCGCATCCAGGGACTCCACCATGCATGGAATGTACTCGGTCATGTTGGCCAGGTGTCGGGATATGCCCCGCAAAACTTCGATGAGCGGGTCACCAATGTCTACTGTCCTCCTAGACAATGTACCATCTCTCTGCTGTCATGTCGTGCTCGTGAAACAGACCTGCTGCATCCACGAGGCCTCTGCGGGGTCGGTGCCGTCCTGGGGACAAATGGGATGCCCTGTGGAGAGGTGCTTGGGGCCGGCACCTCCAGAGTGGAGGCGGGAATGACAAGAGGACCAGTAGATGGCCTTAGGGTCAAATGGGTTCTGGAGTGTGGCGATGCAGGTTCTTCGAAGTTCGCGCTCTCATCCATCGAGAACAGACTCAGCGGGTTGACGGGTGACAATCGGAGCTCCTCAGCACCAGATGCAGTAGGATCGTCCGCCGATTCATGCCCCGCGCCCCCATCTTCTGGCCTCTGTGGCCTTACCTGGGGCCGCGCTGCTGGCTGAGATGCAAGACACAAATGAGGTTGTTAGAGGAGGAGAAGGGGGTGCTAGGGTGACAAGGTGAGTCCAGCGCTACACACAGCATATGCACGACAAAAGCACCACCACTCTCAAAATCATCGCAGACATCACATTTCATGACCATCAACACATTGTGCATTGCAATGATTTTCATGAGGCCATCATTATTTCTATCATATATGATTGTTCGGAAATGGCATCAATTGACTTTACATGCAATGGTGTAAGCTTTACTCATGTGGCATCACTTCAAGGTCTGCAGATGCGTCTGTGGCTGTCCGGGGGTGCTTTCCCATGAATGCGAGCACTCGCTCCTCCATCTCTATGATGTCGCTGGAGATTGGTGGCCCCCTGCCCTTTCGCCTATGCAAGGACCTCATCGTCGATAGCTTCTTCTGTAAAAGGTGACAGGATGAGCTGGCATGAGGTCATTATGTGAAATCATTGCTAGGTACTGTCACAGAGACTGATACAACACAAACCAACAGATGTAATCATGATTATTATGATAATTATCATCCTTTACTTAAAGACGTACACCATGACCGTAGGCTTTGAGTAAAACATTACCAGTTAAAGTGCAAGACCTTACATCTGTGGATAGTCACTCATGATTGTTACAAATCAAACTATATAAATACATAAGTACATGTAAATCAATGTAATACTTACTTTTGCGGATCCCACAAGGTCATTCCATCATTTGCAGCATTGGTTGCCCTAACGCACCTCGTTGGTCACCGACAAGACCACCTCTGCTATCTCGGTCCATATCCTCTGGTAGGCCTTTGGGGTGGGCATCCCACCCCCTCCCTGTGTCAAATCACCCCAGCGTGACTCGACCTCCTGCAGGAGGAAGGCATTTGCCTCATCCGGGAACCTCCTGGCTCTTTTGCGGCCTCCAATGTGCTCCTCTACTACTTCACTGCTCTCTCCAGCGTCAGTCTCCACAGCGTGCTGTAATGCCTCCTCTTCTCTTTCCATTATAGGCAAAATTCGGGAAAATATGTGGCTGGTAACAGCTACTTTTTGTTTGCCTACTTGCTGTGAAGCTCTAAAGTCTCCCTCCTTCCTGCCAAAGCAACCACTGTCTCCTCTTCTGCGCATGCCATGGTGACCCTTGACCTCCAAAATCGCGGGAATTGAGCATTGCCATGCCGTTGCTAAGGACGGCTACACTTTACGGCAGTAGGTCAAAAAAATATAACGCTACCGTCCATTTGCTATCGCTCACGGTAACGGCCATTTTCAAAAATGTAAACTAGGTGCTTTGAGAATGGGCGAGAAGCCGGCAATCTGAAAACCTTTTCTTACCGCCCACGCCAGAAATAACGCCCATTTTTGGATGATAAGCACAAAAGTGGAGGTTCTAGCCCTTGGTTTCCTGCTTTTTCTCTGCCTCCTTTTTTAAATAGGGGCGTTACATTTATGGTTTTCCAATCTGCTGGGACCGCCCCAGATTCCAGGGAATTTTGGTACATTACAACCACTGCATCCACTATCTCTGCAGCCACCTCTCTTAAGACCCTAGGATGTAAACCATCAGGTACAGGGTCTTGTCCGCCTTTAGTCCCATTATTTTACCTAGTACTCCTTCATTAGTGATCGTGATTGTATTAAGTTCCTCCCTACCTAATTATCTACTAGTGGGATGTTCTTAGTGTCTTCTACTGTGAAGACCAATGCAAAATATTTGTTCAACGTCTCTGCCATTTCTGTTCTCCATTATTAATTCCCTAGTCTCATCCTCCAGGGGACCAACATTTACATTAGCCACGCTGTTCCTTTTCATGTACCTGTAGAAATTCTTCCTATCTGTTTTTATATTTTGTGCTAGGTTACCATCATAATCTATCTTCCCTCTCTTAATCATTTTTTTTAGTCGTTCTCTGCTGGCTTTTAAAAATTTCCCAATCTTCTGGCTTCCCACTGGTCTTGGCCACATTGTATGCCTTTGTTTACAGTTTGATACCATCCTTTATTTCCTTAGTTAGCCACGGATGGTTATCCTTTTTTTATAGTCTTATCTTCACATTGGGATATATCTTTGTTGCGAGTTATGAAATATCTCCTTAAATATCTGTCACTGCTCATAAACCGTCCCATTCTTTAGTCTATTTTCCCAGTCCACTTTAGCCAACTCTGCCCTCATACCTTTGTAATCTCCATTATTTAAGCTTAGGACCCTGGTTTGAGAACCAACTTTCCTCACCCTCGAACTGAATTTGAAATTCAACCATTCACTCATTCCGAGAGGATCTTTTACTATGTGATCATTTATTAATCCTGCCTCATTACTCACTACTAGATCTAAGATAGCCTGCTCCCTGGTTGGTTCTGCAACATATTGTTCAAGGAAACTATCCCGGATACACTCTATGAACTCCTCCTCAAGGTTACCCTGGCCAATTTGCTTTGTCCAATCAATCTGAAGGTTAAAATCACCCATAATTGGTAAAATTATTTTCAAATAGTTAAGAACTGTGGCAAATCCTGCCTGAAGGATTGGTCAAATATTTAGAGCACTCAATTCTCCATTGTAAATTAATTTGTATAATTATTTATAGCACCAGGTTCAGATTCAGATGGATCAGGGGAGCACTGTGGTAGTGAGAGAGCAAAACTGTGCGTAAGTTGAAATTTAATGGGATAAGGAGACTGTCATAGCAGAAGGCCAAAAATTCAGAAAGCATTTAGAAAGCTTCAAGGATGTATCCCAAATCCATTAGTAGCCTTTATCAAGTCTGAAGAGGCAGGGGATTAGGAAGACATAAATGGAAGGAAAGGGAACCCGAGGTAAAGGGATGAGTTTGAAAAAAGTGGCAGAGCAGCCCAGCATTCAACCCCCTGTTGATGTCTGCTTCTAAGCCTTGCTGTGATGAGAATGATTTGTAATTAGGTGTAGCCTTGGCTCAGTGGTAGCAATATCGCAGCTGAGTCAAACCCCACTCTCAAGACTTGAGCACTTAATCTAGGCTGACACTTCAGTACAGCAGTGAGGGATTGCTGCGCTGTCAGAGCTGCTGTCTATTGGATCAGATGTTACACCTCAGTTGAATGTAAAAGATCCTATGATACTATTCATAGATGAGCTGGGGAATTTTTCTGGTGTTCTGACCAATATTTATCCCTCAACCAGCATCACTGAAACAGTTATTAGTTATTAATCTCATTGCTGTGCGTGGGACCTTGTTGTGCACCAATTGACTTCATTGTTTCCTCACATTACAACAGTGACTACACTTCAAAAGTACCTCATTGACTATAAAGCATGTTGGGATGTTCTGAGAATGTGAAAGGCACTAGATTAATACAAGTTTTTTCTTTCAGTGGAAAATAAATTCATAATATGAGGTGTTGCATGATATACTTGGAAGAACTTTTTTTCTGCTGTCTCTCAAAATCTTGGCGCCAGATGTTCTTAATTATTAAATTGCCCTCCAGAACCATTGATAGCACCACTAAATTTCTCAATGGAAATTGTATGAAATACTCTAAAAAGAGGAGATCTTATGGATGGATCTAAGGTATGTCAGGGTGTCCAAGAGGCACACTATGCCCTCCTATTGGCAGCTACAGTCCTGCAGGCGGGAAATTACTTTGCTTTGGCAGATTTTGGAGCTGGTGGATGCTTCTTTTCCCAAAGGGTGTCCTCTGTTCCACCCTGTGATGCTATGCCATTGGTTAGCATTTCAGCATGTCTGCAAAGAATTGCAGCCAAGCTTCAGGCTGCAGCTGACCATTGCAGTATTGCATGTGCTAGCACTATGCTACATGGTAGTCAGAGGTATCATAGAAACATCATAGAATAGAAGGAGTTCTTTCGGCCCGTTGAGCCCATCCTAGCTCTTGGCAAGAACACTTCAGCTAGTCTCACTTCTCCCGCTCTTTCCCCGTAGCCCTGCAAATGTTTTCCTTCAGGTACTTATTCAATTCCATTTTGAAAGCCACAATTGAATCTGCCTTCACCATCCTTTCAGGCAGTGAATTCCAGATCCTAACCACTCGCTGCGTAACAATGGTTTTCCTCAAGTCACCTTTGGTTCTTCAGCCAATCACCTTAAATCTGTGTCCTCTGGTTCTCGATCCTTCCACCAATGAGAGCAGCTTCTCTCAATCTACTCTGTCTAGACACCCCTTGTGATTTTGAACCCTCTATCAAATATCCTCTCAACCTTCTCTGCTCTAAGAAGAACGACCCCAGCTTCTCCAGCCGATCCACGTAACTGAAGTATCCTTGTCCAAAATGGAACAGCTCTGCATTTGAATCTGCTTACCCAAACCTTGAGACAATGATCTGCATAGGCAGCACCAGGCAAGTGTGACAGTGCCTGTGGAAATAGATGGTCTCTTAGTGGGTATTGATAATCAGCCAACCCTGGCATACCTTCTTTCATGCAACAGCATGTAAAGTATGATAAACTGTGAGATCGAGTGCTCCTGAAGAATCTTCCATCATAATGGTCAGTCGGTCATCACATGCTTTAGTCACAATCAAAGAGAATGCTGATGTAGTTTCCTTTGGGGAAGAAAGTGTCCACCAACACAAAGTCTGCCAAAGCAAAGCAATTTCCCATCTGCGGGTATGTACATGCCAGTCGGTGGGCACGGTGCACCTCTTGGGTTCTCTGACCTACTTTGGATCTCCTATTTTTTGAGTATGCCAGCTCACTGAGTTCCCTTTGAGAAACCCATTGGTGTCAGAATCCCTTGGCATGCACAATCATGCCAGGGGTATTCAATATTCAGGAAGGATAGACAGAAAGGAAAAGGAGGTGGGATAGCATTGCTGGTTAAAGAGGAGATTAACGCAATAGTAAGGAAGGACATTAGCTTGGATGATGTGGAATCTCTGTGGGTAGAGCTGTGAAACACCAAAGGGCAGAAAACGCTCGTGGGAGTTGTGTACAGACTACCAAAAGTAGTAGTGAGTTGGGGATGGCATCAAACAGGAAATTAGGGATGCGTGCAATAAAGGTATAGTAGTTATGGGTGACTTTAATCTACATATAGATTGGGCTAACTAAACTGGTAGCAATACGGTGGAGGAGGATTTCCTGGAGTGTATAACAGATGGCTTTCTCGACAAATATGTCGAGGAACCAACAAGAGAGCTGGCCATCCTAGTCTGGGTGTTGTGTAATGAGAGAGGATTAATTAGCAATCTTGTTGTGCGAGTCCCCTTGGGGAAGAGTGACCATAATATGGTAGAATTCTTCATTAAGATGGAGAGTGACACAGTTAATTCTAGGGTCCTGAAGTTAAAGAAAGGTAACTTCGTTGGTTTGAGGCGTGAATTGGCTAGGATAGACTGGCGAATGATACTTAAAGGGTGGACGGTGGATAGGCAATGGCAGACATTTAAAGATGACATGGATGAACTTCAACAATTGTACATCCCTGTCTGGCGTAAAAATAAAACAGGGAAGGTGGCTCAACTGTGGCTAACAAGGGAAATTAGGGATAGTGTTAAATCCAAGGAAGAGGCTTATAAATTGACCAGAAAAAGCAACAAACCTGAGGACTGGGAGAAATTTAGAATTCAGCAGAGGAGGACAAAGGGTTTAATTAGGAGGGGGAAAATAGAGTATGAGAGTAAGCTTGCAGGGAACATAAAAACTGACTGCAAAAGCTTCTATAGATTTGTGAAGAGAAAATGATTAGTGAAGACAATCGTAGGTCCCTTGCAGTCAGAATCAGGTGATTTTATAATGGCGAACAAAGAAATGGCAGACCAATTGAATAAATACTTTGGTTCTGTCTTCACTAAGGAAGACACAAATAACCTTCCGGAAATACTAGGGGACCGAGGGTCTAGCAAGAAGGAGGAACTGAAGGAAATCTTTAGCAGTCAGGAAATTGTGTTAGGGAAATTGATGGGATTGAAGGCCGATAAATCCCCAGGGCCTGATAGTCTGCATCCCAGAGTAATTAAGGAAGTGACCCTAGAAATAGTGGATGCATTGCTGGTCATTTCCCAACATTCTATAGACGCTGGATCAGTTTCTATGAATTGGAGGGTAACTAATGTAACCCCAGTTTTTAAAAAAGGAGGGAGAGAGAAAACAGGGAATTATAGACCGGTTAGTCTGACATCGGTAATGGGGAAAATGTTGGAATCAATTATTAAAGATGTAATAGCAGCGCATTTGGAAAGCAAGAAAAAGGATCGGTCCAAGTAAGCATGGATTTATGAAAGGGAAATCATGCTTGACAAATCTTCTGGAATTTTTTCAGGATGTAACTAGTAGAGTGGACAAGGGAGAACCAGTGGATGTGGTGTATTTGGACCACACAAGAGATTCGCGTGGAAAATTAAAGCACATGGTGTTGGGAGTAATGTATTGATGTGGATAGGGAACTGATTGGCAGGCAGGAAGCAAAGAATAGGACTAAATGGGGCCTTTTCAGAATGGCAGGCAGTGACTAGTATGGTGTCGCACTATTTACAATTTACATTAATGATTTAGACAAAGGAATTGAATGTAATATCTCCAAGTTTGCAGATGACACTAAACTGGGTTGCAATGTGAGCTGTGAGGAATATGCTAAGAGGCTGCAGGGTGACTTGGACAGGTTAGGTGAGAGGGCAAATGCATGGCAGATGCAGTATAATGTGGATAAATGTGAGGCTATCCACTTTGGTGGCAAAAACAGGAAGGCAGAATAGTATCTGAATGGTGACAGATTAGGAAAAGGGGAGGTGCAATGTGACCTGGGTGTCATGGTACATCATTCATTGAAAGTTGGCATGCAGGTACAGCAGGCGGTGAAGAAGGCAAATGGCATGTTGGCCTTCATAGCGAGAGGATTTGAGTATAGGTGCAGGGAGGTCTTATTGCAGTTGTACAGGGCCTTGGTGAGGCCACACCTTGAATATTGTGTACAGTTTTGATCTCCTAATCTGAGGAAGGACATTCTTGCTATTGAGGGAGTGCAGTGAAGGTTCATCAGACTGATTCCCGGGATGGCAGGACTGACATATGAAGAAAGACTGGATCGACTAGGCTTATATTCATTGGAATTTAGAAGAATGAGAGGGGATCCCATAGAAACATATAAAATTCTGACAGGATTGGACAGGTTAGATGCAGGAAGAATGTTCCCGATGTTGGTGAAGCCCAGAACCAGGGGTCACAGTCTAAGGATAAGGGGTAAGCCGTTTAGGATCGAGATGAGGAGAAACTTCTTCACCCAGAGAATTGTGAACCTGTGGAATTCTCTCCCACAGAAAGTTGTTGAGGCCAATTCGTTAGATATATTCAAAAGGGAGTTAGATGTGGCCCTTACATCAAAAGGGATCAAGGGGTATGGAGAGAAAGCAGGAATGGGGTACTGAAGTTGCATGATCAGCTATGATCATATTGAATATTGCAGGCTCGATGGGCCGAATGGCCTACTCCTGCACTTATTTTCTATGTTTCTATGTTTCAAATTGATTTCTGGCACATTTTTTGCTTTGTTGTGTTGAATCTGCACAAATTTACAAAGCAGACCGGAGTCTAAAATACATCCTAAAATCAGCTCGGTAGCTATAAACCAGCCATCTTTATCTAATATTTCTCTTTGATATCCAGCCTCTCCTACTCCTTCATTAATAAACAACAAAATCAGACCAAATGTTGGAATATCAATTTCTGGAAACCATGAACAATGGACACTGGCACACAAATATTGAAATACATACAATTTATCCACAATTGCATTTGTTCAGCTGGTACAAGTCATTATGACCTTGTTTAGAGATGATTAAGAAAACATTTGAGCTCACTTTTTGATTTTACGTGCTCGCCCACGGGGTTCTCGCTGCCTGAGGTTCACGTCTGTTAAGCTGAGGCGGGAGTTCAGTGGCCATTGAATCAGCTGTTGAGTTGACAGCTTCAAATGTCAAGTAAAAGCTCCCACCTTACAGAAGTATCTTCCCTCAGCCACAAACTCTTCCTCACTGCATTTCCTCAACAAATTCACTATGTTGCAGGCCTTTACAAAAGTCTCCATCCAATCTGACATCATTACCTCTCTCGTCCTTGACAGATCGCCTCTGTCATTTCTACTTCACCTGTCATCTATTCCATTACCATGGGTGCCCTTCACCTTAGTCCTCAGAATCCCACCATGATCAACCCCAACACCAACAGAAACAGGCACACCAGCAGTGCTAACAATACCACCAACCTTCTCTGCAATCAGCTGATGTTACACAGGACACAGGGCATCAGCAAGCGACCACATTGCTGCCTGGGACGCCAGGGATGGCCTCACCATGGCCACATTTACTTCACGTAATACTGTATACCCTGGCTGTCACATGATGCGCCAGATTGACACCTCCCCACACCAGCTCCATTAAGCATCCCTACAATGCCCAAGTCATTCCTTTCACACTCATCACTATAGCGGCGAGTACTGTTATGTCTCACCTTTCACTGCAATTCACTAAGCCACTTCCAAAGGTGCACACAAATCTGTCCAAGAATGCAAAGTGTTGAAAATAAAGGTTTCATTGTTTGACACCATATTAACAGAAACTTTATATGGACATTGCATAAAACACCCACATGCCTCCCCTCGTGTGTTGTTAGCTAGTATGATTGGACAAGGATGAGGATGAGTGAGAGGGGTGGCTAGTGAGATGGGAATGTGATAATGTAGATATAGAGGGATGGGTGGAGGTGCAAAGTAAGTTGGTGTAAGTAAGTATGTGCAGGAGTAGGGTAGGGAGGACAGAATGATGGGGATGTGATGAGAGGCACCGCAGGATGAGATTGAGTGTGGCTTTGTACTAACGTGTCATGATCTACTGAGATAATTTAAACATTTAGGGCACTGTACCTCCTGCTTGTGCCCTCCTTTGCAATCTGCAACAAGGCTGTGTTGATCTCTTAGGGATGTCTCTTCCACTCATGGGAAGGGTAGAGGACCTCCCTACATGCTGTGATTGCAACACCTCAATGCTGTAGAACACGGACAGCACAAATGTCAAAATAAAGTTGGCCATGGTCCCTTTAAGGAAACCGGCCAATGAACCATCATCAAATGATGTCACCAGACCTGCTTTCTCTAATTGTCCGGGAAACACGCTAGGCGGACTTATCAAGGTAAATTCATTTCAGAGGCCAGGATGGAGCCAGTACTGGGGTTGGGACCTGCCTCCGACATCACCAGCCATGGATCCACCAAGGTCAGTAAAATCACAGCCTAAGAGGTCTCTATTCTGCAGGATTAGAATTCTGTAATTGACTGTACAGTAACAGGCCATTCAGCCCTACTGGTCTATGCTGGTGTTTATGCTCCACACAAAAGTCCTCTCACCCCACTTCATCTCACCCTGTCAGCGTTACCTTCTAGAAACATAGAAACATAGAAAATAGGTGCAGGAGTAGGCCATTTTCCCTCATGTACTTATCTAGGTTTGCTTTAAATACATCTATTCTATTCGCCGCAACCACTCCCTGTGGTACCAAGATTCACATCACTATCTGAGTAAAGAGGTTTCTCCTGAATTCCATGTTGGATTCATTAGTGACTATCTTATATTTATGACAACTAATATTTAAAATAGAATTAACACTACTGTGACATCATTCAACAAACGGAACTGCTGCCACCTGGATACATCAATTAGCAACCGTAAACCCCAATTTCCCACACAGATATTCTAATTGGCCTGGAGCCTAATGACATCTGGGATTTAAGAAGCTAGGTCATTGTTTGAAGTTGATTGTATCAGACGTTAAATGTTTAAGAGTAGTTCAGAAATGGGAGGGATCAGACGGGTGATATGCAAGGCAGACCAAGATGGTTTTTTGAGTGCATGTGCATATATGCCCAGAGTGTGGTAAATAAAGTTGCTGAGCTGCAGGCACAAATTTCCAGATTATAATATATGGTGGCAATAACAGAGACCTGCCTCAAACAAGGGAAGGATTGGCAACTTAATATTCCTGCCTACAAAGTATTCATGTAAGATAGGAAGGCATTGAACAGTGATGAAATACTTGAGGGTTCAAAGACAGAATCTATTTGGTTAGAATTAAGGAACAATAGAGGTCTATTATGCTGCTGGGTGTATATTAAAGGCCACCAAATAGTGGGAAGGAGATAGAGGAGCAAATATGCAGGCAAATTACAGAAAGATACAAGAACTATAGAGTAGTGATAATGGCGGACTTGAATTATCCTTATATAGACGGGAAAAATACTTGTAGGGAAAAGATTACAGTGCTATGGGGAAAGGGCAGGGGATAGAGACTAATTGGATAGCTCTTTCAAAGAGCCAGGACAGGCACGATGGGTCGAATGGTCTCCTTCTGTGCTGTATCATTCTATGATTCGAGATGAAGCCCTACTCGGACATAAATTTAATTTTGAATACACCATCCTTAACTTTTCAATGCCAAGATTACCCTCAGCAACACTGTAATGGTTGCACCTAGTATTGCATAATTCCCTCCCATTTAATGATTTGTTGGTCACTCTTTCCAGCCACAAGCAGACTTGTCTACCTTGCAAAGTCCCCGTCATCACCTGGGTTATTGACAGCGTTTTATCCACTTTAAAGATATAAAAGAAAGAAAGACTTGGAATTATATAGCACCTTTCACAACTACCGGACATCCCAAAGCGCTTTACAGCCAATGAAGTACTTTTGGAGTGTAGTTACTGTTGTAATATAGGAAATACAGCAATCAAATTGCACACAGCAAGCTTCCAAAAACAGCAATGTGATAATGACCCGATAATCTGTTTTTCTTTGTTATGTTAATTGAGGGATAAATATTGGCCAGGACACCAGTGATAACTCCGCTGCTCTTCTTCGAAATTGTTCCATGGGATCTTTTATGTCCACATGAGAGGGCAGATGGGGCCTCGGTTAAATGTCTTTTCTGAAAGACGACACCTCCGACAGTGCAGCACTCCCTCAGCACTGCACTGGAGTGTCAGCCTCGATTTATATGCTCAGGTCCCTGGAGTGGGACTTGAACTCACAACCTTCTACCTTAGAGGCAAGGGTGCTACCCACTGAGCCACGGCTGACACTATAATGCATGATTGTATTCAGAATTTAAACTAATTCATGTGTAATATACTTTAACTAAAGATGTTTCACAGGACTGGAAATTCTTATCCACAAGCATAAAACAAAAGAAGCCCGCTATAATTTCTTTTTTCAAATGGTTCAGTTAAATCACCATGTAAAACATGGATATCAGCAAGTAAAACATGTATATTTAACTGCTCTATGGCCTGTGCAGCAAATCTAGAACAACATCTATACATTATTCTGGTGTCCCATCAAGCCCTGTTCCATGAAATCCCTAGGCACAACTCTACTTTAATGAGAATTATACATAATAGCAGGTAGAGGAAGGCAAACCCTAATAAATAATAAGACCCCAACATTTCTCAGGGTTTTCTATGCACTCTGGCCATTATTGAGGCAAGCTGAGGCTCGGGAAGGTATAAATATGTGTGGGTTCCAGTTATACAGTTATCGTCACCCTGTTTGGGCAGTGCTGGATTTCCTCAAGGAGTGGAGATGGGTACTTCTTACATCTAGCCACTTCACTGGTGATTTCAGGGAAAGAGAAGGGACTGGCAGGATGATGCTAACAAAATTCTCTCTGGTTCAGCTTCTGTGCCCATAATGTGCAGGATGGCTGCATGAACTTAAATAAATGCAATTACAAAGGTATGAAGGCAGAGTTGGCTAAAGTGGACTGGGAAAATAGATTAAAGGGTAAGACAGTAGATGAGCACTGGTAAACATTTAAGGAGATATTTCATAACTCTCAGCAAAAATATATTCCAGTGAGAATGAAAGACTCTAAGAGAAGGATGAACCATCCGTGGCTAACATATGAAGTAAAGGAAAACAAGTGCATACAATGTTGCGAAGAATAGTGGAAGGCCAGAGGATTGGGACATTTTTAGAAACCAGCAAAGGACGACTAAAAAAAAATAAAGAGAGAGAAGGTGGTTTATGAGAGTAAACTAGCAAAAAATATAAAAACAGAGAGTAAGAGCTTCGACAGGTATATAAAATGGAAGAGAATAGCTAAATTAAACGTTGGTCCCTTAGAGGATGAGACTGGGGAATTAATAATGAGAAACATGGAAAAGACAGAGACTTTGGACAAATATTTTGTATTGGTCTTTACAGTAGAAGACACTAAAAACATCTCAAAAATTGATAAAGGGTCGATTGGGAGGGGGCAACCTAAAACAATCACTATCACTAGAGATTAAGTACTAGGCAAACTAATGGGACTAAAGGTGGACAAGTCCCCTGGACCTGATGGCCCGCATCCTAGGGTCTTAAAAGAAGTGGCTGCAGAGATAGTGGATGCATTGGTTGTGATCTACCAAAATTCCCTGGAGGTCGCAGCGGATTGGAAAACCGCAAATATAACGCCCCTATTTAAAAAAGGAGGGAGACATAAAACAGGAAACTATAGACCAGTTAGCCTAACATCTGTCATTGGGAAAATGCTGGAGTCCATTATTAAGGAAGTAATAGCAGGACATTTAGAAAATCATAATACAGTCAAGCAGAGTCAGCAAGGTTTTATGAAAGTGAAATCATGTTTGACAAATTTGCTGGAATTCTTTGAGGATGTAACAAGCAGGGTGGATAAAGGGAAACCAGTAGATAAATAAGAACATAAGAAATAGGAGCAGGAGTAGGCCATTTGGCTCCCCAAGCCTGTTCCGCCATTCAATAAAATCATGGCTGATCTGATCTTGGCCTTAACTCCACTTCACCCCCATTCCCCATTACCCTTGACTCCCTTTTCTTTCAAAAATCTGTGTATCACCACCTTAAATACATTCAATGACCCAGCCTCCACAGCTCTCTAAGGTAATAGATAGACATAAAATCGACATAGATAGGGCAGACAAGAAGGTCTGCTAAAAGATTATGAGCAGCTAGGGGCCAAATTAAAAAGCAGAACCACAAAGGTAATAATCTCTGGATTACTACCCGAGCAACGGGCAAATTTACATAGGTTAAATAAGATCAGAGAGCTAAACTCGTGGCTTAAAGACTGGTGTGGAAGAAATGGGTTTTGGTTCCTGGGGCACTGGCACCAGTACTGGGGTAAGAGGGAGCTGTTCCGTCGGGACGGACTTCACTTGGAATGTGCTGGGGCTAGGGTCCTGGCAAACCGAATAACTAGGTCTGCAGAGAGAGCTTTAAACAAATTAATGGCGGGGAGGGTTCAGATGAGCAGAAACCTAAAAGCTCAAAGAACAAGTTGAAGGCAATAGAGCTGGGTAGCATTGGGGGAAACAAAACTCAGAGCGTGACAGGAAGGAACAGAATCTATAAACATGAGTGCATCAGAAACTGGGGCCATAGCAGGAGAAAATGGTAAGAAAGCACATTTAAAAGCTCTTTATCTGAATGCACGCAGCATTCATACCAGCATTCGGCACAAATAGTTACAAATGAGTAGGATCTGATAGCCATAACAGAGACAGGGTTGCAAGGTGACCAAGACTGGGAACTAACATTCAGGGGTATTTGACAATTCTGACGGACAGACAGAAATGAAAAGAAGGCGAGGTAGCTCTGTTGGTAAAGGATGGAATCACTGCAATAGTGAGAAATGATATTGGCTCAAATGATCAGGATGAAACAGTTTGAGTGGAGATAAGGAATAATAAGAGGAAAAAGTCACTGGTGGGTGTAGTCTATAGGCCCCCTAACAGTAGCAACTTTGTTGATCAGAGTATAAACCAAGAAATTGTGGGGGCTTGTAAAAAGGGAACAGCAATAATAACCTCCATACTGATTGGACAAATCAAATTGGTCAGGGTAGCCTTGAGGAAGAGTTCATAGAGTGCTTAAGGGATGGATTCCTTGAGCAGTATGTAATGGAACCAACCAGGGGGCAGGCTATCTTGGATCTGGTCCTGTATAATGAGACAGGATTAATAAACAATCTCCTAGTAAAGGATCCCCTTGGAACGAGTGATCATAGCATGGTTGAATTTCAAAATCAGATGGAAGGCAAGAAATTTGGATCGCAAACCAGCGTACTAAGTTTAAATAAAGGAGACTACAAAGGTATGAGGGCAGAGTTGGCTAAAGTGGACTGGGAAAATAGATTAAAGTGTAGGATGGTTGATGAACAGTGGCGTATATTTAAGGAGATATTTCCTAACTCTCAAGAAAAATATATTCCAGTGAGGAGGAAAGGGTGTAAAAGAATAGATAGCCATCTGTGGCTAACTAAAGTAATAAAGGATGGTATCCAATTAAAAACAAGGGCATACAAAGTGGCCAAAACTAGTGGGAGGTCAGAAGATTGTGAAGTGTTTAAAAGCCAGCAAAGAGTGACTAAAAAAATGATTAAGAAAGTAAACTAGCACGAAATATAAAAACAGATAGCAAGAATTTCTATAGGTATATAAAAAGGAAAAGAGTGGCTAAAGTAAATGTTGGTCCCTTAGAGGACGAGACCAGGGAACGAGTGATGGGGAACATGGAGATGACAGAAACTCTGAATAAATCATTTGTATCAGTCTTTACGGTAGAGGACACTAAAATTATCCCAACAAGGGATAGTCAAGGGACTAACGTGGGTGGGGGGGAAGGAACTTAACACAATCACAATCACTAAGGAGGTGATACTCAGCAAGATAATGGGACTGAAGGCAAATAAATCCCCTGGACCTGATGGCTTGTATCCTAGGGTCTTAAGAGGAGTAGCAGCAGGGATAGTGGATGCATTGGTTGTAATTTAGCAACATTCCCTGGATTCTGGGGAGGTCCCAGGAGATTGGAAAACTGCAAATGTAATGCCCCTATTTAAAAAAGGAGGCAGACTAAAAGCAGGAAACTAACCAGTTAGCCTAACATCTGTGGTTGGGAAAATGTTGGAGTCTATTATTAAAGAAGCAGTAGCAGGACATTTGGAAAAGCATAATTCAGTCAGGCAGAGTCAGCATGGATTTATGAAGGGGAAGTCATGTTTGACAAATTTGCTGGAATTCTTTGAGGATGTAATGAACAGGGTGGATAAAGGGGAACCAGTGGATGTGGTGTATTTGAATTTCCAGAAGGCATTTGACAATTTGCCACATAAAAGGTTACTGCACAAGAAAAAAGTTCACGGGGTTGGGGGTAATATATTAGCATGGATCGAGGATTGGCTAACTAACAGTAAACAGAGAGTTGGGATAAATGGTTCATTCTCAGGTTGGAAAACTGTGATTAGTGGGGTGCCACAAGGATCAGTGCTGGGACCCCAACTATTTTCAATCTATCATCATCATCACAGGCAGTCCCTTGGGATCGAGGAAGACTTGCTTCCACTCCTGAAGTGAGTTCTTTGGTGGCTGAACAGTCCAATACGAGAGCCACAGACTCTGTCACAGGTGGGACAGATAGTCGTTGAGGGGAGGGGTGGGTGGGACTGGTTTGCCACACGCTCTTTCCGCTGCCTGCGCTTGATTTCTGCATGCTCTCGGCATTGAGACTCGAGGTGCTCAGCACCCTCTCTGATGCACTTCCTCCACTTAGGGCGGTCTTGGGCCAGGGACTTCCAGGTGTCAGTGGGGATGTCGCACGTTATCAGGGAGGCTTTGAGGGTGTCCTTGTAGCGTTTCCGCTGCCCACCTTTGGCTCATTTGCCGTGAAGGAGCTCCGAGTAAAGCACTTGCTTTGGGAGTCTCGTGCCTGGCATGCGGACTATGTGGCCTGCCCAGCAGAGCTGATCGAGTGTGGTCAGTGCTTCAATGCTGGGGATGTTAGCCTGAATGAGGACGCTGATGTTGGTGCGCCTGTCCTCCTAGGGGATTTGTAGGATCTTGCGGAGGCATCATTGGTGATATTTCTCCAACAGCTTGAGGTGTCGACTATACATGGTCCATGTCTCTGAGCCATACAGGAGGGCAAGTATTACTACAGCCCTGTAGACCATGAGCTTGGTGGCAGTTTTGCGGGTCTGGTCTTCAAACACTCTTCCACAGGCGACCGAAGGCTGCACTGGCACACTGGAGGCGGTGTTGGATCTCATTGTCGATAAAAGCAAAGACAGTCATTCGTGGCTTACTAAAGTAATAAAGGATGGTATCCAATTAAAAACAAGGGCATACAAAGTGGCCAATACTAGTGGGAGGACAGGAGATTGGGAAACGTTTAAAAGCCAGCAAAGAATGACTAAAAAAATGATTAAGAAAGGGAAGATAGACTATGAAAGTAAACTTGCACGAAATATAAAAACAGCAAGAATTTCTACAGGTATATAAAAAGGAAAAGAGTGGCTAAAGTAAATGTTGGTCCCTTAGAGGACGAGACCTGGGAATTAGTGATGGGGAACTTGGAGATGTCAGAAACTCTGAATAAATAATTTGTATCAGTCTTTACGGTAGAGGACACTAAAATTATCCCAACAATGGATAGTCAAGAGACTATCGGGGGGTGGGGGGGGGAGGAACTTAACACAATCACAATCACTAAGGAGGTGGTACTCAGTAAGATAATGGGACTGAAGGCTGATAAATCCCCTGGACCTGATGGCTTGTATCCTAGGGTCTTAAGAGAAGTAGTAGCAGGGATAGTGGATGCATTGGTTGTAATTTAGCAAAATTCCCTGGATTCTGGGGAGGTCCCAGGAGATTGGAAAACTGCAAATGTAACACCCCTATTTAAAAAAGGAGGCAGACTAAAAGCAGGAATCTATAACCAGTTAGCCTAACATCTGTCGTTGCGAAAATGTTGGAGTCCATTATTAAAGAAGCAGTAGCAGGACATTTGGAAAAGCATAATTCAGTCAGGCAGAGTCAGCATGGATTTATGAAGGGGAAGTCATGGTTGACAAATTTGCTGGAACTCTTTGAGGATGTAACGAACAGGGTGGATAAAGGGGAACCAGTGAATGTGGTGTATTGGAACTTCCAGAAGGCATTTGACAATTTGCCACATAAAAGGTTACTGCACAAGAAAAAACACAGGGGAAATATATTCGCATGGATAGAGGAATGGCTAACTAACAGAAAACAGAGAGTTGGGATAAATGGTTCTTTCTCAGGTTGGCAACCAGTAACTAGTGGGGTGCCACAGGGATCAGTGCTGGGACCCCAACTATTTACAATCTATATTAACGACTTGGAAGAAAGGGCTGAGTGTAACGTAGCCAAGTTTGCTGATGATACAAAGATGAGAAGAAAAGCAATGTGTGAGGAGGACACAAAAAACCTTCGAAAGGATATAGACAGGCTAAGTGAGTGGGCAAAAATTTTGCAGATGGAGTAAAATTTTGGAAATTGTGAGGTTATGCACTTTGGCAGAAAAAAATCAAAGAGCAAGTTATTATTTGAATGGAGAAAGATTGCAAAGTGCTGCAGTACAGCGGGACCTGGGGGTCCCGGTGCATGAAACACAAAAGGATAGTATGCAGGTACAGCAAGTGATCAGCAAGGCCAATGGAATGTTGGCCTTTATTGCAAAGGGGATGGAGTATAAAAGCAGGAAAGCCTTGCTACAGTTATACAGCGTATTGGTAAGGCCACACCTGGAATACTGTGTACTGTTTTGGTCTCCTTATTAAAGGAGGGATATACTTGCTTTGGAAGCAGTTCAGAGAAGGTTCTCTATTTTGATTCTGGAGATGAGGGGGTTGACTTATGAAGATAGATTGAGTAGGTTGGGCCTATAACTCATTGGAATTCAGAAGAATAAGAGGTGATCTTATCGAAACGTGTAAGATTATAAGGGGGCTTGACAAGGTGGATGCAGAGAGGATGTTTCCACTGATAGGGGAGACTAGAGCTAGGGGCATAATCGTAGAATAAAGGGCCGTCCATTTAATACTGAGATGAGGAGGAATTTCTTCTCTCAGAGGGTTGTAAACCTGTGGAATTTGCTGCCTCAGAGAGCTGTGGAAGCTGGGTCATTGAATAAATTTAAGACAGAGATAGCCAGTTTCTTAACCGATAAGGGAATAAAGGGTTATGGGGAGCAGGCAGGGAAGTGGACCTGAGTCCATGATCAGATCGTATTAAATGGCGGAGCAGGCTCGAGGGGCCATATGGCCTATTCCTGCTCCTATTTCTTATGTGCTTATTTTCTTATATTCTAGCTTAAATACATTCAATGACACAGCCTCCACAGCTCTCTGGAGTAGAGAATTCCAAAGATTCACGACCCTCTGAGGGAAGAAATTCATCCTCATTTCCATATTAAACGGGCGACCCTTTATTCTGAAACTATGCCCCCTAGTTCTAGATTCCCCCACAAGGGGAAACATCCTCTCTGCATCTACCCGTTAAGCCGCTCAGAATCTTATACGTTTCAATAAGATCACTTCTAAATCTTCTAAACTCCAATGAATATAGGCCCAACCTGCTCAACCTTTCTTCATATGACAACGCCTTCTTCTCAGGAATCAACCTTGTGAACCTTCTCTGAACTGCCTTAAAAAAGGAGACCAAAACTGTATGCTGTACTCCAGGTGTGGTCTTACCAAAGCCCTGTACATTTGTAGCAGGACTTCCCTACTTTTATACTCCAGCCCCCTTGCAATAAGGTCAACATTCCATTTGCCTATTGTCGTGTATTTGGATTTCCAGAAGGCATTCGATAAGGTGCCACATAAAAGCTTACTGCACAAGATAAAGTTCACGGAGTTGGGGATAATATATTAACATGGATAGAAGATTGGCTGACTAACAGAAAACAGGAAGTTGGGATAAATGGGTTATTTTCAGGTTGGCAAACTATAACTAGTGGGGTACCTCAGGGATCAGTGCTGGGGTCTCAACTATTTACAATCTATATTAATGACTTGGATGAAGAGACCGAGTGTAATGTAGCCAGATTTGCTGATGATACAAAGATAGGTGGGAAACCAAGTTGTGAGGAGGATGCAAAGAATCTACAGAGGGATATAGATAGGATAAGTGAGAGGGCAAAAAATTGGATCGATGGGGTATAATGTGGGAAAAAGTATGGTTATCTACTTTGGTAGGAAAAATAAAAAAGCAAATTATAATTTAATTTGGGAGAGATTACAATGTGCTGAGGTAGAGAGGGATCTGGGGATCCTTGTACATGAAACACAAAAAGTTAGCAGGTACAGCAAGTAATTAGGAAGGCACGTGGAATGTTAGCCTTTATTGCAAGGGAGATGGAGTAGAAAAGTAGGGAAGTCTTGCTACAATTGTACAGGGCGTTGGTGAGACCACACTTGGAGTACTGCGTACAGTTTTGGTCTCCTTATTTAAGGAGGATTATACTTGCAATGGAGGAAGT
The DNA here is from genome assembly GCF_044704955.1 of Pristiophorus japonicus. Taxonomy (NCBI): domain Eukaryota; kingdom Metazoa; phylum Chordata; class Chondrichthyes; family Pristiophoridae; genus Pristiophorus; species Pristiophorus japonicus. The sequence goes on from NC_091991.1 coordinate 122,563,029, forward strand.
TCAGAGAAGGTTCATGAGGTTGATTCCTGAGTTGAAGGGGCTCTCGTATGAGTAAAGTTTGAGCAGGTTGGGCCTATACTCATTGGAGTTTAGAAGAATGAGAGGTGATCTTATTGAAATGTATAAGATTCTGAGGCGGCTTGACAATGTAGATGCAGAGAGGATGTTTGCCCTCTTTGGAATCTAGAACTAGGGGGCATAATTTCAGAATAAAGGGTTGCCTTTTTAAAATGGAAATGAGGAGGAAGTTTTTCTCTCAGAGCGTCATGAATCTTTGGAATTTTCCACCTTAGAGAGCTGTGGATGCTGGGTCATTGAATATATTTAAGATGGAGATAGACAGATTTTTGAATGATAAAGGAGTCAAGGGTTATGGGGAGCGGGCAAAGAAGTGGAATTGAGGCCCAGATCAGATCAGCCATGATCATATTGAATGGCGGAGCAGGCCCGAGCGGCCAAATGGCCTACTCCTGCCCCTATTTCTTATTTTCTTATGAAACAGGGAAACAGTGCTTGCCAGGACTGCAATCTGGCAGTAGGGGGACCTACTGCATATTGAAAGGCTGGTCACATTTCCTCAAAACGACCTATCTTTTTTGCATTGTCTCCATCGCTGAAGTGATAAATCAATCCAAATGAAGGTACCTACTTTGGGGTAAAAAAGAATTCTTCATCCAAACTTGGAATTCCTGATCAGCAGCTTATCTAGCTGGGTCACCATTGGCTTAGACACTCACCCATGAGCCCAGACATTCACATGGGTTCAGAGTGCCTGGGGCCAGTTGATGAAATTCTGCTCCACCGTGGTTACTGAGGTGGAGAGGAACTGACTGACTCTGGGGCTCTAGGGTTGAAAAAGCTTCAGTTTTGGCATAAGCAGAGCACAGTGAATTTGTGAGTGGCCCAAACAAGACAAAATGGAGATAAAATTGATCTTTGGCATTAATGCACGATGGGCGATAATGAATCAGTCACCCGTTTTACATCCCGCCCGATTTTTTTTACATTGACTTCAATGTGCGAAATGCGCTGCCGATTTGTTATCATCTGTTTTTCCCTAGCACTCAAGACCAATTTCACCTCCAATATCATTAAAATGGCAAATCAGATATAACAATAAATAACAGATACAAACTGGACGCAATAACAACCAATAAGTCAAAATCTGACACATTAACAGCCAACAAATCCAGACTTTACATTTTCACATCCAACATAGCCAAGTTAGATAGAACAATAGCCAACAGAACCGAATCGGGCATGATAATAACCAACACAATTTTTGTGTGATACTACTAAAAAGATCACTTAAACTGCCGATCAACCATACAGACAGAAGTATTTAGCTGGCTGATGGAAAAAGTATTTACCACTTTCATTGCAGTCAGCTATGAAATCTTGGGTAAGATTGCAACCAAAGTCAACCGTGAGGAAAAGGACAGGTAATGATGATTTGCTAAAGTTTCCTTGGAGATGCAGGTTTTATTATTCATATATGCATAGCAAACCACTTTCCTCTGACAGATGCTTTAGACAATGATTCTTTAAAAGAAAAAGATGCACCACCCTATTCGCCTGAAAGCTAAGCTTCAAGTGCAGATGTGTTCATAATAATCTTAAACCCGACATAAAGTTTCCCTGGGGAACTGATAACAGGATAAACTAGAACAAGCTTCAAGACAGTGAAACCCCCTCCACATACATCAAGCTTTCGGTGCACTCAAATCAATCACACACAACCTGCACCATTAAACCTGAGTCAATGTATGACTATCAAATCATCTTGGTAGGTCATCACAATAAGGAGCCATTCAGAATTTTTATGATGTTACTAAAAAGGAATAGCCTTTTACTTCGACAATAGCAAAGGTATACTAGAATGAAAGATGAAAACAGAGACACACATGGACACGAGTCAACCTTCGCTGGCATTGCACGTGGGAAGTTAAGACCGAAGCCCGAATATCCTCACTGCTGTTCCCACTCTGCCACAAGGAGCAGTTGAAATTTGCCATAAAACAAGATTACAATTTTTATTTACTTAACTAATATACTTCAAATAAGGATGTTTGATTTCCATTTTCTAATTCAACTTAGACAATGTTCCAAATGAGGAAAAAAGGAGAGATTATCATTTTTCATTTGCAAGAATATTTTTAAGTTTTTTGGCAAATGTACGTTAATGTGGTTTTTGAAGCAATGTAGCCAATTGATAAACTTTTACTCAAGATAATACAGAATCATGCCACAGAAACAGTTAAGGAGTTGGGATATTGATCCGGTCATTGAGTTAATGTATGAAGAATGCTGGGCATATCTAGCTGATACTGGGTATGTAGCATAATCAAATCAAATGGTTCAGTTTTATTTATTGGGAAACTTAGGTGAAAGGGCCAAGGCCCTTAGCACAAACACCAGCAACTTGGAGTCAGAGAGATGAGGTAAGAAAAGAATCACTGTTTAGGTCACAACAAACTTTATAGGCCGAGAGATTCTGCTACTGTGCTCGCTGACTTACATTGGCAACACATCAATTTTAAAATTCTCTTCGTGTTTTCAAATCTCTCCATGGCCTCGCCCCTCCCTATCTCTGTAATCTCCTCCAGCCCCACAACCCCCCGACATATCTGCGCTCCTCCGAATTCTAGCCTCTTGCACATCTCTGATTTCAACCGCTCCACCATTGGCGGCTGTGCCTTCAGCTGCCGAGGCCCCAAGCTTTGGAATCCCCTCCCTAAACACTTCCTCCTCCCAGCTCTCTTTCATCTTTTAAGGCGCTCCTTAAAACATACAGCTTTGCCCAAGTTTTTGGTCATCTGCCCTAATATCCGCTTGGTGCCAAATTTTGTTTGATAATGGTCCTATGAAGCACTTTGGGATGTTTTCTTACATTAAAGGTGCTGTATAAAGGCAAGTTGTTTGTTTGTGCTGATTTTACCAGTGCAATTCACCTGAAATTGGCCAAAGCAGCATAAATGATCAACGAATTTTAAGCTCAAGTTACATTGAGCATAAATGGAGTTTCCGTCATCTTTAACGCTTGTTTAAAAACATTACGCTGGAAGCCGGCTCCGCCCACAATATTGGTCATGACCGCAGATCGATATGATGAGCATGGCGAGTTTCTGCTGACTGTAGCCGTTCAGCCATGAACTCATTGAATGGCGGTGCAGGCTCGAAGGGCCGAATGACCTACTCCTGCGCCTATTTTCTACGTTTCTATGTTCACGACTGCTTGACGAGGCGCTTCAAATTAAGTTGTTGTGTTAGGCACGAAGGCACTCGTAAGTACGCTCTGAAAGTTTCAAAGTATTAAAAAATATTTGAATTTACTTAGAAACTGACTAATGTGCAGCAATGAAACTAGTAAATGCTTCAGTATAGGTTTTTTTAAAGTCATTTTCAGTGATTTAATATCAGGTTACTCACAGGTGATGAACTCGACACTCTTATTAAAAATGCTTATTTTTTGTGAAAAACCCATTAATCAGCTGTAGTAATGAAACTGCACCAGGCTACCACTTTTAAACACATCAATGCATATATTTTAATATGCATTGATGTATTTAGAGAAAACAATGAACAGTTACATTCAATTACACAGCCCGAATGCACTGGTTCATGGCAGATTTTACATATGTGATTATGCAAATGGGTTTGTGTGGAAACTTGAACCATACACTTTGGAAAACCAACGCAATTTTGAGCGTAATTTGCACCCGGATTGTCGAATGCGTCCAAAGCAGAAACTCTACCCCAAGATTTCAAAAACCTGTAGATGACAGGAGGAAGAGAAACCCAAGGGTGCTAAGGAGTTCCATGGTTTGTTCTGATCCTGCGAAAACTTGGTCTGGAGTACAGAAGAATACTGGGATTAATACCCTGACAAGATTATTCATCAAGGTAACCAGATCATAGAATCAAAGAATCATAGACTAGTACAGCACAGTCAGAGGCTATTCAGCTCATTGAGTCCACACCAGCTCTTTCGAAGAGCAATCCAGTTAGTCCCACTCACCTGTTCTTTCCTCATATCCTTGCAATTCTTTTTCCTTCAAGTATTTATCCACTTCCCCTTTGAAAACTACTATTGAATCTGTATCCACCACGCTATCAGGCAGTGCATCCCAAATCCTAATCACGTGTTACAACGTAAAAAAGAGTTTTTCCTCATGTTGCCTCTGGTTTGTTTGCCAATCACCTTAAATCTGTGCCCTCGGGTTATTGACCCTGCAGCCATTGGAAACAGTTCTTTGTTATTTACTCGGTCTAAATTCTTCAAAATTTTAAACACCTCGATCAAATCTCCTCTTAGCCTTCTCTGCTCCAGGGCGAACAACCACAGCTTCTCCAGTCTATCCACGTAACTAATCCCTCATCCCTGGAACCATTCTAGTGAATCTCTTCTGTACCCACTGTAAAGCCTTCATGTCCTTCCTAAATGTACTGTATGGTATGGAACTGAGTCCTACAAGTGCAGAAGGATCCCAGATCCGATCCCTGGTCTGTGCTGATCTCACAGTTCAGCAGTTGCTTTTTCATAATCTGGTTCAGTGCCCCTGGGCTACAGAATATGAAAAGAAATTAGTTAGGTTCCTGCTCTTGATTTCTTTCCAGTTCGCACCCCCTCTCTCTAGCCTCTATCATAGTGCACTGAAGAGCCAGCCTTGGTTATGTGCTAAGGATTTCAGCATATTCCAGGCTGACACTCCAGTATCGTACCAAGGGAGGGTCAGTATTTCAGACTCAGACATTAAACTAACCCCCCCCCACCTCTACCTTCTCGGGTGGATGTAAAAGTTTCCAGTGCATGTGCTGAACCCCAGAACTTGCAATCTATCAAGGATCCCAAAGTCCCAGACGATTCCTTAACCTATAGTTTAACTCCTCATCAAGGAACTGTCTGGAGTTTAGCACCCAGTTTTGATGCCTACATTTAGCTCATCAAACAATCTTACATCAAGCAGTTTGGATTGTATTAACGTTTACACTATCAACCTTCCAGCAGAATCCATGTAAAATAATGAATGAAAAAATTAACCCTTTCTTGCCCATTATCAAAAAAGTCAGATAACAAAGTCATGAACTAACATTGTGTATTAATCTTAGGATAATTAGGCTCAATTTTCCCCAATGCCATTTTTTGGTGTATTTGAAGAGTTACACCTGTTTTTTTTAAGCCTGACTATGCCAAAAAAAGTTGAAAATGTCCCTGTTTTAACTTGTGAAGCACACATTGTCCTTAAGCTCTGTGGGTGGAGCCTAAGATCTGCGCCAAAAAGATCGGGTTGCCAGGGTAATGAGGGACACATGTGGGCTGAGGTTGGAAAGTGAAACACACAAGACATTCGGGCCAGCTTACAGCAACCTGCACAAGGACCTTGCACATTGCAGCTATTTAAGGCAACCGCTTACCACCATGAAAATATTAAAGAGTCTTGGTGCCAAAAGTCTATCCCGCCCCCCCTCCCTCACCGGTGCCCGGTGCCACTTCTAACCTAGGCCGAAAGGCCTCCCTCACCTGCCAGTGCCGCTCCTAGCCCAGGCCAAAAGACTTCCCCCCCCCCCCAGAGATGGTGCTGCTTCTAGCCAAGCCGAATGGCCTCTCTCCCCTGCTAGTGCTGCTCTGAGCTCAGGCCGAACGGTCTCCCTCCCCCAGAGCCAATGCCGCTCCTAGCCAACGCCGAATGCCTCCCCCTCTCTGCCACTGCTGTCCCGGCCGTGGAACTGGATCTTCTGCACTGATTCTCTGACCTGCGCTGATTTTGTTAACTGTCCAGAAGGTTTTTCAGAGCAGTCATAAACGCCTTAAAAAAAATCCTGGCCAAACTTGTTTAAATGGCCAGAATCGGCGCTGGTGGCAGGTCACACCCCCAATGAGGTAAAACAATCGTAACCTAAAAAAAAAATCATACCTAAGTGAATTACGCTGGTGCAGAAACTTTGGGAAAACTTGGAGATTTTAATTTACTCCAAAAAGAACAGTGCCGCCAAAAGAACGGTGCAGATAATTGGGGAAAATTGAGCCCATAGTTTGCACCATTTAAACTTAAACATTGAACATGCAAATAATTAGAAGGTAAAGTTAATTGACGAAATAAATAACAGAAGTTAGAAAGATTATTTCATAGTCATTATTGCTGATTAGAAATTTACAGTTAAGATCAATGTTTGAGATTAATATAAATTGGTGAGAGTGATTTAGGTTTAAACTTCCTTGATCGATGACAATTTCACACTCTCAGATAGATTAAAATCTATTACTCAGGGCGGCAGGCATGCAGATGGAGACAAGCAGCCATATAGGTTCTTTGCACCAAGCTCAGTAATATCAAAGTCTGCCTTATTATCTCTTTGGATTTGGTCCCTCTAATTTCTCAGAACGCACAGGTGACAAATTGAATGATTTCCAGAGTTTTTCGGATACAAGGGCACATATCTTGCTATGGTCCAGATAAGAATTTAATATACAAACATACAAACAATGACAGACAGGTAAAGGCTATCTGGTCTATCGAGCCCGTCCCGCACAATTTCGATACCTTGTGTCCCAGGGGTTCGGGGAGTTCGGGAGTTGAGGAGGCGGGAGTTGGAGCGGCAGCGGCCTATAAAGGCCCAGCAGTTAGGGGAGATCGTGAGTCGTGGAGGCGTGCTGGTGCAGCTGCAGCAGGGGCAAAAGGCAACAAAGAAGTAGATAAAAATCGAAAGGTGACATCACAGCCAAGGGGGTAAGTGATTGGCTGGTGATTGCTGAGTAGTTTTTCTTTTCTTCATCAGTAAGTAACGTTTTAGCATTGTTGTTGCCAAATTAAGCTAATCTAAGGGTTAAGTTATGGCAGGAGAGCTCGGGCACATGTTATGCTCCTCCTGTAATATGTGGGAAGTCAGGGACGCTTCCGGTGTCCATGACGACTACATTGCGGGAAGTGTGTCCGCCTGCAGCTCCTAACAGACCGCTTTGTGGCACTGGAGCTGCGGGTGGACTCACTCTGGAGCATCCACGATGCTGAGGTTGACGTGAATAGCACGTTTAGTGAGTTGGTCTTACCGCAGGTAAAGGGTACACAGCCAGATAGGGAATGGGTGACCAACAGGAAGAGCAGTGCAAGGAAGTTAGTGCAGGGGTCCTCTGTGGTCATCCCACTGCAAAACAGATACACCGCTTTGGGTACTGTTGGGGGGGATGACTCATCAGGGGAGGGCAGCAACAGCCAAGTTCATGGCACCGTGGGTGGCTCTGCTACACAGGAGGGCAAGAAAAAGATTGGGAGAGCTACAGTGATAGGGGATTCAGTTGTAAGGGGAATAGATAGACATTTCTGCGGCCGCAACTGAGACTCCAGGATTGGATGTTGCTCCCTGGTGCAAGGGTCAAGGATGTCTCGGAGCGGGTGCAGGACATTCTGAAAAGGGAGGGTGAACAGCCAGTTGTCGTGGTGCATATAGGTACCAACGATATAGGTAAAAAACGGGATGAGGTCCTACGAGACAGATTTAGGGAGCTAGGAGCTAAATTAAAAAGAAGGACCTCAAAAGTAGTAATCTCAGGATTGCTACCAGTGCCACGTGCTAGTCAGAGTAGGAATCGTAGGATAGCTCAGATGAATACGTGGCTTGAGGAGTGGTGCAGAAGGGAGTGATTCAAATTCCTGGGGCATTGGAACCGGTTCTGGGGGAGGTGGGACCAGTGCAAACTGGATGGTCTGCACCTGAGCAGGACCGAAACCAATGTCCTAGGGGGAGTGTTTGCTAGTGCTGTTGGGGAGGAATTAAACTAATATGACAGGGGGATTGGAACCTATGCAGGGAGACAGAGGGAAATTAAATGGAGGCAGAAGCAAAAGATAGAAAGAAGAAAAGTAAAAGTGGAGGGCAGAGAAACCTAAGGCAAAAAGAAAAAAGGGCCACATTACAGCAAAATTCTAAAGGGGCAAAGTGTGTTAAAAAGACAAGCCTGAAGGCTCTATGCCTCAATGCGAGGAGTATTCGTAATAAGGTGGACGAATTAACTGCACAGAAAGCAGTTAACGGATATGATGTAATTGGCATCACGGAGACATGGCTCCAGGGTGACCGAGACTGGGAACTCAACATCCAGGGGTATTCAACATTTAGGAAGGATAGATAGAAAAGAAAAGGAGGTGGGGTGGCATTGCTGGCTAAAGAGGAAATTAATGCAATAGTAAGGAAGGACATTAGCTTGGATGATGTGGAATCGTTATGGGTGGAGCTGCGGAATACCAAAGGGCAGAAAACGCTAGTGGGAGTTGTGTACAGACCACCAAACAGTAGTAGTGAGGTTGGGGACGACATCAAACAAGAAATGAGGGATGCTTGCAATAAAGGTACAGCAGTTATCATGGGTGATTTTAATCTACACATTGATTGCAATGCGATGGAAGAGGATTTCCTGGAGTGTATTAGGGATGGTTTTCTAGATCAATATGTCAAGGAACCAAATAGGGAGCTAGCCATCCTAGACTGGGTGATGTGTAATGAGAAAGGACTAATTAGCAATCTTGTTGTGCGAGGCCCCTTGGGGAAAAGTGACCATAACATGGCAGAATTCTTTATTAAGATGGAGAGTGGTACAGTTAATTCAGAGACTAGGGTCCTGAACTTGGGGAAAGGTAACTTCGATGGTATGAGACGTGAATTGGCTAGAAGAGACTGGCGAGTGATACTTAAAGGGTTGACGGTGGATAGGCAATGGCAAACATTTAAAGATCACATGGATGAACTTCAGCAATTGTACATCCCTGTCTGGAGTAAAAATATAACGGGGAAGGTGGCTCAACTCTGGCTAACAAGGGAAATTAAGGATTGTGTTAAATCCAAGGAAGAAGCATATAAACTGGCCAGAAAAAGCAACAAACCTGAGGACTGGGAGAAATTTAGAATTCAGCAGAGGAGGACAAAGCGTTTAATTAAGAGGGGGAAAATAGAGTACGAGAAGAAGCTTGCCGGGAACATAAAGACTGACTGCAAAAGCTGCTATACATATGTGAAGAGAAAAAGATTAGTGAAGACAAATGTAAGTCCCTTGCAGTCGGATTCAGATGAATTTATAATGGGGAACAAAGAAATGGCAGACTAATTGAACAAATACTTGGTTCTGTCTTCACGAAGGAGGACACAAATAACCTTCCGGAAGTAGTAGGGGACCGAGGATCTTGTGAGAAGGAGGAACTGAAGGATATCCTTATTAGGTGGGAAATTGTGTTAGGGAAATTGATGGGATTGAAGGCCGATAAATCCCCGGGGCCTGATAGTCTGCATCCCACAGTACTTAAGGAAGTGGCACTAGAAATAGTGGATGCATTGGTGATAATTTTCCAACACTCTATCGACTCTGGATCAGTTCCTATGGACTGGAGGGTAGCTAATTTAACACCACTTTTTAAGAAGGGAGGGAGAGATAAAGCGATTAATTATCGACTGGTTAGCCTGACATCAGTATTGGGGAAAATGTTGGAATCAATTATTAAAGATGAAATAGCGGCACATTTGGAAAGCAGTGACAGGATAGGTCTGTGATTATGAAGAGGAAATCATGCTTGACAAATTTTCTGGAATTTTTTGAGGATGTAACTAGTAGAGTGGACAAGGGAGAACCAGTGGATGTAGTGTATTTGGACATTCAAAAGTCTTTTGACAAGGCCCCACACAAGAGATTGTTGTGCAAAATCAAAGCACATGGTATTGGGGGTAATATACTGACGTGGATAGAGAACTGGTTGGCAGACAGGAAGCAGAGAGTTGGGATAAACGGGTCCTTTTCAGAATGGCAGGCAGTGACTAGTGGAGTGCCGCAGGGCTCAGTGCTAGGACCCCAGCTCTTTACCATATACAGTAATGATTTAGATAAGGAATTGAGTGTAATATCTCCAAGTTTGCAGATGACACTAAATCAGGTGGCAGTGTGAGCTGTGAGGGGGATGCTAAGATGCTGCCGGGTGACTTGGACAGGTTAAGTGAGTGGACAAATGCATGGCAGATGCAGTATAATGTGGATAAAGGTGAGGTTTTCCCATTTGGGGGCAAAAATGCGAAGACAGAATATTATCTGAATGGTGGCAGATTAGGAAAAGGGGAGGTGCAACGAGACCTGGGTGTCATAGTTCATCAGTCATTGAAAGTTGGCATTCAGAAACAGCAGGCGGTGAAGAAGGCAAATGGTATGTTGGCCTTCATAGTTAGGGGATTTGAGTATAGGAGCAGGGAGGTCTTACTGCAATTGTACAGGGCCTTGGTGAGGCCTCACCTAGAATATTGTGTTCAGTTTTGGTCTCCTAATCTGAGGAAGGACGTTTTTGCTATTGAGGGAGTGCAGCGAAAGTTCACCAGACTGATTCCCGGGATGGCTGGACTGACATATGAGGAGAGACTGGATCAATTGGGCCTTTATACATTGGAGTTTAGAAGGACGAGAGGGGATCACATAGAAACATGTAAGATTCTGACAGGACGGGACAGATTAGATGTGGGTAGAATGTTCCCGATGTTGGGGAAGTCCAGAACCAGGGGATATAGTCTTAGGATAAGGGGTAGGCCATTTGGGAGATGAGGAGAAACTTCGTCACTCAGAGAGTTGTTAACCTATGGAATTCCCTACCGCAGAGAGTTGTTGATGCCAGTTCATTGTATACATTCAAGAGGGATTTAGATATGGCCCTTACGGTTAAGGGGATTAAGGGGTATGGAGAGAAAGCAGGAAAGGGGTACTGAGGTGAATGATTAGCCATGATCTTATTGAATGGTGGTGCAGGCTCGAAGGGCTGAATGGCCTACTCCTGCACCTATTTTCTATGTTTCTATGTTTCTATATTTCTATCACAACTTATACACTCCCACCCCACCCGAAACCATGCTGTGATCTCCTGGGAGAGGCAAAAAACAGATAAAAAAACCCAGGCCAATTTGGGAAAAGAAAATCTGGGAAATTCCTCTCCGACCCATCAAGGCGATCGAAACTAATCCAGGAGGTCACTCCGGCCCTGAATTCCCTGCAGTAACTACCTTCTGTAAGAGACGATCTCCGCCGCAGCCAGAAACAATTTCAAGCTTTCGTTTGAAGGAATTCAGCGAGTCTGCATCCATCATATGAAATGGCAGCTTGTTCCAGAAGTCTACTATTCTCTGGGGAAAAAAAACACCTCCTGATATCTAACCTAGGTCTAGCCCTATATAACTTAAATTTGTGCCCCCTGGTCCTGCCTAACCTATTTAATTGAAATAAACTATTTGCTGGTACACCGTCTATTCCCTTCATTATCATAAACATCAATTAGACCCACCCTAAGTCTACTCTAAGGTATGGAGTCCCAACTCTCTTAGCCAATCTTGATAACTAAGATACTTTAGACTTGGAATCAGTCTAGTGGCCATCTTCCGCACCCTTTCCAGAGCCTTGATATCACCCAGCATGTGAGGAGACCAAAACTGGACACAGTATTCTAAGTGCACCCTGACTAAGACCTTGTACAAGGAAGACCAGTACGCTTCGTCTTATACTCAATTGTCCTATGGATACACCCAACACCCTCTTTGCTCTAGCTATCGCTGCACGGCATTGCTCATGTAACTTTAAGAATGTGCACTAGAATTCCCAAATCTCATTCTATCTCCACCATCTTTAATGCCTTTCCCTGGAGGGTGTAAGATTGTTGAGCATTTACCCTGCCCACATGCATAACACTGCACTTATCTAAGTTATACATCATTTTCCAGTCATGAGCCCAGTCTCCCAACACATTAAGATCTGCCTGAAGCAGCCGAGCCTCTTCATCACTCGCACATATCTTGGTATCATCTGCAAATTTACAAATTGTGTCCCCAATCCAAAATCCAGATCATTAATAAAAATAGTAAAAAGCAACGGTCCCAACACTGATCCCTGCGGGTCACCACTGGTGACCGATCTCCAAACAGATCCAAATCCATCTATAACTACTCTTTGCCTGCGTCCTGCCAGCCAATTCTGTATCCAGCTCAATATATTTCACTAATACCAGGGGCTCCGATCTTATAGAGAAACCTCTTATGCGGTATTTTGTCCAAAGCTTTTTGGAAATCTAAGTAGAAAATGCCTACTGGGCTTCCTTCACCAACCAACTTCGGAACTTCTTCAAAAAATACACTTAGATTTGTGAGACATGACCTCTTTTTTGTGAAGTTATGTTGGGTGTCTCTAATATGTCCCTCTCTATCCAAGTATTCATATATTGCATCCCTTATGATTCCTTCATGCAGCTTACCTATTACTGATGTTAAACTGATGGACCTATAGTTACCCGGGTCTGTCTTGTCACCTTTTTTAAAATGGGGACTGAATTAGCCTCTTTCCAATCTGTAGGAACCATTCCAGAGTGCAGTGAGCTATTAAACATACAGGCCATGGGCTCACACAGCACATGTCCCATCTCCTGGAGGGCCCTCGCACAGCACATGTCCCATCTCCCGGAGGATCCTCACACAGCACATGTCCCATCTCCCGGAGGACCCTCATACAGCACATGTCCCATCTCCCGGAGGACCCTCGCACAGCACATGTCCCATCTCCCGGGGGACCCTCACACAGCACATGTCCCATTTCCTGGAGGACCCTCGCACAGCACATGTCCCATCTCCCGGAGGACCCTCACACAGCACATGTCCCATCTCCCGGAGGACCTTCACACAGCACATGTCCCATCTCCCGGAGGACTCTCGCACAGCACATGTCCCATCTCTCAGAGGACCCTCGGGTGGATATCATCCGGCTCGGCTGCTCTATCTATTTTCAAGTTCTAAACTCTTTCTAAAACAATATGTTAATGTTACTAACAAAATTAATATTATTAAATTCTAATATTTGAGCAACTTCTTCAAGGATGAAAACTGATGCTAAATACATATTTAATATTTCCGCCACTTAGTGAGTTCTTTGTACACCCTTCAGTGGCCCAATACAGTCTTTGATAGTTCTCTGACTCTTCACATAACTAAAAAAGCTCTGCCTTTTGTATATGCAGATTATGGATGTACTCTATGTGTAGTCACTGTGTGATTGCATAAGATGGAGACTTGTTTACCTAATATACTTTCAATAAGGTTTGCACTGTGTACATACATGCTGGCACCACTAGAGGGCTCAACTGGTGGAGACCAGGGGTTTCCTGCCCTGATGGCAGGGCCCTGTATAAAAGGCTGCACACCATGCTTGTACAGCACTCTCGAGTTTGGAATAAAGAACCAAGGTCACGACAGTTTGAGTATAACACATTGCCTCATGGAATCATTCATAAGTACATTACAGACTTAACACTTCCCATTACGACAATCTTTTTTTCCATTAACCTTTTTGCTGATCTAATATCAACCTTTGTTTTCTTTAATTGTTCCTTGTAGTCAACCCTGTTTATTTGAGTATTCAATGTTTTTAATTTATAGAAACATTTCTGTTTACATCTTATTTGTCTTTGTACAGAGCCAGTCAGCCACCTTGGCTTTTTCTTACCACATTTCCTTCTTTTGGTTTTGGGTACATGTTTGTCTGCCACATTTTTAATCTTGTTCTTAAAAACTTTCCATTTATATTCAACATCAGTCTCATCACCACCGAGGAGGGCTAGCCAATTTACCCGTTCCAAGTCATCTGCCATTTTGGAGAAGTTGGCTCTCTGAAATCCGGTACGAGTTGCAGGATCTCAGTACCTTTAGTTCTACTAGCCAATTGTTGCCCACATGGAGGCCTGATACGAGGTCAGGCTCACCAGTAAATACCAGATCCAATATCTGATTATCCATCACTTCATTAACATATTGAATTAGGAAACAGTTTTGTATATTTTAAATAAATCTTTCAGCTGCACTTCCCACCACAACAGCAGGTAAACCATTGTGCCACTGAATGCCAGGAAAATTAAAATCACCCACCAGACAACGATGGCATTTTATATTAAAAGCATCAGTGATCAGTGTTTCCATTATAACTCATCACGTTCAAGTATCTGGCCTGTAACAATTTCCGATAATTAATATCTGTCCGATAAGGATTTGAGTATATATGCAATTGCAGCAAACAAAATATATGTTTATATTAAAATTTATGTCTGATAGATTCCAGAACCGGTTCTGGTACTGCAGAATACTCGGAAATGAAATAGATCTAGGTACCTAAATTTAAAAGTAGATGCTTTATAACAAGCCCTCTTTAGCATATAGACCTTACTTTGTCCAGTTCCTCAATAAAAAGAATAATTCATTCAATGCATCAAGAAACGAAGCACAATATTGTAAGGCCAGATTTTGCTCTCAAAATAACAGTGAGGCTAATGGTGCTTACCATTATTTATGTACAAATGGTACAGCAACTTCAGGCGTGGGCAGATGAAACTCAACTATCCAAAAGTTACTATCCGAGTTGCACCGCTCCGCCATTAGCTTTGCGAACATGGCATCTTGCTTTCTGTCTCACCATTGAGTTGCATTGAATGGCGTGAAAGACTAGTCTTGTCCATTCCAATCTAAGTGTTCATTACTGGCAATCAACCTTACTGGTATTGAAAATGAACTATTACAAGTGTGGAATCTCATTTCATCAGGTTTTGATTATTATTATGGAGATTTAAAACATGTAAAATATAAAATTATTTTTCCTTCCTTTCTCTTTGTTCTCTGATTCTTAATCCAATCTTTTTTCCCTCTCCTTATTCCTCTTTCTGTACCTGATTTGACGTTGAATTCACCCTCTCTAATTTACACTTCCTTCTCAGTCCTTGCGCTGTTTATTTCACAATCCTTCAGTCTGATTGGTTAAGGAGATACCCAGTTGCTTGGCCTGCTCACTCAGGTCCCAGATACCTAGTTTCCCTCGCTGCGCCATTATCAGCTCGCACTTTCAGCAACTTTCATCACAAAAAAATTTACAACCTAAACATGCAAGGGCAAGCCTAACTAACGGCAGCCACTGTTAGATGCCCTGCTGCAGCAAAATGTGGCCCATTGAATAAATGAAACAGCCAATACTTGACCTCAGAAACTGCACACTGGAATTTGAATATTTTTCTTCCTTGGAAGAGATTTGTTATTTAAAGGGGCTGATTTTCATCAAGGCCTCCGCCTGCCCAAGTGCCATCCAAAGTGCCGCCGATGGCCGCCGAGGTATCGGATGGTACTTTGGACAGGATATTCATGAAGAAGGTCCCTCGGAAGTCGGCGGGTGGCAAATGGACGACATACGGCGCCAATCTGGCAGCGGGTGGGAGGTCTCATTCTCGGCAGCAGAGATGCTTGCCACTCAATTGCTGCCGAGGATGGAGTTGGGCCCACGGAGGGTCGAAGAGCTGGAAAAAAAAAATCACCAATAAAATTGTTTAAAACGATCGGAAGATCTCCAGGGGACTCCATGCAGGTAAATCGCTCTTGAAAAAAAAAATTTAAAGTGTTCACTTACCATTCTTTCAAGTTCTTCCTACTTACCGTCGGGGACAGATCAGCCTCCAGCCAGCGGCCCACCCTCGTTCTGCCACCAAGTCCCACCGACCCCCGCCCGCAGGAATCTGGGAGCCTTGGTGGGCAGGAGCTCAGTTGCGCCACTCGACCATCCGCTGATGTCAACAAACGGTTCCTGGCGGCTCTCCCCTCCTGCCCGCTCCAGGCCACCTTGAAAGTGGCACTGAGCAGATCGTCGGCGGGAGTGGGCGGCAGCGACAGTGATTGATGAATTTCAGCATGGAGTTCAGCAGTTTTATTTTCCTTTAGTTCAGCTTTATTAAACAAATATGAATATTATGTGAATGAAAATAAGCATTTAGAACTCATAACTGGAATGACAGCAAAACAAATTGCAGCACCAGTGATGTAACATTACCATTGAGATACATTCTCCAGTTGTGATACTCGTACTGTGCTAACAAATGTGATGCAACTCTGCACTCAATTCCAAGTTACCAATCATCAAGATCCACGTCCATATCTTGGGAGCCTCTTATCAACAAAGGCAGACATTGATGCGGAGATTCAGCATCGCCTCCAGTGCGCCAGCGCAGCCTTCGGCCGCCTGCGGAAAAGAGTGTTTGAAGACCATGCCCTCAAATCTACCACCAAACTCATGGGCTACAGGGCTGTAGTAATACCCGCCCTCCTGTATGGGTCTGAGGCATGGACGATGTACAGAAAGCACCTCAAGTCGCTGGAGATATGCCACTAACGATGTCTCCCGCAAGATCCTGCAAATCTCCTGGGAGGACAGGCGCACCAGCATCAGTGTCCTCGACCAGGCTAACATCCCCAGTATTGAAGCACTGACCACACTCAATCAGCTTCACTGAGCAGGCCACATAGTTCGCATGCCAGATATGAGACTCCCAAAGCAAATGCTTTATGCGGATCTCCTTCATGGTAAATGAGCCAAAGGAGAGGACAGCAGAAACGTTATAACGACACCCTCAAAGCCTCCCTGGTAAAGTGCAACACCACCACCTGGGAGACCCTGGCCGCAGACTGCCCGAGGTGGAGAAATTTCATCCGGGAGGGCGTTGAGCTCTTTGAGTCTCGACGCAAGGAGCATGAAGAGGCCAGGCGCAGGCAGCGGAAGGAGCATGTGGCAAACCAGCCCTACCGACCCCTTCCCTCGAAGAATGTCTGTCCCACCTGTAACAGGGTCTGTGGCTCTCGTATCAGACTGTTCAGCCGTCAAAGAACTCTCTTTGGGAGCAGAAGCGAGTCTTCCTCGATTCCGAGGGACTGCCTATGATGATGAAGACTTTTTCAGTGTTTGATATTTTTGGACAAACTTCACTCACAGCTCTCATGTGACATTGTTTGCACTGAATTGGATGATCAATTATACAAAATATATTGTCAAATAAAGTAATGGTAGATAAAACAACCAGGTTCCATTATGAATATGTAATCTTCCATGTGAGATTTCCTGCTCTGTACTCCATAGAGCTTAATGCCCAGGTGATAATGCTGAAAATCTACCTCTTTATCTCCAGCAGCACACAGTACGTTACAGAACTTTAACTCCTGTGGCATTGCTCACACAATATTTAAGGAAGGTGGGCTGAGAATTTGCCAGAAACCTGGGTCACAGTAATGGCGCATCAACGGCCTGAGCCATTATCCCAACAGAAAACAGTTCCAGCAAGTAAGGGTGTAAGTGAGGTCTGCAATTTTTTTATGCTGTGCACCAATTTCTTAAGACTTTGGTGCTGCTGCATCGATACACTCCCCGATACCAAGAAATGTTCATTATCATAGCTCCGCCCATCTTTGCAGTCAATGGTGATTGTGAATTTCCTGAATTTATGCCTGTTTTCCCACCATAGTCTGAAAAATAATGCCACAGGTAACCTGGTATTGACGTGATTTATGACCCTGCCAGCATGGGAGGATAACAAAGAGACCATTAAAGCTGTGAAGCCTCATCCCTGCATTCTGAAAATTGTGCTCAGATATTTTCTTATCTAATTCTGTCAGTTTTTGCAGTCTTTAATTGTCAGCTTTGCCATCTAGAGTCCTGTTAGGGTCTGAAGGCAATACGTTTGGGACCTCCACTTCTCTTCACAGATTAAGAAGGTGAAAGGAAGCAATGGTCTATCCGCTGGGCATTCCCTTGTTCTTGATTATCATCGGGGAGGGACAAGGAGATGGATGGATCCCGGGGAACAAGGTCTACTGACGCTGTGGATGATCTAGGCAGACGCAAAGCCCTTTGAACCTGCAAGTCCCTAGTCCTATAGGTGGTGGCCCGGGGTATATCTTATCCCCTCTCCCCGATCCCTCAACATATCAGACTCAGATTGAAGACATTCTTGGTCTTAACTCACAGCTGCCTATGAATGGGGATGTGGGTGCACTTATAAGAACATAAGAACAGAAGAAATATGAGCAAGAGTAGGTCATACCTCTCCACAATTCAATAAGATCATGGCTGATCTGATCTTGGCCTCAACGCCATTTTCCTGCCCACTCCCCATAACCCTTGACTCCCCTATTGTTCAAAAAGCTGTCTACTCAGCCTTGAATATATTTAATTACTTAGCATCCACAGCTCTCTGGGGTAGAGAATTTTACAGATTCATGACCCTCTGAGAGAAGAAATTCCTCCTCATCTCTATCTTAAATGGGCGACCCCTTATTCTGATTCCCCCACGAGGGGAAACATTCCCTCTGCATCTATCCTGTCAAGCCCCCTCAGAATCTTATATGTTTCAATAAGATCACCTCTCATTCTTCTAAACTCCAATGAGTACAGGCCCAACCTGCTCAACCTTTCCTCATCAGACAACACCTTCATCCCAGGAATCAACTGAGTGAACCTTCTCTGAACTGCCTCCAATGCAAGTATATCCCTCCTTACACCTGGGAGATCCTGGCCAAAGACCACCCTATGTGGAGGAAGCGCATCCGAGAGGGCGCTGAGCACCTCGAGTCTCATCGCCGAGAGCATGCAGAAATCAAGCGCAGGCAGCAGACAGAGCATGCGGCAAACCTGTCCCACCCACCCCTTCCCTCAATGACTATCTGTCCCACCTGTGTCAGAGACTGTGGTTCTCGTATTGGACTGTTCAACCACCTAAGGACTCATGTTAAGAGTGGAAGCAAGTCTTCCTCGATTCCAAGGGACTGCCTATGATGATGATGATCCCTCATTACATAAGGCCCATGCCACTTCCTCCGACTGCCCCCGCTGGGGCGCTCAGCTTCCTTATCCACCCCCTGCTCCTCGTCCTTCTGACCTGTCTCCATCTCAGTGCCCTCTGCCCCTTTTAGTCTGTCTCAGTGCCTGACTGGCCACAGGGCAAACTCGCCCAGCAACTTGTGATGCGAATGGACAGAAAGAACTCTTCAGCAGTGCTATTTAAATGGCTCATTAACTCCATACAGGTTAGTTGCTGGTTTGTCCTTTTAAGCCCCCTATTAACTTCTGGGTGTTTTTATTTACCTATTTTCTGCCTTCTCCCTCTCATTGGTGACTTCCGCTAACAATGTTTTTGCGAATGCCGGTTGTGTGCTGCATGATTTCATTATAATGTCACAATAATAAGGGATGGAGAGCAAGGTGTGTAGGTGGAGGAAGAGGAGCAGCATGAGCAGCATCGACCACCAGTGTCACTAGCTCCAGAGCTGCTGGAGAGCAACTCATCCAAGAGCGTTTAATGCGAATTCTCCTCTACAAGAAAAATTAAGACCCATCTATGAGCAATCCATGAATGCCCATCTTGGATGCTTGTTTACCTATCCTAGTGCTCCTCCAATGTATTTCCCCAGGGGCAACCATATAACAATAACAACAACAACTTGTGTTTATATAGCACCTTTACCATACTGAAACTTCCCAAGGCGCTTCACAGGAGTATTATGAGATAAAGAATTTGACATCAAGCTGCATAAGGAGAAATTAGGGCAGATGACCAAAAGCTTGGTCCAAGAAGTAGGTTTAAAGGAGCGTCTTGAAGGAGGAAAGAGAGGGAGAGAGGCGGAGAGGTTTAGGCTGGGAATTCCAGAGTTTGGGGCCTAGGCAACAGAATGCACGGCCACCAATGGTTGAGCGATTATAATCAGGGATGTTCAAGAGGGCAGAATTAGAGGAGCGCAGATATCTCGGGGGGCCGGGGTTGGGGGGGGGGTGGTGTGGTTGTGGGGCTGGAGGCGATTACAGAGATAGGGAGGGGCGCATGAAAACAAGGATGAGATATGGGAGGTGTAAGACTGTTGAGCTTCCATTACAGACAATTCAGATAACCGTTGTAGGTAACTTCAAACAGCTCTGAGCTTGGAAGGCCCGGCTACAGACTGCAGCATCTGTACGCAGGCTGGAGTGGTCTGGCCCAGCTGGCCTTCTGGCCCTGACAAGGGCACTGACAGAGTGGGAGGAAATGCAAGGAAGACTAAGAAGGATTTAGAATATATGTGTGGTAAATTAGGTTGGTGAGCAGCAGGCACAAATTGCTACATGGGATTAATGATGTCGTGGCAATAACGGAAACTTGACTCAAATAAGGCAAGGACTGGGCACTTAATATTCCTGCCTACAATTTATTCAGGAAAGATACGGAAGGAAAAAATGGATGGCAGTGGCAGTACAGATCAAATAACTGTTACAGCACTAGAAAGGGATGATGTACCTGAGGGTTTAAAGACAGAATCTATTTAGGGAGAGTTAAGGAAGAATGGAGAAGTTATTATGTTATCTGGGTGTATACAGCAGGCCACAACTCTTTTACTTTTTCTTCTGCATTCTAGGATGGAGATAGAGGAGCAAATTTTCAGGCAAATTCAGGCAAAGATTCAAGAACCTTAGTGTAGTGAAAATTTGGGGACTTCAATTATCCTAATATAGACTGGGAAAATAACTGTGTAAATGGCTAAGAGGGGGAGGAATTCCTGAAATGTGTACAAGAGAACATTCTTGATCAGCGTGCATCCAGCACAATGAGGAAGGAAGTATGTCGGGTGCCAAAATATTCTAAATAAGTCGTCACCAATGATTCATGCAACTTTAAAAGTATTTGCTTTGATAATTAGCCCTGAGATGCATACCAGTACATGATTAACTTTATTGACAACTCTTTACAGTGACTGGATATTTTTAATGAATGCTGAAATCCATTACTTTTCAATTTTTACTGGTGCACCTTCTTTTTGCCAAGTATTCATTCCAATATACATAAACTTACATTTATCAGCATTTGTTCTCGCTGCCAATCTTTAGGCCATTTGAAAAAATTGATCTAGATCCCTCTGTTCTCATCTGGTTGCATAGTTTCGCATTATCACCAATTTTTATGACTGCATTTCTGAGTAGAGTAAACAGCAAAAAACCTTACAGAATTCCACCAATCACTGTTGCCCAACCGACATTTGTGCAATTAGTTAATGTTCCATAATTCCATGGCCCTTAATTTTCTTTGTAACAAAAATATGTGTAGCCTTACAAAACCCATACAAAAATCTAAATGGATTATATCTGTTGATTTGACTTTGTCAACTATTTTACTTTCCTCCTCCACAACTGAATGTCATGGTTTCAAGTTCCACTCCAGAGACTTGAGCACAAATTCCTGGTTGACATTCCAGTGCAGCTCTCAGGGAGTGTCAGAGAGGTTCCGTCTGCCCTCTCAGGTGGATGTAAAAGGTTCCATGTCACTATTTTGAAGAAGAGCAGCGGAGATCTCCTTGGCGTCCTGGCCAATATTTATCCTTCAACCCACATCACTAAAAATTGATAATCTGGTCATTGTTGCTTTGTTGTTTGTGGGAATTAGCTGTGTGCAAATTGGCTGCTACATTCCCTAAATTATGCAACAGTGACTACACTTTATAAATGCAAGTCCTTGGGCTGGATCTTGGGTTGACAAAAGCCTCAGTTAACGGCTAGAGGGAGCGTTATTGGGAGCCGAAGAAGTTACCGACCAGGAGTACAGCTTTTAGTGCCCCGACCGAAAATTCATTAGAGGCTTATCGGGGGCACAAACCAAAAGCACCTGGCTGCTGACAATCAGTGTGATTCTGACATCAGTCCTCGTGCAACGCCCATGCTTGCATCCCAGTCGGTAAATTAAGTGCGGCCACCTCATTTAACCACCGCCAAGAACAACGTCTGGAAAAATTGTCGCTACAGGCTTGCAGACTCATTAACTAGTGGCTACTTAAAGGGATGAGTAAGTGCTTCCCTCGGAGGTCACAGTCAGTGCAACGTTTACACACAGCACGGTGCGTGAGCCTCCGAGTTTGCAGCAGCAGACAGACATAACAGTACAGGTTGAAAACAAGTGATTTTGAAAACTTTAATGGGGGCATTACTATGCCGCGCCTTTAAGACTCGGCTTTTGCCGGGATCTGAATTGTAGTTCGTCGCTTGCGCAATGGGTCCGCAAAATTTACCGACCAAGCTTTCATTATGGCACCCCCAGCTGTAGTGTGCAACGGCTGATTTAGCTCCCCTGTCAGCTCGTCGACCGATTCTGATGAATTTCTGGATGGAGGGCGCAAACCTTTTCAAGCCACTAAAATTACCGCTCCGCCTGGGTTACCACCGCAAATGAGGCGTGACCGAGTTTCTCACCCCTTTTCTTTTCATTTCAGTTTCTTTCTTTATTTCTTTCTCCTCAAAGTATTGTATTCCAAGTGTATCCCATTGCCTCTCCATGGTAACTATTTTTTATGGTTTCCTTGCTCTTTAGATGATTGTACTGGAAGAATGTCCTTGAACATTTCTCCCCTGAGTGTAACCTTTAATTGTTACAATGTCATTAACATACAAACATCAGGCAGCAAAGTGCTTCGAAGTCTCACAATCACTTTAGAGACATAGGGGTGGTATTTCCTGTAGCGGTGCAAACGGGAAGTTACACTTGAAATTACACCCATTTGAGTGGCCATTTTGGTGATTTATGCTTAAATGTCCTGCC
Source organism: Pristiophorus japonicus (assembly GCF_044704955.1). Classification (NCBI taxonomy): domain Eukaryota; kingdom Metazoa; phylum Chordata; class Chondrichthyes; family Pristiophoridae; genus Pristiophorus; species Pristiophorus japonicus. The sequence continues at coordinate 122,585,432 of NC_091991.1, forward strand.
AATCTCATTAGCATATGATAGAAAGTAAAAATTGACATAAACAAATGGATATCACCGTAACCAATCAAAGCCTGAGGAAAACATGTATTTCTACTTTAAGTATTAAAGTGAAAGTTTCAAGTCACCTAACCTTCATTCATGCTCATCAGGCACAGTAGCCATGGATTTCCTCCACAGTTACAGCCAGATATATCCATCATATGGCCGCAAACAAATGATGTGGCTTAAAAGATCGTGGAATTTTGGGCGTGAGCTATGCACTATGCAGAGGGCTATGCAATATGCCCAAGTCTTTTTGATTTTTAATGTCCATCCATCAAATCCTCTGTCCGAACAAATCTTCACCCACAGAACTGGCCATGCCCCCAACTCCCAAATGTGAGTATGCTCCAATGGTGTTTTTTCAGGGGATGCACTCAACATCATGCCCAGATTTTCAGGAACAGCAGCAAACAATGTCATTTTTAAGATCTTATGATTGCAATTTCTTTTAGCTTTTTAAAGAATAATTATCCTCACTGAGACCAGCTCTGCATTTTCTATTTCTTTGAATGGATTTTATGGCATAAGCATAAGTCACAGTAAAGTTATAAAAGTTTCTTGATTGTAGTTCCCTAAACATGCTGTGCTTATTGTATGTATGAACGATGGTTGAACCAAAGAAGAAATATACTGGTCAAATCAAAGAAGGAATATACTGGTCCTACTCAGGTCCCCTCCCTCACCTCCTTTTCTGTATATTGATGACTGTACTGGTGCTGTTTCCTGCTGTCGCCCTGAACTAGAAAATGTCATTCACTTTGGGAGGAATATTTGGGGACAGGGGGCAGGGGGGGTGGTTGCGAGTGGCGGGCAGGGGGGCGGGGGGGCGGTGGGGTGGGGGGGGGGGTGTTGACGGGGCAAGTTGGGTTGGAAAAAAAATGTTTGGACTGCGGGTTACGATCCTGCTGTCAACCCACCATCACGCACCTTTCCCAGATGTCGGGTCCGTCAATGCTGAACAGACCCGACATGCAGCAGCGGGGGAGGTAATTCAGGTCATTATAATCTTGTTAAAAGTACTTTGAGCTCAGCTTTACATTTTAAAAGGTCACCAACAAGGTCCACGCTGCTGGGGGATCACGTCAGGTAAGCAGGTCGGGAGTTGTGTGACCATGGAATCATCTTGTAACTTGACAGCTGCAAATGTGCTACAAACGCTCCCATCCTTCAGCTGTTCACTTTCCAAGCTCAGAAGCTGCTGCTTACTGTATTTGGAAGATAGATTGAGCTTTATGCAAATTGCAAGTGCTTGGAGTAAACTCTCCATCCAGTGTCACCTCATTGGAACAATCTCTCTCACCATTGACAGATCACTTCTGTCATCTCAAGTTCACCTACCATCTATTTCATCAGCATTGTGTGCTCTTGAAACTATCTGATCTTGGTCCTCAGAATCCCACCACAATCAGCCCTAACACCAGCAGTGCCAGGTATACCAGCAGCAACAACAACAACACTAACCTTCTCTGCAATCAACTGATACTGCACAGGACACAGGGCATTAGCAAACATTGTTGCCCGGGATGCCAGGGATGGCCTCATCATAGCCAGATTTACTTCACTTGATGCTGTACACCCTGGCTGCCACATGAAGCACCAGGTTGGCACCACCCCACACGAACACCATAAACCATTCCTACAATGCCCAAGCCATTCCTTTCACACTCATCACCATTGCGGGGGGTACTGTTATGTCTCACCACTCACTGCAACTCACTAAGCCACTTCCAAAGGTGCACACAAAGCTGTCCAAGAACACAAAATGTTCAAAATAAAAGTTTCAATTTTTCATATTAATAGAAACTTTACATCAATATTGCATAAAACAACTAAGTGCCTACCATTGTGTGTTGTTAGTTGGTATGATTTGACTAAGATAAGGGTGAATGTGAGGGCTGGCTAGTGAGATTGGGAAGTGATAATGTGCATAGAGAGGGATGGGTGGAGGTGCAAGGTGTGAGTAAGGATGTGCAGGAGTAGGGTGGGGAAGGCAGAGTGATGGGGATGAGATGAGTGCCCCGGGATGATGTTGAATGTGGCTTTGCAGTAACGTTTTGTGATCCACTGAGATTAGTGAAAAGGTTTGCGTCATTGCAGCCTGGTCCTCCTGGCGACATCCCTGTTTGCGTCCACCTGTGCAATGTGCACCCAGGCTGCATTGGTGTCCTGGGGAGGTCTCTTCTGCCCATTCATCATCATCATAGGCAGTCCCTCAGAATCGAGGAAGACTTGCTTCCACTACTAAAGTGAGTTCTTTTGGTGGCTGAACAGTCCAACACGAGAGCCACAGACCCTATCACGGATGGGACAGACATTCGTCGGGAGAAGGGGGGGTGGGACTGATTTGCCACATGCTCCTTCCACTGCCTGCACCTGACCTCTTCACGCTCGCAGCGTTGAGATTCAAAGAGCTCAGCGCCCTCTCGGATGCACTTTCTCCACCTAGGTCGGTCTTCAGCCAGGGTCTCCCAGGTGTCGGTGGTGATGTTGCACTTCACCATAGGAAGGGAAGAGAACCTCCCTACATGCTGTGACACCCTCCATAAGCATATGCAGGGAAGAGCCTGGATGCAGCCCTGCAGCTCTATGCAGTGTCTGTCAGTGTTTGTAGCACCTCAATGCTGTAGAACACTGACAGCACAACTGTCAAAAAAAATTTGGGCATGGTCTCTTTAAGGAAACCAATTGATGACACATCATCAAATTACATCATCAGACCCACTTACTTCATGTTAGATCTCTTAATTGCCAATGAAATACGAACTCCGATGGTAGTTTTAACTTCTTTATTTTTGGCAGAGAGCAACAAGCTGCTGGCTGATTGCCAGTTCCTTTGTCTTACTGGGACCACATGGTCAAAATGGCTGTATTTATACTGGGTTCAATTTACAGAAAAGAACTCGCCTTCTTTGACCTTATTGGCTCAATTAATAGTCTTTTAACCTTTTAATTGGCTCGCTACCCAAGGTCCTAAAATGTCAAGTTGATTGCTGACTTAATGCAATGTGGCCTGTGTTTTTTCACAGCCTGTCTAAATGAGCCTGTTTGAATACTCTATCACTTCAATTGGCCGGCAAATGCGCTGGACTGGCTTAACATGCCCAATCCGAGGAAAATAATTTTGGCCAGTGGGCTGGAGCCAGCAGCAAGTCCGGGACCTGCCACTGATGTCGCCTGCCCCAGACCCACCAAGGTAGAGGAAATCGTGGCTTATGCTTGCAATTTCCACCCTTCCCTCACCTTTACATTGGTCCATCTTCAACTCTTCCCTTCCCTTCCTCAACCTTTCTGTCACATTTCTGGAGATATAAGGTCACTGACTCCCACGGCTACCTGGACTACACTTCCTCCCACCCCGCTCCCTGTAAGGACTGTATCCCATTCTCCCAGATTTTCCATCTCCGTCGCATTTGACGACGCCACCTTCCATACTAGTGCTCCTGATATGTCTTTCTTTTTCCACAACCGAGGATTCCCCTCTATGGTGATTGACATGGACCTCGACTGTGTCTGTTTTATTTCATGCACTTCTGCTCTCATCCGTTTCCCACCCTCCCAAAACCACAACAGGGTTCCCCTTGTCCACAACTCTCACCCCACCTTCCTCACATTCAATGGATCATCCTCTGCCATTTCGGACACCTCCAGCATGATCCTACCACCAATCACATCTTCGCCTCCCCTCTCCTTTCAGCATTCCAAAGGGACTGTTCCATCTGCAACACCCAGGTCCATTCCTTAATCACACCCAGCATTCCCTCCCCTTCCCATGGCACCTTCCCTTCCAAGTGCAATAGATGCAACTCTTTGCCCTTTTATCTCTTCCCTTCCCACTATCCAGGGCCCCAAACACTCCTTCCAGGTGAAACAGCAATTTACTTGTACTTTTGCAATTTAGTATACTGTATTCGCTGCTTATGATGCAGTCTCCTCTACATTGAGGAGACCAAACACAGATTGGGTGACCGCTTGCAGAACACCTTCATTCAGTTCGCAAGCATGACCCTGAGCTTCTGGTTGTCTGTCACTTTAATTCTCCACTCCACTCCCACTCTGACCTCTCCGTCCTCGGTCTCCTACACTGTTCCAATGAAGCTCAATGTAAGTTCGAGGAACAGCACCTCATCTTTCGATTAGGCAGTTTACAGCCTTCTGCACTCAACATCGAGTTCAACAATTTCAGACTATAATCTCTGCCCCTATTTTTTCAGACAGCAGCTGTTGATCATTCTGCCATTTCTATTCACACCTCTTCTAGACTCATCTTTTGTTTCAATGGGCTTTATTTTTCGCCACAATTGGGCGCCGTTTTTTTGACATCCGCTGATTTTTTTGGAGCAGTCTTGATTTTGCAACTTTTCTCAAAGTTTGTACACTGGCGGCAACTGTCAGCGGCAGATTTTTTGGCACAGGTCTGGTTGAAAACGAACTACTGCGTCGTTTTTGACTGTTTTTGGCCATTTAACCGATTTTCGCCAACTCCGATTTTTTTTCAGGACTGCGCATATGGCCTTAAGTACCGATCAGAAAAACCCTACGTTAACTTAAGGAGATCGTGCTGAGCATATTTCTGAGTTTTTGGAATGAGGGAAGAAGACAATTAAAATACAAATTTATGATGATTTTTGCAGAGGGAACTCGGAAAATAACTAGGAAAGTTAATTTTTCCCACAGAATGTTAGAAATTTAATTTTTTCCATGTTATGTGAGGAGGCAAATTGCGACTTCACCCCACCACAGAATCTCTGCTCACGGGGCTCCAGGCACGGGTCCGAGGTGTGCCGGCTGGCTGGCGGCAGGATCGCTCCCTCGGCCGTACACAAGCACAGGAGCTCGGCGCTTGGCTTCTACCCCCCCACCTGGGTTCAGCTTGTAAAGAAGCCCAGGGTGGGGCGGGTGGAATACAAGCGTCATGCTCCTGTGTTTTTCTCCGGCCGAGGGTGTGATCCTGCCAGCATGCATTTCGAACTGTGCATCGGAGATGGAACAACACAACAGCAAACGCATTTTGGCAAAAGCTCTTAGTGCCATAAATCACTGTGCATCACGTCTCCATAGAGACAGAGCTTTGTGTTACACATGCGCGCAGACCAGGATGTGGTCCGTTCTACTAGGGCATTACCCAGCAAAGGTGTGTCTGCTGTGCTTCAGTAAGTACTGTCTCACAATAACAAGAATAACAAAATTAAGAATAATAATTATGGTTGCAAATATTACTATGCCTCATGTAGTAAGGTTGGTTTACATACATGCCATTCAGAGGTGATGGATAATACGACACCACCATCACAGAAACCAGATCGCTCGGGCATTAATGGGGAGGAGGCCATACCCTGATTTAATCTACAGGGACAGGCGCTCATACCTACACCTGAGCGAGGCAGACTGCATTCTCAGGCTGTGATTTAGAAAGGTCATCACTGAGATCTGTCAGGTGAGCCATACAGCCAAGAAGTGGCAGGAGGACTGCCCTACCTGTGGAAGTGAAGGTCACTGCAGCACTTGCCTTCTATGCTTCTGACTCATTTCAAGCAGCAACTGGGGACATGTGCTGCACTTTGCCGCATGCTACACATTGCTGTATTCGACAGGTGACTGCTGCACTGTATACCAAAAAGAATCAATTCACCAATTTCCCTATGGCCATGCAGCCAATATGAGACAGGGTTGTGGGGTTCTCCAGAATTGCTGGCTTCCCAAAGGTACAGGGTGCGATCGACTGTACCCACATCACTTTGAGAGCACCTTTGGATGACTACAAGGTTTATCGCAATAGGAAAGGGTTCCATTCCCGAAATGTGCAGCTCATCTGCGACGATCTGTATTGGACCATGGCAGTGGATGCCAAATACCCTGGTAGCATCCATGCTGCTTTCACCCTATGTGAGAGCGTTATATCTACGATGTTTCAGGAGCTGCCAGAAGGGTACAGCTGGTTGCTCGGGGACAAAGGGTATGGGCTCGCCACCTGACTTATGACACCCCCCCATGCAATCCCTGCACTGAGCCAGAGAGTCAGTACAACATGTCGCACATAACGACACGGAGCATCATGGAGCGGACAATGGCCATACTGAAGCAGCGTTTCCGATGCCTAGACCACTCTCGAGGCTACCTGCAACACACCCCTCACCACGTCAGTCCGTTCACTGTCGTGTGCTGCATGCTGCACAACTTGGCCACCATGAGGGGCCAGGCACTGGACATTGAAGATCCTCCTGAGGGGAGAAGGGAGGCACAGGAAGCGGAGGACGAGGAGGCTGACAACGTGGATAAGGAGGAGGAGGAGAAGGGATAGGAGGAGGAGCAGCAGGAGGATGAGGAGGAAGAGGAGGGATGGGAGGACCAGCAGCAGGAGGAGAAAGAACCCATGCCATCACCTCTACCCACAGGATGATGGCAGAGGAGGCGGCCTTGTGCTCCTATAGCCATAGCTAGAGACTTGGGTTAATGGCTAACTCGTGATCGCTTTGCTGCCTGAAGGCTAAATGGCCTGACAGTGTTGACTCGTTGCACCTGTTAGTGTGAAAAAATAATGTACATAATAATGTACGTAATGTTGTGTTGGTTTATGTTGTTTTAATTAAAAACATAATGGCAGGATTCTGCTAAACTTAAAAAATAATTAGGCTTATTTAACATTTGAACAGTTTTACTTAACTTTAATAAAAACATTTTGTATCAAACTAAACTTTTCAATGAAGAAAACAAGTAGCAACAAACAAGCAAACAAACAAACTCTAGCTGCAGCCATCTCTCCTCCCCCTCATTCAAAGACCTTAGCGCTGTGTGCCTTTCTTGCCCCTGTTGTTGCCTCTACCCCTACCCGTGCCCGTTGTCTCAGACTTCTGTTTCCTCACCCTGACCCCAAGGTTTTTTCTGTTTTCTGTGTGAAGGCTCATTTGTTGTTGGTGGGATTGGACAGGGGCAGACCCAGCAGACAGCATTGTGGAAGGCCCAGGTTTCTCTTCAGAATCTTCTTCAGCCTGTGGATCAACCCACGGCACACTACCTGAGGTTGGTCTGGGGATTGGAATGTTCGTGTCAGCAGTTGATGCTGCCAATTGCTGTTGGGCAATGACAGCCTGGGTGTGTCCACTTATTGCAGCAACTATCTCCGACATCCCTTCCTTCATCTGTCCCAACACTGCATCAGCTGCCTCCGACATTACCTTCCTTATCTCCGACATCCCCTCCCTCATCTGTCCTGACACGGCTCCCATTCCTCCAGACAGTATTGCTAATTTTACTGCCAGTCCCGCGAACTCTACTCTCACCCCACCCATGGTATCCAGGAGTGATCTGGTTAGCTCAATGCTCTCCCTACTCATTCCCATAATCTGTCCTATGTCCCCTGCATCCTACATTTCAGGTTGAGCTCTCCTTCCCACCCTCCTCGACCATCTCCCAGGTGTAGCTTGCTGCAACCCACTGGGACCCACAGCCTCAGACTAACCATGAAATGTTGCGTCAGTTGTATCGCTGAACAAAGGGCTTGGCATCCTCAAGGGGTTCACCAGCTCCAATTCCAATGTAACCATCTCATCGTTGGGGTCTTCCTGCTCCAGCTCATCCTCGTCCTGAAGCTGATGAAGAATATCTGGACTGACGGCTTCCTGATCTTCTGCTTCAGCTTCTGTCTCTTCCTGATGTGCAACATCTGCAAAACATAACAGAGCAGATGTTTGGTTAGCAGCAGGGGAGGGGGCAGAGGGGGCAGGTTGTCATGAGTATGAGGGTCACACAGCGCAGGGTCTTTTCAAAGACTACAATGCCAACCCAGACTGTGCAATTTGCAGGGCTTACCCGCCCTCGGTAACCTGGGCCCAGCGTCCACATTGGTGCTTGATCTTCTCTTGCGAGATTTAATCATATCAGCGCTCCTCTGTTCCACAGCTGTTAGTTGCAGCCTATTTGGCGCACCTCCTCCAGTTTTTGACCTTTCTCAGTTGATCTGTAACAACTTCCTCTGCAAAGATGAAAATAGAATTTTTTAAGAGAGGGTCCTTCTGTTGTGGTGGACACACACACACACACATACACACACACACACACATTAGTCACATGAACAAATGTAATTGCAGTGCATAAATAAAAATATTACTTACAGTAACTGCTTGGCCAAGGTCCTGTCACTTCTTTTTGACCTGCATGCTGCATCTCGGGGTCATGGCCACTGCATTGAACTCTTCTGTAACTTGTTCCCAAAGTTTTGCTCATAGAAAGGGTTTCAGTTTCTTTTGTCCCATTCTTTCTTTGTTCTCAAGCGCATCCCATCTCCTCTCAATGATGTCTACCAGGGGCTCAATTTCTTCTGCTAGAAATCTCTTGGCCCTTCCCCCTTCCCCCTCTCCTTCTTCTTCTCCTTCTCGTTCTCCTTCCCCCTTCTCCTTCTCCTTCTTCTTCCCTTTCCCTTGGATCCATCCCATGCAGCTAAAATTTAAATGTCCAGATCCAGCTCCGATCCCGATGTGTTCTCACAAGCTGCTGATCCCAACCAGGAAGTTCACTGTGGATGCGCAGGCACACCCGTCATGTGGAAAAAGATATTTTCCTGACTCACCGACTTTTCGGCGCACACTTGAAGCTCCACCCCCAGATTTAACTTTGGGTACCGCAGCACCAAAATTACATTTTACTTTGGTGAAAGTTGTATTTTTTTTTCGGTGCAATCAGGCACAAAATAATCGGCCTGGGCGCCAGAATCGGCAAACAGGAAAATAGAGCCCATTATCTGCCTCATTACCATTTCCTTTTGCTTTGTAAAATCATACCTTTTGTCTCTCAAATCTCTCCTGCCTTCTACCCTATCACAGACCTTCCCTTTTGTTCTTTCCTCCCCTCCCTCCTTTCCCGGCCCCTGCACTTGCTTAAAACCTGTTCCGTCTCTAACTGTTTCCAGTTCTGACAGAAGGTCATCGGCCTGAAAAGTTAATTCTGTTTCTCCCTCTCCACAGATGCTGCCTGACCCACTGAGTATTTCCAGCAGTTTTTGTTTGTTTTTCAGATTTCCAACAGCTGCAGTATTTCGCTTTTGTGTGAAGAAATATACTAGTGTGTTTTTGGAATTTCCTTGGGCCTCGATTGTTTACACTGATTTACACCCATTTTAAGTTTGCAAGTATTTTAATGAGATTGGGAAGATACAGGGGTGTAACTTGACAATCATCAAAATGGATGCAATATTTGGCACATTTTTGAGTTTAACATCTGGGCTGCATCCATGCAGGAAACTCCAGGCCCACTTTTCTATTTTTAATTTGGCTCTTATTGTAATGTATTTTCACCATGGGTTCTTTGTTTAAGAATTCATAGCAACGCATTGCGATTAAGAACTAGTTGGTTTATTAACAAAGGTTTAACAATCACATTACCAGTTCATCCACCAGGCTCAGAACTGCATACCTCATCGTGGATGACCTAGACCTAACTGACTGGGGTTTTATTGAATCTTGTGAACATCACGTGACTGGCTAAGCTACTCAACCCTTTGAGCATCCTCACAGGTATATACATTTCGAGGGACTGCCTATGATGATGATACATCACACTTATTGATGCCATAAAATGAGTTATTAAACTTGCAAGTATTATATTGTACAAAAAATAGATTAAAGTTAGTGAATCATACCCTCCATAGTTTGATAAATTGACCCCCCACACCCCTCCCCCATTGTTTGAAGTGCATTATAAGGGGTGATCTTCAAATAGCCATTGAAACAGGAGTCCAATAGGTGGAGGGCCGATCCGCCCACTCAATCGTGCAATGTGAGGCCCAACCTATAGAGAAGACAGAGCCTCATTGGCATGCCGTGGGTGGACTGTGGGTGCCACAGGGTACTCCACTGCAACTCGCCAGTGCTGCGATGATAGGAAATCGGCCGGTTTTCACACCGAGCCAGCCCGCATTGCTGCCCCTTGAATGAACTGGCAGCGGGCCGGAGATTATTTTGGGCTGGGGGTGGGGCGCGGGGAGGGGGCAAGAGATGTTCTCCTGCTCCTTCTGGGTCTGTGAAAGAAAAGGTTGAACGTTTTTAGGTTGCTTTTTGAGGATGGAGCGTGTACTGTGCATGCTCTGCCTAGTTGTATCAGGTCCTGTGGCCTAACCAATGTTCTTTTAATGATCACTGGTTAGGCCACAGGACCCGATACAACGAGGCAGAGCATGCACAGTACACACTCCATCCATTTGTACCTGAGAATAATAATTATGGTCGTACAACCCCTGAGGAATTGAGACTCCAATTTGCACTATTAAGCAACCTGTTTCAGGCAAGCAGGCTGCTTACTGATTTTTAGGCCCAACTGAAAATTGAATCGCCGGCATGGACTGGTTGGGCCAAATGTCGTGTTTCTCTATCGTAGATCCTAGGAATCATGTGGTCCTTGAGCACCAATGGGGCCGCCAAGATGCCCGTTCAATTCCCAATTGCTGGCTACCCATTTTCCAGGCCAGAAACGGGAAGCTGGCAGTTAATCACAGCTATAATGTCTGCAGCAGTTAAAAGTGCTTGAAAGAAAAAAGAAAGAGCTAACATTTATATACCATCTTTTTTGACCGCAGGAAGTCCCAAAGCACTTCAGAGGGGTTCGGTAGCACAGTGGTTCTGTTACTGGCCTAGTAATCCAGAGGCCTGGAATAATGATCCAGGGACATGAGTTCAAATCCCACCAGGCAGCTGGAGAATTTAAATTCAGTTAATTAAATAAATCTGAAATAAGAAGCTAGTATCAGTTTGCATCGAGGTAACTCCAGACCCACAGTAATCTGGCTGACTCTTAACTGCTCTCTGAAATGTTCTCAAACCACTAGGAAAAGCAATAATATCCCTGCTGTAGTGCTGAAGACTTGTGCTCCAAAACAAGTTGCACCTCTAGCCAAGTTGTTCCAGTAAGGCTACAACACGGGCATCTATTCAACAATGTGGAAAACTTCCCAGGTATGTACTGTCCACAAAAAGCAGGACAAATCCAATCAGGCCAATTACCGCCCCATCAGTCTACTCTCAATCATCAGTAAAGTGATGGATGGTGTTATCAAGCAGTACTTAGTCACCAATAATCTGCTCACCAATGATCAGTTCAGGTTCTGCCAGGACCACTTGGCTCTTGACCTAATTATAGCCTTGGTCCAAACATGGACAAAAAAGCTGAATTCCAGATGTGAGTGACTGCCCTTGCAATCAAGGCAGCATTTGAACAAGTGTGACATCAAGGAGCCCTGGTAAAACTGAAGTCAATGGGAATCAGGGGGAAAACTCACCACTGCTTCAATTCATAAAGGATGATGGTTGTGGTGGTTGGAGGTCAATCATCACAGCCTCATGACATCACTGCATGAGTTCCACAGGTCAGTGTTCTCTTTTCTCCTCCTCTCCCTCTGGGTGAAAGTTGGTGGTGAAGCCCCTTCCTTCCTTCTCTTCCTGGGCTGTTCTCAGGGCTCTCCAGGCAGGAGCTAAGGTTGATAGCTACTCCTCTCACTGCTCACAGCTCCAACTGAGCAGGACACGCCTCCACTGCTCCACGATTGGTCCTTGTGCATGAAACTCTTTTTGGAGTTCACCTGCAAAAACATAAAACATTAAACGGTGCCACCCGACCTGGGTGACACTCCAGACATTTACAAGGCCCTTTTTTTTTCCCCCTTTTTTTTTTTGTTTTTCTTTTTTTGGTTTTTTTTTTGGGGCACTAAAATCACAATTTTCCCCAGTGCCCCCTATAAAAGGGAAGGGGGACACTAAAAGCACCGGCAATTAAAACAAATTAAACTTAAAAACGTAAAATCAAATTAAAATTTGGTTGCTGGGCGTGATGATGCACTCCAGTCCCTCCGGTGCCCACCTCTCGCGGAAGGCCGCGAGCGTACCGGTGTCCACAGGACAGTGTCCTTGGGCCAACCATCTTCAGCTGCTTCATTAATGACCTTCCCTCCATCCTAAGGTCTGAAGTGGGGATCTTCGCTGATGATTGCATCGTGTTCAGTGCCATTTGGAACTCATCAGATAATGAAGCAGTCTGTGCCCACATGCAGCAAGATCTGGATAAAATTCAGGCTTGGGCTGGTAAGTGGCAAGTAACATTCACGCCACACAAGTGCCAGGTAATAACCATCTCCAATAAGAAAAAGTCTAACCACCTCCCCTTGACATTCAATGGCATTACAATCATGAAATCTCCACTATCGACATCCTAGGGCTCACCATTGACCTGAAACTTAATTGGATCAGCCACATAAATACTGAGGCTACAGGAGCAGGTTGGAGACTGGGTATTCTGTGGCAAGTGACTCACCTCTTGACCAATGTTCCCTGTAAATGTTTTTGCTGCGCGGCCCATTCAATTTTTTGCGCATGTGCGGTTATTTACATTGCAAAGCCAGTGAGCAGCCTACGCGGGACCTCCAGACCGCTGGGCGGCCAGGCAGCCTAATAGGGGCATTGCTCTTGATTCCCCAAAGCCTTTTCACCATCTACAAGGCACAAGTCAGGAGTGTGATGAAATACTCTCCACTTGCCTAGATGAGTGCAGCTCCAACAACATTCAAGAAGCTCGACACCATCCAGGACAAAACAGCCCGCTTGATCGGCACCCCATTCATCACCTTAAACATTCACTCCCTCCACCACCAGTGTACCGTGGCTGCAGTGTGTACCATCTACAAGATGCTCTGCAGCAACTTGCCAAGTTTTCTTCGGCCGCACCTCCCAAACCCACGACCTCTACCAGCTAGAAGGATAAGGGCAGCAGGTGTATGGGATCAACACAACCTCCAAGTTCCCCTCCAAGTCACACACCATCTTGTCTTGGAAATATATCACTGTTCCTTCATCGTCGTTGGGTCAAAATCCTGGAACTCCCTCCCTAATAGCACTGTGGGAATACCTTCACCACACAGATTGCAGCGGTTCAAGAAGTCAGTCCACCACCATCTTCTCAAGGGCAATTAGGGATGGGCAATAAATGCTGCCCTTGCCAGCAACACCCACATACTGGAATGGATAAAACAAAAATGAATTAATTACTTTTGCACTGTTGCCACTATTGTAATGTATGCAAATGCGACAGCCAAATTGTACACAGCAGAGTCCCACAAATAGCAATGAGATTAATGAGATTAATGAGTAGATAATCTGTTTTTAGTGTTGTCATTTGAGGGATAAATGTTGCCAGGACACTGGGCGAACTCTCCTCTTCCTCTATCTCCTGGATGACTTATGCGGAAGACGGCATCTCCAACTGAGCAGATCTCCCTCAGTACTCCAATGAAGTGTCAATTTAGATTATGGGGGTAATTTTAACCACATGTAATGGGTTGGTTTCAGTCGGTGGGATGTTAAATTTGTAAAAAATGAAAACCTGACCCCAACCCATCCACTTCCTACTTTAACAGAGGCGGGACAGGGGGCTGGCAACCAATCCACTCCCAGGAGGGGGAGTTGGCTATTTAAATATTATAATGAGGCTGTGTGCCTCATATTTAAACTGACTTCCAGGTTTAACCCTGGTTGGCCGGGTTTCCCAGGCCTCGGGAAACCCATCAGCTAACACGAGGCGAGGAGTACTTTGTGGAAATTGTAAATGTCTGTATAATACTAGTTGTGGGCCAGGAGGAGCAGGAGTGTTTCCTCCCACAAATCTTAACTTCTTCCCTGCTCGCCATCGGACAACCCCCCCATGTAAGAATAAAAGTGTTCAGTAATAAAATTGATTCTGTATAACTATAAATGTTGAAAGTGTAGACTATACGAAAAGACAATTTTGATAGATTCAAAATGGAAGCTCACAGACCTCCAGCATGGTGGTTGTGTATTGTGTTAATTGGAAAGCCATTAACTTAATCAAGGGATGGCTGGGCCAGCCCAGCAGACAGGTGAGTGAGGAGAGCCAATAAGGAACTGCCCTGGAACCAAGGTCCAATCCTGAGGCTTTCGGAGGAACAATGGACTTAAGGGATATAAAAACCCAAGCACAGACTGTTCTCTCTTCTTCTCTCCTGAGCACACGGCAAACCTCCTTCTGAAGACCAGCCGAAACAGCAAGCCATGTGTTCAGCCAGCCAGCCAGAGGAAAGTGACGTATACCTTTTTATTATAACCTCATTGTATCTCTGTTGTAACTAGATAGATCTGTAGGATAACTGATGATTGCTGAGAACTGTGCATGTGCATGTGTGTGTGTTTTAATAAACTGTTCCCAATTGTTTTACAAGAATCAGTCTCACTATCAATTTAATGCCAGAGATTTAGAAATCTTACACCTAGATCCAAAGAACCCCAACCCCGGGTATTGGACCCCCCGGGATCTGATCTCCCACCCCAGTACTGGACCCCTCCAGGTAGTGGCAATCACCCCCCCACAGATCCTTCCCCCCCCACCCCCCGCCAGCCCCACGCTCCCACTAACCTACCTGCTCATGGGCTGCGGCCTTCCTCTGGAGTACCCCCCACCCAGCAGGGTGCCAAGCCTGTCAATCAGGCTAGCTTCCGGGCAGGAACCTGTTTGGAAAAAAAAGAGGCACATTGCAGCATGCGGGGAAACAAACTCCTCCCTCCACTCACAAAACCCGCCCCAGTCAAGATCGGGCCCTCTGTGTTCAAGACTCTGAAATCAAACAATGGGGACATTGGTAGACAAGCTAAGCTGTTGGTCAAATAAGCAAATTAGGAGGAATTAAAGCAAGCAGTCTTGTGAGAATGAATGGGACATTATTTGACGCTGCATTAAAATGAAAACAAAATCTATTTGCTGGAGCCAATTGCAAGAGGTGCTGTATTATGCCAGTTTTGTTTAGTGATGGGCAAGCATGTGCATAATTTTATCTGCCGTTGTGACATTTATTGCCTATATTCTGTAGATGTCAGTATTTTATGAGATGCTGGGAGATTTACAGACCAAACTGTAGCGCTCCGACAAATGCTGGAGGATTTAAACTGTCTGCATATCTTTCATGTAAAATAAATACTCTCAGTACTCCTGCATCACCACCATTGACGCGGTCCCAAAAACCGTGATCACCTGTTATAAAGAACAGAAAATCTATTGTGGCTCTTCTGGAGAGCTCGAGAGGGGTTTAATCTGCATCGGATTGGCAGCTCATAAACGGCCTGCTGTGCTCCCAATATGACTTTTCTTTGATAGTCATTTTTATAGGTAATCGAAATTGAAATTTATAATTTGTTTAGTTCTTTAAAATAGGTGTCAATTTCAGAATTTCCAGTCACGTCGCTTATAGAAAAGTAATTACAAGTATTATGTAAGTTTTTTTGCAGCTATTCACGTTCTGAATCTTAATGGGCCGAAAATTGTGGCCTCGCTGGGTGGGTACAAAGTGCGCACGGACCCAGCGAGGTCTCGCAAAAGCCGGCTTTTCCGATCTGTCAAAATTTCTTTAGAGAGATTCTACGCATCCCCGGGAGAACGGCGCCTGTGCAGTACAGATTGGGCTATTTGCCCAACTCATGCCCAGCGAATGTCCTTCAAATTCTTACACATGGTAAAAGCAGGCATAGAGCTTACTTTTACCAGTAAAAGAGTTTTAAAACATAGACATTTTTAATTTTATCACTAATTTTTATAATAAAAACCCTATCTATTAAGGTAAGTTTATGTTTAACCCTATTAAAACATTTAATTAACTTCAATTTTAATTAGTTTTTAATATGTGAGGTGTTTTTTTATTTATTGTGTTGTGTTTCTTGTTTTTTGACGATAATCTCATTGATAGTAATGGCAGCTCGTACAAACGGAGCTCCCATTATCATCAATGAGAATATTACATTGTGATTGGTGATCCAGGCTCACGTGATCCCAGGTTGAGCTTACGTTCCTAGGGTGTGTCAGCCCATACGCTGGGCTGTGAATGGACGCCTCGGACTGCAGGTGTATACGTTCCTCCAGGGCCACCAGGTACTTTTGGAAAAAAATTTCAGTCGGAGGCACCCACCCGTGGGAAGCCACCGACCGCAATTTTCGGGCCATTACTTTTTGAAACCAAAATGCTACTTTTATAGCAGCAAAAGAGAGTTAATGGGGGAGAAATTCACATCGTTTGCGGGGAGCAAGCGACTTCTCGCCCAGGGAGCGAGGCCGCTACCGACTCCTGCGAAATTCCACGGGAGTTAGCGGAGGCACTAACCGGTAGTGCCCTGCTCCAGCCTGTAACGCCCCGGGCTGCTGCACCAGGGTCATCACCATGCTCAGCGACCTGTTTTCACCCTGGTGCAGAAATTCAGTAGCGTCCCGTGAGGCTGCCACCGGCCATGTCCATGCCAGCCTCGCGGGTCGGGAACCGGGCTTCAGTCCGCTCGCGGGATAAAATTTAAAGGGGCGATGCGACGCCAACATTTCAAAAAATGGCTGACTTCTGGAAATCGTGCGGTCCATGCCGCGAATTTGCAGCCTGGCACATCGCTTCTGTGCCGGGCTGCTGCCACAGCACCCTGCTCCTCACTGGTGAAGTGGTGGCCCCATCTCCCCGATGCAGAGTCAGCAGCATGCCCTCCCCTCTCCGTGTATCGCTGGGAAATTCCCACGGTTGCCGCCCAGTCCTGCCCCGAGAAGAAGTGGAGAGCGCGACATTGCGCTCCACTTCCTCTCGGGGGTGATAACCCCAATTTAGCTGCTGGGGCGGGACTTCTGTGCCTGACGCAGCAAGTCTCGCCCTACAGTTGGTAGCGCCCCCAAACGGGGCGGTAACGAATTTTGCCCACAATATTGCTGAAGCATTGTACTAAGTATGAAAGAGTTTCTTGCCGCTTCATGAAATGTCTTTATTTTAGCTCTGTTTTTGTTGTTGACTCTATACCGAACAGTTGTGACCATCATTTTTTGCATTGTGAAATTTAGAAAATGAGACGTGTAATTATGCTTTACATCTCTCCCGGTTTTTATTTCCATTGAGAAGGAGCAGTGATGAGGATTTTCCTGGCCTAAGACGTTGTTAAACTTATAGGGGTGAAAGTCTGCAGTGCCTCGTTTGGGGCGTTAACTTTGAACGTTTTGGAAGGATAGCGCCCAGCGAGATGGGCAGCAAAATTGTGGAAAATTGGGCATTTTCGCCTCAGAAATTAAGGGAGGTGGTATCTGAAGTGCTCGTTGCCTAGATGGGATGCTGCTGCAGCGCTATTACGAGAGCTGTACCCAATTTCAAGTGACTTTCATTCAGCAATAATCAGCATCCTGCTCATTCCAGTTCTTAAAGATGATGTTGTTTCAGGCAACACGCAGTTATTTTAATCATTGCTGGACTTCACTTAGAGCTGGAAGGATGTTCCGTGATGGCTGCTATAAATCCTCTTAGAAGAGCCACTCGGTTCAATGAACTGGCATTGAAGAATTTGGTGGGGGGAGTCAGTGGAGAGAAGGAGGGATGCAGTATTCCCTCCATCTGGGAGAAGGCCAGCGCTGCAGGTTTTTAAGGTCATGTGGGCAGAGGTGACCATGGTGGTGTCAGCCAGCACCGTGGTCGACACTAGCCCAACACAATGCTGGAAGAAATTCAACAACCTCAGTCGAATGGTGAAAGTGAGTACATGTTTGCACAAAGAATAATAATAAAATAGTACTGGAGAAATTAATGGGACTGAAAGCTGATAAATCCCTTGGACCTGAGATAGTGGATGCATTGATTGTCATCTTCCAAAATTCCATACATTCCAGAACGGTTCCTGCAGATTGGAAGGTAGCTAATATAACCCCACTGTTTAAGAAAGGAGGGAGAGAAAATGGGGAATTATAGACCAGTTAGGCAGACATCAGTAGAAGGGAAAATGCTAGAATTTATTATTAAGAATGTGGTAGCAGGGCATTTAGAAAAGAACAATAGGATTGGGCAGAGTTAACATGGATTTATGAAAGGAAAATCATGGCGCTGAAATCCCGGCCAGAGGCTTCCCACGGATGTTCACGTGAAGAAAAGAGAAAAGATACGCAATTACCTTTAGCTCGGGTGCCCAACAGCGATTGCAGTTTTAGGCCTAAGAGGCATGCGCATTGGAGCGTGTGCACGTTTGAACAGACGTAGAGCTGGACCTGGAGTCACGTGAGCCTGGACACCCAATCAAGGTAAAATATTTTCTCATTCTTAATAATGGGAACTCAATAAGTAGAAGTTCTCATTATTTTGAATGAGAACCAACTCCCACCCCCCAAATACCTAAACACAGCTAAACACAAATAAAATATTAAAAACCACCCATCATATTTAAATTAAAGTTCATAAATATGTTGCAAAAAAAAATATTTTTCCGATTTTTAAAAAAAAGTTTTGTAATTATGGTTTAAAATAAACTTACCCTAGCGGGCAGTGTTTTTTTAAACATAAACAAGTGCTTTTAACTTTTACTTTTATATGTTTTAAAAATCTTATGCTGGTAAAAGTAGGCTATGCGCCTGCTTTTACCAGGCCCAAGAGTTTTAAGGACATTCGCAGGGCAAGAGATGGGCAAACACTGCAATCTTGCCCATGCAAATGTCCTTGCTGCAGTGATGCGTGCGATCTGTCAAGCCAGTACATGACAGATCGGAAAAGCTGGTTTTTGGCACATGCGCATTGCGCCGAAAACCAGCTTTTGCGATGTCTTCCTGGGTCCATACACACTCTGTACGGACCCGGGGAGGCCAGAATTTCTGGGCCTATGTTGGATAAATCCATTAGAGTTTTTTGCGGTTGTAACTAATAGAATAGATAAGGGGGGAACCAGTGGATGTGGTGTATTTGGATTTTCAGAAGGCATTCGATAAGGTGCCACACAAGTAGTTATTGAACAAAATTAGTGCTCATGGGATTGAGGTAATATATTAGCATGGATTGAGGATTGGTTAACGGACAGAAAACAAAGAGTAGGAATAAACGGGTCATTTTCAGGTTGGCAGGCTGTAACTAGGGTTGCTGCAAAGATCAGTGCTTGGGTCACAGCTATTCAATATCTATATCAATGATTTGAGTGAGGAGACCAAATATAAGACAGGTAGAGTGTCCGAAATCTGGAAACCTCGGGATCGAGACTGTTCCGGATTTTGGAACTTCGGATTTCGGACGCTCAACCTGTATATCCAAGTTTGCTGATGATACAAAGCTAAGTGGGAATGTAAGTTGTGAGGAGGATGCAAATAGACTTGAAGGGGATCTAGACAGGCTAAGTGAATGGGCAAGAACATGGCAAATGGAATATAATGTGAAGAAATGTGAAGTTATCCACTTTGGTAGTCAAAGTAGAAAAGCAGAGTATTTTTTAATATGGTGAGAGATTGGGAAATGTTGATGTTCAGAGAGACCTGGGTGTCCTTGTACACGAATCACTGAAAGTTAAGATACAGATACAGCAAGCAATTAAGAACACAAATGCTATGTTGGCCTTTATTACAAGAGGATTTGTGTATAAGTCGTCTTACTGCAATTATGTAGGGCCCTGGTAAGACTGTACCTGGAGTATTGTGTACAGTTTTGGTCTCCTTACTTAAGAAAGGATATACTTGCCATAGAGGGAGTGCAATGAAGGTTCACAAGACTGATTCCTGGAATGGGGGGGATTGTCCTATGAGGAGAGATTGAGTAGACTAAACCTATATGCTCTAGAGTTTAGAAGAATGAGAGGTGATCTCATTGAAAACATATAACATTCTTACAGGGCTTGACAGGGTAGATGCAAGAAGGATGGTTCCCCTGGCTGGGGAGTCTAGAACCAGGGATCACAGTCTCAGAATAAAGGGTTAGCATTTAGCACAGAGATGAGGAGAAACTCCTTCACTCAGAGGATGGTGGATCTCTGGAATTCTCTACCCCAGAGGGCTGTGGAAGCTCAGTCTTTGAGCATATTCAAGACAGGCATCGATAGATTTTTGGATATTAAGAGAATCAAGGGATATGGGGATAGTGCAGGAAAGTGGAGTTGCGGTAGAAGATCAGCCATGATCTCATTGAATGGCACAGTAGGCTCGAGGGGCCAAATGGCCTACTCCTGCTCCTAATTCTTATGTTCTTATGTTCAACTCTTACATACCAGCTTCTGAGCTCTGTCTGCACAGTCTACAACCACCACACACCTGTACCTACTCACAGACACAGCCTCATTTCAAGCCTTGCCTACATTCACAGCTATTCAACCATGGTAAGCATATCTTCCACATACATAGCTGGACTCTTACTCACACAAGTTCCTTTATTTTGCAGGCCAAGATGGTACATAACAGAAGGGAGCAGAAGCAGACTGGAGGGGGGGAAGCGGAACTGCGCCAGCTGACTGACTTGGAGGAGCGAGCACTTCGGTTCATTGGCCCGCAGGTGGTGGGCGCCGTGGCTGGCGGAAACAGCAAGGCTGCTGGAGGCAACAGGTATCTTTATCCCCTCTTCTCATTCCACTTCCCCATTAAACCAGAAGGCCTTATCACTTTCCAGCTCCACATACTGCCTGCCTTCCTTGCTCCATTCCTGCCCTAACCTTAACATGACTCCTGCGCCATTTATGCTTTCAGATAACCGTGCAGTAGCTGACCAGCCTGTCCCTGAGCCCCCAAACTGAGTCACGAGGGAGAAGACGACAGGGACGAGGATGTGGAGGGGGAGGAGGAGGAGGGGGCAAGCACTCCCTTACTGCTTCTCTTATCCGCAGGCACCAGCTCAGAGATTGGAACCCGCAGTCCTTAGAGGTTAGCTTAGTAGAGGGGTCTGCACTGGATGATGCACTGGGACCTAGTGGGCTGCAGCATAGTCAAAGGGAGCCATCTCCATGGAGGGAGAGTTTGTACGTGTGTTCTGCTGCATATGACTCAGATGAGCACCTCGATGGAGCGGCGTTCACACAACGGGTGATGGCCATGCACTCTGACATGATAGGTGCAATGGCAGGGGCGTCCAGGAGCCTGTTGGTAGTGGCAAGGAGTGTGGAGGAGTGCGCCTCCCGCATTGTACAGAACTCTGCGCACACCATGGAGTCCATCATTGACAGTGTGCAGACGATGCTGGACTCCCAGAGAGGCCATGTGGATCCAGACATTATAACGCGTGTCATGGGCGATGTGGCAGCTTCTATTGCGGCACAGGCGGAAGCAATGCAAAGTCTTAGTGCTGTAATGGAGTCAATGGCTGCTAGCATGGAAGATCAGGATGCTCTCATACAATCTCAGCTGGATGCCACGTGTGCTCTGACTGCTGCCCTCGCCACTGGGTCCACCACCGTCAACCAGGGATCTCACGGTGTCGCAGCAACCCAGCAATCTGTCCTGCAGCCTTATGGTGAGGTTACTGAGATGATGCCCCGGGGAAGTGGCAGTGGGTCAGTGGAACAGGAACCTACTGTCCTCTGTCAGGATGACGGCATTCCTGATCCCACCACTGCCACTCCAGCATTGCACGTCACTGCCTGTCACCCAGCAGCCCAGACTGCCGCCGCCCAGCCAGAGATGGTGCAGCCTACAACCAGGCCTTCCAGCTCCAGAGCTGGTCACGGGCGTCCTGCAAGGCCATCTGCAATCTCTGGCCCTGACATTCATTAGCCTTCCACCAGCCATGCTGCAGCCACAGGAGACACACTGCGGAGGAGTATTGGAATAAGTCAACGAAAGAGGGGATAGAAGGAAATAGAGAGAGAGACTGGGGGGTCAGGGGTAGAGAGAGAGAGAGAGAGACTGAGGGGGGGAGAGAGCGACACTGGGGGGGGAGGGGAGAGAGAAAAAGACTTGGGGGGGGGGTGGAGCAGAGAGAGAGCCTGGGGGGGGCGGGTGGGGGGGAGGGTGGGAAGAGAGAGTCTTGTGCGCCAATGCCATGCATGTGGAAAATAGATTAATACCAATTTATGCCAAATTGTGAGCCATAATCTGTTGTGGTCCCAAACTGATTAGGAGCTTTTTTTAAATATTAAATTGGGTTTTAAACATGGGCGTTAGGCAGAGACATGCTTAACAAGGGCACAGATATATCAGGATTCTTGTCGCCGTTAGCATAAACAGTCACACTGGTGTTACTGCTTTGGTGGTTGGAAACGGTGAGGAGCAGATCTCGGAAGCAACGAGGATGTGGAATTCATAGTACGCAATGTGAGCCTCACGACCTCACAGTCTCGCTATTGGCCCGTGCTGTGCCTTCCCTTGGACTTGTCCATGCTGCTCCATCTCTGGGCTCCGATCACTCTGCTCCTCCATGCCTCGTCCTTCCTCTCCTCTCTGCTTCTGATCTCCGGACCTCGCTGGTCCCAACCTCCAAGGAAGGAATGATGACAGTAGGAGTGTGTTTGAATTTGTGTAAGTATGCATTTGCACATGCAGCGAAGCCTGGTCTCCAGTTATCTTGGATCCCCTTGCCACTGGACCAAGATCTTGCTCCTTCAAGCCCGTGTGTTGGCTGGTGTGCAACGGCCACCCCACGTTAAAAGAATTCACGCACAGACATCTTCCACCATTTAAAATGAGTTGATCAGTCACCTGAGTACTCACTTTTAGTGTGGAAGCAAGTCATCCTCGATCCAGAGGGACTGTCTATGATGATTGTCATGTATGTAACCACAATGTATCACCACTATATTACTGTTTACTTTCAACCTAGATGCACACCTTGACCACTAGGGGTGAACTTGTGGGCGACACTCCTTACCTGATCACACAGGTATAAAAAGGGAGGTCCCACGCAGGGTCATCGTCTTTGGAGTCCTGTGAATAAAAGTTAAGGTCACAGAGTGACCTTGTCCCCAGAATGTGTCTCATGTGGTTTCATGCTGTAGAGTAAGGACTTTATATTGGCGACGAGAAACGGGAATTCATGGCCCATGAGAATGGCCACCGGTAGCACAGAGGAATGGTACTGTGTTGGGGAAGACTGGGACAATTTTGTCGCAAGGCTTCAGCAAAACTTTGTTACGAGAGAATGGCTGGGGGATGCAGCGGCCGACAAGCGACGGGCTCATCTCCTGACCAGCTGCGGACCAAAGACTTACGCGCTCATGAAGAACTTACTAGCACCCGAAAAGCCAGCGGACAAAACCTTTGAAGAACTTAGCAAATTGATCGGGGAGCACCTCAAACCGACGAGTAGCATACATATGGCCCAACACAGATTCTACACCCACCGACGTTGTGAAGGACAGAGCATACCGGACTTCATAGCGGACCTCCGGCTTTTGGCTAGCCTCTGTAAGTTCACAGATGCCTGCAGGGGGGAGATGCTAAGGGACTTCTTTATAGAAGGCATCGGTCATGCGGGAATTTTCCGCAAATTAATTGAGATCAAGGATTTGACCTTGGAAGCGGCAGCGTTGATGGCTCAAACTTTCATGGCGGGGGAGGAAGAGATGAAAATAATATACGCGCACAATTCTGCCTCTAACGTGCCGATGGATCAGGGAGTCAACATCATCAATACGACTCAGAGCCCCGCAGGCAGGCAGGGACAGTCTGACACTCCCCAGGCAGCAATAGACCCCAGAGTAGGGCTTCAACAGAGGCAATGGCAGACTGAACGGACATTCACGCCATCACAGTGGACAATGCGGCCTGGGATGGGGCCAATGACACCCACTAATAGGGTACTTAAGAGCAGTCAACGGGACAGTCAGCGTGGAGTGCCTGACCATCGTCCCTTTGTTCCCAACAATGGCATTTTTAACTCATGCTGGAGGTGTGGGGGAAAACACGCAGCTAGATCTTGCAGAATTCAACAGTTTGTCTGCAGGAACTGCAATCTCAGTGGCCATTTAGCTCGAATGTGCAGGAAGTCTTCTACCAGATTAATATATGAGGCGGATGGACCAGAAGAGGGTTCTTTGAGGCAGGATGACTTTTGGGGCAAATCGATGGACGCTGAGGTTCAGCGGGTCCATATGGCGAATATTCACAGTTCATACACCAGAACGCCATCAATGATGATGAGGGTTTTATTAAACGGTATCCCTTTTAGCATGGAGCTGGACACTGGGGCCAGCCAGTCACTCATGGGCGTTCAGCAATTTGAGAAGCTATGGCCACTTAAAGCCAGTAAAGACCCAAATTAATACGTATTGAGACACAATTATGGACTTATACTAAAGAAATCATTCCGGTGCTAGGCAGTGCAATGTTGGCTGTCACACACAATGGGGTAGTGAATCGACTGCCGCTCTGGATTGTCCCGGGCAATGGTCCCGCACTGTTGGGGAGGAGCTGGTTAGCCGAGATAAGCTGGAAATGGGGGAATGTTCACGCAATGTCATCTGTGGAGCAAAGTTCGTGCTCACAAGTCCTACAACAATTCGATTCACTATTCCAACCTGGCGTCAGGACTTTCAAAGGCACCAAAGTAGTGATACACATCACACCGGACGCCAGGCCAGTGCACCACAAAGCCAGAACGGTGCCGTATGTGATGCAGGAAAAGATCGAGAGCGAATTGGACCGGCTGTTGAGAGAGAGCATCATCTCGCCTGTTGAATTCAGCGACTGGGCGAGCCCCATTGTTCCCGTCCTAAAAGCGGATGGCTCTGTCAGGATCTGTGGCGACTACAAGGCCACCATCAATCGGGTGTCCCTACAAGATCAATACCCGCTCCCGAGAGCGGAGGACCTCTTTGCCACACTGGCAGGTGGCAAGCAGTTCACCAAGTTGGACCTCACTTCAGCCTATATGACCCAGGAACTGGCCGACGAATCTAAACGACTGACCAACATCACCATGCACAAGGGACTGTGCATTTATAACAGGTGCCCGTTTGGCATTCGATCAGCGGCCGCGAATTTTCAACGAAACATGGAAAGCCTGCTTAAATCCATTCCTGGGATGATCGTATTCCAGGACGACATTCTCGTCATGGGTTGAGGCACCGAGGAACACCTCCACAAGCTGGAGGAGGTGCTACACCGACTGGACCGGGTAGACCTGCGACTCAAGAAGTCTAAATGTGTGTTCTTCGCTCCTGAGGTTGAGTTTCTGAGCAGGAGGGTTGCTGCAGATGGGATTCGGCCCATCGAGTCCAAAACAGAGGCGGTTCGACGAGCACCCAGGCCCTGCAACGCATCAGAGTTGCGTTCATTCCTGGGACTGTTGAACTATTTCGGGAACTTTCTGCCGAACTTGAGCACATTGTTGGAGCCGCTACATGTGCTCCTGTGTAAGGGTTACGATTGGTTTTGGGGGGACTGTCAGGAACGGGCTTTTGATCGGGCGTGAAACCTACTTTGTTCAAACAAGTTGTTGACCCTGTACGACCCCTGTAAACGTTTAGTTCTGACATGTGATGCATCGTCCTATGGGGTTGGGTGCGTGTTGCAGCAGGGCAATGCTGAGGGTCAACTACAACCTGTGGCTTATGCCTCCAGGTCGCTCTCTCAAGCAGAACGGGGATATGGGATGGTTGAGAAAGAAGCGCTTGCATGTGTCTATGGTTTAAAAAAAAATGCATCAGTACCTCTTTGGTAGGAAGTTTGAATTAGACACGGACCACAAGCCATTAACATTCCTGTTGTCAGACAGCAAGGCTATCAATGCCAACGCATCAGTTCGCATACAGCGATGGGCTCCCACGCTGGCTGCTTGTGACTACTCCATCCGGCACCGGCCCGGCACTGAAAATTGCGCTGATGCGCTCAGCAGGCTTCCACTAGCCACCACTGAGGGGGCAGCGGAGCAAAGTGCTGAGATGATCATGGCTGTCGATGCCCTTTGACAGCGCAGGCTCCCCCCTCACAGCCCGCCAGATCAAAATCTGGACAAACAGAGATCCCCTCC
The DNA here is from genome assembly GCF_044704955.1 of Pristiophorus japonicus. Lineage (NCBI taxonomy): Eukaryota > Metazoa > Chordata > Chondrichthyes > Pristiophoridae > Pristiophorus > Pristiophorus japonicus. The sequence continues at coordinate 122,611,161 of NC_091991.1, forward strand.
TATCCCTGATTAAGAAATGTGTCCTGACTGGGGATTGGGTGCCCACATACGGAGCATGCCCTGAGGAGGTCAAACCGTTCCACAGACGGATGGATGAGCTCTCCATCCTAGCCGACTGCCTACTATGGGGCAACCGGGTAGTTATGCCCCAGAAGGGCAGGGAGGCATTCATCAGGGAACTCCACAGCGAGCACCCAGGCATTGTGCTGATGAAGTCCATTGCCCGGTCACAGGTTTGGTGGCCTGGAATTGATTCAGACCTGGAACACTGTGTTCGCAGGTGCACGACGTGTGCCCAGCTGGGTAATGCCCCCAGGGAGGTCCCGCTCAGCGCGTGGCCCTGGCCCACCAGGCCATGGTCACGCATTCATGTTGACGACGCGGGTCCGTTCATGGGTAAGATGTTCCTTATTGTGGTCGATGCATTCTCGAAATGGATAAAGTGCATCATTCTGAATTCATGCACGTCATCCACCACCGTGGAAAGCCTATGTGTGATCTTTGCAACCCATGGCTTGCCGGACATCCTGGTTAGTGATAATGGCCCATGTTTCACAAGCTACGAATTCTGAGAGTTTATGTCGGGCAATGGCATCAACCACGTCAGGACTGCGCCGTTCAAGCCGGCCTCCAATGGCCAGGCGGAATGTGCGGTCCAAATCATTAAGCAAGGTATGCTCAGGATTCAAGGACCCTCCCGACAATGCCGCCTATCGCCTATAGATCCCGACCACACTCGCTCACGGGGGTCCTGCCCGCAGAGCTACTAATGAAATGGACACTCAAAACTCGGTTGTCCCTCATTCACCCAGTCCTGACCGATATAGTTGAGAGCAAGCGCAAGTAACAAAACGAGTACCATGACCGTAATTCGAGGGGGAGATGTATAGAAATAAATTATCCTGTATTCATCCTCAATCATGCCATGGGGCTCAAATGGCTTGAGGGCACTGTAATTGACAAAGAGGGGAATAGAATCATTGTGGTAAAACTCAACAATGGTCAGATATGCCGTAAGCATCTGGACCAAGTAAAAAAAAAGATTCAGCATTGACACGGAGGAACCTGAAGAAGACCATGAGATGGAGCTCACAACACCACCAGTGAACGAGCAACAAGAGCAATCAGAAGAATGCACAGTCCCTACAGTCAGCCCGGACAGGCCAGAATCACCACAGGTGACAGACACTCACGTCTGTGTCCAACAACCAGAGCCCCAACTGCGGCACTCCACGAGGGAGTGTAGACCACTTGAAAGACTAAACCTATGATCCCAATAAGACTTTGGGGGGGAATGTGATGTCATGTATGTAACCACAATGTAACACCACTGTATTACTGTATACTCTTAACCTAGATGCGCACCTTGACCACTAGGGGTGAACTTGTGGGCGACACTCCTTACCTGATCACACAGGTATAAAAAGGGAGGTCCCACGCAGGGTCATCGTCTTTGGAGTCCTGTGAATAAAGAGTTAAGGTCACAGAGTGACCTTGTCCCCAGAATGTGCCTCGTGTGGTTTAATGCTGTAGCGTAAGGACTTTATAATGATGATAAGGAAATGCACAAGGGTGATGAATAAATACACATTTCTCCATTTTATTGGTGTTTTATAAATGTTTAATGTTTGCCGATGCCTCTCATTTCAGTTTGGGGGCTTTGGTATGGAAGGGAAAATTGATGTGGTGATGGGAATGTCCAGAGGAATCGAGAAGTGGGATGTAAATCAGTGGAAACGAGCTCTGATGAGATGGTTGCGGACCTCTCTTGCAGGATCATGACGGAGTTGCTGCCTCCTCCATTGTGGCTATTGCTGCTCCTGCTCCTCCTCGTCCTCCTGCTGTTGCTCCTCCTCCTGCCCCTCCTCCTGAGGTGGTGCGACTATGCCTAGTGACAATGGCTGTGCTCTCATGATGGCCACGTTGTGCAGCATGCAGCAGATGATAAAGAATAGGGACACCTGCTCTGGCGAGTACTGGAGGACTCCTCCCGAGCGGTCAAGGCAGCAGAACCATTGCTTGAGCACTCCCATGGTCTGCTCAATGATGTTCCTGGGTGGCTCTCATCATATGAGTGATGGGCAGGTATGGTGGGGTTCTGGAGGGGAGTCATTAGCCAGGTGGAGAGCGGATAGCCCTTTTCTCCGAGCAGCTAGCCGCGGGCTTGATGTGGTGGCTGGAAAAGAGCTGGTACACTGGTCTGGTAAAGGATGAAGGTATCGTGGCTGCTTCCAGCATAGTGGGTATTGACGGAGAGGATGCAATGTCTGTGGTCACACTCTAACTGTACATTCATTGAGTGGTAGTTTTTGTGATTAAGGAAAATCTCAAGATTGTGATGCGATGCCCTCAAAGCAATGTAGGTGCAGTCAATGATGCAAGGAGCGGCGAGAGACTGTGGAGGGGTGTGATCGGGGCCCGGGGGGGGGCGGGAGTTCAGAGTCAGGGGCCCAGGGTCAGCACGGGCCGGCCCACACTGCGATATGTGTGTGCACTGGTTCCGTGCAGCAGAGCAGGTCTCCAGTTGTCTTGGGTAATCTTTGCCACTGGACCAAGACCTAGCTCTGTCAAGCCCGTGTGGTGGCTGATGTGCAACATTCACCACACGTTAAAAAAGTCCACGCACAGGCATCTTCCACCCTTCAGGATGTAGTTCGGGTTCTTCTTTTGAAACACCTGTGAACTCATCCTTTATTGGGCGTGGAAGAAAGTCATCCTCATTTCGAAGGACCGCCTATGATTATTGCACCATGGAAAAGCCACTATCCTGACAAATCCACATGCACGCTTGTGCTGTTTCTCCCTGGTCATTGGGAAGGAGATGTAGTTCCTACTCCTTCTGTTGAGAGCATCTGTGAACTACGGATGGAGCAATGGATGGCAAACTGGGAGATGTTGGAGATGTCTCCTATTGCACACTGGAAGGAGCCATTGGCTTAAAAATTGAGCAAGATGCCACTGAGAGAGCTGTCCTCACCCTGGTCTGAGGCTCGAGGCCTGAGGCAGGAGATGGCAGAGCTCTGTCCTTGCTGAAGCGCAGCCTTCGAACTCAATAAAATTGATGTCTGAGAACTGCTGCTGGAATACTCTGGGAGGGTAAGGTCTCCTGTTGCCTGCCCTATTGTGCCTTCTCCCTCTGGTCAAATCTTGCTGCCCTTATACCTGTCTTTTTCCCTCTCTCTCTCTCTCTGTGCCTTTATCCCTCTCTCTCTCTCTCTCTCTCTGCCTTTCTTGCTTCCCTTCTCTCTCTGTGCCTTTCTCCCTCTCTCTCTCTCTGTGCCTTTATCCCTCTCTCTCTCTTTATGCCTTTATTCCTCTCTCTCTCGTTCTGCCTTTATCCCTCTCTCTCTCTCTGTGCCTTTCTCTCTCTCTTTCTCTGTGTTTTATCCCCCCCTCTCTCTCTCTCTCTCTGCCTTTCTCCTTGTATTGCTGCCTCTCTTTCTCTCTGCCTGTCTCTCTGCCTTTGTCTTCGCATTTGTCTCCACCTAAATAACCTCCGATGGTGACGTTGCAGCAGGAGGTCGCATGCCAACACAGCCCCCATGAAACAAGATAAATGTTGCAGAGTCAAATCTGCCCTGAATTGAACAAAGCAATGCTTAAGAGCCAGAACAGTCCTTGAGGTGAAAACTGCTACAATCCTTGCAAAAAGCACTCTGCCTATCTGTCAGCAAGCTGGAAATAATACAGATGGAGCATCTGAAATCTGGATTTCAGAAATTCGGAATGTTCTGGAATCCAGACACCGGGCCGATCTGTTGCGGGGTCTCGGGAGTCCGTAAATTGTTCCAGAATCCGGACACCCTGCCAAACTGATTATCGCCGCGAGCCGGGCCCAGGGAAAATCCAAAAAACTCACAGAACACTCACAAGAATCAAAAAACAAAAACCCCAACGCATCTCTTCTTGCAGGTCTTCACTCCCACAGGCACTGTTGCCCCTGGCTCCGCAATGCAGATCCCCCTCCCCCCAGCATCTTCCCTTGGCCAAAACACGGGCTCCAAAACGGCACAGTGTGGTCACCGTGGCACCCCCAGCCTTGCATGCCGGAAAGCCGTTCCGAAATCCGGAAATACCCGAACCTCGGCTCAGGCGCTTCCGGATTTGGGATGTCAGAAAGACGTTCCGAAATCCAGAAATATCCGGTATTCGTAGGGCCTCAGTCCCGAGGTTTGCGGATTTCGGACGCTCCACCTGTAATGATCGACAGAAAAGTTTTCAACAAGATGGTGCCTTTAAATAGCCCTTCTCCAGCCGCTTCCCGTTGTCAGCACCAGACATTACCTGAGGGGGGGAGACCGGATTTATCGGGGGGGGGGGGGGGGCAGTAACGAGGCGGTGCGCACCTCGATGATGGCATCATCGGTGGGCGCAGCTGAGCGGGGCGCTACCGGCAGGAGCGGAGTGGCACCTGGTAGCGCCTCCAAAAATCCCGAGAACAATTTTGCTGGGAGTCATCGCCCGGGCAAAAAGTGATTTCCGCCCCATTAGTGCCCCCGGAGGTGCTAACGGGAGGCGCAGATGAGGCCAATTTCGGCCCCAAATGAATAAATGGTCGAGAGATTGACAGAAATAACATTGTTCAGTCTAAGTGAGGAATCCAAAGATATTAAAATACTAAAAGTGAAAAAGAAGATGCAAAATAAATGTAAATGTTTTTGCACTAATGCTAGGAACATTAGGAATATGCTGCTGGAATTAAGGGTACCCATAACTAGAGAAAGTAGCAACAGAATTAGGGATGTGAGCATAGATGGGCAAGCAATGAAATATTTCACAAAAAGAAACCTGGAACAGCTTTTGAAAGGATGAAAGTGACAGCAGAGGGACAGAGTGCAAAAGTAATGCATAAATTACTGATGATAAGGACAACAAAGTATTAATTGCTACCTGCTAACAAGTGCCAACTCAAGGTGAGCGGGTAGATAATGAGTTAAGGAGGCTGCAAGGAATCATAATATGATAATCATGAGGAATTTCAAAGTAAAAGCTGTTTCCTAGAGATAATTGTCTAGAAGGCAGGCAGCTCATAAACAGCCAATATGGCAGGCAGGAGGTGCGCACACATTTCCTACTGTAAGTGCACCGTCCGGCCTGTTTTTTCACATTGCTGTTTCTTTCAGATTTATGTACAGCGAGTCTGACAGTGCGGTTGTGGTGACTGGACACACCTCCCAAGAATTTTTCAAGAAGTAATTAACCCTTTACTTTTATTTGCCAAGTCGCAATGCTGGTTGTAAAGACACCATGGAGTAGAAATTGCCCCCCACCTGTTTCAGGTCACCTCTTGAGCGACATTCGGCTCTTTGTTGTTTTTTTTCCTTGGATCCGAAAATCACTCTTAATGGGGGCGGTGAGTACACTTGAGGGGCGGATACGGGGCGGTGAGTACACTTGAGGGGCGGATACGGGGGGTGAGTACACTTGAGGGATGGATACGGGGGGTGAGTACACTTGAGGGGCGGATACGGGGGGTGAGTACATTTGAGGGGCGGATACGGGGGGTGAGTACACTTGAGGGGTGGATACGGGGGGTGAGTACACTTGAGGGGCGGATACGGGAGGTGAGTACACTTGAGGGGTGGATACGGGTCGGTGAGTACACTTGAGGGGCGGATAGGGTCGGTGAGTATACTTGAGGGGTGGATACGGGGGGGTGAGTACACTTGAGGGGTGGATACGGGGCGGTGAGTACACTTGAGGGGCGGATACCAGGGGTGAGTACACTTGAGGGGTGGATACGGGGGGTGAGTACATTTGAGGGGCGGATAGGGTCGGTGAGTATACTTGAGGGGTGGATACGGGGGGGTGAGTACACTTGAGGGGCGGATACGGGGGGTGAGTACACTTGAGGGGCGAATAGGGTCGGTGAGTATACTTGAGGGATGGATACGGGGCGGTGAGTACACTTGAGGGGCAGATAGGGGCGGTGAGTACACTTGAGGGGCGGATACGGGGGTGAGTACACTTGAGGGGCAGATAGGGTCGGTGAGTATACTTGAGGGGTGGATACGGGGGGGTGAGTACACTTGAGGGATGGATACGGGGCGGTGAGTACACTTGAGGGGTGGATACGGGGGGATGAGTACACTTGAGGGGTGGATACGGGGCGGTGAGTACACTTGAGGGGTGGATACAGGGGGTGAGTACACTTGAGGGGTGGATACGGGGGGTGAGTACATTTGAGGGGCGGATAGGGTCAGTGAGTATACTTGAGGGGTGGATACGGGGGGGTGAGTACACTTGAGGGGTGGATACGGGGGGTGAGTACACTTGAGGGGCGGATAGGCTCGGTGAGTATACTTGAGGGATGGATACGGGGCGGTGAGTACACTTGAGGGGCGGATAGGGGCGGTGAGTACACTTGAGGGGCGGATAGGGTCGGTGAGTATACTTGAGGGGTGGATACGGGGTGGTGAGTATACTTGAGGGATGGAAACGGGGCGGTGAGTATACTTGAGGGGCAGAAGTTGGGGGCGGTGCGGAGTGACCGCCACAATGATGTCATCATGGCGCTGCGTCACCACGGCTCTCCCCTCATGTCTCATGATGCTGGTGTGGGGTGGTACCAACCTGGCGCATCATGTGGCAGCCAGGGTGCACAGCGTCATAGAATAGAATCGTACAATCATAGAAGTTTACAGCACGGAAGGAGACCATTTCGGCCCATCGTGTCCATGCCGGTCAACACGCAGCTACCCAGCCTAATCCCGCTTTCCAGCTCTAGGTCTGTAACCCTGCAAGTAATGGCACTTCAGGTGCACATGCAAGTACTTTTTAAATGTGGTGAGGGTTTCTGCCTCTATCACCCTTTCAGGCAGTGAGTTCCAGATCGCCACAACCCTCTGCATGAAGAAATTTCCCCTCAACACCCCTCTAAACCTTCTACCAATTACTTCAAAGTTATGCCCCCTGGTTATTGACCCCTCTGCTAAGGGAAATAGACCGTTTCTATCCACTATAATTAGGCCCCTCATAATTTTATACACCTCAATGAGGTCTCCCCTCAGCCTCCTCTGTTCCAATAAAAAAAAAATCCAGCCGATCTAATCTGTCCTCATAGCTTATATTCTCCAGTCCCAGCAACATCCTCGTAAATCTCCTCTGTACCCTCTCCAGTGCAATCACGTCCTTCCTGTAATGCAGTGACCAGAACTGCACGCAGTACTCCAGCTGTGACCTAACCAGTGTATTATACAGTTCAAGCATAACCTCCCTTGCTCTTGTATTCTATGCCTCGGCTAATAAAGACAAGTATTCCGTATGCCTTCTTACCTTATCTACCTGGCCTACTACTTTCATGTGGACATGCACTCCTAGGTCCCTTTGTTCCTCTGCACTTCTCAGTATTCTACCATTTAATGTGTATTCCCTTTCCTTGTTAGCCCTCCCTAAATGCATTACCTCACACTTCTCTGGATTAAATTCCATTTACCACTGTTCTGCTCCCCTGACCAGTTGATTGTTATCTTCCTGCAGTCCGCAACTTTCTTATAAGAACATAAGAACATAAGAATTAGGAACAGGAGTAGGCCATCTAGCCCCTCGAGCCTGCTCCGCCATTCAACAAGATCATGGCTGATCTGGCCGTGGACTCAGCTCCACTTACCCGCCCGCTCCCCATAACCCTTAATTCATTATCAACCACACATCCGATTTTAGTATCATCTGAAAACTTCTTAACCATACAGCCTATATTCAAGTTTAGATCATTGATGTAAATCACAAAAAGCAAGGGTCCTAGTACTGAGCCCTGTGGAACCCCACTGGAAATATCCTTCCAGTCGCAAAAACACCCATCAACCATTACCTTTTGCTTCCTGCCTCTGAGCCAATTTTGGATCCAACTTTCCACTTTGCCCTGAATCCCATGGGCTTTTACTTTTGTGACCAGTCTGCCATGTGGGACCTTATCAAAAGCTTTGCTAAAATCCACACACACTACATCAAGTGAGGTAAATGTTGCCATGGTGAGGCAATCCCTAGTGTCCCAGGCAGCAATGTGGTCGTGAGTTGATGCCCTGTGTCTTGTGCAACATGAGATGATTGCGGAGGAGTTTGGTGGTGATGCTGGTGTGTTTAGTGATGTTGGTGTTGGGGGGCTAATTGTGGTGGGATTCTAAGGACTAAGGTGAGATTTTCTCAAGGGCACCGATGCTGCTGGAATAGATGGCAGGTGAGGTTGAGATGACAGAAGTGATCTGTCAATGGTGAGAGAGGTGACAGTGAATGGAGAGTTCACTGCAAACACTTCCAAAGTGCATACAGCTCAAAAGTGTCTTCTAAATCCTGAAGGCTTCAGGCTCTGAGATTGGAAAGTGAACAGCTGTGAAATGGCAGCTTTTATACCAGTTCTGCAGCTGTCAACTAGTCAAAGCAATAGAGTCATTGAGAACCCGACACACTTACCTGACGTGGTCCGAGCGACAGGAAACTGCTGAAAGTCCCCGGTAAAATTATTTTAAAATACCTCTAAACTACCACTTAATGATGTTAATTGGCTGGCCCGCCGCTTGGTGTCAGGTCAGTGAACCGCAGTCAGACACAACACTTTGAAAACTGACACGGAGGCAGGATCAGAGCGGGATCCTGCTCCGCTGTCAATCAGGGCCAATCTGACAGCGGGCCCACCTCCAAACCTGCATTCGCAGGGCTTGGAAGCTTCCGGCCTAATACTGAAAAGTAGTAAGGGAACCAATTTTGTTGGATTACTTGGATGAGTTGAAGAGCCCCTAATATTGAAAGACTGACAGTACATATGAAACAATGTAATGCTGACATTGAAAAGGGGCTATCCATCTTTGGGGGGGCGTGAATGGTGCGAAGTTGCTTGAATGTAGGACAGCATCCTTGAGGGTAAACCATGTCTATGCTCTTTGTGTGTGCACAGCTTGTTATGATTGTAACTTTAAAAAAATTATTATTTGCAGTGCTTGTACAACGTTCAAAATCCGGCAACCTCAAGACCGAGATCATGCCGGTCTTTAGATTTTTCGGGATTTCAGACCTCGCTGTTGGCATTCCTTGCCGCCCGCCAATCCACCGGTCCTTGGCCATCGCAAAAATGTCTGGTTTTTGGACAGTTGGATTCTGGACGTTGTACCTGCATTTGAAAAACTTTGTGTAGATATCACATGTGACTTGAGTGGTGAGAGCAATTCAGATTCAAAGAGTGATCCAATTTAAAGCGAGTGTTTGATCTCCAACACTCACTTGAAGGGGAACTGAAGGATTTTGGACTTTGCAATATGGACTGTTAATACCTGATTTTAAGGAAGACTAAATGAATGAACTTGATACTTCATTACTTGGTAAAAGAGCAGAATTTGGTTGGAAGTCTGAACAACAAAGGGAAGAACACTGTAAGAGGAAAAATAGATTTGGCATTAGGGGTATATACAAAATGTTTGAAGTTAGTTAGCCAGAAAAGGTGTATAGCTGAAATCCTTGGCATTCAAAGTAAAGGTGCAATTCGGACACGCCTATCTCCAGTACTCCATAAACCTCACTGTGTCTCAACGGTTTATTAGCACAGATGGAGTTTTTCCATTGTCACTTTAGACCCCTTGTCCTGTTTATCTGCCCCTCTGGGTTTCCTGTGATGGGGCCTCCTGTAATTAATCATTCTGATATGTTATTTCCTTTACACACCCTTCTAAAAGTGACCATTACAAAGGCCTATGTCCGAGGTCCATTCCTAACCCTGTAATTATAACAGAGCTCGATAACCCCAATAACCAATCCAAGCCGAAGACTGCCAGGTCAGCACATTCTAACAAGATGAGGTCACCCTAGAGAAGGCCTGAGACTGCCTTAAGACACTAGTCTGTCAATCCAAGGTATTACTGATAAGGTAACCAATCAGGAGTCATGGGAGGTTGTATTGGGAAAGTAACTGGGTCTTTGAAATTGTATAAAAGATGTATGAATTTGCTGTTGGCAGAGCATTTCCACTCACAGGCGGCTGTGTTGAGAAATTGCTCCTGGACTGTTCGTGATTAAAGATCATTGAACCTTACCTTCCGTCTCCGTCTATTAATTTCAAGAGTTGCTACACGGTTTGGGACGAGTGTTGATCCATTATATCAGGGGGTCCGCACGTGGAAAGAGAAGCCTTTCCGCTATCCCCTATCCCCCTACAATTTGGCGCCGCGAGCAGGGTGCAGACTTCACGAACAGCACAATGATCCAGCTGTTGGGGTGAGTATGTTTTGATTTATCACCTTCAAGTTAGAACTGTGACATTGTAGACCGGGAGGGAAGAACATCTGTACAAAAGAACCAACTGTAGCAAGCCCTGGAGGGACGGAGGCAAAGGACAAGGATGATCAGGGGGTGGGAGGGGGTTGAGGGTATACTCTGAGATGCGCGTGTGTAGGAGGTGTGGCATTGTGAGGTTACGACGCAAAGGGAAAACTATATAGATGACGTTCTCATAGGGACGAGACATATTGACCCAGTAGCGGTATGGGCATTCGGCGCAGAGACGAGACATATTAACTCAGAAGCGTGGCAGTACGAGTGTACGGTGCAAAGGGGAAACATATAGACAACGTCCTGCATCCTGAACACGAACTAAAGGGAATACCAGAAACCCCTATACTTTCCCGAAAGTAAGATGGGTAAAAAGCTAATAAAAAGGCGAATAAAACAGATGAGGAAACAGAACCCCAGGCCAGCCAAGAACAGGAGGAAGAATGTAGCTGGGGACCCGAAGGGTCTCTATTAAATTTGCTGGGCAAAAAATACGCAAAACTAATAGAGACAACGAAAAAAAAAGGGTGGCAGCCCAAGGATGCCCCCGATAGACAGAAAAAATGGTGGGTTAGTCAGACCAAACACAAGGTTGAAATAGCCCAAGTAATTATCCTCATCTGCTATCGGGAACAAGTAAAAGAAATAGACACCCACATTAAATTGATCCAGGAACTAAAGACTAAAATAACAAAGTTAGAAGAGGCAGCAAAGGAGAACGGACGAACTCTACAATGCGCATCTGTAGCACCCAGACAAATAATAACCCCCCCAGTACCCCCAATATACCCCTCCCTGGAAGAAGTACAGGCGGGAGAGCCTCAATATAACAACGAGATCCAGGAAGGGCCCCCGGCATACAACGGGCACATACGGGCAGCTCCCATACACATTACAACCGTCCCTGCACATGGGCAGCAACCCGCTCACGTCACGGTACAAGAAGTTCCCCTCACCCCGCATGAGAGACAGACACTGCTAAAAGATTTACCCACCTCCAAACCAAATAGCAGAAATACAGAATTCTGGCAAAAGGTTGAGGAAATGTTCGAAGCGCATAATTTAGCCTTAGGAGACATACACGGTCTGGTAAAGGCCAAAACTGGTAACATAAACTGGCAAAAGGCTATTCGAGTCGTGCAGAGCAGTGACTGGATGATGGTAGGGAACCAGTTGCAAACTGAGACACAGAGGATACACGACCTCAAGCACGGGATGGATGAGTGTTGGGGACCGATAAGAACCAATTGGAGCAGAATATTAAAAGTAGCCCAAAAACCAAGCGAAAATGTAGGGGAGTATGGACGCAGAAATGGCTGGAGTATAAGGATCACTCCGGTGATAACAACCCTGATAAAGAAGATGCGGCATTCTTAGAAATGTTTGAGGAAGGACTGGGGGAGGTGCATCAAAAAATAATTAAGCTAGGATTGAAGATAGGAGATGATTATGACCAAATCTTAGAATGGGCATAAAACGTGGAGGAATTAAAGGCCGACCAAAAGGAAAAGATAGCTAAAATAGTGGCGGCAGCTTTAATGACAGAAGAAAGGGAAAAGAGGGGACATCCGCGCAGCCCTCTTGACGTGTTACACATGTCACTATGACAGTCACTTTTTAGCAAGGAGTGCCCGCGAAAAGAGGATGAAATAGGGCCAGGAAAACCCAGGTGCCATAATTGTGACAAACCGGGACATGTAGCAAAAAGGTGCTTGGCAGCGGGAGGTGGTGCGGCAGGAAAGGGTCCCCAGCAAGCCAGGAAAAAGACAGGGACGCCCATCACGCATGAGGAACTGATGGAAATCCTCCACCAAACAACCTTACCAGCCCCACCCCCTCCAGAGACACCCTCCAATGAGGATCTCATCAACCTACTTAAATTGGCCAGCGCGCGCTAGGAATTACCAGCCGCCGAGGAAAGGTTGGGACAGCCGACGTTAGATCCCCACATGTTTATTAGTGTAGTGTTAGGGGGCCGGCAGTGCAACATGCCAGTAGACACAGGAGCGTCACTATCCATAACCAATTTAGACCTACCTCTTACAAGAACCACTGTTAATATCCAAGGGGTAAGGGGAAGGTCCAAGAAAGCAACGTTAAGTGAAATAATACTATTAGAAATACAGGGATAATGATACCTACCCAATTTTGATGCTGTCCCAATGCCCAACTAGGAATAGACATCCTGAGGGAAGTAGGGGCACTTATAGACCCCCAGCGAAATCGAATAATATGGGGAGGGAAATAGAAGTTCAATTGTTCAGAACACCAGCAGCAGCGAGTAGCAAGGATTGGCCTGATACAGCCCGAGTGGGAAACAAAGGGAGTGTAGGGCAGTGTATGCCGACTATACCCGGCTCTGTGGACACAGTACAAACAAGATTGCGGGCTAGCCCGACTGGACCCGGCCAAAATTCCCGGGCCAAAACACAAAGCCCACAGACAATATCCTTTAGAACCTGAGGCTGAAGTAGCCGTCCACCAAATAATGCAGGAATTGGAAGCACAAGGAGTGGTAAAGACAGCCACCACTAATTCTCCAGTGTGGCCAGTAAAGAAACCCGATGGGACCTACAGGTTCACTGTCGAATATACAGCCCTGAATAAGGTTACCCCAAGGGAACATTCGATTGTGGCGAGCCCATCCACTATTTTTAATGGCCTGAACCCAGAGCATAAAATCTTTACTGTACTGGACATAGCAAACAGGTTCTGGGCTATACCTTTGGATGAGGACTCGCAAAGGAAGTTTGCTTTCACTGTAAAGGGAAGACAATATACATGGACCAGGGTGCCGCAAGGGTTTCACAATAGCCCGGGCATATTCCACCGGGCATTGTCAGGAATCTTGGACCCCCTGAACGTAGGAGAAGGGAGCACTACACTACAGTACGTAGACGATATCCTTATCGTTTCTAGTACTGAGAAATAACACATGATAGCCCTGACTACAGTACTGGGAGCCTTACGTGACTCTGGATTTAAGACAAATCCTAGGAAAGCCCAGGTGGGGAAGGAGGAGGTTACATATCTGGGATACATAATAACCCAAGGGAAAAGACGGATGCCCGAAGATCGAAAGGAGGTTATTAGAACGATGCCCAGACCAGGGACGGTACAAGAGGTCCGACAGGTATTAGGACTATTTAACTATTGCCGGAACTTTATCCTGGGGTATGTGGAAATGGCCCAACCCATACAGGATCTGGTAAATGGAGGGAGACTATCCCAGGAGCCCGTAGACTGGAGTTGCCCCCAGGAGGCGGTGTTCATACAACTGAAGCAAGCCCTTATGAGCACACCCGCTGTGGGACTGCCGGATCAGAATAGACCCTTCCACCTGTATATGTACCATATACAATGCGGTAGTAACCCAGGAATATGAGGATAGGCAGAGGCCAGTGGCAAATTACTCCACGAAACAAGTACCGGTGGCCGCCGGACTGTCCCGATGTGTCGCAGCTCTTGATTATGCGATTATGCGATTATGCGATGTGAGCTGTGAGAGCCAGCGAGCCCATAATGATGACCGGGCCAGTCATCTTATACACGCCGCATACCCTCGTGGAATTACTTAACACGGGGAGGCTTAGAACCGTACCCGATGCATGGCGCGCCACTTGGGAAGCGATGCTCCTACCCCCGAAAAGGACAACGGGAATAACCCCGCAGGGTGGAGTGTCACCGAAGGTAAAGAACACCAGTGTAGCCTCACGGGAAATGAGGGGGAAGGTAGTCAGATTAGCGAAACCCCGCTTGAAGAAGCTGATATGGATTTCCATGTGGATGGATCCCGTCGATACGTAGACGGAACACCACGAACAGAGTGGGCAGTGGTGGACAACAGTGGATGAGTCAGCAAAGGGGGACACTTAGAGGGAAACCTATCGGCTCAGGTAGCGGAATTGGTAGCCCTCACCGAAGCGCTAAAATTAGCAGCAGGAAAGAGGGTCAGTGTATACACTGAGAGCCGCTACGCCTTCGGGGTGGTACACGATTACATGACTGCTTGGAGGAGGTGTGGCTACGTGACTTTGGGCGAGGGACCCATCAGGCACAAAGAGATAGTTAAGGAACTGGTAGGATCATCCCTCCTCCCTCAGGAATGAGTAGTAATAAAAATTAAAGCGCATCCAAAAATCACTGACCAACATCAGCAGGGAAACGCCTGGGCAGACAAGGCCACAAAACAGGCAACTGGACTAGATATGACTAGTAACGCCCCAATTGGCTCATGTACTACCCAAACGGAGGAGGTAAACATCTCAAGGTACAGGGAGAATCCACCCCGCAAGAAACGGAGGAATGGGAACAGAACGGAGCTCAAAAAGGTGCGGATGGAATTTGGAGGAAGGATAACAAGGTAATGGCCCCAGAGTGTATCCAGCAGAACCTACTGAGTCTCTATCACGGATATACCCACACTGGTAGGACCGGCACGATGAGCTCCATGTCCCAATGATGGTGGTGGTAGAGACATAGAAAACCATTGTAGGGGATGTATAACATGACCCAGGGAAGAAGATAAAAGTCCGGATGGGACACCAAACGTGCCCAAAGGGGCCCTGGGAAGCCTAACAAATAGATTTTACTGGGCCACTGCCCAGCCAAAGGGGAAAAACGTACTGCCTGGTAATAATAGACCAGTTCACAAAATGGGTAGAAGCTTTCGCCACTAGGAACTGCATCGCCGATACAGTAGCTAAAATCTTGGCTGGGAAAATAATACCTAGGTGGGAAATGCCACTACAGTTGGACTCAGATCAGGGTACACATTTTACGGGAAAAAATCATGAAGCAGGCTTGCGCCCTGTTAGGGATTAAACAAAAATTTCACAACCCATACCACCCGGAGTCCTCCGGATTGGTAGAGCGAATGAATAGGACCTTAAAAACATCACTGGCTAAGGCAATTGAGGAGACAGGACAAGGGTAGGTTGAGTTACGACCACGAATCCTAATGAAATTAAGAGCAACCCCTAACCGGACTACTGGACTGACCCCCTTTGAACTAATGACAGAAAGAGCCACGAGGCTGCCAGAAGTGTTGGTTACCGGGAGTGAAGATGTAGGACCCTACAAGGACAAGATATGGAGGTTTGTGATGGAACTCTGTAAACAATCACATAAATTACGAGCGCAAGCCAGAAACCAACAAACTATTAGGTATTTAGAAAGGGACATGAAGGAACAAAAGCCTGAGGTACCAGAAATAGGGAGCCGGGTCATTGTATAGATAAATCCCGAAAGACCCGGGTTCTCACCAAAATGGACTGGACCCCACCAGGTGATCGTGGTTAGCGATACATGCACCTGCATAGACATCGGGAGGTATCGGCAAATGGAAACACTGGACTCAGTTGAAGAGCTATGGATCCTAACCAACCCAGTGGCCACCGGGAAATGTTACGTTTTGCAGGATTTTATCCCTCTTTGGAGCAGGAACATCCACTGACGGAGAAAGTAACGGACCTCAAGGCCTGTATTACAAGGATTCAGAAAACATTAGTTGCCATCCGGATTCAGAAACCCTAATGGTGATAGTTGGCACAACAGTGGATTTAAATTTTAGCATTGGACTAACGGGCATAAAACAACTTAACAGAGAATCTAACCAACAGTGGGGGTGGACCACTAACGAGGGCATAACACTAGCAGTAAACGAGACCCCGGTGTGCTTTGTATTAGAGGAAGAATGAGGAAGTTGCACCCACAGGGAGGGGGTACAGATAAAGTGCACGCCTGTCTTCACTCAATTTTCCGGAAAACCACAGCAAGGGGATATCAGGTGGAAGATATATCAGGCCTCCCCATGCGTGGATACCGAGCAGTGGTGTTGGGACAAACTTATCCAAGATAGAACCCCCACCACTGCCCCGACAACCACTTCAGTGACAGGGACTCGCCCCAGTACAACCATGCAAGCCCCTCCGACATGTCCACTCATGAGAGCTGGAGCCAAAGAGGGGCTAGTAATAAAGGAAACTAAGGAAAATATATATTTTGTGGTACGTCAGCGAATACTTACAGTAGTATTAAATCTAACAGATATCACCCTTCCTAGCTTTTGTGGGAATAAAACCATAAGCCTATACCAGAACCTGACCCAATGAGTCCTCGAAGGCCCGGGATCCACAACCATGAGATTTAATATCAGAAAGGGAACGGAACGAGGTCGGACAAAAAGGGGAATATTGGAAATGCTAGACATGGGTTATGCGGCGGGGGTTGCAACGGTAAATACTATAGACCTGTATGCAATAGACAACCGAGTTAACATTTTAATGCAAACCTTAAGCGGTTTATTGGGGAGGGAAATAGATAGCCAAGCCCTACAAGCATGGCTGGCAGATGGCGTGGAAGGGAAACTGTTACAAGTGGCCCACACATTACAGGAACATGCCAAGACCATGCAATGGGAAACGACCTAAGTAAACAATTGCAAGCTGAAATAGTTAGCTCTGGGTATGGGGCATGGATATGGATAATTAGTGAGGTACAACAGAACTTGGAGCAACTCCAAAATGGGTACATACCAGATTGGATCCTGAATGACATATTTAATAATTGGACTCTAGACAAAAACATGAATAACACATGTGAGGTACAGAAAAATAGTCACACATGGGTGCCAAAATTTTAACGTATTACTGGACATGTGGATATGATCGGATTCATGTTATCAATACCACAGTATGATGTAACAAAGGGAGACCCCTTACACCAAACCGATAATATTGGAGAAGTAAGAAACCGAACACAATTGCGTTACCATGAGCCCTCCAGACATGTGATTAAAAATAACAATAGTACCAAAGGCATTGACATGATCGACTGATATAAAAATAACCAAGTGATTTTGTGTCGAGGTACGCCAAGAATGATGGAGGATGATTGCGGATTTCACCAAACTAACGAATGCACACTGAGTATTATCCCCGGGACGCGATTCCGAAACAATCGCCGCTCCACAAGGGAAGGGAGACTGGTGCGTGAGCACAGGAGCAACCAATCTGACGATTAAAACCAAGGGAGGAGTACCCCCTGCGCCATCGTCAGACCTAACTTTTGTTTCAGCCTCATAGGAGATAGACATAAATGGATACCACATACACCCCGAAACAACGGAAATTGTCCACGGGACAGTCATGGATATCATCCGAGAAGGATACGAGAAAGCGGTATGGGAACCGCAAGGAAGGCAAATACCTGAACTAAGTGAGGAACAATTGCAACTGGTGCAAGGAATCCAAAACCAAAGACGACAGTGTAATGGAAGAAATAGACAACCTACAAAGAGACACTAATGCGATGCTGGCCAACCAATCTTGGTATTCAAAACTATGGGACATTGGACTTAATATTCAGATCCACCCATGGATAAGGATTATATCACATGTACTTGTTGTAATATAGGGTCTTGTACTAATAATATTGGCGGGGTTAACCTGTGCATGAATCAATTGGGGCAGGCCACATGCTATGGCACGCACCGTGATAAAAGCAATGAGGGACAGAAATTCGAACAGTCCAGCAGAAAGGACTTACCTGGGAGGAAAGTCACAGGAGTTCCTGAAGTTTGGGAAATGGCCACCCAGATGGACAGACATACCTGGGACTCACCCACAGGAAAGTAGCTTTCGGGGAATATGACCTACTTGACGTATAGCCAAGGGCCAAAGGGGGGAATTGTAAGAGGAAAAATAGATTTGGCATTAGGGGTATATACGATATGTTTTAAGTTAGTTAGCCATAAAAGGTGTATAACTGAAACCCTTGGCATTCAAAGTAAAGGTACAATTCAGACACGCCTATCTCCAGTACTCCATAAACCTCACTGTGTCTCAACGGTTTATTAGCACATTGGAATGTTATCTTATCTCTCTTGTCTTGACCAGATGAAGTTTTTCCACTGTCACTTTAGACCCCTTGCCCTGTTTATCTGCCCCTCTGGGTTTCCTGTGATGGGGCCTCCTGTAATTAATCATTCTGATATGTTATTTCCTTTATACACCCTTATAAAAGTGACCATTACAAAGGCCTATGTCCGAGGTCCATTCCTAACCCTGTAATTATAACAGAACTTGATAGCCCCAATAATTAATCCGAGCCGAAGACCGTCAGGTCAGCACATTCTAACAAGATGAGGTCACCCTAGAGACGGCCTGAGACTGCCTTAAGATACTGTCAATCCGAGGTATTACTGATAAGGTAACCAATCAGGAGTCGTGGGAGGTTGTATTGGGGAAGTAACGGGATCTTTGAAATTGTATAAAAGATGTATGAATTTGCTGTTGGCAGAGCATTTCCACTCACAGGCGGCTGTGTTGAGAAATTGCTCCCGGACCGTTCGTGATTAAAGATCATTGAACCTTGCCTTCCGTCTATTAACTTCGAGGATTGCTACACGGATGGGGTCGAGTGTCGACCCCTTATATCGGGGGTCCGCTCATGGAAAGAGAAGCCTTTCCGCTATCCCCCTACAACACATTAACTAATAAACGACTGAAATCAGAAGGCATGCTGGGCTATTGTTAAACTTGACTAAGTTCAAAATGTATCGTGGATTTCATTGTTGATTCAGACTGTTGTGAGAGAAAGACTTCCGCAGAGGTAAGACCTTGGAAACTGAAAAACTGAAAAACTGGCTGGACCTTGGAAACGGAAAAACTCTCTGAAACATTAGCAGGCTGCTTTGTTGTAACACAAAACAGTACAAAAACAGCCATTTTACAATGATTTCTGGGAGACAGAAGAAGAAGCAATTCAAAGAAAATGTTGAAGAATTAACCCCTCAGTCTCCCAGAGGAAAGATTAATCACCATTACCTCTGAGTTGTATTCCCAGACAAGGTTGTAAGTGACTTTATCTGTAAAACTGTTATGTCTTAATGTTAATAAAGCCAATTATTTAGAAAACGATTTCAGTCTTGGTTGATTCTTTTCTCTCGTACCTGAAAGAGGTAAAATAAAACTACTGGTGGTTGCGCTGCTGGTAGGAACATTTTAAGGGGGGAATAATTTATTTAAATTTACATCCCGGGCATCTTGCAGGACACTTTTCCAACGTTCGAACACTCGGAACTCCGCTCACCACGTGCTGGTCCCGTACACACACCAGGCACTAACCAGCATGAAAGCCTCCTCACCACCGCTATTTAAAGGGATCGTGCAGTACCTACAGGTGATTTATTATTTCTGATGCGTGCTTAACTTCTCAGCATTTTTTGGTCTGTTTTATCACTCTGGTAAGTTCTCTTTCTCTGCAGAGAGAGAAAGAAAAGTTTTGCTGGTCTTGTACTGTTGTTTGCCTGAGAAATAATCTAGCTGCAGTCATGGATGGTCTCATACCTTCGGGGTGGAGGACAAGGGGAGCAACAAGAAAGACTCCCACGGAGCAGGAGCATCTGCTAGAAGAGGAAGGAGGAGAAGGAGGAGGGATCTGCACAGGAGGCCATATCCACATTGTGCATTCAGGGAGAACTTCTACCTCAACTATACTCAGGAGCAATGCCTCAGTTGCCTTCGCTGCACGAAGGAGACTGTCATCAAGCTATGTCATCATCTGCCGTCACAGCTTGAGCCTCGAACCAAGGCATGGACCTGTGGCTGCTAAGGTCATCGTGTCCCTCGACCTTTATGCCATGTGCTGTTGTCAGGCTGCAACAGGTGATCTCAGCAATATCTCCCAGGTTACAATGCACAGATCTGTCAGGGAGATCACAAAGGTTCTCTACACCAGGAGCAACACTTACGTCTCCATCCCTTCATTAAAATATTTCAATTATTACATTTTATTATCTTTCAAGCTGCTATAAAGAAAATTGTGCAAAATAAATGTTATTTAGGAGACAATTTATTCCAATATGGATCAGGACAAAAGTATCTGTCATACTGAATTTCTATCATTTAGTGGGAGTGATGGGGAAAAATACTTTTGATGTGAAGTGCTTCCACTACTCCTATGAAAACTATTGGGAATTGTTTGAAATACCTCTTCTCCAGGAAGGAGATATCATTATTTTGTACAGACTGCCTTGGAGGATACATCTACCTCTTGCAGTCTGCCACTTTTGTTACCGAGTGTCACCAGCTTTGGGTGCATCTACCAAACAAGTGTTGGGATCGGACTGGTGGCTGCATTTCAGGTTGCAGCCAGCCATGCTTACATGGTTTGAGTCCTGCCTGTCTGAAACTCTAACCATCTGCCCAGGAGAGAGTCTGTACATGTCTGAACCTAAGCATGTGTTGAGCTTTCTGCCAATTGTTAGAAATACACATTTTTAGAGGAAGAAGAAAGAAAGACTTGCATTTATATAGCACCTTTCATGACCTCTTTTCTTCCTCAGAGTTGAGGGTGACTTGCTTCCACACTAATATGAGTTCTCAGGTGACTGATGAGTCAATGCGACACCTACAGTCTCTGTCACAGGTGGGGCAGACGGTGGTTGAAGGGACGGGTGGGTGGGGTGCCTGGGTTGACCTCCACTCCTTCCGCTGTTTGCGCTTGGCTTCCGCCTGCTCCTGGTGAAGAGACTCGAGGTGTTCGGCGCCTTCCCGGATGCATCTCCTCCACTTTGAGCGCTCTTGGGCCAGGGATTCCCAGGTGTCGGTGGTGATGTTGTACTTTTTCACGACCACCAGACATCTCAAAGCGTTTTACAGCCAATGAAGTACTTTGGAAGTACTGTTGTAATATGGGAAAGAGAGTAGATAGGGGAGAACACCTGCTGTCTAATCATGTAAATGGAGGTTAGATAGGTTTCAAAAGGTCCAAAGACTCCATTGCACTTTGTAAACCTGGTTTGTCACCTCACTGGCCGTACATTCCGTACGGTGTCGAACCAAAGTGTTGTGAGACTACAGCCTTCAAGGAGGCAGCTACTTCACTCCAGTGTCAGGTTGGATTTATTCCGTATATTTGGCATCGGTGTGAAGTGAAAATCCCTTCACATTAACACTAAAACTTGAAGTGTAAATATACCCTTGGCAAATCCTGACACAAGGCTCAGTACCAGCTCAGCTGTTTACTGTTCAATACCTAGGAGGGAGAAGAATGCTGATCAACATAACTACCTTAGGAACTGTTCATTGATCAGTCCCATAGCTGACAACAACTGAGTGGCTCTTAGCTAGTGCTGCTAAATTTACTGATGAACTGCTTAAATTTGCTTTACAAATTCTTGTACACAGGAACAAAATCATGCTCCGATGCAGTTATTTTGAATTCCTTGTGATCTAGAAAAGCGTGTAGCTCAGCAATTGGCTGTACTTGCCTTGAAAATAACAACTATAATATGTGCATTTTGAAACTGCCCTATAAACATATTGGCATCAGTCCAGCCCCTGAGGGCCAGTAGATTTGTGCTGGTAAGGAGATTGAATATGTATGTGACTGGGTGAGCTAGGTTGTACACAGGGGTCGCTCTGATTTACACTCAAACTCAAAGCAGCACTGCACATCTGCCGATGTTACCTATAATGAAGCATGTGATTGCACTGGAGAGGGTGCAGAGGAGATTTACGAGGATGCTGCCTGGAATGGACAATCTTAGCTATGAGGACAGATTGGATGGGCTGGGTTTATTCTCCTTGCAACAGAGGAGGCTGAGGGGAGACCTCATTGAGGTGTAGAACATTTTAAGGGGCCTGGATATAGTGGATAGCAAGGGCCTATTTCCTTTGGTGGGGGGGGGTCAATTACGAGGGGGCATAGTTTTAAGGTGGTTGGTGGAAGGTTTAGAGGGGATTTGAGGGGAAGCTTCTTCACGCAGAAGTTTGTGGGGATCTGGAACTCACTGCCCAGAAAGGTGGTAGAGGCAGAAACCCTCACCACATTTAAAAGGTGCTTGGATGGGCACTTGAAGTGTCGTAACCTGCAGGGTTACGGACCTAGAACTGGAAAGTGGGATTAGACTGGATAACCTCTTGTTGGCTGGCACAAATACAATGGTAAGTACTTCAGGGAATCGAATATGGCCAGAGTGTTCTCCTGGACTAGTTTTGATTGCCTGGATGGATCAGAGAGGAATTTTCCCAGATTTTTTCCCCAATTGGCCTGGGCTTTTATCTGTTTTTTTGCCTCTCCCAGGAGATCGCATGGCTCCGGTTGGGGTGGAGTGTAAAATGTTGCGATACATGGGGTGTCGCAGTTGTGTGGGGTGGACTGGTTGGGCCGGATGCTCTTTACCTGTCCGCCATTGTTGACTGTTCATAGGTTTATATGTAACCTTCAGGGCTGCTGACCGAGGACTGCGTGGCTCTTTGTCGGTCGGCGCGGACACGATGGGCCGAAAAGGTCTCCTTCTGCACTGTAAATTTCTATATTTCTATGTTTCTTGTATGTGTTTGAATATATGGGCCTATAATTTCGGCCGTGCAACATCCGCTTTTTGGGCATTAACTGGCCGAGTAAGCCCCAGTATGGCAGGAAGGAAGTGTTCACACATTTCTGCCCACCATATTTCGTGAAGGAAACAACACTATCATACAGTGCCCATGCCTAAAATCTTTGCATATAAGGGCACAAATGCCTGTTAGGAGGCTCCCACTGTAAGATTGGTTTGCCCCAAGGCAGCCAATGCTGGCTGCACTCAGCAAAACTATCAAAAAGGTACGTTTTGGAAATTTATTTACCTGAATGTGGAGCAAGAAGGAGCAGGAGTGTTTCTCCTGACCCCACCTTTAAATAATGCAGGCTACCATCCCAATCGCCGCCACGCCCCTCCTCCCAGCCTCCTATCTCCTCCCTGCCCTCCAATCTCCTGGCCCCCGAGACTCCGATCCCTCCTCCCAAATCCCATATTTCCCAATACCAGGCCTCTATCTTCCAAAGTCCAACCTCCTACATCCCAACCCCCGGCCTCCAATCACCCTCCTTGATCACCCAATCAGCGGCCTCCTATCTTTTTACTGGCCTCCTAACTCCCAATCCCTCAATTCCGGTCTCCTTCCCCAGCTTCCTATCTCCCCCCCCATCCCCACCAGCCTCCGATAGCTCTCCCTGGCTTCCTACGGCTCCCCCAGCTTTGATCCCTCTTCTCGGCCTCCTATCTCCCAATCCCTGGCCTACGAACTCCCTCCCCGACTTCCTGTCTCCCAATCCCCAGCCGCCACTTACCTTGCGACGTAAGCAGTAACCCGATCTTGGTTTGCTCTTCCCCAGTTGACTGTTCGTGCTATGCTGGCTCCATTGAAATGACGCCCAAGGTCCAATATCTGGGGAGCCTCGGGCCTCACCATTCCGGCACAGTTTGTACCCTGCGCCCTTCCCGGCCCCTAAAAATGGGAGCGCCTGAATTTCTAAGCCCACATGGTTTTGCAAGTCAAAGTAAACTGCAACGCCACTGACTGCAGATGGTGTAACCCAGTTGGTGCAAGTGATGTGGGAGCAGTTGTGCTACCCATAATTATAACAAGAGTTCACTCTGCCAAACAGAAATGGCAGGGCCCGACAAAAAGGAGAAAATAAACACAAATTCCAAATATCATCTGGTGTTTTTAACCACTCGGATCAGAATGACTTTATATTGAGATTAATTTCCTTAAGTTTTGAGATCAGGGCCCTTTTCAAAATTGCAAAGAGGGTTATGCTGACAGAGTAATGTACTGACATGAATAGAGAACTGGTTGGCAGAGAGGAAGCAAAGAGTGGAATAAACGGGTCCTTTTCAGAATGGCAGGCAGTGACTAGTGGGGTGCCACAGGGCTCAGTGCTGGGACCCCAGCTCTTTACAGTATACATTAATGATTTAGACGAAGGAATTGAATGTAATATCACCAATTTTACAGATGACACTAAGCTGGGTAGCAGTGCGAGCTGCCAGGAGGATGCCAGGAGGCTGCAGGGGGACTTGGACAGGTTAGGTGAATGGGCAAATGCATGGCAGATGCAATATGATTTGGATAAGTTTGCACTTTGGTTGCAAAAACAGGAAGACAGATTATTATCTGAATGGTGACAGATTAGTAACAGGGAGATGCAACGAGACCTGGGTGTCATGGTACATCAGTCATTGAAGGTAGGCATGCAGGTACAGCAGGCAGTAAAGAAGGCAAGTGGCATGCTGGCCTTCATAGCAAGGGGATTTGAGTATAGGAGCAGGGAGGTCTTACTGCAGTTGTACAGGACCTTGGTGAGGTCACACCTTGAGTATTGTGTGCAGTTTTGGTCTCCTAATCTGAGGAAGGACATTCTTGCTATTGAGAGAGTGCAGCGAAGGGTCACCAGGCTGATTCCCTGGGATGGCAGGACTGACATATGAAGAAAGACTGGATCGACTAGGCTTATATTCACTGGAATTTAGAAAAATGAGAGGGGGTATCATAGAAACATATAAAATTCTGATGGGATTGGACAGGTTAGATGCAGGAAGAATGTTCCCGATGTTGGGGAAGCCCAGAACCAGGGGACATAGTCTTAGGATAAGGAGTAAGCCATTTAGGACCAAGATGAGGAGAAACTTCATCACTCAGAGAGTTGTGAAGCTGTGGAATTCTCTACCACAGAAAGTTGTTGAGGCCAGTTCGTTCGATATATTCAATAGGGAGTTAGATGTGGCCCTTATGGCTAAAGGGATCAAGGAGTATGGAGAGAAAGCAGGAATGGGGTACTGAAGTTGCATGATCAGCCATGGTCATATTGAATGGTGGTGCAGGCTCGAAGGGCCGAATGGTCGACTCCTGCACATACTTTCTATATTTTTATGTTTCAATCACAATGAATAATTGTTGTCCTTCTAGCTCAGCAAAATCGATATGTAGCCTTTGGACAGCCTGGGAGGCCATTTCCATGGCTGTAATGGTACTGATGGTAGTTGCTTGCTTACCGATTGACATGTCGTACACTGACTGACGATGTACTCTATATATTTATTAAGACATGGCCACCATAAGTAACTGCGAACAAAACTCTTCGTCAAGCA
The DNA here is from genome assembly GCF_044704955.1 of Pristiophorus japonicus. NCBI lineage: Eukaryota > Metazoa > Chordata > Chondrichthyes > Pristiophoridae > Pristiophorus > Pristiophorus japonicus. The sequence goes on from NC_091991.1 coordinate 122,636,338, forward strand.
CATTCCCAGGTGCTGGTCATGGAGGTCTCCTAATAATTTGGACCTGAATTTATTTGGTAGAACCACTCTTGCACCCCACATGATACAATCGTTATTGACTGATAATTCATTCCTACGAATGAAATCCATATATGAAAAATAGAACACTTCTTCCCTATCGGGTGTAACTTGTGATGGGGAAGGCAATCTAGACATAGTATCAGCATTACTGTGATCAGCTGATCGTCTGTATTCAATAGCATATGTATATGCTGACAAAATCAAAGCCCATCTCTGCATTCGGGCTGCAGCTAATGTTGGAACTGGGGACTTTGGATGGAGGATTGCTGTCAGGGGCTTATGGTCCATAACGATGGTAAACTTACGACCATACAAGTATTTGTGGAACTTCTTGACCCCCAAAATTAATGCCAAAGCTTCCCTTTCAATTTGCACATAATTGCGCTCACTGGCACTGAGAGTGCATGAAGCAAAAGCAATTGGTCTCTCCTCCCCACTACGTAATACACGAGAGGTCACTGCCACAACTCCATACAGAAAGACATCACATGCTAGCTTGATCTCCTTAGATACGTCATAGTGAACTAACATGGTGCTCTCTACCAATTTGCTTTTACACTCCCTGAATGCTGTATCGCATTCTTCTGACCACTTCCAATGGACCTGTTTTTTCAATAGTTCATCAGTGGATGTAATAATGTAGCCAAATGTGGTAGGAGCTTTCCATAATAGTTCAAAAGACCAAAAAATGATCGAAGTTCAGTGACATTCTTGGGAGTGGGTGCATTTCTGATTGCATCCAGCTTTCCCTTGGTTTGATGTAAACCATCTTTGGCTACTCTGTACTACTCCATTGAGTTTTGAAATAACTCACACTTGCGAGCAGACACTCATACTCTGTGCTTTTTGAGCCATTTGAGGACTTCATTCAATATGTTATTTTGAATTTGCCTATTTGGTGCTGAAATTAGAATGTCATCTAAATAACATACTACCCCTTCAATATCTTGCAAAGTCTGGTTCATCACCCCTTGGAATATGACAGGAGTGGAAGACACTCCAAATGGTAGCCTATTAAATTGATATAGGCCTAGATGAGTATTTATAGTCAAGCATGACTTAGACTACTCATCTAGTTCAAGTTATAAGTAGGCATTTGCAAGATCCAACTTTGAGAAGATCTGACCACCTCTCAGTGTTGTTAACAAATCTTCTACATTTGGCAATGTATTGGGGACATTACCCTCGAGAACCTGATTTACGGTTACTTTATAATCACCACACAATCTTACCTTACCATCGGACTTGGGTACAACAACAATGGGTGTAGCCCAATTACATCGATCTATCTTACAAAAAATATTTTCAGTCTCTAGTCTTTTGAGTTCTTGCTCAACTTTCTCCTTGAGTGCATATGGTACGGAACGTGGCATGTAGTAAACCGATCTAGCGTCCTTTGCTGATGTTGTCATTGGCACTCACTGTTTAAAAAATAAATATTCAAATTTAGTTCACATAAAATAAATATTATCTGCATCTTCATTTTTGTTTAAAACAGTTTAGATTTATTTTAACCGGCCCTGCTAATGATGCTCATTCGGTAAATTAAGACAGGCAAGAATCTTGGACTTCAGATGAGATGCTATGGCCCATTCCTGCACGTGACTTTATTAAATATAAAACTAAAATTAAATAGTGGACAGCCATAACTTTTGGAATAGTAACTGCCAAATGAAAATTCTATGATTAAACTCGAACTCCCAGGGCAGTGTGTTAGTTGAAGTATTGAGTTACGTTTTACAGATAACCACTCAACCTGGGAAACAGTTCAAATGGAAAATGTGTCCATTGCATGCAAGCAGGAAATGTTTGGTTTGTTTGTAAGGCAACATAGAAGAAGCCAAAATTGCTGCAAACACAAGAGTTAGAAAAATGGAAAGCCCGATTGTAACCCATCCCATCTGGTGCAAATGGTGCGGGCGGGTAATTCAAATGATGGTTGGCGGAGTTTGTGTCATGTTCCCGATGCGTTGCCTCCCACGTTATTTTAACTGAGCAGAAATCATGTTCGGGAGTGCAGCCCACCCCAGGCGGGCTGGGGCATGTTTGTTATTCAGAAGTCGCTGCCTGATGCCATCGGCATTGTGATACATTATTAACTTGCACAATTAGGAGGCTTGCCCAGCTTGAAACCAACCAGTAAAACCTAGCAGATTTGGTGGCTCACAGACACACTGATCATATCTAAAAGGGACACGCAGTTACGGCACAGGTGGGTCATTGGATTGTCACTGTCTGACTTACCAGCAAATAATTTCAAACTAGTTTACCTGAGAAACCTTTCTCTCATCAACATGGCTCTATTGCTGCTATGTTTTCTGGATGGAGGAAGAGACACAGCAACAAGATCGTCAGGGTTCTCAGGGGGTGGTACCTCTTCGTAGACACCAGGTGAGGGTTGCGTGTAGGAGCCATACCCAACACACAGGGTGTACTGTCCCAGGGATACTATCCAGGACCTGACTGAGGAGCAGTGTCTCTGGAGGCTTCGCTTCACCAGGCAGGCTGTCTCAGACATTGGCAGCTTGCTGTAAGGGGAGCTCCTGTACCAGTGGTCTATGCTTCTCCCAGTGGATCTCAAAGTCACCACAGCCATCAAGTTCTTTGCCACTGGCTCTTTCCAGTCTACCACTGGGCAAATCATTCATATCCTGCAGTCTGCAGTACACAGCTGCATGGAGCAGGTCTCCAATGCCCTTTCCATTGGGGCTAACCAATACATCACCTTCTCTATTGACCTTACCAATCAGCAGGAGAGAGTTTCCCCCACATGCAGGATATTATTTGAATGCACACAAGTTACCCTCGGGGCACCAGATCACCAGCTAGCACTATTCACCAATAGAAAACAATACCATTCCATCAATGTGCAGCTAGTGGCTGATCACAGAAACAGGATCAAGCAAGTTTCTGCAAAATACCCAGGAAACTGTCACATTGCATTTATCCAGAGACACTCTACCATCTCCATATTATTTGACCTTTACAGGAATGTGGCAGGATGGCTGCTTAAGGACGAGGCATACCTCATACAGGTACCCCTCCAAAAGCTCCCCATTCCCAAGCAACACAGTTATAACAACAACAACTTGCATTTATATAGCATCTTTAATGCAGTAAAACTTCCCAAGGCACTTCACAGGAGCAATATCAGACAAAATTTGACACAGAGCGATATACGGTGTTATTACGGCAGATGACCAAAAGCTTAGTCAAAGAGATAGATTTTAAGGAACATTTTAAAGGAGTTGAGAGAGGTAGAGAGACAGAGAGCCCTAGGGAAGGAATTCCAGAGGTTAGGGCCTAAATAACTGAAGAAACGGACATCAATGGGAAGGCGAAGGAAATTGGGGTGTGCAAAAGGCCAGAAATTCAGAGTTCTTGGAGCGTTGTAGGGCTGGAGGAAGTTACAGAGTTAGGGAGGGGTGAGGCAATAGAAAGATTTGAACACAAGGATAAGAATTTTAAATTTGAGACGCTGCTTGACTGGGATCCAATAAATACAGGTTGTGGGTTCCCATGTAAGAATAATAACTTTTATTTATAGAGCGCCTTTAACATGGTATGAATATAAAGGGGCTGCAGGAGGGGTCAAAACTAAAAATCATGGTTTAAAAACTAGTATTAAAACACTCTACCTAAACGCACGCAGCATTTGAAATAAAGTAAATGAGTTGACGGCACAAATCATTACAAATGGGTATGATTTGGTGGCCATTACAGAAACGTGGTTGCAAGGGGGCCAAGACTGGGAATTAAACATACAGGGGTACCTGACAATTCGGAAAGATAGACAAGAAGGGAAAGGAGGTGGGGTAGCTCTGTTAATAAAGGATGATATCAGGGCAGTTGTGAGAGACGATATAGGTTCTAATGAACAAAATGTTGAATCATTGTGGGTGGAGATTAGAGATAGTAAGGGGAAAAAGTCACTGGTGGGCGTAGTTTATAGGCCCCCAAATAATAACTTCACGGTGGGGCAGGCAATAATCAAGGGAATAATGGAGGCATGTGAAAAAGGAACGGCAGTAATCATGGAGGATTTTAACCTACATATCGATTGGTCAAATCAAATCGCACGGGGTAGTCTTGAGGACGAATTCATAGAATGCATATGGGATTGTTTCTTAGAACAGTATGTTACAGAACCTACAAGGCAGCAAGCTATCTTAGATCTGGTCCTGTGTAATGAGACAGGAATAATAAACGATCTCCAAGTAAAAGATCCTCTCGGAATGAGTGATCACAGTATGGTTGAATTTGTAATACAGATTGAGGAAGTAATGTCTCAAACGAGCGTACCAGGCTGAAACAAAGGGGACTACAGTGGGATGAGGGCAGAGTTGGCTAAAGTAGACTGAAAAAACAGACTAAACGGTGGCACAATTGAGGAAGCGTGGAGGACTTTTAAGGAGCTCTTTCATTGTGCTCAACAAAAATATATTCCAGTGAGGAAGAAGGGCGGTAAGAGAAGGGATAACCAGCCGTGGATAACCAAGGAAATAAAGGATGGTATCAATTTAAAAACCAATGCGCATAAGGTGGCCAAGGTTAGTGGGAAACTAGAAGATTGGGAAAATTTTAAACAACAGCAAAGAATGACTAAGAAAGCAATAAAGAAAGGAAAGATAGATTACGAAAGTAAACTTGCGCAAAACATAAAAACAGATAGTAAAAGCTTTTACAGATATATAAAACGGAAAAGAGTGACTAACGTAAATGTTGGTCCCTTAGAAGATGAGAAGGGGGATTTAATAATGGGAAATGTGGAAATGGCTGAGTCCTTAAACAATTATTTTGCTTCGGTCTTCACAGTGGAAGACACAAAAACCATGTCAAAAATTGCTGGTCACGGGAATGTGGGAAGGGAGGACCTTGAGATAATCACTATCACTAGGGGGGTAGTGCTGGATAGGCTAATGGGACTCAAGGTAGACAAGTCCCCTGGTCCGGATGAAATGCATCCCAGGGTATTACAAGAGATGGCGGAAATTATAACAGATGCATTCGTTATAATCTGGACAAAATTCTCTGGACTCTGGGAGGTACCAGCGGATTGGAAAGCAGCTAATGTAACGCCTCTGTTTAAAAAAGTGGACAGACAAAAAGCAGGTAACTATAGGCCGGTTAGTTTAACATCTGTAGTGGGGAAAATGCTTGAAGCTATCATTAAGGAAGAAATAGCGGGACATCTAGTTAGGAATACTGCAATCAAGCAGACGCAACATGGATTCATGAAGAGGAAATCATGTTTAACTAATTTACTGGAATTCTTTGAGGATATAATGAGCATGGTGGATAGAGGTGTACCGATGGATGTGGTGTATTTAGATTTCCAAAAGGCATTCGATAAGGTGCCACAAAAAAGGTTACTGCAGAAGATAAAGGTACGTGGAGTCAGAAGAAATGTATTAGCATAGAGAATTGGCTGGCTGACAGAAAGCAGAGAGTCGGAATAAATGGGTCCTTTTCGGGTTGAAAATCGGTGGTTAGTGGTGTGACACAGGGATCGGTGCTGGGACCACAACTGTTTACAATATACATAGATGACCTGGAAGAGGGGACAGAGTGTAGTGTAACAAAATTTGCAGATGACACAAAGATTAGTGGGAAAGCGGGTTGTGTAGAGGACACAGAGAGGCTGCAAAGAGATTTAGATAGGTTAAGCGAATGGGCTAAGGTTTGGCAGATGGAATACAATGTCGGAAAATGTGAGGTCATCCACCTTGGAAAAAAAAACAGTAAAAGGGAATATTATTTGAATGGGGAGAAATTACAACATGCTGCGGTGCAGAGGGACCTGGGGGTCCTTGTGCATGAATCCCAAAAAGTTAGTTTACAGGTGCAGCAGGTAATCAGGAAAGCGAATGGAATGTTGGCCTTCATTGCGAGAAGGATGGAGTACAAAAGCAGGGAGGTCCTGCTGCAACTGTACAGGGTATTAGTGAGACCGCAGCTGGAGTACTGCGTGCAGTTTTGGTCACCTTACTTAAGGAAGGATATACTAGCTTTGGAGGGGGTACAGAGACGATTCGCTAGGCTGATTCCGGAGATGAGGGGGTTACCTTATGATGATAGATTGAGTAGACTGGGTCTTTACTCGTTGGAGTTCAGAAGGATGAGGGGTGATCTTATAGAAACATTTAAAATAATGAAAGGGATAGACAAGATAGAGGCAGAGAGGTAGTTTCCACTGGTCGGGGAGACTAGAACTAGGGGGCACAGCCTCAAAATACAGGGGAGCCAATTTAAAACTGAGTTGAGAAGGAATTACTTCTCCCAGAGGGTTGTGAATCTTTGGAATTCTCTGCCCAAGGAAGCAGTTGAGGCTAGCTCATTGAATGTATTCAAATGACAGATAGATAGATTTTTAACCAATAAGGGAATTAAGGGTTATGGGGAGTGGGCGGGTAAAGTGGAGCTGAGTCCACGGCCAGATCAGCCATGATCTTGCTGAATGGCGGAGCAGGCTCAAGAGGCTAGATGGCCTACTCCTGTTCCTAATTCTTATGTTCTTATGTTCTTTTGCTAAAACTTCTCAAGGAGCTTCATAGCAGTGTTACAGACAAAACAGATAAATTTGACACCGAGCCACAAAAGAAGAAATTAAGGCAGATGAACAAAAGCTTGGTTAAAGAGGTAGGTTTTAAGGAGCATCTTAAAGTAGGAAAGAGAGGTTGAGAGACGAAGAGGTTTAGGAAGGGAGTTCCAGAGCTGAGGGCCCAGGTAGCTGAATGCACGACCTTGCATATGAATGTAAAGTGTGATTTTCACAAGGAATGTTTTTCCACACACTGGACATTGGATGTCAAATTGACCTAAGGGCTGATTTTCCTCGATTTTCTTTGGGTTTCCTTTTCTTCAGCTAGCTGGATACGACTTGCTTCAAGTCTTGTCGGGCTATCGAGAATTATCGTCCTGTCATAAGCATCATGTTCCCATATGTCATTTGAGATGCCATATTTTTTAGATTGGTCTTTAGACAATCCTTATAATTATTAAACTGACAACCACGAGAGCATTTATCAAGCTTCAGCTCACTATAGAATACCATCTTGAGTAGTCAGGTATTAGGCATTTGGATTAAGTGACCAGCGCATCCTAGCTGAACCTTGACTATCAATACCTCTATGCCTGGCATATTTGCTCCTCTGTGGGCTTCAGTGTCCAAAATCTTGTGGCAACATATCATTTTCATGATCATCCTGAGGCAACCTAGATGGAATTGATTGGGTTGAATTGGACTCCCTTCACCTGATGTTAATGTAGCAGTTATGGCATAAAAAAGGCACTATCCCCACTATTCAAGAAATGAGGGAGAGAGTAAATAGGGAACTGTAAGCCAGTTAGCCTGACATCAATAGTAGGAAAAATGCTAGAAGCTATTATTAGGGATGTGGTAACAGGGCATTTAGAAAATCATAATATTATTAGGCAGAGTCAACATGGTTTTAAGACAGGGACATCATGTTTAACAAATCTATTAGAGTTTTTTGAGGGTGTAACTAACAGGATAGATAAGGGGGAACCTTTGGATGTATTATATTTGGACTTTCAGAAAGCATTCAATAAGGTGCCACACAAGAGGTAGTTACACAGGTTAGGGCTCATGGCATTCAGGTCATATATTAGCATGGATTAAGGATTGGGTAATGGACAGAAAACAGAGTCGGGATAAATGAGCCATTTTCAGGCTAGCAGGCTATAACTCGTGGGGTACCACAGGGATCAGTGCTTGGGCCTCAGCTATTTACAATCTATATCAATGACTCAGATGAGGGGACTGAGTGTTATGTATTCAAGTTTGTTGATACAAATCTAAGAGGAAAGGTAAGCTGTGAGGAGGACACAAAAAGACTGCAAAGGATATGTAGAGGTTAAGTGGGTGGGCAAGAAGGTGGCAGATGGAGTATAATGTGACGAAATGTGAAATTATCCACTTTAGTAGAAAGAATAGTGTGATATATTCTTTATGACCTCACAAATACACAGACTCCAAGATGACACCATTACACAGGAATGTGTCAGGTGACCTGTCACCTGATGCTTTTTTAATTGTAAACAACAGTGTCTGCATTACCACAGTAGTCCACTAGATGGAGCTACATTACACTTCTCCCTCCTTAATGAAGAAGTAATTATAACAACATAATCATCATACATAACTTGCATGGTTATACATAACCAAAGATATGGACTTATTTTGCCATATTTACAAATCAAATTTAACCACTGGTTTTCTGTTTCGAAGAGGATACCTTCGCTCTAGAACAGAACTTTGCAAACATGGTGTCGAACTTAGACTCATTCTAGGCTGATCCTCCAAGGATGCCCTTGATTTACATTTGAATACTTTACAACTTCAGACTATTTGCCTGCCTGACTTGGACTCAGACTTAAATTCCGACTTTCTCTTGGACTTATGTCTCCAGTACATTTGATGTCGGGTATGTTACTGGTACTTTACTTGTAATAAGACTATCTGATGAGTCAGAAATAATCGAATAATTCCAACTTTCTACTCCTTTCACATCTGTAGGTAAAATATAATCAATGTGAACAAACCTAACCTGTCCATGATCAAACATATTGACCAAATAGGTGCGAGGACCACATATTTTCACTAGTCTTCCTGGTAACCACTTTAACCATTTATGATGATGGTTCTTCACTCTCACTTTCTGATTTAATTGCACACTTCTCTGTCGTACTCTACCTCTATCATGATTCTCTTTAGATACGTCATAGTGAACTAACATGGTGCTCTCTACCAACAGGCCCCTAAATGTTGCATCGCATTCGTCTGATCACTTCTAATGGACCTGTTTTTTCAACAGTTCATTAAATGGACATAACACTGTCGCCAAATTTGGTAGGAACTTCCATAATAGATCAAAAGACCCAAAAATGATCGAAGTTCAGTAACATTCTTGGGAGTGGGTGCATTTCTAATTGCATCCAGCTTTCTCTTGGTTGGATGTGAACCATCTTTGTCTACTCTGTGCCCTAAGTACTCCATTGAATTTTGAAATAACTCGCACTTGCGAGCAGTCAGTCATACTCTGTGCTTCTCTAGCCATTTGAGCACTTCATTCAATATGTTATTATGGATTTGCCTGTTTTTTGCTGAAATGAGTATGTTATCGAAATAACATACCAACCCTTCAAAACCTTGCATAATCTGGTTCATTGGGCTCAATGTTCCTCTTTGCCGATCTTTGGTGCCCAGGAGGATGTAAGGCCGATTATTTTGTGCCCCTTTGCGCTGAAAAAAACCCAATTTTATCCAAAGTAAAATATAATTTTGGTGCTGCGGTGCCCGAAGTTAAATCTGGGGGTGGAGTTTCAAGTGTGCGCCGAAAAGTCAGTGAGCATGAGCCGGGAAATAACCTCTTTCCACGTGACAGGTGTGTCCGCGCATCCACAGTGAACTTCCTGGTCTGGATCAGCAGCTTGTGGGAACACATTGGGATCGGAACTGGATCTGGACATTTAAATTTTAGCTGCAAAAGATGGATCCAAGGGAAAGGGAAGAAGGACAAGGAGAAGGGAAAGGGGAAGGAGAAGGAGAATGAGAAGGAGAAGGGAAAGGGGGAAGGGCCAAGAGATTTCAAGCAGAAGAAATTGAGACCCTGGTACACATCAGTGAGAACAAAGCTTTGGGACCAAGTTGCAGAAGAGTTCAATGCAGTGGCCATGACCCCAAGAAGCGGTGTGCAGGTCAAAAAGAAGTGGCAGGACCTTGGCCAAGCAGTTAGTGTAAGTATTTATGCACTTCAATTACATTTGTAAATGTGACTAATGTGTGTGTGTGTGTGTGTGTATGTATGACCATCACAGCAGAAGGAACCTCTCTTAAAAAGTTATATTTTCATCTTTGCAGAGAAAGGTGTCACTAATGAACTTAGAAAGGTCAAAAACTGGAGGAGGTGCAACAAATAGGCTACAACTAACAGCCGTGGAACAGAGGATCGCTGATATGATTTAATCTCGCAAGAGAAGATCAACCACCAATGTGGACGCTGGGCCCAGGTTACCGAGAGAGGGTAAGCCCTGCCGCATACTCATGTCACCCTGCCCCTTCTGCCCCCTCCCCTGCTGCGAACCAAACATCTGCTCTGTTATGTTTTGCAGATGTTGCACATCAGGAAGAGACAGAAGCTGAAGCAGAAGATCAGGAAGCTGTCAGTCCAGATATTCTTCATTAACTTCAGAATGAGAATGAGCTGGACAATGAAGGGCAGCAGGAAGACCCCAATGATGACATAGTCACATTACAATTGGAGCGGGTGAACCCCTTGAGGATGCAAACCCTTTGCTGAGCGACGCAACCGTGCGACATTTCATGGTTACAGTCGGAGGCTGCGGGTCCCAGTGGGTTGCAGCAAACCACACCTGGGAGATGGCCGAGGAGGGTGGGAAGGAGAGCTCAACCTGAAATGCAGGATGCAAGGGACATAGGCCAGATCATTGGAATGAGTGGGAAGAGCATTGAGCTAACCAGATCGCTCCTGGATACCATGGGTGGGGTGAGGGTAGAATTAGGGGTCTTTGAGTAGAAGTAGCAACACTGTCTGGAGGAATGGGAGCAGTGTCAGGACAGATGAGGGAGGGGATGTCGGAGATAAGGAAGGTAATGTCGGAGGCAGCTGATACAGTGTTGGGACAGATGAAGGAAGGGATGTCGGAGATAGCTGCTGCAATAAGTGGACACACCCAGGCTGCCATTGCCCAACAGCAATTGGCAGCATCAACTGCTGACACGAACATTCCAATCCCCAGACCAACCTCAGGTAGTGTGCCGTGGGTTGATCCACAGGCTGAAGAAGAGTCCGAAGAGGCACCCGGGCCTTCCACAATGCTGTCTGCTAAGTCCGTCCCTGTTCAACCCCACCAACAACAAATGAGTCTTCGTGCAGAAAGCAGAAAAAACCTTGGGGTCAGGGTGAGGAAACAGAAGTCTGAGACAATGGGCACGGGTAGGGGTAGAGGCAACAACAGGGACAAGAGGGACGCACAACGCTAAGGTCTTTGAATGAGGGGGAGGAGAGATGGCTGCAGCTAGAGTTTGTTTGTTTGTTTGTTTGTGCCTACTTGTTGGTATCTTCATTGAAAAGTTGATAGTTTGATACAAAATGTTTTATTAAAGTTAAGTAAAGCTGCACAAATATTTAATAAACCTAATTATTTTTTAAATTTAAGCAGAATTCTGCACGTTATTTTTTGAATTAAAACAACATAAACCAACACATTACGTACATTATTATGCACATTATTTTTTCACACTAACAGGTGCAAAGAGTCAACATTGTTGGGCCATTTAGCCTTCAGGTACCAAAGCGATCATGAGTTAGCCGCTAACCCAAGTCTCTAGCTATGGCTCTAGGTGCACGAGGCCACCTTCTCCGCCGTCATCCTGTGGGTTGAGGTGGTGGCATGGGTTCATCCTCCTTCTGCTGCTGGTTTTTCTTGTCCTCCTCCTTGACCTCACTGTCAGCTTCCTTGTCTTCCTCTTCCTCCTCACCCCCCTACTTCTCCCCTCAGGAGGATCTTCAATGTCCAGTGCCTGGCCCCTCAAGATGGCCAAGTTGTGCAGCATGCAGCACATGACAGTGAACTGACCAATGTGGTGAGGGGTGTATGCAAGTAGCCTCCAGAGTGGTCCAGGCATTGGAAACGCTGCTTCAGTATGCCCGTTGTCCGTTCTATGATGCTCTGTGTCATTATGTGCGACATGTTGTACCGACGCTCTGGCTCAGTGCGGGGATTGCGTAGGGGGGTCATAAGCCAGGTGGCGAGCCCGTACCCTTTGTCACCAAGCAATCAGCTCTGCCCTTCTCGCCGCCCCATCCATGGCCGAAGGGATGACTCGATGTTCGCTGCCTCTATCCCTGGCCAAGTGGCCTACCGCACAGGCCGGCCACTGCCTTCCCTGGAGAGAAATCCAGTCCCTCGGAGAGAAGTCAAGTCCCTCAGAGAAGTGAAGTCCCTCGGAGAAGTGAAGTCCCTTGGAGAAGTGAAGTCCCTCGGAGAGAAGTCCAGTCCCTCAAAGAGAAGTCCAGTCCCTCGGAGAAGTCCAGTCGCTCGGGATGAAATCAAGTCCCTCGGAGAAGTGAAGTCCCTCAGAGAAGTTCAGTCCCTCGGAGATGTCCAGTCCCTCGGAGAGCAGTCCAGTCCCTTGGAGAGAAGTCAAGTCCCTTGGAGAGAATTCAAGTCCCTCGGGGGGCCGAGTTAGGAAGATAGGTCTTAAGTTTTATCTTTTATTTATTATTGATGGCTTTTATGCTTCTTGAATGGTGTTATGAAGGTGTTTAGTGCTTTGCAAGGTCCTCTCTACTTCCCTTGCCCCTCCCCCCCCCCCATCTCTGGCTACCTGCGCTGATTTCTTAACTCTCCGCAAGGGTTTTCTGTGCGGCCACAAGTGGCCATATGCTCTGGCCTAAGTTAGTTTGGAGCAACCATTAGCTATCCAAACTGGCTGAAATGGCCAAAACAGTTTGTAACACCCGCTTTTGAAAAAAAAACAAAACTAAAAAAAATCCTAACTAACTCATTTACACTGGCACAAATTAAATGTGCAGAATGTGGATTTTTAAGATACTCCAGAAAAATCAAGCTATTCCAAAAAAAACAGAGCAACTCCTGGGCAAATTTGGGCCCCATAGCACAGAAGGAGGCATTTGGCCCATTGAGCCCATGCATGCTCTCTGCAAGAGCATTTCAGCTAGTCCCGCTCCACCGCCCTTTCCCCGTAGCCCTGCATTTATTTTCCTTCAGGTACTGATCCAATTCCCTTTTAAAAGCCACGGTTGAGTCTGTCTCCACCAACTTTTCAGGCAGTGGCTTCCTGACCCTAACCACTCGCTGCGTAAAAACGTTTTACCTCATGTCACCTTTGGTTCTTCTGTCAATCACCTTAAATCTGTATCCTCAGTTCTCGACTCTTCCACCAATAAAGAAAGAAAGAAAGACTTGAATTTATATAGCGGCTTTCACGACCATCGGACATCTCAATGCGCTTTACATCCAATGAAACACTTTTTGGAGTATAGTCACTGTTGTAATGTGGGAAACGCAGCAGCCAACATGCACGTAGCAAACTTCCACAAACAACAATGAGATAATGGCCAGATAATCTTTTTTTGTTATGTCCATTGAGGGATAAATAATGGTCAGGACACTGGGGATAACTCCCCTGCTCTTCTTTGAAATAGTGCCATGGGATGTTTTACATCCATCTGAGAGGGCAGACAGGGCCTCGGTTTAACATCTCATCTGAAAGACAGGACCTCTGAAAGTGCAGCACTCCCTCAGCACTGCACTGGAGTGTCAGCCTTGATTTAAGTGCTCAACTTGCTGGAGTGGGACTTAAACTCACAACCTTCTACTTCAAAGGTGAGTGTGCTACCCACTGAGCCACAGCTGACACAATGGAAACAGTTTCTCTCTATCTACTCTGTCTAGACTTCTCATGATTTTGAATACCTCTATCAAATCTCTTCTCAACCTTCTCCGCTCTAAGGAGAACATCCCCAGCTTTTCTAGTCTAACCCTGGAAACATTTTTGTAAATCTTTTCTGTAGCCTTTCTAAGGCCTTCACATCCTTCCTAAAGTGTGATGCCCAGAATTGGACACAGTACTCCAGTTGAGGCTGAACGAGTGATTTATAAAGGTTCATCATATCTTCCTTACTTTTGTACTCTATGCCTCTATTTATGAAGCCCAGGATCCCGTATGCTTACTTAACTGCTTTCTCAACCTGCCCTGCCACATTCAATGATTTGTGCACATATACCACCAGGTCTCTCTGTTTATGCATTGTATCCTTTAGGGGTTTATATTGCTTCTTCTCATTTTTCCTACCAAAATGTATCACGTTGCAATTTTCTGCATTCAATTTTATCTGGCACATGTCCGCCCATTTCATCAGCCTGTCTATGTCTTCTTGAAGTCTGTCACTATCTGCCTCACTGTTCACTATACTTCCAAGTTTTGTGTCATCTGCAATTGTACCCTGTACTCCCAAGTCTAAGTCATTAATATATATCAAGAAAAGCAGTGGTCCTTGAACTGATCCCTGGGGAACACCATTGTATACCTTCCTCCAGTCCGAGAAACAACCGTTCACCACTACTCTCTGTTTCCTGTCACTTACCCAATTCCGTATCCATGCTGCCACTGTCCCTTTTATTCCATGAGCTTCAACTTTGCTGGCAAGCCTATTATGTGGCACTTTATCAAATGCCTTTTGGAAATCCATATCGACCATGTCAACTGCATTGCCCTCATCAACCCTCTCTGATACCTCATCAAAAAATTCAATCAAGTTAGTTAAATACGATTTGCCTTTAACAAATCTGTGCTGGCTTTCCTTAATTAACCCACACTTGTCCAAATGGTATGTTGGCCTTTCTTGCAAGGGGATTGGAATATAAGTGTAAGGGGCCTAAAAATTGGATTGCCCCTGAAAAGGAGCATGGAGGAGCGAACTGCGGGATCAAAGTGATGCAGGCAGCATGCCAACTTTGTGCTGCCTGCTAACTAGAATGATTGTGTGGTGTAGCCCAGCACCTAATACACTGGTGCAAGGCTGCCGACTTTTAGTGAGGGAGACTGTAGATGGTCTTGCAAGATAACCACAAGCATCTGTGGGTCTGGAAGGCTCGGCTGTAGACGGCACCACCTCAGCATAGGCGGCAGCAGCCTGGTCTGGCTGGCTGACAGGCAACAGCAAGGAGACTGGTGGAGTGATAGTGCTGGGAGGACGAATGCTGTCATCCTGAGAGAGGACAGCAGGTTCATGCTCCACAAAGCCACTGCCACTCTCCCAGGGCGGCACCTCAACAATCCTGGTAATCTGCTGGAGGACAGATTGCTGGACTGTAGTGACACCCTGAAAACCCCTTTCCATACTGGTAAACCCAGCGATGATGGCAGCAGTCTGAACCTGCATGGAAAAAGTCTGAGCTTCAACTGCAGTGCTCAGGCATTGGATCGCGTCTGCCTGTGCTGCAACAGAAGCTGAGACATTGGCCAACAGACCCTGCATCATGTTTGGGTCCACAAGTGAGCTAATGAGTTGGCCATCAATTCCATGCTGCAAATCATGGGCTCAAAGCTCTGTGCAAAGCCATGTGGTGTCGGATTCCTCCATGCTCCCTGATATTGCACTCAGGCTTTCTGGCAGGCCTGCCAAGCATCTCATTGCGCATATCCATCAGCCTTCTTCGATAAGCCACCCATCGAAGACCTCATCTGAGTCTTCTGTTACAGAAATTGTGTGCCGCTTTGCCCTCCAGATAGCTGGCACCTGCGCTACCTTTTCCCCTGTGCCCGGTGTCTCATCACGTGCAGATCCCGTGTCTAACCTATCCTCTAAAGTCTCCGGAATGTCAGCATCTGAGCTGGTGGCTGAATGTGTGAAATCGAGTGATGCTGTGTCTTCATGATCACTATCTCCCTGCTCCTCCACCAGTGCCCGGCCAGGTGGCAGTTCTTGGCTATCTGAAAGGAGAAAGGCACAAGGGTTAGTAAGGTGGTGGTGAGGGGAGGGCGGAAAAACAAGAGGTGCATGCTTACACAATGTGCAGCTAGTAAGTCAGAAGAGATAGTGTGATGAGCGGGAAGTGGGATGTGAGAAGGAGGAGTACGTGTGAGGATACCGTCATCTTGGATTGCTTCGGCACTACCGTTGGCCACGGGCTCAGTGATTGCCTTCCCAAGAATGATCAGCACCGTCTCTTACAGGGGTGTGAAATTATGGTAACCCCTGCTGGCTTCGATTGTGAGCGATCTTGTTCTGCAAGAGAAAGGGGAGTGTGTCAGTGAGTGTGGTGCAATGTGTTTCGGTGATGAGCCTGTCATGGCTGAATAGCTGAAAGTGAGTGCAAGCCGAGAGATGTGAGTGTGAGTCTTGCAGCAGTGGTAAGTGTGTGAGGGTGAGGTGAATCTATGAATGTGAGGTATGAGTCACGTTTGGTAGAGATTGTTGGTAGCTGGGGGTATGGTGCATTGAGCAGTGCGTGAGGTTAGTGGTGCGGATGGTGGGATATGGCATTTAATTCACTGACCTTGACCACTCGAATGATGTCATTAAACTTCTTCCTGCACTGCAGCCAGGTCCTCAGGATGACACTACTGGCATTGACAACTATGGCTATCTGCTCTCATTGGCGTTTTCAATTTTGCCTGGAGGGCCTCCTGGGCCTCCAGTGCTGCCTCAGAGAACCTTGGCGCCAATTTCTCCCCTGTTGTGACATTTGCACTGTCTCCCCCAACCAATTGCATGAGCTGCTACAAGCAAAATGCACCTCCCCTTTAAAAGGTGCAGAATGCCTTTAAGAAGTGGATGCTGGCCTGACACAAACTTGGGCCTCCTGCTGAACGTACAGCCACCCAGCAGTGCACTGAGCGCCTGACTGAACACTACAATGATTATAATTAGCAGGCAGCAGGAAGGTTGTGTGCTGCCTGCATTCCTTTCAACAGGTGCGGGGTCTTCGAGCATCGTGATTCCCGCAATGCGATTCCCGCGTCCGTTTTTGGGGGCACCTCATTTTTAGCCCATTGTATCTGACCGGATTCTTTTTGTTAACCAAAGGTATTAAGGGACATGCACCAAAGGTGGGTATATGGCGTTAATCATGATCTGATTGAATGGTGGAACAGGCTCGAGGGGCTGAGTGGCCAAGTCTGATCCTATGTTCCTATTTGCCCTTGAGAAGGTGGTGATGGTGCTTCTTGTTGAACTGCCGCAGGCTATGTGGTAACCTACTCCCACAGTGCTGTTAGGTAGGGAGTTCAAATAATTTAACACAGTGATGGATTGGGTAGCATAACTAAACTCTGTCTGTATCTTTGTAATGCTTTTACAAAGGCATTTTCTTGACTTTTGCCCCATACCCATTCTTCTCCTTTACACAGTATGGTGTGCAGTGGTTCTAACAGTGTGCTGAGACCCGGTAAGAAGTTACCAAAGTAGTTCAGGAGTCCTAGAAACGACCGCAGCTCTGTCACATTCTGTGGCCTCAGTGCATTCTCGATTGCCTCCGTCTTCGAATCGGTGGGCCTGATGCCGCCCGCTGCGATTCTTCTCCCCAGGAACTCCACTTCAGGCAGCAGGAAAACGCACTTCAAGCGTTTTAACCTGAGCCCCATGCGGTTGAGTCGACTAAGAACCTCCTCCAGGTTCTGCAGATGCTCGACTGTATCCCAACCTGTGACCAAGATGTTGTCCTGGAAGACCACTGTGTACAGGACAGACTTCAGTAAGCTTTCCATGTTTCTCTGGAATATCACCGCGGCTGATCGAATTCCAAATGGACATCTGTTATAAATGAAGAGACCTTTGTGCGTGTTGATGCAGGTGACGCCCTTCGATGATTCCTCCAGCTCCTGCGTCATGTAGGCTGAGGTCGAATCCAGCTTCGTGAACGTCTTTCCTCCTGCCAGCATAGCAAAAAGGTCGTCAGCCTTTGGAAGTGGGTATTGATCTTGCAGGGAGAAACGATTGATAGTTACTTTGTAATTACCACAGATTCTGATGGTGCCGTCTCCCTTGAGGACTGTAACAATCGGACTGATCCAGTCATTGAATTCGACCGGCGAAATTATGCCCTCTCGTTGCAGCCGGTCTAGCTTGATCTCTACCCTTTCTCTCATCATGTACGGTACTGCTCTCGCCTTGGGTCACGCCCCCGGGATTAGATGGATCTGCATTTTTGCTCCTTGGAACTTCCCGATGCCTGGTTCGAACAGTGAAGGGAACTTGTTTAAGACCTGGGCACACGAAGTGTCGTCAGCGGACAAGAGCGCTCGGACGTTGTCCCAGTTCCAGCATATCTTTCCCAGCCAGCTCCTACCGAGCAGCTTGGGACCCGGTACCACCCAGAGTAGCTTGTGCACTGCTCCATCGTAGGAGACCTTTACAATAGCACTGCCGATTACGGGAATCAGTTCCTTTGTGTAAGTTCTCAGTTTCGAGCGAATGGGAGTCAAGATTGTCCTTAAGGCTTTGCTGCACACAATTTTTTGAAAGTCTTTTTGCTCATAATGGACTGGCTCACGCCGGTGTCCAGCTCCATTGACACGTGGAGTCCATTTAATTCAACCTTCAGCTTTATCAGGGGACACTTTGTGGTAAATGTGTGCACCCCATATACCTCTGCCTCCTCGGCCTGAGGCTCAGGTTTGTCGTGATCTACCGTGGATCTGTCCTCCTCTGCAACATGGTGGTTTGCAGGTTTAACAGGCTTTGCAGCTCGCCTGCGCATACGTTGGAGGTGTCCCATTGTTCTACAGCCCTTGCAAATGTATCCTTTGAAGCGGCATGAATGGAAACGATGATCACCCCCGCAGCGCCAACAAAGTGTTAATGGCCATGCATTCATCATCCTTGATGGTGGACTCTGAGACATCTGCGGATGTGCAGCTGCAGTCATGTGGGCCCTGCCCTCATTACGATTTGAAAACAACATCACTTTGTTCACAGTACTTGTAGCAGCACTCGTGTGCTGAGAGATTTGCTTAGTATTGTCACTGGTGGCAATGAATGCCTGGGCTATCGCTATGGCCTTCCTCGAGGTTGGGGTCTCCACAGTCAAAAATTTGCGAAGTATCATTTCATGGCCAATATCAAGTACGAAAAAGTCTCTGAGCATGTGCTCCAAATGTCCTTCAAATTCGCAATGTCCTGCAAGGCGTCTTAGCTCGGCGACATAACTCACCACTTCCTGGTCGTCAGACCTTTTGTAGGTGTAGAACCGGTACCTCGCCATCAGAACGCTTTCCTTCGGGTTCAAATGCTCCCGGACCAGTGTGCTCAAATCATCGTACGATTTCTCTGTGGGTTTTGCTGGAGCAAGCAGATTTTTCATGAGCCATACGTTGGTGCCCCGCAGACGGTAAGGAGAATCGCCCTTCGTTTGGCAGCGTTCGCTTCTCCTTCCAGCTCGTTGGCCACAAAATATTGGTCGAGTCACTCCACAAATGTTTCCCAATCATCTCCCTCTGAGAATTTCTCCAGGATGCCCACTGTTATCTGCATCGTTGGGTTCGTCATCTGTATCTCGTCGCTAGTTGTTATGTATGAATAAAGAGACTGACTGGATACTGTGAGCTCAAAGTAAAGTGTGACTGTAGTCTTTTATTGCAGGTCTCCAGAGTGCGTCTCCAGCCTGTGAGGCTTCCTTAAGTACCTGTGCTCCCAAGGCATTGTGGGATCCCTTGGGACTTCAGGGGATGAGCCCTCTGGTGGCTATACAAGGTATATACAGGTTTGCATATATAACACTAAGAATGTGGCTGATGAATAGGAAACAACAGTAAAGATGAGGAAGCAACTCACATTAGCCAGGCTTTATTATTGTTCAATGGCATCACATCCAGATATTTATTTCAGCATTTGGCACAATGAAGTATGGGGTTAGAAGCTATTTGGGAATGCAAAAAATATTATAGGTCATCACCAAATCTGCTAACAACTGTTAAACAGAAAATAATAGAACAAATGTGCTATTTCTCCCTTTATAATATATAATTTGTTCGGATCCAGACATTCCATTATGGCTCTGGTTATTATTTGTCTTTTATGTAGATGAAAAGTATGCCAAAATAATCAGGGGTCCCTAAGGTCTCACTAACGTGATGATTCTACATTAGGAGCCACCATCCTTAAAGGTCTTTTACAGTTGGTGCTTTTTCAATGTTTATAGCCAGCTGTGCCACTCAGCCTTACATTTAGATGAATTCCAATGTGTGGATTTTGTTCAATGTTTGAAAGCTTGGTGTCATATTTGTCGCTGAAACGAGCTTCCGACCACATTTCCGGGACATAACTAAGACTGCCTATTTCCAGCTCCGTGACATCTCCGCCTCTACCTCAGCTCATCCGCTGCCGAAACCCTCATCCATGCCTTTGTTACTTCTAGACTATTACAACGCACTCCTGGCTGGCCTACCACATTCTATCCTATGTAAACTTGAGTTCATTCAAATCTCGGCTGCCCGTGTCCTAACTCGCACCAAGTCCCGCTCACCTATCACCCCTACATTGATCTACATTGGCTCCTGGTTAGGCAACGCTTTGATTTAAAAATTCTCATCCTTGTTTACAAATCCCTCCACGGCCTCACTCCTTCTTATCTCTGTAATCTCCTTCAGCCTCACAACCCCCTGAGATATCTGCACTCCTCAATTTCTGCCGTCTTGAGCATCCCTGATTATAATCGCTCAACCATTGGTGGCCGTGCCTTCAGCTGCCTAGGTCTTAAGCTCTGGAACTCCCTCCCTAAACTTCTCCGCCTCTCTACTTCTCTTAGCTCCTTTAATACACTCCTTAAAACCTACCCTTTGACCAAGCTTTTGCTCATCTGCCCTAATCTCTCCTTATGTGGCTCAGTGTCAAATGTTTGTCTTATAACACACGTGTGATGCTTATGTTGTTGTTGGATTTGTTTTTCCTGTGGTTTACTTCCAACCCTATGTCTCAGCTCATGCCCTTTTTAGTCTTTCAACTTTGCCCTCCTGTGTGTTCATCCCTCGTGATGCTCCTCCGCGAAGGACAGAGCTTACAGCCATCTTAGTCCAACTCTCCTCTCAACCACTTCAGCTTCAATCCAACTTGCTGTTGTTAAAAACCTCTTCAAAACCTATATTTTTAACTGTGATCTTTGATTGGTTCTCTTTATTTAGTCAAATATCGTGTTCTAACATTATATTGTTGATGATGCTTCACACTGCAGCAGTCAAATATCTCCTCCATGTTTCCACCTGGGACCAAACTGACAGGACAGCTGTTCGGGGACAAGGGATACCTCCTTCAATCATGGCTCATGACACCTTTGTGGACCCCCTCCACTTAACCACGGAAGAGGTACAACACCAGCCACATCACCACATGATGCATGGTTCTTGGTGGCATTACACCAGGACTGACGTCAGGATCGCACTGATTGTCAGCAGCCAGGCGCTACTAGTCTGTGACCCCGGTGAGCCTCTAATGAATTTACGGTCAGGGCGCTAAACCCGGCACTCCAGGTCGGAAACCTCTCACGATCCAATTCACACCCCCTCTGACCTCTAACTGAGGCGTTAGACAACCGAAAATCCAGCCCAAGGTGTCGTGACAGGGCTGGAGGTTCTCTACAGCAGGGCTTCTCAACCAGGGGTCTGTGGTCCCTTGGGGGCTGCGAGAAGATTTCAAGGGGTGCGCCAAGAAGTCCAAGCACAAGCTACGCTCGCTGAGAAGGGAGAAAGGTGGTGGCCACTGGATGCTGAGTGCAGATCCTCTGGCTCGAGCTCTCCGTCATCCACTCTCCTCTCCCGAGGTCTTGCTGTACAGTTTGTTCCCATGCACACTTGTCCTGACGCCAAGCTGCTTGGGTTGTTAATCCCCCTCCCCCGGGATATTTGGGTAGTTGCTCTCCTACTGTCACCTCTCGCTCCCTGAATACCCTCACTGCCATACGCCACAAGTAGCACCCAGTAAGTTCGAGTAGCTGCGACTATCGAAATCAGCCAATGGTGGCTCCGTGCTTGTGTACATTGGTTACGTTCCAGATTTGTCCTTTTTTGGCCTACTTTGTTTATTCGCACTGTCGCAATTGTCAATCAAATGAAGAAGAGGCAAGGAAATAGGCAGCAGCTTTAAGGGGGACAGGAGCTGCGAAGCTTTGGTTTTGGAAAGAATGGAATATGTTAACACCAGGAAACTAGTAGGGTTGACACATTACCATTAAAAGTGAAACAGTTTGCAAACATTTAAATATTCTGACTGTCTAATTTTTACCCCCATTTTCACTCATGTTATCTTCAAAGTGTTGGCTCACATTGCAGTACAGTTACAAGAGTGCTGGCTGCCCTTTAGTGCCTAACCTTATTCATTCTTCACCTGGGAGCCTATACCTTGAGTTAGCAGTTTTGTCAAAGATACCTCCATGTCTTCACAGAATTGTTGCCCAGCACTCTCAACAAGTTTCACATTAAATAAAACCAAAATAATAATAAATATATGTTAAATTGTATCACTAATTTTTATACAAAAAAGATACTTATGTCGTATCTTAACTCACTCCAAGTCTCGTTCACCCATCAGCCCTGTGTTTGCTGACCGGCAACAATTCAATTTTAAAATCCTCATCCTTGTTTTCAAATCCATCCATGGCCTCACCCCTCCCTATCTTTGTAACCTATTCCAGCCCTACAAGCCTTTGAGATCACCTCACTTGTCCAATTCTGGTCCCTTGCACATTCCCGATTATAATCGCTCCACCATTGGCAATCGTGCCTTCGCAGCCTTGGGCCTAAGTTTTGGAATTCCCTCCCTAAACCTCTCTGCCTCTCTACCTTGACCCACGCTTTGAGATGCTCCAACTTCTTTGACCAAGTTTTGGTCATCTGTCCTGATATCTCCTTCTGTGGCTCTGTGTCAAAAAATGTTTTTATTGATAGCGTTCTTGTTAAGCGCCTTGGGACATTTTGTTACATTAAATGCGCTATATAAATGTAAGTTGTTGTTGTGTTACATGGGGTCTGTGGAATGTTCATGACATGGAAGGGGGGTCTCAGAAGTAAAATGTCTGGAGCTGCAGGATGAAGAAGGCGCTCATGATTCCTCATCAGATGAAAGCTATGAGACTGGGTGTTGTGTAATGAGAGAGGATTAATTAGCAATCTCATTGTGCAAGGCCCCTTGGGGAAGAGTGACCATAATATGGTGGAATTCTGCATTAGGATGGAGAATGAAACAGTTAATTCAGAGACCATGGTCCAGAACTTAAAGAAGGGTAACTTTGAAGGTATGAGGCGTGAATTGGCTAGGATAGATTGGCGAATGATACTTAAGGGGTTGACTGTGGATGGGCAATGGCAGACATTTAGAGACCGCATGGATGAATTACAACAATTGTACATTCCTGTCTGGCGTAAAAATAAAAAAGGGAAGGTGGCTCAACCGTGGCTATCTAGGGAAATCAGGGATAGTATTAAAGCCAAGGAAGTGGCATACAAATTGGCCAGAAAGGGCAGTGAACCCGGGGACTGGGAGAAATTTAGAACTCAGCAGAGGAGGACAAAGGGTTTGATTAGGGCAGGGAAAATGGAGTACGAGAAGAGGCTTGCAGGGAACATTAAGGCGGATTGCAAAAGTTTCTATAGGTATGTAAAGAGAAAAAGGTTAGTAAAGACAAACGTAGGTCCCCTGCAGTCAGAATCAGGGGAAGTCATAACGGGGAACAAAGAAATGGCAGACCAATTGAACAAGTACTTTGGTTCGGTATTCACTAAGGAGGACACAAACAACCTTCCAGATATAAAAGGGGTCAGAGGGTCAAGTAAGGAGGAGGAACTGAGGGAAATCTTTATTAGTCGGGAAATTGTGTTGGGGAAACTGATGGGATTGAAGGCCGATAAATCCCCAGGGCCTGATGGACTGCATTCCAGAGTACTTAAGGAGGTGGCCTTGGAAATAGCGGATGCATTGACAGTCATTTTCCAACATTCCATTGACTCTGGATCAGTTCCTATGGAGTGGAGGGTAGCCAATGTAACCCCACTTTGTAAAAAAGGAGGGAGAGAGAAAACAGGGAATTATAGACCGGTCATCCTGACTTCAGTAGTGGGTAAAATGATGGAATCAATTATTAAGGATGTCACAGCAGCACATTTGGAAAATGGTGACATGATAGGTCCAAGTCAGCATGGATTTGTGAAAGGGAAATCATGCTTGACAAATCTTCTGGAATTTTTTGAGGATGTTTCCAGTAAAGTGGACAAAGGAGAACCAGTTGATGTGGTATACTTGGACTTTCAGAAGGCTTTCGACAAGGTCCAAGTATACCAAGAGATTAATGTGCAAAGTTAAAGCACATGGGATTTGGGGGTAGTGTGCTGACGTGGATTGAGAACTGGTTGTCAGACAGGAAGCAAAGAGTAGGAGTAAATGGGTACTTTTCAGAATGGCAGGCAGTGACTAGTGGGGTACCGCAAGGTTCTGTGCTGGGGCCCCAGCTGTTTACATTGTACATTAATGATTTAGACGAGGGGATTAAATGTAGTATCTCCAAATTTGCGGATGACACTAAGTTGGGTGGCAGTGTGAGCTGCGAGGAGGATGCTATGAGGCTGCAGAGTGACTTGGATAGGTTAGGTGAGTGGGCAAATGAATGGCAGATGAAGTATAATGTGGATAAAAGTAAGGTTATCCACTTTGGTGGTAAAAACAGAGAGACAGTCTATTATCTGAATGGTGACAGATTAGGAAAAGGGAAGGTGCAACGAGACCTGGGTGTCATGGTACATCAGTCATTGAAGGTTGGCATGCAGGTACAGCAGGCGGTTAAGAAAGCAAATGGCATGTTGGCCTTCATAGCGAGGGGATTTGAGTACAGGGGCAGGGAGGTGTTGCTACAGTTGTACAGGGCCTTGGTGAGGCCACACCTGGAGTATTGTGTACAGTTTTGGTCTCCTAACTTGAGGAAGGACATTCTTGCTATTGAGGGAGTGCAGCGAAGATTCACCAGACTGATTCCCGGGATGGTGGGACTGACCTATCAAGAAAGACTGATCAACTGGGCTTGTATTCACTGGAGTTCAGAAGAATGAGAGGGGACCTCATAGAAACGTTTAAAATTCTGACGGGTTTAGACAGGTTAGATGCAGGAAGAATGTTCCCAATGTTGGGGAAGTCCAGAACCAGGGGTCACAGTCTAAGGATAAGGGGTAAGCCATTTAGGACCGAGATGAGGAGAAACTTCTTCACCCAGAGAGTGGTGAACCTGTGGAATTCTCTACCACAGAAAATAATTGAGGCCAATTCACTAAATATATTCAAAAGGGAGTTAGATGAAGTCCTTACTACTCGGGGGATCAAGGGGTATGGCGAGAAAGCAGGAATGGGGTATTGAAGTTTCATGTTCAGCCATGAACTCATTGAATGGCGGTGCAGGCTAGAAGGGCTGAATGGCCTGCTCCTGCACCTATTTTCTATGTTTCTATGTTTCTAGAACTTGGGGGCACGAACGTATGGCCAGTGGAACATATAGTTGTCCATGATGCAAGGGATGCTTTAATTGGATGTAGGTTTAGTTAGACCAATGTCAACTGCACCATTGTCGTCCCACCAACCAAACCCCCTCGCAGAAGCAGTCGTGTGACCCTCAAGGACTGGCCCAACTTCTCCCAACTTGTGAGATTCAAACTTCTCTCCACCTTACGCATGCATTAAATGAGAAGCTGACTGTGAAGTCTGCATTTTATCACAGGACATATGGGAATGCTTCCCCTGGGACAGTGGGGCATCATTGCTGTGGGAGAGCAGATTGGATGGGATCAGTGATGCCTTAGAAGCCCCAATCAAGTCTCACTACGATCTAGAGGGAGCAGGATAGTTAGAATAAATACGTGGCTTGAGCAGTGGTGCAAGAGGGAGGGATTCAAATTCCTGGGACATTGGAACCAGTTCTGGGGGAAGTGGGACCTGTACAAAAGGGACGGTTTGCACTTGGGCAGGGCTGGAACTGATGTCCTGGGGGTAACATTTGCAGTTCGGGAGTGTTTAAACTAACATGGCAGGGGGATGGGAACCTATGCAGCGAGACAGGGCGAAGTAATATACAATCAGAAACAGATGGTAGAAAGGTAAAAAGCAATAGTGGAAGGCCGAGTAAACAAAGGCAAGAAACAAAAAGGGCCACATTACATCATAATTCTAAAAGGACAAAGGGTGTTAAAAAAACAAGCCTGAAGGCTTTGTGTCTTAATGCAAGGAGTATCCGTGATAAGGTGGATGAATTAACTGTGCAAATAGATGTTAACAGATACAATGTGATTGGAATTACAGAGACATGGCTCCAGGATGATCAGGGCTGGGAACTCAACATCCAAGGGTATTCAACATTCAGGAAGGATAGAATAAAAGGAAAAGGAGGTGGGGTAGCATTGCTGGTTGAAGAGGAGATTAATGCAATAGTTAGGAAGGACATTAGCTTGGATGATGTCGAATCTATATGGGTAGAGCTGCAGAACACCAAAGGGTAAAAAAGTTAGTGAGAGTTGTGTACAGACCTCCAAACAGTAGTAGTGATGTTGGGGAGGGCATCAAACAGGAAATTAGGGGTGCATGCAATAAAAGTGCAGCAGTTATCATGGGTGACTTTAATATGCATATAGATTGGGCTAACCAAACTGGAAGCAATACGGTGGAGGAGGATTTCCTTGAGTGCATAAGGGATGGTTTTCTCGACCAATATGTCGAGGAACCAACTAGGGAGGAGGCCATCTTAGACTGGGTGTTGTGTAATGAGAGAGGATTAATTAGAAATCTCGTTGTGCGAGGCCCCTTGGGGAAGAGTGACCATAATATGGTGGAATTCTACATTAGGATGGAGAATGAAACAGTTAATTCAGAGACCATGGTCCAGAACTTAAAGAAGGGTAACTTTGAAGGTATGAGGCTTGAATTGGCTAGGATAGATTGGCGAATGATACTTAAGGGGTTGACAGTGGATGGGCAATGGCAGACATTTAGAGACTGCATGGATGAACTACAACAATTGTACATCCCTGTCTGGCGTAAAAATAAAAAAGGGAAGGTGGCTCAACCGTGGCTATCAAGGGAAATCAGAGATAGTATTAAAGCCAAGGAAGTGGCATAAAAATTGGCCAGAAATAGCAGCGAACCCGGGGACTGGGGGAAATTTAGAACTCAGCAGAGGAGGACAAAGGGTTTGATTAGGGCAAGGAAAATAGAGTATGAGAGGAAGCTTGCAGGGAACATTGAGACGGACTGCAAAAGCTTCTATAGATATGTAAAGAGGAAAAGGTTAGTAAAGACAAACGTAGGTCCCCTGCAGTCAGAATCAGGGGCAGTCATAATGGGGAACAAAGAAATGGCAGACCAATTGAACAAGTACTTTGGTTTGGTATTCACTAAGGAGGACACAAACAACCTTCCGGATATAAAAGGGGTCAGAGAGTCTAGTAAGAAGGAGGAACTGAAGGAAATCCTTATTAGTCGGGAAATTGTGTTGGGGAAATTGATGGGATTGAAGGCCAATAAATCCCCAGGGCCTGATGGACTGCTTCCCAGAGTACTTAAGGAGGTGGCCTTGGAAATAACGGATGCATTGACAGTTATTTTCCAACATTCCATTGACTCTGGATCAGTTCCTATGGAGTGGAGGGTAGCCAATGTAACCCCACTTTGTAAAAAAGTAGGGAGAGAAAACAGGGAATTATAGACCGGTCAGTCTGACATCGGTAGTGGGTAAAATGATGGAATCAATTATTAAGGATGTCATAGCAGCGCATTTGGAAAGAGGTGACATGATAGGTCCAAGTCAGCAAGGATTTGTGAAAGGGAAATCATGCTTGACAAATCTTCTGGAATTTTTTGAGGAAGTTTCCAGTAGAGTGGACAAGGGAGAACCAGTTGATATGGTGTATTTGGACTTTCAGAAGGCTTTCAACAAGGTCCCACACAAGAGATTAATGTGCAACGTTAAAGCACATGGGACTGGGGGTAGTGTGCTGACATGGATTGAGAACTGGTTGGCAGACAGGAAGCAAAGAGTAGGAGTAAATGGGTACTTTTCAGAATGGCAGGCAGTGACTAGTGGGGTACCGCAAGGTTCTGTGCTGGGGCCCCAGCTGTTTACATTGTACATTAATGATTTAGACAAGGGGATTAAATGTAGTATCTCCAAATTTACGGATGACACTAAATTGGGTGGTAGTGTGAGCTGTGAGGATGATGCTATGAGGCTGCAGAGTGACTTGGATAGGTTAGGTGAGTGGGCAAATGCATGGCAGATGAAGTATAATGTGGATAAATGTGAGGTTATTCACTTTGGTGGTAAAAACAGAGAGACAGACTATTAACTGAATGGTGACAGATTAGGAAAAGGGGAGGTGTAACGAGACTTGGGTGCCATGGTACATCAGTCATTGAAGGTTGGCATGAAGGTACACCAGACGGTTAAGAAAGCAAATGGCATGTTGGCCTTCATCGCGAGGGGATTTGAGTACAGGGACAGGAATGTGTTACTACAGTTGTACAGGGCCTTGGTGAGGCCACACCTGGAGTATTGTGTACAGTTTTGGTCACCTAACTTGAGGAAGGACATTCTTGCTATTGAGGGAGTGCAGCGAAGGTTCACTAGACTGATTCCCGGGATGGCGGGACTGACATATCAAGAAAGACTGGATCAACTGCGCTTGTATTCAATGGAGTTCAGAAGAATGAGAGGGGATCTCATAGAAACGTTTCAAATTCTGACGGGTTTAGATGCAGGAAGAATGTTCCCGATGTTGGGGAAGTCCAGAACCAGGGGTCACAGTCTAAGGATAAGGGGTAAGCCATTTAGGACCGAGATGAGGAGAAACTTCTTCGCCCAGAGAGTGGTGAATCTGTGGAATTCTCTACCACCCAGGAAGTTGTTGAGGCCAATTCACTAAATATATTCATAAATGAGTTAGATGTAGTCCTTACTACTCGGGGGATCAAGGGGTATGGCAAGAAAGCAGGAATGGGGTACTGAAGCTGCATGTTCAGCTATGAACTCATTAAATGGCGGTGCAGGCTCAAAGGGTCAAATGGCCTACTCCTGCACCTATTTTCTATGTTTCTATGTTTCTATGTTTCCAAGAACGGGAGTGACGTTCACACCCAGAGCCTGCAGAGCCGCTGTCTGATCCTGAATCCAGCACCAGTGGCTGTCAGCATTGACTCAGGTGAGTGGCCTGCTGCACTTTCCATAGAGCTCACCACACGCTCCATGGTGGATTGCAAAGTTGAAAAGCTTTGCAACATCGCCCCACACAAGCTGGAATTGGGACTCCTCCTTCCTCTCTGCCGCTGTGGTGCTTGTGCCTGGCAGGCCTGCCAATATCTTACACAGTTCTTGCTGTGGCTCCAGCTTTCTCCTTTTCAATGCTGCCCCAGGGATTCTGTATCTTTCCCCTGCAGAGGACGGAACCCCTCTGGCACGTCACCTCATCAGCTGTCCTCCCCATCATTCTCGGTTCCTGCTCACGTGTGATGTGAGAGTAACAAAGTGCAGGCCCATCTACCTGACTACGAGGCCCAACTGAGATGCTGGTATCTGTGCAGGTGCCTGCGGACCTTGTGCTGTGTGACGGTGCACCTTCAGCAGGTATTAATTCCTCCGAGGAATTGCATCCTCTCCCATCAGGGGCTCCTGCTCTTTATGTGCTGGCCTTGGAGGAGAGAAGAAAAGGATAGTAGTAGTTGATGCCATTTTGAAAACATTGATCTGCAAGTGAAACACTTCATCAGAGCTGTCAGTATTCTGAGTCCCGCTGATGGTGAAGTTGCTGTGTGAAAGATTAATGTTGTCACTGCCAGCCTCGCCAACGCTGAGGGAGCTTCAGATGCTGCTTTTCTTCAGTCCCTCCTCCTTCACCGGGGAAAGTTCAACATAGTCCTGTGGCCCTCCACCAGTCCCAGCCCGCTCTCTCTATCATTCTGCATTCTCTTCTGTAAGGATAGCGTGACGTATCTATGAGTGGCTCTGAGAAATGTGTACATGTGAAGGATGCACTGCCAACGATGAAGGCAAGAATCAGGCATGTTCTTTAGGAGTGTGAGTGGCATGCCTTTGAAGATTGTAGTAAGGATGCCAGTTCAGGATGTGTGATGAGAGTGGTTGGAGGTGATTGAGGTCGTATGAGATGAAATGAGGATTGCAGTCATTGTCAATGGTGGAGGGAGTGAGCATGCCAAGCGAGTGAGGATGTGCATTGAGTCGATCTGATTGGTTGTGTTGAGAGTGATGTGGGGGTGAGGAGTGGTATGAATTGTGTAGGACAGACAAGACAAAGTGAGAGGGGGTGCAGTGCAGGATCTCGGTGACTATAGCCGATGTTCACCTTTCCTGACCTATTCAGATCATTGAACCTCTTGTTGCACTGAATCAATGGGTCACACTCCTGCTACTGACCACCTCTGCCACCAACAGCCAGACCTTCTTGATGATGGCAGCAGGCTTCAACTTGCCACTGGCTTGGAACAGCATCGTCCTTCTGCTTCTTACTGCCCACAGCAGCACATCCAAAGAAGCATCTGAGAAGCATGAGGCAGCCTTTCTTCTTCTCTCACTCATGGTTCAACTTCCTGCTTTTTCTTTGTCAATTCAATGCTCTAAAAGTCTGAACTGGGCCTTTAAAGCGTCGAGGGGAAATCGCATCATGCTGGTTCACGTCACACCCGCTCACACGCAGTGGAGGTGAGAAACCCACAAGTAAACTGATAATGAGGCATCCCCATTGAATCAGACATTGGCCACACACCCACATTGCCCCCCAGTCAGTTTCCATCTCTGCGTTAATATCAGGGCCGCTATCTCCATGTCTCCTGACCATCTTATTTCACTTTTGCTTGGGGCGTTTCATTTCTGGCCAGTAAAATGCAAAGATTCAGAACCCAAAATGGCTTCACGCTGTGCAAAAAGCTTGTGTGCTATAGAAATAACTGCAAGTACAATACCTACACAATTTTAAAGTTTTGTTCCATTTGCCATTAAATTGTATCCACAGAACACTTGAGGGAGTTATTCTAATTTATTTAGATCTCCTGTCAATCCCAGGAGTTTGAGTAGATAAAACCCAAATGTATTGCCGTGGATGAGGTGAGGGTTTTAAATAGATATTTGAACAAATTCAAGGAACTTGAGAAGCTGTTAACTTCACCTACTCTGATAGTGGTTATCATGACCAGTACAGAATTAGGGTTTGGATGAGATTGAATGAGTCAACTGATGGTCTTTCAATTTTTCCGACAGTGTACTGTGGAGTTCAAAGAGCGGGATACTTGTGTGCTTTATTTCACTTTTTAAAATATAATTGGCTGAACTATCCCTGAGACAATTTGGATGTCTTTATAGTTAACATTCTAGATCATTCACAAATGCTGTATTCGCCATTGCATTCCCAACAGGAACTAAAATGAACAGATGAATATTTAACTTTCTAAAATAATCTGCTACAGGTCTCCAATTGATAAATGCAGTATCTGTAGCACTGACCACACTCGATCAGCTTCACTGGGCAGACTACATCGTTCGCATGACAGACACGAGACTCCCTAAGCAAATGCTCTATGCGGAGCTCCTTCACGGCAAACGAGCTAAAGGTGGGCAGAGGAAATGTTACAAGGACACCCTCAATGCCTCCCTGATAAAGTGCGACATCCCCACCGACACCTGGGAGTCCCTGGCCAAAGACCGCCCTAAGTGGAAGAAGTGCATCCGGGAGGCGCTGAGCTCTTCAAATCTCAACGCCGCGAGCGTGAAGAGGTCAGGCGCAGACAGCGGAAGGAGCGTGTGGTAAATCAGTCCCACCCACCCCTTCCCTCAACGACTATCTGTCCCGCCTGTGACAGGGTCTGTGGCTCTCGTATTGGACTGTTCAGCCACCAAAGAACTCACTTCAGGAGTGGAAGCAACTCTTCCTCGATTCTGTGGGACTGCCTATGATGATGTTGAGGTCACTTCACTCTGCAGTAAGTTTTCTTTAAATAATTTAAAGTGGCATCAAAGTAACAGTGTTCTCAGGCCAGTCATCCTTGAAGTGTGAGATGGGAGACTGAGGGGATGCTTTTAACCCCAGCCCCTGATGGAAACCGATTAAAGTGGCCCAAGATGCTGAGCTGGCTTCGAGCTGCCGGGAGATGACCAGTTTGTATTTTAACCTGCTCTCCTGAGCAGGTGACAAGAACACCTGTCCAAAACAGACGAGGTCTTTTCAACATATGCATGTCGGGTCCTGATGACATCATTGGCACCCGAAAGCAATCTTGACAAGGAGCGGGAAGCGACAGTGAATTTCCCGCCAGTCCACCCTAGTGAGAAAGTGGATCAGGGCTGGAAGAGGGCTGAAGAGGTAAATTGTTTGACGGATTGTTAATGACAGTACAGTAAAAAAAAACAGGCACTCCCACATCTGTGTTAACATAGAATTTTGAGCCATGGATTCATGTTATACCAGAGCCCAAGGGATGTATGCCCTCTATTTTCCTCTCTGAGTATTTGTTGACGGCTT
The DNA here is from genome assembly GCF_044704955.1 of Pristiophorus japonicus. Taxonomy (NCBI): domain Eukaryota; kingdom Metazoa; phylum Chordata; class Chondrichthyes; family Pristiophoridae; genus Pristiophorus; species Pristiophorus japonicus. Next base: position 122,668,454 of record NC_091991.1, read on the forward strand.
GAAAGAGGTATATTGACAGCAGTTTAATAAAGACCGTTTTCTCAATCTAAAGCTGCAAGCACAAGCCGTAATTAGAAAAATGGGCATGATTGTACAGGGATCCTGCACCATTGGAATAGGGCCATACATGATTGGGCCTTAATTTCCTGTGACTTTTGCACCACTCCACAGAAACCTCCAGCGAAACCGTGAGAAGTCCTTTGTCTTACCACCATCCCTCCATGCAAGGCAGCGGTGCCGGCAAATTTCCTGGATTTATGTTAGTTTTCTCACTGAATCCAGTTACACTGACCAATAATGGTACAGATGAGCCCTTGGTCACCGGGTAGCGATATGATTTATGGCTCTCACGTGATTCTCAGCCTGGGAGGACCCTTATAGCTAGATTTATCTCTGCAGTCTGCAATTGACCGCTCAGATTTCTTTTCTGCTTCTCTGTTAATGAGATCTTTATTTTTGCCATCACAAGTCCCGTGAGTGACTGAAGTTAACACTGTTGTGTATCTGTAAAGCATGCACTCCCATGTTCTGCAACCAGGGAGCTCATCATAGAAACATAGAAACATAGAAAATAAGTGCAGGAGCAGGCCATTCGGTTCTTCGAGCCTGCACCACCATTCAATATGATCATGGCTAATCATTCACCTCAGTACCCCTTTCCCGCTTTCTCTCCATACCCCTTGATCCCTTCAGCTGTAAGGGCCACATCTAACTCCCTCTTGAATATATCCAATGAACTGGCATCAACGACTCTCTGAGGCAGGGAATTCCATAGGTTAACAACTCTCTGAGTGAAGAAGTTTCTCCTCATCTCAGTCCTAAATGGCCTACCTCTTATCCGAAGACTGTGTCCCCTGAAGTCCTAAGGGATCCCAGCATCCCTTGGGAGCACTGTACATAAGCCGGCCCCTAAGGCCTGTTCCTCACTCTGGAATATCTTATTAAAGACTGAGGTCACTGTTACTTTGACCTCTCTGTGTGCAGCCTCATCTGTGTTAGGAACACAATAACTGGCGACGAGAATACGAATCCAACGCAAAGATGCAGCAAACTGTGGACATCCTGGAGAAGTTCTCGGAGGGTGAGGACTGGGAAGCCTATGTTGAATGGTTAGACCAGTATTTTGTAGCCACCGAGCTGGGCGGAGAAGGAAGCACTGCAAAAAGGAGAGCGGTCCTCCTCACAGTCTGCGGGGCACCGACCTACAGCCTCATGAAGAATCCTCTGGCTCCAGTGAAACCCACAGATAAGTTGTATGAGGAGCTGTGTACACTGGTTCGGGAGCATCTTAACCCGAGGGAGAGCATGCTGATGGCGAGGTATCGGTTCTACACGTGCCAGCGATTTGAAGGTCAAGAGGTGGCGAGCTACGTCGCCGAGCTAAGGCGACTTGCAGGACAATGTGAGTTTGATGGCTACCTGGAGCAAATGCTCAGAAACTTTTTTGCATTGGGCATTGGCCAGGAGACCATCCTACGAAAACATTTGACTGTAGAAACACCGACCCTCAGTAAGGCCATTGCGATAGCACAGGCGTTTATGTCCACTAGTGATAATACCAAACAAATCTCTCAGCACACAAGTGCTAGCAATGTTCATAAAATAACTGGAACTGTGTTTGCGAGCAGAAATGTACACGGCACAACCCACGAGTCTGCAACTGCCAGCAGGCCTCAGGTGACCCAGATAACTCAGAGTCCACAACCAAGGATGAATGCAAGGCAATTCACACCTTGTTGGCGTTGTGGAGGCTTCCATTCAGCCTATTCATGCCGCTTCAAAGGGTATGTTTGCAAGAGCTGTGGAACAATGGGCATCTCCAATGAGCTTGCAAACGAGCTGCAAGCTCTGCAAAACCTGCTAACCATCACGTGGCAGAGGAAGATCGGTCCATGGTGGATCAAAGCAATTTCGAGCCTCAGAGAGAGGAGGCAGATGCTGAAGTGCATGGGGTGCACACATTTTTGACGAAATGTCCAGCTATAATGCTAAACGTAAAATTGAATGGCTTACCCGTAGCCATGGAACTGGACACTGGCACTAGCCAATCCATCATGAGTAAAAAGATGTTTGAGAGACTGTGGTGCAACAAAGCATTCAGACCAGCTCTGAGCCCCATCCACATGAAACTGAGAACATACACCAAAGAGCTTATCACTGTCCGGGCAGCGCCATGGTCAAGGTCACTTACGAGGGCACGGTGCACGAACTGTCACTCTGGATTGTCCCGGGCGATGACCCCACACTGCTTGAAAGGAGCTGGCTGGGCAAAATCCGCTGGAATTGGGATGACATCCGAGCGCAATTTCCTTTCCTTTTTGAGCCAGGTATTGGAAATTTTTCTGGGGCGAAGGTGCGGATCCACTTGGTCACAGAGGCATGACCCATTCACCTCAAGGCACGAGCGGTACCTCACATGATGAGGGAGAGAATGGAAATCGAGCTGGACAGGCTGCAACGTGAGGGCATCATCTCCCCAGTGGAATTCAGTGAATGGGCCAGCCCGATTGTTCCAGTACTCAAAAGTGATGGCACGGTCAGGATTTGCGGTGATTATAAAGTAACTATTAATCGTTTCTCACTACAGGAACAATACCCACTACCTAAGGCAGACAACCTATTTGCGACGCTGGCAGGAGATAATACGTTCACCAAGCTTGACCTGATTTTGGCCTACATGAAACAGGAGCTGGAGGAGTCTTCGAAGGGCCTCACCTGCATCAACACGCACAAAGGACTATTCATCTACAACAGATGCCCGTTTGGAATTTGGTCGGCTGCAGCGATCTTCCAGAGAAACATGGAGAGCCTACTAAAGTCGATACCACACACGGTGGTCTTTCAGGACGACATATTGGTCACGGGTCGGGACACCGCCGAGCACCTACAAAACCTGGAAGAGGTCCCCCAGCGACTGGATCATGTAGGGCTGCAGCTGAAGAGATCTAAATGTGTCTTCATGGCAACAGAAGTGGAGTTTTTGGGGAGAAAGTTCGCGGCGGATGGCATTCGGCCCACAGACGCCAAGACAGAAGCTATCAGGAACGTGTCCAGGCCACAGAACATCACGGAGCTGCGGTCGTTCCTGGGACTCCTCAACTATTTTGGTAACTTCCTACCAGGGTTAAGCACCCTTTTTGAGCCCCTACATGTGTTATTGCGCAAAGGTGAGAACTGGGTATGGGGAAAAAAACAAGTAATTGCTTTTGAGAAAGCCAGAACATTTTATGCTCCAACAAGCTGCTTGTATTGTATAACCCGTGTAAAAGATTTGTGCTAGCATGTGATGCGTCGTCGTACGGAGTCGGGTGTGTATTACAACAAGCTAACATTGCGGGGAAGTTGCAACCTGTCGCCTATGCTTGCAGGAGCTTGTCTAAGGCCGAGAGAACCTACAGCATGATTAAGAAAGAGACATTAGCGTGTGTGTTTGGGGTAAAGAAAATGCATCAGTACCTGTTTGGCCTCAAATTTGTAATGGAAACTGATCACAAGCCCCTCACATCCCTGTTCGCTGAAAACAAGGGGATAAATACTAATGCCTCAACCCGCATACAAAGGTGGGCACTCACGCTATCAGCGTATAACTATACCATCCGCCACAGGCCAGGCACCGAGAACTGTGCGGATGCTCTCAGTTGGCTACCATTGCCCACCACGGGGGTGGAAATGGTGCAGCCTGCAAACTTGTTGATGGTGGCGCAGCCCACAGACTTGTTGATGGTCATGGAAGCGTTTGAAAATGATAAATCACCTGTCACAGCCTGCCAGATTAGGACTTGGACCAGCCAAGATCCTCTGCTGTCCCTAGTAAAAAACTGTGTACTGCATGGGAGCTGGGCCAGCATCCCCGTTGAAATGCAAGAGCCAATCAAGCCGTTCCAGCGGTGAAAAGACGAGCTGTCCATTCAGGCAGACTGCCTGTTGTGGAGTAACCACGTAATGCTACCAAAAAAGGGCAGGAAGACGTTCACCTTGGATCTCCACAGCACACACCCGGTATAGTAATGATGAAAGCGATAGCCAGATCCCACGTGGCCCGGTATCGACTCTGACTTAGAGTCCTGTGTCCGGCAATGCAGCATATATGCTCAGTTGAGCAACGTGCCTAGAGAGGCACTACTAAGTTTGTGGTCCAGGCCCTCCAGACAATGGTCAAGGATCCATGTCGACTATGCGGGCCTGTTTCTTGGTAAAATGTTTCTGGTGGTGGTGGATACTTTTTCAAAATGGATTGAATGTGAAATAATGTCGGGAAGCACCACCACCGCCATCATTGAAAGCCTGAGGGCCAGGTTTGCCACCCGCGGCCTGCCTGACATATTGGTCAGTGACAACGGGCCATGTTTCACCAGTGCCGAATTTAAAGAATTCATGACCCGCAATGGGATCAAACATGTCACCTTGGCCCCGTTTAAACCTGCCTCCAATGGACAGGCAGAGCGGGCAGTACAAACCATCAAACAGAGCATTAAACGAGTCACAGAAGGCTCACTCCAAACCCGCCTGTCCCGAGTACTGCTCCGCTACCGCACGAGACCCCACTCGCTCACAGGAGTGTCCCCGGCTGAGCTACTCATGAAAAGGACACTTAAAACCAGACTCTCACTGGTTCACCCCAACCTGCATGATCAGGTAGAGAGCAGGTGGCAGTAACAAAATGTAAATAATGGTCGCGCCAATGTGTCACGGAAAATTGATCTGAATGACCCTGTATATGTGCTGAACTGTGGAGATGGTCTCAAGTGGATCGCGAGCACGGTGATAGCTAAAGAAGGGAATAGGGTGTTTGTAGTCAAACTAGACAATGGACAAATTTGCAGAATGCACCTGGACCAAATGAGGCTGCGGTTCACAGACTGCCCTGAACAACCCACAGCAGACACCACCTTTCTCGAGCCCACAACACACACCCAAAGGATCAACGACACCACGCCAGACCAGGAAATTGAACCCATCATGCCCCATCATGGCCTTTCCACTGGGCATTCCCCTCCTCTACAATCGGCCAGCTCCATTGGGCGGGCCACGTTGTCCGCATGCCCGACACAAGACTCCCAAAGCCAAGTGCTCTACTCGGAGTCTCGACACAGCAAGCGAGCCCCAGTTGGGCAGAGGAAACATTTCAAGGATACCCTCAAAGCCTCCCTGATAAAGTGCAACATCCCCACCGACACCTGGGAGTCCCTGGCCAAAGACCGCCCTAAGTGCAAAAAGTGCATCCGGGAGGGTGCTGAGCACCTCGAGTCTCGTCACCGAGAGCATACAGAAATCAAGCGCAGGCAGCGGAAGGAGCGTGTGGCAAACCAGACTCCGCACCCACCCTTTCCCTCAACAACTGTCTGTCCCACCTGTGACAGAGACTGTAATTCCCATATTGGACTGTACAGCCACCTGAGAACTCACTTTTAGAGTGGAAGCAAGTCTTCCTCGATTTCGAGGGACTGCCTATGAGATGCTGATGATGATTGTCATGGGTGACGAGGTGGAGTAGCAGAGGCATGATGCACAGCGCGTGAGGCACAACGCTCGGAGACTCTACCCAATTCGCTATCACTGTAATATAGAGCACCACCTAGTGGACTACTGCTCCACCTAGTGGACTACTGTGGTAATACAACTACTCATATAAATACAATAAAAGGATCATGTGACAAGGTCTCATGACAAGTTCCTGTAGAGCCATCTTGTCGTCTGTGTGTGTTGTGATGTAAAGAATATATCACTACTACCTCCCTCAGAGACTATACAGGGCGAGAATGACAGAGCAGCTCTCTGTGCGCACACTGTGTTTTGTCACAGAAGCAATTGGATAGCTCTGTAAAATACTGGAGGAGACATTTCTTCTTGCGGAGTATTGAAGGTGTCAGCGACTGGTTCCATCCAGCCATCCATTGGAGGCTCTTGACAGGTGGTAGGGTGATCGAAAGAAAGACTTGGATTTATATAGCGCCTTTCACGACCACCGGACATCTCAAATCACCTTACAGCCAATGAAGTACTTTTTGAAGTGTAGTCACTGTTGTAATGTAGAGGCCCTGTTCCACAGGTTAACAGATGTCATCAAATACGATATCCTCTGCAACGTAAAGAGACTTCCACAGGATTGCTGGCCTCCAGGATCCAAGGGGATTATCGATAGGACCCACGTAGCATGGAAAGCTCCACTCAAGGACCTTGTTACGTTTGTCAACCGAAGAGGTTCCACTTGCTAAATAGGCAACTTGCCTACCATGCCCAGCAAAGGATCCTACATGTAAACTCAGAGCATTGGGGAAGCTGTCACAATGTATGTGTCCTTCACCATTCGCTATCTATGACTATTGCATCAGGGAGGGACAAGGAAACAAATGGATGCTGGTGGACAAGGCTTAGCTGTGGCTGATAACATTGTTCCACCTCACCAATAATGCAGCACAGGGATCTGCTCATACACGGCAACCCGGTAGGTGGTGGAGAGGATGGTTGAGGTGCTGATTGCTCGCTGCAAGTACCTGGACAGGTCGGCGGCGGGGGGGAGGTGGGCTCTGGCAACCTACCGCTTCTGCTCTGTCCTTGCCGTCAGCAACCTTCGTCATCAGATTGGGGAACTGCAGGCTTCATGTGTTGTCCTCGTTGCACAGTAAAGTTGTGCAGAATTCACCAGACAACCGCAATCCAGGAGAATCTTTGTGGGCTGTACTGAAGAAAGATCCCAGACCTGTCCAAGCAGCAGAAATGTTGTTTGGCCTGCTGATGGTCTGCTCTGTGATGGCTTTTGCGGTCCTTTCGCTTTGGTTATATTTCTGTTCAGAGGGTGAATGCAAAAGTGTCATAAGCCATGTGTACAGAGGATAGCCTTTGTTTCCAAGCCTCTGACGTCCTGAGCCAGGTCAAATAGTGGTGGTTTGCTGAACTGGCAAAGTATGTATGTGTTGTGACAGCTGCCAAGAAACGGGGCACAGACCTGCATGATTCACTGGTGGTGGTCACTCAGGAGCTGAACATTGATGGAGCGGCAGTATTTCTTATTCATGAAAGCTGCTGGCTGATTGGGAGGCATTCTCATGGCTACATGGGTGCAGTCAATCACAGCCTGAACTTGTGGGAACCCTGCGATGGTTGTGAAGCCTACAGCCCTTTCTTGCTGAATGTTGCCGTCCATGGGGAATGTGATAAAAATTGTTGGCCTTAGCAAAGAGGCTATCAGAGACCTGCTCGATGCAGGCATGGACTGCTGACTGTCTAATGTGACTCATGTCACCTGCTGCAGCCTGGAAAGTGCCTGAGGCAAGTTAAAAAGCAAATTAAGGGCTGTAGTCACTTTGGCTTCCACAGTCAATCCGTGGCCAGCCAGGAGAATGGTCTTGTTTTAGCTGTGGTTAACCAGTGTCAGCTGTGGTTCCGTGGATAGCACCCTCACCTCTGAGTCAGAAGGTTGTGGGTTCAAGTCACACTCCAGGGACTTGAGAACAAACAAATCTAGGCTGACACTCCAGTGCAATGCTGAGTGAGTGCTGCACTGTCGGAGGTGTCGTCTTTCAGACAAGATGTTAAACCGAGGCCCCGTCTGCTCTCTCAGGTGGACATAAAAGATCCCATGGAACTATTTCGAAGAAGAGCAGGGGAGTTATTCCCTGGTGTCCTGGCCAATATTTATCCCTCAATCAACATAACAAAAAAAAATAGATTCATTATCATTATAGGCAGACCCTCGGAATCGAGGAAGACTTGCTTCCACTCTTAGAATGAGTCCTTAGGTGGCTGAACAGTCCAATACGATAGCCACAGTCCCTGCCACAGGTGGGACAGACAGTCGTTGAGGGTAAGGGAGGGTGGGACAGGTTTGCCGCGCATTCCTTCCACTGCCTGTGCTTGTTTTCTACATGCACTCGGCAAGGAGACTCGAGGTGCTCAGTGTCCTCCCAGATTCACCTCCTCCACTTAGGGCGGTCTTTGACCAGAGACTCCCAGGTGTTGATGGGGATGCTTCACTTTATCAGGGAGGCTTTGAGGGAGTCCTTGTAATGTTTCCTCTGTCCACCCTTGGCTCATTTGCCATGAAGGAGTTCCGAGTAGAGCGCTTGCTTTGGGCGTCTCATGTTTGGCATGCGGACAACGTTGCCTGCCCAGCGGAGTTGATGAAGTGTGGTCAGTGCTTCAATGCTGGGAATGTTTGCCTGGTTGTAGATGCTAATGTTGGTGCGTCTGTCCTCCCAGGGGATTTGTAGGATCTTGCGGAGGCATCGTTGATGGTATTTCTCCAGCGACTTGAGATGTCTACTGTACATGGTCCATGCCTCTGAGCCATACAGGAGGGCGGGTATTACTACAGCCCTGTAGACCATGAGCTTGGTGTTAGATTTGAGGGCCTGGTCTTCGAACACTCTTTTCCTTAGGCGGCCGAAGGCTTTACTGGTGCACTGGAGGTGGTGTTGAATCTCCTCATCAATGTCTGCTTTTGTTGATAAGAGGCTCCCAAGGTATGGGAAATAGTCCATGTTGTCCAGGGCCGTGCCATGGATCTTGATGACTGGGGGGCAGTGCTGTGTGGCGAGGACAGGCTGGTGGAGGACCTTTGCCTTACAGATGTTTAGCATAAGGCCCATGCTTTTGTACGTCTCAGTAAATACGTCGACTATATCCTGGAGTTCAGTCTCTGAATGTGCGCAGATGCAGTCGTCACCCGCGTACTGTAGCTCGACGACAGAAGTTGGGGTGGTCTTGGACCTGGCCTGGAGACAGCGAAGGTTAAACAGCTTCCCACTGGTTCTGTAGTTTAGTTCTACTCCAGCGGGGAACTTGCTGGCTGTGAGGTGAGGCATGGCAGCGAGGAAGATCGAGAAGAGCGTTGGGGCATTGACGCAGCCCTGTTTGACTCCGGTCCGGATGTGGATTTGGTCTGTAATGGATCCGTTGGTAAGGACCACGGCCTGCATATCGTTGTGGAGCAGGCGAAGGATGTTGACGAACATTTGGGAGTATCCGAAATGGAGGAGGACGCTCCAAAGTCCCTCATGGTTAACAGTGTCAAAGGCCTTTGTAAGGTCGAAGAAGACCGTTATAAGGGCTGGCGCTGCTCCCTGCATTTTTCCTGCAGCTGTCGCACTGCAAAGATCGTGTCTATTATGCCCTGTAGGGGACAAAATCCACACTGTGACTCCGGGAGGAGCTCCTCGGCCACAGGGAGAAGACGGTTGAGGAGGACTATTGTGACAACTTTCCCAGTGGCTGATAACAGGAAGATTTCTCTGTAGTTGCCACAGTCGGACTTGTCCCCTTTTTTAAAGATGGTCATGATCACTGCATCTCTGAGATCTCCCGGCATGCTCTCCTCCCTCCAGATGAGAGAGATGACTTTTGCACCACAGCAGGGATTCCATCTGCTCCCATAGCCTTGTTGTTCTTGAGCTGTCTTATGGCTTTCCCCACTTCATGCAACGTTGGGGTTTCACTGAGGTGGTGGCGGGTCGCATGCTGGCAGAGTTTCGATTGAGGTGATCTTTGAAGTGCTCCTTCCAGTGGGCCCTGACTGCCTCAGTATCCTTGATGAGTGTGTCCCTGTTCTTGGCCAGCAGTGGGGTGGGGCCTCGGGAGTTTGGACAGTAGGTGGCCTTGACTGCGATGAAGAATCCTTGCACATCATGGCTGTCGGCCAGTTATCGTATCTCCTTTGCTTTCTCCATCTACCACCTGTTCTTTAGGTCCCAGGTTTTTTGTTGGATTTCAGCCTTCAGCCGCCTGTAATGTTGCTTTGCTGCTCCCGAGTTGGGTTGCTGCTTGAGGCTTAGAAATGCTCTGCGCTTGTGATCAATTAGTTCTTGGATCTCCTGATCATTCTCATCAAACCATTCCTGGTGTTTCCTGGTTGGGTGACCAAATGCGTCTTCGCAGGCACTGGTTATGGAGGCCTGGAGGGCAGACCAAGTGCTGTGGGCATTCTGCATCTCAGGGTCATCAAGGCAAGTCAGGTTAGCGGTGAGGCACTGGCTGTATAGGGCTCTCTTAGCTGGGTCTTTAAGTGCCCCGACATTGACTTTTTTTGCAGCACTGCTTCTGCTGTCCCCTCTGCTTTGGGGCTATGTTAATGTTGATGATGGATCGGATTAGGCAGTGGTCCATCCAGCAGTCATCAGCTCCTATCATGGCATGGGTGACGCACACATCCTTGCTATCCCTGGCTTGGATGATGACATAATTGAACAGGTGCCAGTGTTTGGAGCGAGTGTGTTGGCACGATGCCTTGTATTTGTCCCTCTGGTGGAACAGGGAGTTGGTGATGAGAAGTTCATGTTCTAGACATTTTGTCAGGAGTAGGGTACCACTGGTGTTGGCTTTCCCTACCCCCTCTCTGCCAATCATGCCTCCCCAGAGGGTTGTGTCTTTGCTGACCCTGGCGTTGAAGTCACCTGGGGGGATCTGTTTGTCGCGAGCGGGGACGTGGGACAGGGATGTTTCGAGGTTGGAATAAAAACACTCTTTGGTCTCATCTGTTGCATCGAGTGTTGGGGCGTACTGTGACTGTGGCGCATTGGTTCCGGGATAGGCTGAGTCGAAGAGTCATGAGGCGTTCATGAACCCTGCAGGGGGAGTCTTTGAGGCAGTCGACCAGCTCATTTTTGATGGCGAAGCCGACTCCATGAAAGCGGTATTCTTTCTCTGGTTTCCCTTTCCCGAAAAAAGTGTAACCTCCACCTTGTACCTTGAGCTGGCCTCTCCCTCCCGCCGCGAATTGCTTAGGGCGGCGATGTCAATGTCAAAGCGTCTAAGTTCCCAGGCAACTATGGCGGTGCGGCGTTCCGGGCTGTTATTGTTGGAGTTGCCCATGATGGTCTGACGTTCCAGGTCCCGAACTTCATGTTAACGGAGTGGAAGTTGCCTGTGTGTGAGTTCTTTTAACGAGGGGTGGTCGTTGCACACTGGCCACCACACGGGCTTAGCTGAGCAAGGTCTTGGTCCAGTGGCAAGGGGATCCAAGACAACTGGAGACCAGGCACTGCTGTATGAGCCTAATTACCTATGGCGAGATGTTGGCAGCAAGTTCGGCGCCAAGTAGCGCCCTTGATGGTAGGTGCCCCGAGGCTTGGTTGGGGGCAGGCATTAGGAAGATCAGTTGTCCACTGGGGTTCCGAGTGGGAGGTCAGCTAGGAGTGGGAGGGTGGAAGGGTCATAGCTGTGATGAGGCCAGGTCACCTGTGGGGAAGGAGAGGTCCAGTCGTCGAGGAGGAGAGGCCCGATCGCCGCTGGAGGGATGAAGGTCCGCCGCTGGAGGGATGCAGGCCCACCGCTGGAGGGATATAGGCCCGCCACAGGAGGGGGGGGTGATATCCCGGTCGCTTGATCAGAGGCTCACTTGCTGGCCGGGCGTTGTCGTGAGTAACCCGGTTTCAAATGACTGAGAATGATGCTAATAAAACACGCCAAATTATTTTATAGTAAGATTGGGGTACATTATTCAATTCCTTAGTAAACATTTTGAAAAGAAAATAATTCTTGAAGGTTCCTCCACATTGTTTAAAAGTTTCTTAGAAGTTTTAAAAGTTTCTCCCGAAGTTTTAAAAGTTTTCCCAAGTTGTTTAAAAGTTTCCCAAGTTGATTAAAAGTTTAAAATGAAAGTTAATAGTAAGTTACTTCCTTTGGTGTTGTTCCATGGGTGCTGCCAGCCCTCTGCAGCTGTACAAAGCCCTGGTTAGACCACACCTGGAGTACTGTGGGGAAGCAGAGGCCCAGTTGTCTCTGAAGGAGGGGGGAAAGGCCAGCCGCCATCGTGGAACAGCACCTCAGCTTTCGAGTAGGCACTTAACAGCCTTTTGGACTCAACATCAAGATCAACAATTTCAGACTACAATTTCTGCCCTTATTATTTCACATGGCAGCTGTTGATGATTCTGCCATTCCCATTTACACTCTATCTAGACTCATCTTTTGCTTCTTTACTTGTCCCATTACCATCTCCTTTTGCATTGCACCATCATCCCATTTGTCTTTTAATCTCTTCTGCCTTCCACCCTATCACGGACCTTTCCTTTTGTGCTTTCCTCCCCTCCAGCCTTTCCCGGCCTCTGCACTTGCTTAAAACCTGTTACATCACTAACTTTTTCCAGTTCTGATGAAAGGTCATCGACGTGAAAGGTTAACTCTGTTTCTCCCTCCACAGACGCTGCCTGACCGGCTGAGTATTTCCAGCATTTTCTGTTTTTATTTCAGATTTCCTGCAGCATTTTTCTTTTGTAGAAAATATTCCCGATTGACTATGTTTCAAGATCACACAATTTTGATGAATAATCTATAAAAAAATAATTCCAAATTCACTTTATAGAAGATGCAACTGCTTCTGTATGAAGACCATGGGTTTCAGATATAGTACCTTATGATTTTGGAGATACATGGCAGCTTTAGAAGATAGGGACCCCCAATTCCTGCTGACTGTATGCTCAGAGCTCTGCAATTCTGCAGCAATGCCATGGAACTTCTCCCCTGTAATTATTTCCATTTGACTTCAATGGAAAGGCAAGTCAGGCTGGGTGTATAACGATCAGTTTCCACCGCTGCCCAAAGTGAAAATGACATCTACTATCGTTCGTTGTAGTATGTCCACTTTTAACAACTGAGATTGGCACTCCATGGCAGTACCATCTCCCTCCACAGGGCCTCTGAGATTGACAATCTCAGCAAATATTTAACCTGGGGTCTTTCTGACAAGTATGGCTTGGGACTAAATGGCCAACTACATTTACCCACAAAGTCATCAGAGAAACCCTGTGGAAAGTGCGATTACAAATAACTCCCAGGACATAGAATGAAATCCAGTCTTGATTGCTCTGCCTATTCACAGAATCGTACAGCACAGCAGGAGGCCATTTGGCCCATCATGGCGATGCTGGCTCTTTAAAAGAGCTGACCAATTAGCCCCACTCCCTGGCGTTGTCCCCATAGCTTTGTTTATATCCAATTTCCTTTTGAAAGTAACTATTGACTCTGCTTCCCCCACCCTTTCAGGTAATGCGTTCCAGATCATAGAAGCTATTGACTGTCCTAGTTCATCCTAGCTGCCAATGGCTGCCAGTCCAGTGCGCAGAACCACTCACCGATCAGTCACAGTCTCTTTCAGAGTCCAAAGGGGCAAAGATGTCAGGTGTGGCAATTAGAATTGTTAATTTAATGCAGTCGAAGTTCTTTTTCTGGAATTTGAATTGGGATTATGATGGGAGCTTTACTTTACAACTGTCTGCACTGTATCAGACCAGAAAGCACTGAATAATTATAATATATGCACCTGTGAGTAGGCTCACAGATTTATGTAATGAGATAATGATGGCTGTCTGAGATCTCCCAAATAGAGTTAAGTTGAATTAAGAGTGTTCAAGAGTGTTCAAGAGATTATAAAATACTTGGGTCCCGGTTTTTATGAGCAAGGCTCACCTATTTGCCGCCCAAAGGACGGCCACTGAGAGACCGGGTGGTATTTTGCCTGGAAGATTCCTCTAAAATAGGTGGCAGTACCGCCCTGCGGCAAAATAACGGCTTACGCCATCAATCTGGGCAGCAGCAGGCGGGAGCTCTCAATGTCGGCGGCAAAGGAGCTTGCCGGCAAAGTTTCACCGAGGATGGAGTCAGGCCCAGTGAAGGCGGAAGACCTGAAAAGTAAAAACATCACAAAAAAAGTCCACCGGAACACCTTAAGGGGACCCCATCCAGGTAAGTCGCTGTAAAAAATAATTTGAAGATGTTCACTAACCTTCTTTTGCATGTCTTCATACTTACCATTGGGATTAGAACAGCCGCCACGCAGTGGTCCTTCCCGAATTCCGCCAGCACCAATCTGGCAGCTCAGTGGGTGGGGGGTCACTTGTGCAACTTGGCCACAGAGAACGTCAGCGGGCGGTTCCCGGCGGTACTCCCCTCCCGGCCGCTTCAGCCCAAGAGGAAAATGTCGATGAGAGGAAAACGGCAGGAAAACTTGGTGGCAGTCAGCGGCAGCAGACGGCAGTGGGCCATACATGGCCATATCTGGGCCATGTTGTCAGAAGCGGAGACTTCCGATCTTTCGTCGAACGCATCTACGACCAAAATATTGGAACTGTAAGATTTTTTCGAGCCGATCAAAATCGACATTAAACGCTGCAGTGCAGAGCATGCTTCCTACACATTGCCCGTGGATCCGTGAAGGGCGATAAATAGTCATAAGCTTGTAAAGTAATATAGAGGCATTAGTAAAGTAAATTTTAAGTGGCATCAGTTATTATAGAACCTCAATTGAAAAACTATATCTACAAATATATGGCCACAATATTTTACGATTTGAATTGTTATAGTTCTCTAGGTATTTGAACTGTATACATGTATGTGACAAACTTAAAGTTCGAAACTGTAGTGAGCTATCATGACCACCACAGTGCTAACTCCCACGCACATTCCTCTCCCACCTCCATTGCAGGTGACTGGCGATTTGAAAGCCAATTGGAAAACATTCCAACAGCTGTTGGACAGCGATGAAATTATCACGAATATTGTGGAAAAACCAGATAGAGTTAGGGTTGCAGTGTTTATCACTGCCATTGACAGCTTTGCCCTAGATATCTACAATAATCTTCCCTACAAATCAGAGGAAGACAAGCAGGAAACTGAGATTATTTTGAAGCTCTGGGAAGAGCACTGTAAAGGTAGAAGCAACATCATCTATGAACGGTACCAGTTTAACAACTGTGTACAAAGGGACGAGCGGTTTGACAGATATCTCATGAAAGTGAGAGAGCTAGCATCGTCATGTGATTTCGGCAATTTGAGGGATGATTTCATCAGAGACTGCATAGTCTGTAATAACACTCTGCGAAAGAGGCTGTTGCAAGAATCAAGCTTAATACTTGATAACTGTGTGATGTTCTGTAAAGCTACAGAGGCCACAGTTGCACAAATTGAAATCTATGAAGTTCACTAAAACAGACTCTGAAGATGTCAAAGCTGTCAGACAAAAACCCCGACCTACAAAGAAAGAATTCACAAAGAGTTCACAAACAATTGCAGATATTGTGACAAAAGACATGAGCTGTCAAAAACTAAATGTTTCGCACAAGTTGCTGCAAACAAAATCACTTTTCTCAGAAGTGTAGGCAAAGTGGATCGAGGCAGAAGTCTACACATAACCCTAAATATAAGAGCAACTTAAAAGTTGATATGAAGAGAGTTATGATTCTGATTTTGGAGTCATGGCTGGTAAGATGCTTGGTAAAGTTGATCACACAATCAAGGACCAAAGCTGACAGAAAGTATTCTCACAAGATTATGGCTACCTTCTCCATTAAAGGTCAAATGGTAAAAATGCAAATGGATTGTGGGGTCACATGCAATGTGCTACCTCTTAGATACTTACCTAAAGGCTTAAAGATAAAAGAATCTAAGACAATACTGTCATTATGTGACAACAATGCAACCACTTCAGTGGTAGGGACTTGTAATATGCCACTGGAAAATACAAAGAACAAGCAAAAGTATATTGTGCCCTTTGTGATCATTGAGGGCCAAAGTGCACCACTGATTCACGCACTGTTCAACAGCTATAACTGATAAAAGTGCAGCATCAGAATATCGTGGTGGTAAATGAACCACACGAATCACAAACTACGAACAAGGCAAATGTTTCGCTAGCATCGAAAACAGATGTCAACAATGCGTATCCAGATGTGTTTAAGGGACTTGGACACATGCCAGGGACAGTTCACCTTGAACTTAATGAATCAATGACACCAGCTGTAATGCCACCCAGACTGATGCCAATAGCATTCAAATAAATGCTGAAAGAGGAACCCGAAAATTTGGAAGAAACATCACAAAAGTTGTTGGACTGACGGACTGCGTATTTAGTCTAGTGACTATACAAAAACCAAATGGAAAGATACAAGTATGTCGAGGAGGCGGGAGCTCGGAGCAGCGCGAGTCCGGGGTCGGCGAGAGGCCTATAAAGGCCAGCGGGAGCTCGGAGCAGTCAGTCGAGGAGGCGGGAGCTCGGAGCAGCGCGAGTCCGGGGTCGGCGAGAGGCCTATAAAGGCCAGCGGGAGCTCGGAGCAGTCAGTCGAGGAGGCGGGAGCTCGGAGCAGCGCGAGTCCGGGGTCGGCGAGAGGCCTATAAAGGCCAGCGGGAGCTCGGAGCAGTCAGTCGAGGAGGCGGGAGCTCGGAGCAGCGCGAGTCCGGGGTCGGCGAGAGGCCTATAAAGGCCAGCGGGAGCTCGGAGCAGTCAGTCGAGGAGGCGGGAGCTCGGAGCAGCGCGAGTCCGGGGTCGGCGAGAGGCCTATAAAGGCCAGCGGGAGCTCGGAGCAGTCAGTCGAGGAGGCGGGAGCTCGGAGCAGCGCGAGTCCGGGGTCGGCGAGAGGCGTACCGGTGCAACTACAGGGAGAAGGCAAAAAAACAAAGGTGACGTCACAGCCTAGGGGGTAAGTGATTGGCTGGTGATTGGTGAGTAGTTTTTCTTTTTCTTCTTATATTGGTCAGTAACTTTTAACATTGTTATTACCAGTTTAAGTGTATCTAAGGGTTAAGACATGGCAGGAGAGCTCGGTCGGGTGTTATGCTCCTCCTGTACCATGTGGGAACTCAGGGACGCTTCCGGTGTCCCTGACGACTATGTGTGCGGGAAGTGTATCCGCCTCCAGCTCCTGACGGTCCGCGTTACGGAATTGGAGCTGAAGGTGGATTCACTCTGGAGCATCCACGATGCTGAGAATGACGTGAGTATCACGTGTAGTGAGTTGGTCTTACCGCAGGGAAAGGGTCCACAGCCAGATAGGGAATGGAAGACCAGCAGGAAGAGTAGAGCAAGGAAGGTAGTGCAGGGGTCCCCTGCGGTCATCCCCCTGCAAAACAGATACACCGCTTTGGGTACTGTTGAGGGGAATGACTCATCAGGGGAGGGCAGCAGCAGCCAAGTTCATGGCACCGTGGCTGGCTCTGCTGCACAGGAGGGCAAGAAAAAGAGTGGGAGAGCGATAGTGATAGGGGATTCAATTGTGAGGGGAATAGATAGGCGTTTCTGCGGCCGCAACCGAGACTCCAGGATGGTATGTTGCCTCCCTGGTGCAAGGGTCAAGGATGTCTCGGAGCGGGTGCAGGACATTCTGAAATGGGAGGGAGAACAGCCAGTTGTCGTGGTGCACATTGGTACCAACGACATAGGCAAAAAAAGGGATGAGGTCCTACGAAACGAATTTAAGGAGCTAGGAGCTAAATTAAAAAGTAGGACCTCAAAAGTAGTAATCTCGGGATTGCTACCAGTGCCACGTGATAGTCAGAGTAGGAATCGCAGGATAGCGCAGATGAATACGTGGCTTGAGCAGTGGTGCAGCAGGGAGGGATTCAAATTCCTGGGGCATTGGGACCGGTTCTGGGGGAGGTGGGACCAGTACAAACCGGACGGTCTGCACCTGGGCAGGACTGGAACCAATGTCCTCGGGGGAGTGTTTGCTAGTGCTGTTGGGGAGGATTTAAACTAATATGGCAGGGGGATGGGAACCAATGCAGGGCGACAGAGGGAAACAAAAAGGAGCCAAAAGCAAAAGACAGAAAGGAGATGAGGAAAAGTGTAGGGCAGAGAAACCCAAGGCAAAGAACAAAAAGGGCCACTGTACAGCAAAATTCTAAAAGGACAAAGGGTGTTAATAAAACAAGCCTGAAGGCTTTGTGTCTTAATGCAAGGAGTATCCGCAATAAGGTGGATGAATTAATTGTGCAAATAGATGTTAACAAATATGATGTGATTGGGATTACGGAGACGTGGCTCCAGGATGATCAGGGCTGGGAACTCAACATTCAGGGGTATTCAACATTCAGGAAGGATAGAATAAAAGGAAAAGGAGGTGGGGTAGCATTGCTGGTTAAAGAGGAGATTAATGCAATAGTTAGGAAAGACATTAGCTTGGATGATGTGGAATCTATATGGGTAGAGCTGCAGAACACCAAAGGGCAAAAAACGTTAGTAGGAGTTGTGTACAGACCTCCAAACAGTAATAGGGATGTTGGGGAGGGCATCAAACAGGAAATTAGGGGTGCATGCAATAAAGGTGTAGCAGTTATAATGGGTGACTTTAATATGCACATAGATTGGGCTAGCCAAACTGGAAGCAATACGGTGGAGGAGGATTTCCTGGAGTGCATAAGGGATGGTTTTCTAGACCAATATGTTGAGGAACCAACTAGGGGGGAGGCCATCTTAGACTGGGTGTTGTGTAATGAGAGAGGATTAATTAGCAATCTCATTGTGCGAGGCCCCTTGGGGAAGAGTGACCATAATATGGTGGAATTCTGCATTAGGATGGAGAATGAAACAGTAAATTCAGAGACCATGGTCCAGAACTTAAAGAAGGGTAACTTTGAAGGTATGAGGCGAGAATTGGCTAGGATAGATTGGCGAATGATACTTAGGGGGTTGACTGTGGATGGGCAATGGCAGACATTTAGAGACCGCATGGATGAAGTACAACAATTGTACATTCCTGTCTGGCGTAAAAATAAAAAGGGGAAGGTGGCTCAACCGTGGCTATCTAGGGAAATCAGGGATAGTATTAAAGCCAAGGAAGTGGCATACAAATTGGCCAGAAATAGCAGCGAACCTGGGGACTGGGAGAAATTTAGAACTCAGCAGAGGAGGACAAAGGGTTTGATTAGGACAGGGAAAATGGAGTACGAGAAGAAGCTTGCAGGGAACATTAAGGCGGATTGCAAAAGTTTCTATAGGTATGTAAAGAGAAAAAGGTTGGTGAAGACAAACGTAGGTCCCCTGCAGTCAGAATCAGGGGAAGTCATAACGGGGAACAAAGAAATGGCGGATCAATTGAACAAGTACTTTGGTTCGGTATTCACTAAGGAGGATACAAACAACCTTCCGGATATAAAAGGGGTCAGAGGGTCTAGTAAGGAAGAGGAACTGAGGGAAATCTTTATTAGTCGGGAAATTGTGTTGGGGAAATTGATGGGATTGAAGGCAGATAAATCCCCAGGGCCTGATGGCCTGCATCCTAGAGTACTTAAGGAGGTGGCCTTGGAAATAGCGGATGCATTGACAGTCATTTTCCAACATTCCATTGACTCTGGATCAGTTCCTATGGAGTGGAGGGTAGCCAATGTAACCCCACTTTTTAAAAAAGGAGGGAGAGAGAAAACAGGGAATTATAGACCGGTCAGCCTGACCTCAGTAGTGGGTAAAATGATGGAATCAATTATTAAGGATGTCATAGCAGTGCATCTGGAAAATGGTGACATGATAGGTCCAAGTCAGCATGGATTTGTGAAAGGGAAATCATGCTTGACAAATCTTCTGGAATTTTTTGAGGATGTTTCCAGTAAAGTGGACAAAGGAGAACCAGTTGATGTGGTATATTTGGACTTTCAGAAGGCTTTCGACAAGGTCCCACACAAGAGATTAATGTGCAAAGTTAAAGCACATGGGATTGGGGGTAGTGTGCTGACGTGGATTGAGAACTGGTTGTCAGACAGGAAGCAAAGAGTAGGAGTAAACGGGTACTTTTCAGAATGGCAGGCAGTGACTAGTGGAGTGCCGCAAGGTTCTGTGCTGGGGCCCCAGCTGTTTACATTGTACATTAATGATTTAGACGAGGGGATTAAATGCAGTATCTCCAAATTTGCGGATGATACTAAGTTGGGTGGCAGTGTGAGCTGCGAGGAGGATGCTATTAGGCTGCAGAGTGACTTGGATAGGTTAGGTGAGTGGGCAAATGCATGGCAGATGAAGTATAATGTGGATAAATGTGAGGTTATCCACTTTGGTGGTAAAAACAGAGAGACAGACTATTATCTGAATGGTGACAGATTAGGAAAAGGGAAGGTGCAACGAGACCTGGGTGTCATGGTACATCAGTCATTGAAGGTTGGCATGCAGGTACAGCAGGCGGTTAAGAAAGCAAATGGCATGTTGGCCTTCATAGCGAGGGGATTTGAATACAGGGGCAGGGAGGTGTTGCTACAGTTGTACAGGGCCTTGGTGAGGCCACACCTGGAGTATTGTGTACAGTTTTGGTCTCCTAACTTGAGGAAGGACATTCTTGCTATTGAGGGAGTGCAGCGAAGGTTCACCAGACTGATTCCCGGGATGGCGGGACTGACCTATCAAGAAAGATTGGATCAATTGGGCTTGTATTCACTGGAGTTCAGAAGAATGAGAGGGGACCTCATAGAAACGTTTAAAATTCTGACGGGTTTAGACAGGTTAGATGCAGAAAGAATGTTCCCAATGTTGGGGAAGTCCAGAACCAGGGGTCACAGTCTGAGGATAAGGGGTAAGCCATTTAGGACCGAGATGAGGAGAAACTTCTTCACCCAGAGAGTGGTGAACCTGTGGAATTCTCTACCACAGAAAGTAGTTGAGGCCAATTCACTAAATATATTCAAAAGGGAGTTAGATGAAGTCCTTACTACTCGGGGGATCAAGGGTTATGGCGAGAAAGCAGGAAGGGGGTACTGAAGTTTCATGTTCAGCCATGAACTCATTGAATGGCGGTGCAGGCTAGAAGGGCTGAATGGCCTGCTCCTGCACCTATTTTCTATGTTTCTATGTCTATGACCCTCAACATCTGAACAATGTCCTGAAACATGGACACTATTCACTTCCTGTGATCGATGACATTTTGCCACAGATATCAAATGTAAAGGTCTTCACTAAAGCAGACTGCAAGGGAGGG
This sequence comes from Pristiophorus japonicus, assembly GCF_044704955.1. Lineage (NCBI taxonomy): Eukaryota > Metazoa > Chordata > Chondrichthyes > Pristiophoridae > Pristiophorus > Pristiophorus japonicus. Next base: position 122,689,117 of record NC_091991.1, read on the forward strand.
TTTCTTGCAATGTGAACTAGACACAGTGTCCTCCTACCTCACAACCTTCCAGACTACATGGGGACAATATCGATATAACAGAATGCCATTTGGCATCAGTCCTGCCTCGCAAATCTTCCAGCAGAAGCTAGACCAGAACCTCGAGGGTCTCAATGGCGTCTACAAAATTGCAGATGACATCTTGATCACTGGATGCAGTGAAACACTTAAAGAGGCCAATCACAATCATGATGCAAACTTACGCACATTCATGCAGAGATGCAGAGAGCGAAACATCAAACTAAACTTCGATAAGTTTGAATACAAGAGCTCCCAATTGAAATACATGGGACACATACTGTCTATTGATGGACTCAAAGCCACCCCAAGCAAAGTGGACGCAATCAATGCAATACAGAAACTGTACCTCGCAAAATTCTTGCCAGGTCTTTCAGACCTCAGTGAGCCTCTGCGACGGCTTACTCATAAAGACACGGTCTGGAAATGGACTGAAGAACAAGACAAAGCGTTTGAAGCTATCAAACAACACATGACAGTTTCTCCGGTGCTCAGGTATTTTGACCTCAAACTTGCAACTGAAGGTCAAGGAGATGCTTTGAGCAAGGGTCTTGGGTTCATCCTTCTGCAACAGGGACAACCAATTGCATACGCGAGCCGACCGCTCACTCCAGCAGAAACGCGATACTCTCAAATCGAAAAGGAGCTGCTAGCTCAAGTCTTGCAAATGGAACATAACAATCAATATGTATACGGTTGCAAGATCATGCTAATGACAGACCATAAGCCTTTGGTTGCTTGGTTGCTATACAACACAAGCCATTATCTGCAGCATCCAAGTGACTACAACATCTGCTCATTCGGCTCAACCAATATGACGTTGAAATAAAGTATCAACCAGGAAAATAAATTTACCCAGCAGACACCCTCTCGCACGCATACCTCGAAAATGTGGAGAGATCTCCGACAGAAATTGCAGTGGAATGCATCCACATGGTGGACTTTCTCCCATTCTCCAAACAAGGACTGACTAACATACAATGCACATCTGCAAGTGACTCCACACTACAACTGGTCATACAACAAATCACAACAGGATAGCCAGAAACCACACATGAATGCCCGCCTGAAATGCAAGCATACTTCAAAGTTCATGATGAACTTACAACACAGGATGGCATTGTCTTCAAAGGCTATCGCTGTGTCATACCAAAATCCCTGAGATCCGACATTCGTCAGCGACTTCATGCTGCTCACACTGGCATCGAGAGCACTCTTCGACGTGCCAGAGAATCCATCTCATGACCAGGACTGAACAGTGACATAAAAGACGATGTTTCAAAGTGTGAAACATGTAACACCTATCAATCGAGCCAACCAAACGAACCAATGATAAGTCACAACCTCCCTCAGAGACCATGAGAAAAGATTGGTTGTGACATATTCACACTCGATGGCCAAGACTTTTATGCACAGTGGACTACTACTCGGACTATTTCGAGATAGACAATCTGCCTGGAATGAAAGATGCCACTGTCATCATCAAACACCTCAAGAAACACTTCTCTAACCACGGTATTCCAGACGAGGTTCAATCCAACAATGGACCTCCCTTCAACTCACAACAGTTCACAAACTTTGCCACAGAATATGGATTCAATCACACAACAAGCTCACCAGAATATCCACAAAGCAACGGAAAGTTTGAGAAAACAGTTAAGCTTGCAAGGCGGTTAATCAAGTAGACAAAGAAAGACTGTGGTGACTTCTACATGAACCTTCTCACCTGGCGAAACACACCAACTGAAGGCCTTGATAGTTCGCCAGCACAACGCTTGCTCGGTCGCCGCACAAAGACAAAAAACATCCCAATCGCAAATGAACTACTCAAACCAAGAATCATACACAACGTCATCGTCAACAAAGAAAATAACCTTGCCAAACAAGCACACTGCTGCAACAGAGATGCTACAGTACTTCCTACACTGCAGAAAGGAGAAACAGTGAGACTCAAACAAACGCGAGAAAGCAAAGAGTGACAAAAAGCCATTCAGAAACAAGTCGGCATTCGATCATATCAGGTCATTACAGAAGATGGCCGTGATTATCGCAGAAATAGGAAACATCTGAGAAAGAGCGCTGCGTTATTCATCAAAACTCCAGAGATCTCAGTGACGCCCATAGACGATCTGCTGCAAACACAGCCAACTAACACGCAAAGCAGCACTTCAACGTAAACATGTGAAAACAGGGATATGTTGCCTGATATTTCCCCTCAGAGCAGTGATAAAGGGACTAAAATGATCAGTGTACAGAACACCATTGAAACAACCAGTTTGAGGCAAAGCAACAGAATCTGCACAACATCAAAATACCTGGAGCACTATGTACAGAAATAACAAATCATGGACACTGGACACTTGGATAAAGAATTAATAAGACACGAGTTTTGTTACTGTTTGTTAAACTTGTAGTTGTTTGATACATGTATTCCTAAGAAGTTAATTACCCGTTTATAATGAAGCTAACTTAAATTCATTTTTGTTTCTTATGAAAGGAAAGGTGTAACAAGATACTGTATTGCACCCTCTAGCTCAGAGGTACAGAGAGCTGTATTGAGAGAGAGGGTTTGTGCAGGAATGCCATCTTAAGCTCCGCACGGCTGTCTGAGATCTCACAAATAAATAGAGTTAAGTTGAACTAAGAGTGTTCAAGAGATTATAAAATACAGTTTATAGAGCTGTTGATTGCTTCTGGGCCTGGCCAAGGTGGCCATTAACAAGTCCAGGCAGACGGCGGTCGAGGGGGTCATTCAGCCCCACTGCCTGCCTCTCTTCCGCAGTTACGTTTGTTGCCCTTCTGCTCAATGGGAGGTTTCTGTCCTCTCTCAGGTCGCCTTCTGGGGGAGATTAGATTGTTAAACACACCCTGTCCGCACAATGTAAATTTGTTTTAGGAACAAGCATTTCTGTAGAGACTTTTAATCCATTTAACATATTCCCTGGAGATGGCGCACGCGGCCTTCTACGAGAGCTGGGCACCGCAGGGACTGGGCTGGAGTGCATCATCACCTCTGGCAACCAAATTTTAATTTGAACTCAGTTTACTGTAAAGTTTTATTCAGAAATTTGTGGGTTCTAATGCCCTTACCAAAAAGGGGCACTTGATTGAAAGTTATGCTCAACATAGTTGTAGAGCTGTTGACTGCTCCTGGGCATGGCCAAGGGGGCAATTAACAGGTCCAGGCAGCGGGCGGTCGAAGGGGTCATTCAGCCCGACTGCCTGCCTCTCTTCTGCGGTTACGTTCATGCCAGGGTGTCCATGGAGATGGAGCACGCGGTGTCCACGGATATGCTTGCGGCCTCCATGAGAGGTGGACACCGGAGGGACTGGGACCCCCGGAAACCAAATTTTAATTTGATTTAAGTTTCCGTTAAAGTTTTAATTGGAAATTTGTGAATTCAGGTGCCCGTGCCAAAATGGGACACTTGATTTAATGTCCTACTTAAGATAGTTGTAGAACTGTTGAGTTGTGAGTGGCTTAGCCAGTCACGTGATGTTCTCAATAAAACCCCAGCCAGTTGGGTTCCGGGGAGCCACAATGAGGCAGGTGGTTGTGAGCCTGGTGAATGAACTGGTAATGCATCATGTGATTGTTAAACCTTTGCTAATAAACTAACTATTTCTTAGTAGCAATGTGTTGCTATGAATTCTTCACCAAAGAACCGATGAAGCAAATAAATTACAATGATAAAACTAAAGGAAATAAATTGAAGCTTTCAATTGCATAGCACCTGCTCACGAGTGTAAAATATGTGTTTTTTTGCTGAAACATAAATATTTGTGCCTCAAGTTACCATGGGTGAGTTGCACTGATTTTAGGCCAATGGAAAAGAGTTGAGCACACCAATGGTCGGGAGTGGTATTTATTCCAGAACATCATGGGTCAGCTCATTTGTATATCCATTGGGGGTCGTGATTGAAATGTCTAACACTAGAGCAGCTGGCAAAAACAGTCAAACAAGGGACAAGTGGATGGCACAGAGACAGAGAGGAATCGAAGAATTGTAGAATCATACAGCACAGAAGGAGGCCATTTGGCCCACCGTAACTGCGGCTCTTTGAAAGAGCTGTTCAGTTAGTCCCACCACACTGCTCTTTTCCCTTTTTTCGTTTTATCCTTTTAAAGTATTTATCCAATTCCCTTTTGGAAGTTGCTATTGAACCTGCCAACCCTGCGAGCGGATTGGTTGCTCTTCCGTCATCCCGCCTCTGTTAAAACTGGAAATGGGCCTGTTGGGATTGGGTCTGAGATTTTTAACACTTTAACCTTCCACCCAAACCAAACACACCCGTTTTTTGGGGTTACATTTCCCCCCATGCCTCTATTTATAAAGTCTAGTTGTACAACTAAACTCAACACAATGTATTCTGGTTGAGGGGAGTACCAAGTTGATATTTTACATTGTGGCTATCCATCTTCCCTTAGTTGTATGCACAACCAAAAAAATCCTTATTGCATTTAACAGGGCAATACCAAAACATGTCTTACTTCAACTTTCCCATTACACTTTACACAATTTCTAGCCTTCACCAAACTTCCTGATTTTTGCTGTAGGAAAAAATGATGCACATTGCCCACAGGAGACGGGCTAGTGGAAGGGGTATCCCCAGCCTGAGACATCTCATGGCCTCCAAGGAGAAGGCCATGTAGCTCGTGAGCCATGGGAGATGGTGAGGTGGGGGGCTTATTCAAAGTGCCAGATTAGTGGCTGAAAACCTACACTGTCGCCAAGGCATCCCTGTGAAGAACCACACAGTTGACTCACTCCCTCTTAGCTTGTACCCCCTTTCCTGTAAATTCCCCACAGTAATGGGAGGAGCAGAGGAGGATTTCCCCCAACACTCTTACTGTCACAGGGCTGCGTCATTTGTTTTCTCACTTCCACACACCCGCTTAGATACTTTCACCCAAGGCTGTGGCACCGAGTGGTTCACAGAGCTCAAGAGAGAGCTCGAGAGCGAGAGAGAGCGAGCGAGAGAGAACGAGAAAGAGCAAGAGAGAGAGCGAGAGCGAGAGTGAGAGCGGGGGAGAGCTGAAGGAATGGGAAGTGGGTGAGGATGTGCCCCCTCCTAGTGGAGGTCGAGGAGAAGGCTGTCCATGTCTTTTGGGGCTGTTGGATGTAAACACCTAAGTATTTGCCTGAAAAGAAGGGCGTTGAGGAACATTGCACCGAGATGCCAACTCTGAAGTCAGTTTCCGAGGAGCTTGAATAAGTGCGGCCAAGGACTCTTGAGTCTACAGCTTTTATTGGCAGCAATATCAGGGAAACTTTTTCTTTGTTGTAGACTTCAAAAGACAGTGTGGCAGCCTCACTGGAAACTGCAGCAGACTTCCACCTAACAAGCGGCAAATGTCCAGTCGGCACCTCCACATCCGCAGAAGCACAGACTGCAGCTCTGGTGCAAACAATAGACAGTACCCTGCGTACCAGGTTCTGGAGCATCGTGGCCATGATACATGCTGCTGTCTCACACGGCCTTCGGGATCTGATAGCTACTGTTAGACTAACCATCCCATTGATTAGTGGGGACAAAGATCCAGGGCCCAGTGAGTGCACCAGCCTGGCACTGTCATCCCTGTCACTACAGCACATGCCAGGCCTCCAGCCTCCCCACACCCCCCTCACAGCACTGCACTAGTAGAAAGTGGGAGCTAACACTAAGCTGCTGCCCAGGCCAAGCTCCAGAGATGAAGCCATTAATTGCTCCCTGCCAGGAGTGAGCTGCACGACAAGAGGGCAACTTTAGGTATATGACCCTTTTGAAGAGTATGAGCAGCCAAGCACCTCTGGTGTTACTAGCCTCAGGTTGCACTAGAATAGGTAAAAGAACGTCACATATCGTACTCAGTGGAAGTACGTTGTTGGGAAAAAATAGTTTGGTTTGTGTTCACTTTGTATCTGGTTGTACTAAAATAGAAAGTGTTTAAGACATGATTTGTTATTCATAGAGGCTAGAGTCCGACAGGAAAGCTTGCACTTATTCCGTGCTGTTTTACTCAATCTGGTGATAATTATTTACATGCTCATGTCGGCCAGAGGGCTGATGTGTTGCCATGTTGCAGGATGGGTACTGGATTGAATGAATGTTCCTTTATTGGAAAGGGAGAGATGAAAGCGATAAGGCACTGGTATCAAAGGTAGACTGTGTTACACAGAAGAGAAGACTTCAGTGATAAGATGTGTTCTGATACCCCTTACAGCAGTAACTGAGGAGTACTCTGAGTGTAGGCCATCAGGATGTTGAATTCTAGGCCTTTTTGTATGCAGATTTGTGCAGAGTGCAATAGGCTACAATTATGGATGATGCATTATCTGAAACATATGGCAGAGACTTTCATGTCTAGGCAATGATAGCTTCCTTTTAAAACCCAAATGGTTCTCTCAATGACTACTCTTGTAGAAACATCGACCTTGTAGCTCTCCTTTTGCTGCTGTTCAGGCCACTCCTGGCAGTGTTATTATGCATTGGAACAGAGTTTAAGCCTTGTGTCCATAAGCTATCCCTTGACATGATTTGCTACTCTGAAGAGGTCAATGAGGGACAAATTTCAAAAGATGAATGCATCATGACAACTTTCAGCTTATCTGGTGTTGACCTATAGGATCCTTTGAATATTGTCACACATAATCGGTACACTGAGGGAGTGGAAGTCCTCCCTGTTGAAGTAGTTAAGGGGGTTTCTGTAAGAACTCGCAAACCAATGTAGGTACACTCCACTCTGCACTCTGGACCTTGAGGAAGCCAAAATTCCAGTAAAACTGGATGGCCTTACTTCAAGCTGTCTTGTTGTGATGAATTTCCATAAAGTACTCTCTGTAAAGTACATCAGTCACTTGATAAAATGCATGCCTGTACTGCACCATGACTGAAATATAGAAATCCCAAACTGCCTGAAATGAGTCTATGCCATAAAATTTGAGTGTGGCCATCACCTTCATAGTCACAGTGACCAACGTGGGACGATTACCATGGCTGCAGATCCTCATGCAGTGGATGACAGAGCTGCATAATTGCCTCTTCAGTGAAATGCACTCTTCCTCTTTAAAGGACTCTCCATCCAATGATCCTATTCATTCTCCTCCATGAATGACACACTACGGTACGGCCATAGGGAATTACAAAGGTTGGTGGTGGGGTGAAAATTCCAGAATCAGTGAGAAGTAAGTCCAGGTCTGTGTCACATGAATACCAAAAAGAATTACTACAAAAAGTAGTTCACAACTGCAGAAATTGTTAAGGAAATCTCCACTCTCTTCAGGCTCAGACATGTTTCATTTCAGCCTATCTCAGGTGATCCTGGCAATAACTGTGCCTTACTATTCTCAATCTACGTTACCCCGAGTGCGCTGTGTGTCTAAAAGTAGGAAACTCAGAGCTGTAGCACCACTGGCCCTCGTTGTAATTTATTTAAATGAAGTCACTTGGGATTCAGATGGTAGATCACAGCAAGGGTCCAAGGGCTGGAACCTCCACCTTTTTTTGTATGCTTAACCCCCACTTAATGCCTATTTTACCGCTGAACTGATGTATAACGTCCATCTATCGTCCATTTTGGCACAAAATGGAAACTGGTGGGCATTTTTCGGAAACTTATCGCCAAGCGTTACTTTCCCCATGTGCTTAACGGCGAGAAAACATAGTACCGCCCGCCCACTTTTTTGTGCGGAATCAGCAGAATGGGCAAAATCAACGCCCATAATATCGCCTAGCGTTACTTTCCGCACGGAATTAACGCCGAGATTCAATATTAACGCCCGGCGACTGTTTTTTGTCATAAAGAGCATATTTACCCAAAGTAGCAGCCATGGAGATCGCCCATCATCAATTTCATCACCACGCACACATTTCTCCCACAATATCGCTCACTCAAAAAACCGCCCACAAAAAGTGGAACTAATCGGAACGAATCACAATGTTATAGACGCCATGTTGTAGATCACATGTCGCGTCCTTTAAAAGGTTACTGTGCTTCAACCTCAGCAGAGTTCAGATGTACTCTGCAGGTCGTTGGAGTTGATGTGAACATCTCTAAAAACATCTTGACCACACTGTGACCGATTGGAATTGAAGAGGTGTGTTCGTCGGGACATTCCTTGTTTGTGAGCAATCGGTGGAAAACAGAGAGCTACTGCAATGGGGCCTATCATTTCTCACCCTCTCTTGGTGACCAAATACATGCAGCAGACTCGATATCACCGAAGGAACGCTGCTCTGCATTATGTGCCCAATGTATGAAGTGACAGACAGATGAGGAGGACCAGACGTTACACTCCCCGCAAGTACAAGGAGAAGCATTCTTACTTCGACTTGCCCGATACCACCTGCCTTCGGAGACTGCACTTCCACAAAGAGGTTATCACTGAGGTATGCCAGCTCATAAGGGCAGATCTGCAGCCTGCCAGCACCATCAAAACTGCAACATCCGTCGAGGTCAAAGTCACTGCGGCACTGTCGTTCTATATCTCGGGTTCTTTTCAGGCCACAGGTGGCGACATTTGCGGATTTTCTCAGCATGCCACACATTGCTGCATTAGACAAATCACTGAAGTCCTGTACGCATGCAAGAGGGACTTGATCAGCTTCCCTATGACCAGGGAGGCACAGAGTGAGAGGGCTCTAGGATCCTCCAGAATTGCAAACTTCCTCAAGGTGCAGGGAGCAATAGACTGTACGCACATCGCGATGTGGGCACCTTTTCAGGAACCGCAAGTGATTCCACTCCCTGAATGTTCAGCTGGTTGTCGACCACCAGCAAATTATACTGGCAATGAATGCTCAATTTCCGGGCAGCATCCATGATGTGCATATCATGCGTGAGAGCTCTGTAAATGACTTGTTTAACAAAGAGCCATAAGGTCAATGCTGGATGCTTGGGGACAAAGGATATGGCCTCACCACCTGGCTGATGACCCCCCTGCATGACACCCACACCAAGACTGAGAGGCGATACAACAAGAGCCACAGAGCAACTCGCAATATCGTGGAGAAAACCATTGGAGTGCTGAAGCAGCGCTTCAGGTGCTTAGACCACTGAGGAGGCGAGTTCCAATACCACCCTGAGCAGGTAGTTCAATTCGATGCAGTGTGCTCCATGCTACACAACTTGGCTATCAGGAGGGGACAAGAATTGCCTGAGGAGTCTGACAGTCTACCTCACCAAAGAGAGGAAGAGGAGGATGAGGAGGCGGAGGCTGACATTGGGCCAGACAATCAGGCTGATGCTGAAGCCATGCTCCCACCCCCCTGTAGACCGCATGAAAGGGCCCATGGTGGCATGATTGCTGCAAGAGCCTTACATCAGGAGCTCATCAATAATCGCTTTGCCTGAAAGAAATTTGGTGTTATTTACAAGGCTGACACACTGCTGGGTGTGCAAGTCATACATCAATGATGGGCATCACCTTGGTGATAGTTAAAGTTTAAGTTGATTAAAGTTAAGTGTGATTATACCCTTTGTTGTTAAGGAATCACCAGCGTGTAATGGTGCAACTATCTGAGCCAATGCGCTACAAGGTTTTGTTAAATAGAAAACATTTAAACCGAACATTAGTCTGAAATCATCAGTATTTCTGTACAAACCAACCGTTCCCCCTGCCACCACCCCCCCCACTTTTCCTCCCCACCTCTACCCCTTCCCCTTCCCCTCCTGATTCAAAGCCGCCTGGCCGAGGAGGTCCTAGGCAATGCTTCATTGGGGGGGGGGGGGTGGTGGTGGGGGGAGTGACGGCCGAAGAGCTACTTGGACGGATACGGGAGAGGACAGTCCCAAGGTAGGAGCATGCTCTGAGCCATAAGCAAGATGTTGCTGCTGGCTCTCATGTGTGGTTGGCAATGTGGGTCCGTCACCTTGGGGTGCAGTGCAGCACACCGGGACCACTGGGAGCCCTCTGTCACCAGTCTTCCTGGCTACCAGCTCCAGGGCCTCCTCCATCCCTTCCATTTTCTATGTTATTTGTTGGACAAAAACTTAGTGCCAACTACGTTCTTGGTGCTTAGTGGGCTTTTTGCTGCTGGTGAACCTCCGTCGTTCCTCCCACAACAGCCAAACAAGCACACACACGCTTTCAGTGCCTCTGAGCTCCCTCTCTCTCTGTCTCCTCTTCTGCGCATGTCATGATAACCCTTGACCTCCTGAATTGCGGGAATCGAGCATTGCCATGCCGTTGCGAAGGACGGCCACACTTTACGGCAGAAGGTCAGAAATATTTAACACCACCGCCCATTTGATATCGTTCGCGATAACGCCCATTTTCAAAAATGTAAACTAGGTGTTTTGAGAATGGACGAGAAGCCAGTGATCTGAAAACCCTTTTTTAATGCCCATGCCGGAAATAACGCCCATTTTTGGGCGCTAAGCTCAAAAGTGGAGGTTCTAGCCCCAAAAGTGCAAGTGGATTTGAGGGGAATGGTTTAAGAACAAAACCCAGAAAACAGCTAGCTGCCAAAAAAAGGTTATTTGTCCCTCTATACTAGGTCACTTGCTTTGTTGTGGTATATATCAATGATTTAGACTTGAATGTAGGGGTTACAATTAAGAAGTTTGCAGATGATATTAAAATCAGCTGTGTGGTTGATAATGAAGAAGAAAGCTGTAGACTGTGGGACGATATCAATGAACTGATCAGACGGGCAGAACAGTGGCAAATGAAATTCAATCCAGAGAATCATAGAAACATAGAAACATAAAAATCTACAGCACAGAAGGAGGCCATTTCAGCCCAGTGTGTCTGCGCCGGCCGACAAAGAGCCACATGGACTTCGGGCAACAGCCCTGAAGGTTACATATAAACCTATGAACAATGAACAATGGCGGAAAAATAAAGAGCACCCAGCCCAACCAGTCTGCCCCACACAACTGCGACACCCCTTGCACCGAAAGAGGAGGGCTAACAAGGCAAGGGCATTCACATTAAATGGTAAGACACTGAGAAGTGTAGAGGAACAAAGGGACCTTGGAGTGCATGTCCACAGATCCCTGAAGGTAGCAGGCCAGGTAGATAAGATAGCTAAGAAGGCATATGGAATACTTGCCTTTATTAGACGAGGCATAGAATATAAGAGCAGGGAGGTTATGCTTGAACTGTACAAAACACGAGTTACATCACAACTAGAGCACTGCGTGTAGTTCTGGTCACCACAATACAGGAAAGATGTGATTGCACTAGAGAGGGTACAGAGGAGATTTACAAGGCTGTTGCCTGGACTGGAGAATTTTAGCTATGAAGAAAGATTGGATAGGCTGGGTTAGTGTTCTTTGGAACAGAAGAGACTGAGAGGAGACTTTACTGAGGTGTACAATTTCACGAGGGGCCTAGATAGAGTGGATAGGAAGGACCTATTTCCCTTAGCAGAGGGGTCAACATCCAAGAGACATAGATTTAAAATAATTGGAAGGAGGCTTAGAGGGGATTTGAGGGGAAATTTCTTCACTCAGAGGGTGGTGGGATCTGGAACTCACTGCTTGAAAGGTTGGTAGAAGCAGAAACCCTCACCACATTTAAAAAGTACTTGGATATGCGCTTAAAGTGTCATAACTTACAGGGTTACGGACCAAGAGTTGGAAATTGGGATTAGGCTGGATAACTCTTTGTTGGCCGGCGTGGACATGATGATTCTTTGATTATACATTGATATTACACCAAGATGCCATGGATATTCTAGACCTCAGTATTCAGTGAACATATTAACTCAATACAAGAAGGCCCAAAGCAAAATGTATTTATATAGAACGTGAGAGGCAAGGATGAGAAAAGGTCATTTGTCGCATTAAGATTGATTCCTCTGGTATTCTAACTCATCCAGCCTTGCATCCAACGATATTTTGAAGGTCCATAAATTCAGTATTTCTGGCAGATTTTCTAAACATTTATCACAAATATTGAAAACTGACCTAAAGTTACTTTTGAAACTAATTTATAATTATAACCTTAACGTTTGCAAGTCAGAGCTCTTATAAATGGAGCATCTAAAAATCCTCTTGGATACTGTGTTGAAATCAGAATAATTCCTCCTTACAATCAAATTGTTCAGTTGCCAAGCTCGCTGCCAATTTTACACTTGTGATGTTCTGTGAATTACAGAGACCGATGGTTCATTAATGATTATCGTTGAAGACGGTTACAATTGTTACATAACCCAATGGACCGGATCTTGCTAGAGCGAAGTGACTCACTGTGAGTTCGACCTTTGTCTGCACCCTTCAGCTCAAACTTTTTCCACGCAGTAACTTGCTGAAATTCTGAGCATATGACGGCATGGTGTGTTCAAAGGAGCATCTGGGACATCAGTGAATGGTGGGACCAACAATGTACTAAATAGTTCCCTTTCTGGGCTAGAGAAACTTATTGGCATTGCATTAACAATTATCATATCATTAAAGGGGCACTTACATTTTGAATTATCAGACTTAACTTTCTGTGACGCATTTAATGGATTAATTAATGCGCAAATGCAACAAGTTCTTACAAATAACGGGGAGACTAAAGGTGAGATACCGTTAATGTGAAGCAAATGGCAGAGCAGCATAAATTGACTAGCAAATACTGGAGATTTGCAACTTGCGCTGTATCTCTTAATTCCCTGAACCTGCTGGCTGATTTGCCCATTAATAACGGTGTACGTTGTTAACACAGTTATTTATCCAACAATGCTTTTGTGCTGGTGTTATAAACATTCCCTCCTCCTTCTCCTCTACTGCACAGATTCCACATCTCACAAGATCCCAGCCGCCCTTTCTTATAATGGGCACTTAGAGGGTATTTTAAAAATATTTTCAAGCCCTACTTTTGGGATTTTACTGAATACATTCTTGATGAACAAATATTTCTGATGAGTCTGAAATATATCAAGGTCATTCCAACTTCAGGTGTTGAGAGTTTTGCTTCAGTTTAAAATTGAATGTTTCACGATAAAAGTGGTGGAATGACTAGCATAATATTTCTATGACGCCCAAGGACTATCTCTTTAAGTGCATTTATGCATAATTATTATTTGATAATTTGGGGAAATAACCCACGCTGACTTGTAAAATGGATGGCTTTTATTTAATGCAGATCATGGCATATTCACAGGTTAGTCACAAGAGAAATAAAGGCAGTAGACTAGGGTGAGGTTTGAGGTCAGCAGCATCTCTGCATATGAAATTCTATATGATGATCAGTCATTGCAGCATGTACTCTCAGGGTGCAGAGCTCTGTCACTGCTGATTTGATTTATTTCACTTTATTAAATCGGGGATTAAATCATGTCACTTTTGTCTGTTGCAATGGCTGATTTGTTGTACAGGCCTAACTGGGGTAATATATAAAGTCTGATTGATTATCGTACTATTGCAGTGTCTGTGTTTATGGTTTTTCATAGCTTTCCACTCTATTACTGCAGTTCTGTTATGACCAGGTCTCACACTGACAGTTGCGTTTGGGAGCACAAAGTATTTTGTCTTTCACATAAATCTTTCTACTGCTACTGCAGTGTTCTGCCTATACACATAAAATACTATTTAATTCTGTAAATGAAGGACTATCATTCACTTGTTTCTCCATGTACCAGAAAATAGCCCAACTTGTTACAAAGAGAAAATTATAGGAAAAACCTTTAAAGTCATGGAGCATGTCGCTGATCACAGAGCCACTGGGCTGGAGATCTATCCTTTATTATTTTCCCTTGCAGTTGACAAAAAAATCTTTAGCTTCTGCCCAAATAAACAAACCTTAAAAAGTGAAGTATAATTGGTCTGTAAATACAGTAGCAACACTAATGCTGGTCATGCTCCAAGTGAATCCTTTCCCCATGGTCTCAGTGAATTTGATCGGATGCTTCAGTTTTGGAGAATAAAGGGATGAAGTTATACGGGGTGAAATTGGTCTCGGGCGGTGGTGCAAACAGGGGGATAGTGCATCAGTAGCCAATTGTACACTCCACCCCATTTTCTTTTCCATTGAAAGTAAAACGATCTGCCGATGCGCTATCGCCTGTTTGGCGCTAACTCCCAAGACCAATTTCACCTCCATAATATACCGCAGTTTATCGCAAGGTGAAGTTCGTATGGAAGATAAAGGGAGTTATTTTTTGTGAAAGGGTGAAAACAGGCGCAAAACGGGTGCTGTGCTAATAAGATACACCTGTTTGAAAGACTGGTTGCAGCATTCAATTTTGGCCACAATTGCTGATTATTATAATTTGAACTTGCCTAGGGGCACGAAACATACTCCTGCAGGTTTAGCACTCAAGTGCTGATTACATGCAATTTTCGTGGAGCAGTATATGTGGGGTCCTTGCACCCATTTCCACTGATATTGTGGAGTGCTCTGGCTGGCACACAGTTGTACATTGCAGGATGGCTCAGGGACTGAGGGAGAGGGCGCACAGGTTTGCAGACATGGCCCTGGAGGTCCTGGTGGGGGAGGTCCAGAGGAGGAGGGATATCCTGTACCCGCAAGTGGATGATGGAGTCTATCTCACCCTCCTGTCCCTCTCTCCTGCAGCTGCTGGTGCTACTCCGCCTGGCCTCATATTCTCCTCCCATTCCTCGTGAAGACCGAGGGGGACCCCTAGCAAGATGCGCATGACCAAGCACTCCCTTTCTCCTGGTGATTCCTATAATGGGTCCAATAATATAGAGTAACACAGCACTTACTCTTTTTAGGTGAAGCACTCAAGAGATTTTCCAGAATAAGGGGGTGAAATTCTCCAGTGGTTAATTCTCCAGTTTGGGGGCAGCAACCCAGTTGGGGAGGGACTTTTTGCGTCCAGTGCAGATTGGGGTAACCGCCCCTCACAGGAAGTAGAGTGCAATGTCATGTGCTCCACTTCCAGTTGGGGCGGTATCCGGGGTGCTACTAAGGCGAGATCGCCAGCACTACATGGCTTCTCTGCGTAGCACTGACGCGTTTCAATGCCCCTCCCCTTCGGTTAAAGGGGAAGGCTACTGCGCAATCTGCAGGGTCTCTGTTTGCCACCACAGGGACACCTGGTTGGCCCGGACCATGCCATGTAGCCTCAAGATAGGGCAAAAAGAGAAAATGGCAGCGCGTGGCGCTCACGACCTGTCCTTTAACTTCCAGCCCGGGAGTGGATGTCGGCCCGGTTCACGATCCGTGAGGATGGTACTGACACCGCTCACGGCAGCCTCGTGGGGCGCTGGCCAATTTCCGCCGTGCAGTGGAAAGGAGTTGTCGTGGTGCACTAATGGGTTGCTACTACCTTGTCACCGCCTCCGCTAACTTCCGCGCAATTTCACGGAAGATAGTAGTGCCCCCCTTCCCCCCGGGTGTAAAGAGCTTCACGCCCTGTTAGTGTCCCTCAGAGGCTGGTGGAGGACCTTTGTCTTACGGATGTTAAGCGTAAGGCCTAGGCTTTCATATGCCTCGGTGAATACATCGACTATATCCTGGAGTTCAGCCTCAGATTGTGCACAGAAACAGGCATCGTCTGCATGCTGCAGCTCAACGACAGAGGTTGGGGTGATTTTGGACCTGGCCTGGAGGCGGTGTAGGTTAAACAGCTTCCCACTGGTTCTGTAGTTTAGTTCCACTCCAGCGGGGAGCTTGTTGATTTTGAGGTGAATCATGGCAGTGAGGAAGATTGAGAAAATGGTTGGAGCAATGACGCAGCCCTGTTTGACCCCGGTCCAGACGTGCATTGGGTCTGTGATGGATCGTTTGGTAAGGATCACAGCCTGCATGTCGTCATGGAGCAGGTGAAGGATGTTGACAAACTTTTGCCGACATCCGAAACGGAGGAGGACGCTCCATAGACCTTCGCGGTTGACAGTGTCAAAGACCTTTGTAAGATCGAAAAAAGCCATGTATAAGGGCTGGCGCTGCTCCCTAAGTTTATCCTGCAGCTGTCGTGCTGCAAATTCCATGTCCGTTGTGCCCCGTAGAGGACGAAATATGCACTGCGACTCCGGGAGGAGCTTCTCGGCCACAGGGAGAAGACGGTTGAGGAGAACTCTAGCGACAACCTTCCCAGTGGTTGATAGCAGGGAGATTCCCCTGTAGTTGCCGCAGTCGGACTTGTCCCTTTTTTTAAAGACGGTCATGATTACTGCATCTCTGAGATCTCCCGGCATGCTCTCCTCCCTCCAAGTGAGAGAGATGAGGTCATGCATCCGCGCCAACAGCACCTCTCCGCCATACTTTACCGCTTCAGCAGGAATTCCCTTCGCACCCGTAGCCTTGTTATTCTTGAGCTGTTTTATGGCTTTACCAACCTCCCTCGGACATCCCTCAGAACCCCAGCAGGCAGCTGATCTTCCAAATGCCTGCCCCCAACCAAGCCTTGGGCCATCTACCATCAATGGCACTACTTGGCGCCGAGCTTGCTGCCAACATCACGCCGTAGGCAATTAGGCTCATACAGCAGTGCCTGTCTCCAGTCACCTTGGACCCCCTTGCCACTGGACCAAGACCTTGCTCAGCTAAGCCCGTGTAGCTGCTGGTGTGCAGCGGCCACCTGACGTTAAATGAACTCACGCACAGGCATCTTGCACTTCGCTAATATGAAGTTCGGGACCTGGAACGTAAGGACCCTCATGGACAATTCCAACAGCAACAGGCCGGAACGCCGCACAGCCATAGTTGCCCGGGAACTTAGACGTTTTGACATTGACATCGCCACCCTAAGCGAGACCCAGTGGGCAGGGGAAAGCCAGCTCAAGGAACATGGTGGAGGTTACACCTTTTTCTGGAAAGGAAAACCAGAGGAAGAACGCCGCCTTCGTGGAGTTGGCTTCGCCGTCAAAAATGAACTGGTCGACCGCCTCAAAGACCGTAACTAAGACCGCCTAGTTCCACCGCTGTAACATTGCCTGACTCCAATCCTGCTTCAGCTCATCTGCTGCTGAAATCTTCATCCATGCCTTTGTTATCTCCAGACTTCACTATTCCAAAGCACTCCTGGCTGGCCTCCCACGTTCTATGTAAACTTGAGGTCAATCCAAAACTCAGCTGCCCGCTTTCTAACTCACACCAAATCCCGTTCACCCATCACCCTCATCTTCGCTGACCTACATTGGCTCCCAGTTAAGCAATGCCTCAATTTTAAAATAGTTATCCTTGTTTTCAAATCCCTCAATGGCCTTGCCCCTCCCTATCTCTGTAATCTCGTCCAGCCCCACAACTTTCCGAGATACCTGCGTGCTTTTATTTCTGCCCTCTTAAGCATCTCTGATTTTAATCGCTCAACCATTGGTGGCCGTACCTTTAGCTGCCTGGACCCCAAGCTCTGAAATTCCCTGCCTAAACCTCTCCACATCTCTACCTGTCTTTCCTTTTTTAAGAAGATCCTTAAAACCCACCACTTTGACAAAGCTTTTGGTCATCTGCCCTCATTTTTGTCTTATTTAGCTCGGTGTCAAATTTCTGGGGGTGAAATTGGGGTATTTTGCACCTCCTGTCCCCGGGAATTCCTATCCATCTGTTGCAGGACAGATTGCTGGACTGTTGTGACACCCGGCAAGCCAATTTCCACACTTGTAAACCCAGCCATGACGGCAGCAGTCTGAGCTTGCGTGGCTGCAAACTAAGCCTGCAGTAGAGCAGTCTGAGCTTCCCCTGCAGTACTCAGACATTGGGTCGCTTCCACTGTGCTGCAATGGCTTATCACACTCAGCATCATAGTTGGGTCCACGAGTTCTCCAGCCTGGAAATCATGGGCTCCAAACTCTGTGAAAAATCCTGTGCTCCATGCTCCTTGACACTGATAAAAGGCTCTCTGGCAGTCTCACCGTTGAACCAAGCATTTTTTTGTGTATGCCCATCATACTACTTCTGAAGACCGCCCCATCGAGGTCATCATCTGAGTCCTGTACAGCAGAACTCATGTGCGAACTCGCTCTCCCATGCGCTGGCACCTGCGCTATCCTTTCCCCCCCGGCCTGGCTACAGCCTACTTGTGCCCGGTGTCTCACCACATGCAGATACGACCTCCATATTACCCTCTAAAGTTCACGCAGTGCCATTTTCTGAGCTGGTGCCTGGGAGTGTCACACTGAGTGAGGGTGTCTCTTTTTTTCCTTACCTCTCCTTCTCCATAACCTTGGTGATAGGCTGGGCTGGTGGGACTTCTTAGGTATCTGAAAGGAGAAAGGCACAAGGGTCAGGTTGTGGTGAGGGGAGGGGGGGGGGGAAGCAAGATGTGAATGCTTACACCATCAGTAGCTTGTAAGTGAGAAGAGATTGTGGGATGAGGGGAAAGTGGGAGGTTAGAAAGAGGATTAGGTATGAGCATATTGTCATCATCAGCTTTGCTTTAAACTTTGCCGCTCACCACAGCCTCAGTGACGGCCCCTCCAATTAGCCCCAGCTCTGTTTCCTCCAGCTCTGTGAGGTTCTGCAGTCAGGCTTCCCCCTCTGCCCATCTGCTCCCTATGGTTATGAGCCACCTTGGCCTACAAGGGAAAGGGAAGTGTGTCAGTGTGGTGCAATGTGTTTGAGGACATGTACCTGCCATGGTATGAAAAGCTGACAGTATGTGCATGGTTTGAGATGTCGTTGCGATTCTTGCAGCAGTGGTAAATGTGTGAGGATCAAGTGAAGCTATGATTGTGACGTATGAATGGTGATTGCTACAGATTGTTGGTAGGTGAGTGAATTGGGTGTGGTGTATTGAGCAGTGTGTGAGGCTAATGGATTTCAGTGCACCAGTGTAGCCTTCGGTCACCTGAGGAAGAGAGTGTTTGAAGACCAGGACCTCAAACCCGGCACCAAGCTCATGGTCTACAGAGCAGTAGTGATACCTGCCCTCCTATATGCTTCAGAGACATGGACGATATACAGCAGGCACAGCAAGTCACTGGAGAAGTACCATTAATGCTGCCTCCGCAAGATCCTGCAAATTCATTGGCAGGATCGGCGCACCAATGTCAGTGTTCTCGCTCAGGCCAATATCCCCAGCATCGAAGCATTGACCGGGCTCGATCAGCTCCAATGGACAGGTCACATTGTCCTAATGCCCGATACTAGACTCCCAAAACAAGAGCTCTACTCGGAGCTCCGACACAGCAAGCGGGCCCCAGGTGGGCAGAGGAAATGCTTCAAGGACACCCCAAAGCCTCCTTGAAAAAGTGCAACATCCCCACCGACACCTGGGAATCGCTGGCCGAAGACCGCTCAAAGTGGAGGAGAAGCATCCAGGAAGGCGATAAACACCTTGAGTCTCCTTGTTGGAAGCAGGCAGAAGCCAAATGCAGAGGAGCACATGGCAACCCAAGCACCCCACCCACCCATCCCTTCAACCACTGTCTGCCCCACCTGTGACAGAGACTGTAGATGCTGCATTGGACTCATCAGTCACCTGAGAACTCATTTTTAGTGTGGAAGCAAGTAATCCTCGACTCCGAGGGACTGCTAAGAAGAAGAGAAGAAGATTCCCCTGATACGTTAGTGTTTGTATTACTGCTGCTTTGTGCTCTCATTCTGGTTCTTGTCTGGAGAATTTCATACTAAGCTTCCAATTCCCGCCTTTATGTGGTCCATCTCCAACTCTTCCCTTCTTTATCTTCATCCTTCCTACAGATATCTGTTATAAACTCAATGACTTCCACAACTACCTGGATTATGGTGCTTTCTACCCTGCTTCCTGTAAAGACTACATCCTTTTATCAGCCTCATCTGCTCTGTTGACTTCACTTTCCACACCAAGGCTTCTAAAATGCCTTTTATTTCCTCCACTGAGGTTTCCGCTCAGTGGTTGATAGGCCCCTTCACCATTTCCTGTACCTCTGCACTCAGTCTTCCAGGTCCCATCAGAATAATGGCCCTACTCTGCCAGGGGAAGTGTAGCAAGGCAAAACTTCTGATTTCTGGCACTGCAGGACCACAGCTGTGTTGGAAATCCCAGGGACAGCTCATATAAATAATGCTGACCAAGACAAGGAAATGAGTTCTGCCAGCAATTTGGGCAATTACACCCAGACAGACCAAAAAAATCCAGTGAGATAGGGAAGGGCAATGTGTGAGGAGGACATAAAGAGGCTGCAGGAGGACATAAACAGGCTAAGTGAGTGGTCAAGAATTTGGCAGATCGAGTATAATGTTGGAAAGTGTGAAGTCATGCACTTTGGCAGAAAAAAAATCAAAGAGCAAGTTATTATTTAAATGAAGAAAGATTGCAAAGTGCTGCATTACAGCGGGACCTGGGGGTACTTGTGCATGAAACACAAAAGGATAGTATGCAGGTACAGCAAGTGATCAGGAGGCCAATGGAATCTTGGCCTTTATTGCAAAGGGAATGGAGTATAAAAGCAGGGAAGTCTTGCTACAGCTATACAGGACATTGGTGAGGCCACACCTGCAATACTGCGTGCAGTTTTGGTTTCCATATTTACGAAAGGATATATTTGCTGTGGAGGCAGTTCAGACAGGGTTCACTAAGTTGATCCCGGGGATGAGTGGGTTGACTTATGAGGAAAGGTTGAGTAGGTTGGGCATCTACTCATTGGAATTCAGAAGAATGAGAGGTGATCTTATCGAAACGTATAAGATTATGAGGGGGCTTGACAAGGTGGATGCAGAGAGGATGTTTCCACTGAGGGGGGAGACTTGAACTAGAGGGCATGATCTTAGAATAAGGAGCCGCCCATTTAGAACTGAGATGAGGAGAAATTTCTTCTCTCAGAGGGTTGTGAATCTGTGGAATTTGCTGCCTCAAAGAACTGTGGAAGCTGGGACATTGAATAAATTTAAGACAGAAATAGACAGTTTCTTAAATAATAAGGGGATAAGCGGTTATGGGGTGTGGATGGGGAAGTGGAGCTGAGTCCATGATCAGATCAGCCATGGTCTTATTGAATGGCAGAGCAGGCTGGAGGGGCCTTATGGTCTACTCCTGCTCCTATTTCTTATGTTCTTATTAAAGACGTGCAAAAGCAGGTCAAGAGCACCATTTTAAGGCCAGTGTCTAGTTAAAGAGCCAAGTCACTGGAGGAAAGGAGATAATTGGGCCGAAAATTCCGGCCTCACCGGGTGGGTACGAAGTGTGCACGGACTCGGCGAGGCGTCGCAAAAGCTGGTTCTCGGGGCGCGATGCTCTGAGAACTGGTTTTTCTGATCTGTCAAAGTTTCTTCAGAGAGATTCTACACATTCCTGGGAGAAGGACATCCGTGTGACAGAGATTGGGCTATTTGCCCATCTATTGCCCAGCGAATGTCATTCAAACTTTTACGCCTGTTAAAAGCAGGTGCATAACTTACTTTAACCAGCGTAACACTTTTAAAACATAGAAGAATTAAATGTAAACATTCATTTTTATATTAAAAACCCTGTCCATTATGGTAAGTTTATTTTTAACCCATTAAAACACATCAAAAAAAAATCCCCCAAATATTATTTTTTCTAAAACATTTAATTACATTTAATTTCAATTAATTTTAAATATGTGAGGTGTTTTTGAAATTAATTGTGCTGTGTTTCTTGTTTTAGGGGGTTATTCTCATTGACAGTAATGGGAGCCCGTGCAAACTGAGTTCCCATTATTATCAATGAAGATACTAGATAGTAATTGGTGGTCCAGGCCCATGTGATTCCAGCAGATGCGTCCATACGTGGAAGACATGTTCCCGTACGCTGCGCAGCGAAAGAAGGCCTCCGACCGGAATCCTATGTTCCTCCGGGATCAACAGGTAGTTTTGTAGATTTTCTTCGGATCAGAGGCGTTATACGAAGGAAGCACCCGACTGCAATTTTCGGCCCAATATCTGACAAAGGAGTAAATAAAAAGGCTTTGAACTTTGCAGACAAGCTGAAATAAGGTAGAAAAGAGATGGAATTCTTGGTTCAAGAGCTAAGGGAGCTACTAATTCAGTTGCTTATGTTATTTTCCAGGGAGTGGCAGAGGGAATCAGTGGCACCGCCATTACAACAAGGAAACCTTCTCCCCTTCCACCCCCCCACCCCGCCCACATTGCAGGAATAAATTTAATGACCTCACCAAGGCAGCAAAGACAAGTGACATACCAACTAAGTTTTGTGACAGCTTGCTGATACCCTCAGAGATAGTTACTCACTCTTTATCCTTATTCTGGAGGTTCAGCATCCATAAGGTTTCAAAGCACAAATAATGCTCCCTGCCCCAGTCAGCCTGTCTGCCACATGGACTCTCTCCTTTTAACATTTTGTTTCATTATGCTGTGATTTTTTTTTCTTTTGCAGCTCACCTCCCATGTTCAAACACCTGAACACATTCTTCCATTTCACTACCTACTTTAAATACAGACAATCAGTCCAGATAAAGACCTGAGAGTACGTGTACTACTTTTTCCCATTAATGAATTATTCTTGCAGGAGAATTAGCACAGAATGTCAGAGAGTGGCAGGGAAGAGGTGAAGGTCCCCGAGACATTAAGCAATTGACCCAGAGGAGGGAGAAGCTATCAATATACTGAGAATTAACTCCTCTCAACCTATGGCAGACGAAGAAGTTGGAGGTCCGAGATGATCACCAGTTTAAGATGCCCAAGTCATTATATTGAAAGCTCTGATTATGGAAATCGAAGCGAGTATGACTAGGACTTGTCACTAAAATTACAATGTAAGATAATTAGGATAGCAGTAAGTGACAGCAACATTATGGTAAAGAGAGCTTTTCTATAGTCATAGACCCACCAATCAAAATGAAGCAAGGGAAGCTGTGGAAGAAGAAATTCCAGGTGCCTCCAGATTTGGCAGCTGCTATAGAAACTGGTCCATCCATCATTTTCACTCTTGCTTACAGTCACCAGCTCAGGTAGTCACTAAGTATCAGCAAGATGCTGTAGCTGAGGAATTGTCACAGAGCACAAAGAAGCTAAAGGCCAAATGTGTACAAGTGGGGCTTGTTGTTGAGCATGCAGACAATGATCTCAGGAGTTTTGCAGTGAAATGAAGGATGTTTTCAGAGGATCAAGTACTCAGCAGTTGGCTCACATTGCAATGGAACAAAGCCATCCTCTGTGGTACCATCAGAGCAAGATTTAGTTCAATGTAATGTGTGATGGAAATAGTCACATCTCCAGAAACATTTGCATTCTTGACCCTGATTAACCAAGGCATGCAGGTCAGTTAATTCCAAATGGAAGGCTAACTGTTGGCATTCACACGTTGCAGGACTGTAAGGAGAGAGAATAGTTGCTGGCTTTTGATTCTATTGAGAGCAATGTCTCAGAGGACTTGGAGGATAGGGGAAATAATTGGGAAGAAATATTTGAGATCCAAAATGAAAACTGTAAATGTTCAAAAGCAAACAATAGGTCACCAGCTTCAATAAAAAAAAGAACCTGGGAGTAAAAGTCTGCCCACCAGAGCTATGTTCTAACAAAGGCTCTATGCCTGAAGCATCAGGTGTTGCCTTTCCCCTGATGCTGGTTTCCACCCTGTAAGAAGAGCTCATGCACTATCTTGTCACTAACATCGAGACCATCCATTCAGCTGCCTCTGTTGCATCCCCATTTTCTCTTGTCCGCCAAGTCAAACCGTCCCTAGCATTGAACCCGCATCTTCCTCCAGTTTCTCTTTTATCTCCTCTCTCAGTTCATCCTGTTCATGAGATGCACCTCCTGTTCTCTTGACTTCATTTTCATTAAACCGTTGACCATCCTACCTTCCCTTCCTGGCCCCCATGCTAACTAATTCCTCTCCTCAGGTACCACCCCCCTTTCTTTCAAAACTGCCAGCACCATTCCTCCTTTTCTCTCCAAAGTCCTTGAACTTGTTGTCACTTCCAAAATCTATCTTTTCCACAACTTGATGTTTGATTCTTTCCAATCATGGTTCGGCCCTGAAATGACCTGAATAAAATTCACTAACAACATCCTTTATGACTGTGACTATGGTGCATTATCCCTCCTCAACCTCTCATCTCTCTGCAGCCTTTGACACAGTTGACCACACATTCACATCCAATGCCGTACCTTCATTGTCTATCTCAGTGGGATTGCCATCACTTGGTTTCACTCTTACCTATCCAATCATAGCCAGAAAATCTCCATCAATTGCTTCTCTTCCTAACCCCACACCATTAGCTCTGAAATCTTTCAAGGATCTATCCTTGGCCCCTCCTTTACCCCAGTTGCATATTGTTCATTGGCAAAATTGGCAAAAGACATGGAATTGGGTTCCACATGTATGCTAATGATACCCAGCTCTGCCTCTACAGCACATCTCTGGACCCCTCTACATGCTTTCTGTTTTCAGACTGCTTGTCCAACATCGAGTCATGGATGAACCATAATTTAATACAGTACAAAAACCAAAGCCATCATCTTCAGGCCCCGTCACAAACTCTGCACCCTTGCCATCAATTACATCTCCCTCGCGTTGTCTCAGGTTGATGCAGATTGTTCGCAACCTTGGTGCACTATTTGACCCTGAATTATCCTTCCAACTCCATATCATCTCTATCACAAAAACTAACTAATTCTACCTCTGTAATATTGACCGCCTCTGCCCCATATTAGCCAATCTGCTACTAAAACCTTCATCTAGGCCTTTGTCACCTCCAGACCTGACTATTACAATGCTTCCCTGGCTGATCTCCCAAAATCTGCCTTCCACAAACTTCAGCTCATCTAAAATTCTGCTGCCTATATCCTATCCCACACCATGTCTATTTACCCATCACCACTGTGCTCGCTGACCTACGTTGGCCCCCAGTCCTCCAACGCCTCAAATTTAAAATTTTCATCCTCGTCTTCAAATCCCTTCATGGCCTCACTCCTCTGTAACATTCTCCAGTCCCACAACCCCCTGAGAACTCTGCATTCCTCCAATTCTGGCCTCGGGAACCGTGGCTAAAGAAATTAAGGATAGTATTAGATTAAAAGAGGCTTATAATGTTGCGAAGAATAGCAATAATCTAAGGATTGGGAGAGCTCATGGCCTGGATTTTCGACTTTGCTCATTTCGGGGCAGTAATGGTGGCGGGGCAGTAAAGTTTGTGCCCGGGAACAGTTTGTGCCTCAGTCAGCAAAGTTTGGCAGCTGGGCCCGGAGTGTGGGGCGGAACGCTAAGGGAGGAGTTGCACAGCTCTCTTAGGGCGCTAGGCCGGCTGAGCAGGTGAAAATCTCGAGCTGAACAGTCGACTTCGGAGCGTTCTAAGAGAGGCCTGGGAAGAAAAAAAGAAAAATAGAAAGAAACCATCAAAACATTCCCAATAAATAACTCACGCCACCGCAACATGAATTGCAAAAAACCAATCACACTTACCTGAGGTCGGCATTACTTACCTCACTACAGGCGGTCCCAGCACGGCTCTCCGAGGAGTGCTACGGATCGGGCGGGAGGCAAAAATAGAGCCAGTATCGCAACCAGGGGCGTTGCACTCCAGCTCGCCTCTTCTGAGCGGTAATGCTCCGTGCCCTGCTGAAACCAGCCCTGAAAAGCTCAGCGGGGCGCTGAAAGCTCTGCCCGGAAGATCTTACCACCACCATTGTCATCCCTCCGGTGGGGAAACTGAGACAGCAACAAGCAGAAAATCCAATCCTTAGAAACCAGCAATGGATGACCAAAAAACTGATTAAAAGGGAGAAATTAGAATATGAGAGTAAACTCGGAAGAAATATAAAAACATAAGAACATAAGAATTAGGAGCAGGAGTAGGCAATTCAGCCCCTCGAGCCTGCTCCACCATTCAATGAGATCATGGCTGACCTTCGACCTCAACTCCACTTTCCTGCATTATCCCCATATCCTTTGAGTTGCTTAATATCCAAAAATCTATTGATCTAAAAAAGATTGCAAGAACTTCTACAAGTATGTAAAAAGGATGAGAGTAGCAAAAGAAAGCATTGGTCCCTCAGAGACTGGGACAGGAGAAATTATAATGGAGAATAAGGAAATGGCAGAGGCTTTAAACAAATATTTTGTATCTGTCTTCTCAGTAAAAGACAGAAAAAGCATACCGAAAATAATGGGGAGCCAAGGGGCTAATAAGAGTGAGGAGCTTAGTGGAACTAATGGAACTAAAACCCAATCAATCCCCTGGACCTGATGGCTTACATCCTAGGGTTTTAAAAGAGAACCAATGGATGTAGTATATTTGGATTTCCAAAAGGCGCTTGTTAAGGTGCCACATAAAAGGTTGCTACAGAAAATAAGGGCTCATGAGATTGGTGGTAATACATTAGCATGGATAGAGGATTGGTTAACGGACAGAAAACAGAGAGTAGGGAGAAACGGGTCACTTTCCGGTTGGCAGGTTATAACTAGTGGGGTGCTGCAAGGATCAGTGCTTGGGCCTCAGCTATTTACAATTTATATTAATGACTTACATGAAGGGACTGAGTGTAATGTATCCAAATATGCTGATGATACAAAGCTAGATGGGAAAGTAAGCTATGAGGTGGACACAAAGAGCCTGCAAAGGGATTATAGACAGGTTAACTGAGTGGGCACCTCCAGAGGCAGCAGATGGGCCTCTCCTCCACGATGGAGTCTGGGCCTCCTCCCTTCGGCGATGGCTGGACCCCTTCTTCCCCAATGGTGACCTCCTCCTCAACGACAACCGGGTCTCCTCCTCTTCTACGACATGGGTTGGCCTCTCCTCCTCCTTCATTGATGACTGGACCTCTCCTTCCCCACTGGTGACCAGGCCTCTTCTCCTCCAGCATGTGTTGAGCATTATATGCTGTGACCACCCTGAGCCCCCACTCTGAACTCCAGTGGGCCACTGACCCTCCCCATGATTGCCCCCAACCAAGCCTCGGACCACCTACCATCAAGGGCGCTACTCAGCTCCAAGCTTGTGGCCAACATCTCGCCATAGTCAACTAGGCCCATACAGCAGTGCCTGGTCTCCAGTAGTCTTGGACCCCCTTGCCACTGGACCAGCTAAGGCCGTATGGTAGCCAGTGTGCAACGACCACCCCACATTAAAAGAACTCACGCACAGGCAACTTCCACTCCTTGAACGTAAAGTTCGGGACCTGGAATGTCAGGACCCTCATGGACAACTCCAACAGCGATAGGCCGGAATGCCTCATTGCCATAGTTGCCCAGGAACTTAGACACTTTGATGTCGACATCGACGCCCTAAGCGAGACCTGGTGGGCAGGGGAAGGCCAGCTCAAGGAACAAGGTGAAGGTTACTCCTTCTTCTGGAAAGGGAAACCAGAGGAAGAATGCCGCTTTCACGGAGTCGGTTTCGCCATCAAAAACGAGCTGTTCGACCGCCTCAAAGAATCCCACCGCAGGGTTAACGAATGCCTCATGACTCTCCGACTCACCCTATCCCGGAATCAATGCGCCACAGTCATCAGTGCAAACGCCCGCAACAAATGAGACCAAAGAGGGTTTTTATTCCAACCTCGAAACATCCCTGTCCCGCGTACCTGAGGATGACAAACTGATCCTTCTAGGTGACTTCAACACCAGGGTCGGCAAGGACACAGCCATCTGAGGAGGCATTATTGGCAGAGAGGGGGTAGGGAAAGCCAACTTCAGCGGTATCCTACTACTGACAAAATGCCTAGAACATGAACTTGTCATCACCAACAGCTTGTTCCGCCTGAGGGACAAATACAAGGCATCGTGGTAACACCCTCGCTCCAAACACTGACACCTGCTCGACTATTTCATCATCCGAGCCAGGGATCGCAAGGATGTGCACATCACCTGCGCCATGACAGGAGCTGATGGCTGCTGGACGGACCATCGCCTAATCCAATCCATCATTGACATCAACATAGCCCCTAAGCGGCAAGGGCAGCAGAAGCAGTGCCGTAAAAAAGTCAATGCCGGGGCACTCAAAGACCAGCTAAGAGAGCCCTATACAGTCAGCCCCTCACAGCTAACCTGGGGCACCTTGATAACCCCGAGGAGCATAATGCCCACAGCACTTGGCCTGCCCTCCAGGCCTCCATAACCAGTGCCTGTGAAGAAACGCTTGGTCACTCAACCAGGAAACACCAAGACTGGTTTGATGAGAATGACCAGGAGATCCAAGAGCTAATAGATCGCAAGCATGGGGCATTTCTGAACCTTAAACAACACCCCAACTCGAGAGCAGCAAGGCAGCATTACAGACGGCTTAAGACTAAGGTCCAACAAAAAACTAAAGAACAGGTGGTGGATGGAGAAAGCACAGGAGATACAGCAGCTGGCCGACAACCATGATGTGCGAGGATTCTTCTTCGCAGTCAAGGCCACCTACGGTCCAAACACCCAAGGCCCCACCCCACTGCTGGCCAAGAACGGGGAAACACTCATCAAGGACAGCGAGGCAGTCAGGGCCCGCTGGAAGGAGCACTTCGAAGATCTCCTCAATCGAGACTCTACCTTTGACTCGAGTGTTCTCGACTCCACCGCGCAGCATGCTACCCGCCACCACCTCAGTAAAACCACAGCACTACATGAGGTAGAAAAAGCCATAAGACAGCTTAAGAATAACAAGGCTACAGGAGCTGATAGAATCCCCACTGAGGCACTGAAGTATGGCGGAGAGGCACTGCTGGCGCGGATACATGACCTCATCTCGCTCATCTGGAGGGAGGAGAGCATGCCGGGAGATCTCAGAGATGCAGTGATCGTGACCATCTTTAAAAAAGGGGTGAAGTCCGACTGTGGCAACTACAGAGGAATCTCCCTGTTGTCAGCCACTGGGAAAGTCGTCGCTAGAGTCCTCCTCAACCGTCTTCTCCCTGTGGCTGAGGAGCTCCTCCCAGAGTCACAGTGCGGATTTCGTTCCCTGTGGGGAACAACGAATATGATTTTTTTCAGCGCGACTACTGCAGGAAAAATGCTGGGAACAGCACCAGCTCTTATACATGGCCTTCTTCGTCCTTACAAAGGCCTTTGGCACAGTCAACCGCGAGGGTCAATGGAGCATCCTCCTCCGTTTCAGATGCCCTCAAACGTTCGTCACCATCCTCCGCCTATTCCACGACAACATACAGATCTTGATCCTTAACAACGGATCCATTACAGACCCAATCCACGTCTGGGCTGGGGTCAAGCAGGACTGCGTTATTGCTCCCAAACCTCTTCTCAATCTTCCTTGCTGCCATGCTCCACTTCACAGCCAGCAAGCTCCCCGCTGGAGTGGAACTAAACTGAAGAACCAGTGGGAACCTGTTCAACCTTCGTCGTCTCCAGGCCAGGTCCTCGACCAACCCAATCTCGTCGAGCTACAGTACGCGGACGATGCCTGCATCTGCACATACAGAGGCCAAACTCCAAGTCATAGTCAATGTATTTACTGAGGCGTATGAAATCACAGGCCTTACGCTAAACATCCGCAAGCCAAAGGTCCTCCACCAACCTGTCCCGCCGCACAGCACTGCCTCCATCAAGATCCACAGCACAGCCCTGGACAATGTTGACCATTTCTCATACCTCGGGAGCTTCTTATCAACAAGAGCAGACATTGACAATGAGATTCAACACCGCTTCCAGTGCGCCAGTGCAGCCTTCGGCAGCCTGAGGAAAAGAGTGTTTGAAGACCAGGTCCTCAAATCTGCCACCAAAGCTCATGGTCTGCAGGGCTGGAGTACGGCTCAGAGACATGGACCATGAACAGTAAACACCTCAAGTCGCTGGAGAAATACCACCAACGATGACTCCGCAAGATCCTACAAATCCTATGGGAGGACAGACGCATCAACATTAGCCTCCTCGACCAAGCCAACATCCCCAGCATTGAAGCACTGACCACACTTGATCAGCTCCGCTGGGCAGGCCACATTGTTCGCATGCCAGATACGAGACTCACAAAGCAAGCGCTCCACTCAGAACTCCTTCGCGGCAAATGAGCCAAAGGTGGGCAGAGGAAACATTACAAGGACACCCTCAAAGCCTCCCTGATAACGTGCAACATCACCACTGACACTTGGGAATCCTGGCCAAAGACCGCCCTAAGTGGAGGAAGTGCATCTGGGAGGGCGCTGAGCACCTCGAGTCTCATCGCCGAGAGCATGCAGAAATCAAGCGCAGGCAGCGGAAGGAGCATGCGGCAAACCAGTCCCACCCACCCTTTCCCTCAACGACTATCTGTCCCACCTGTGACAGGAACTGTGGTTCTCGTATTGGACTGTACAGCCACCGAAGGACTCATTTTTAGAGTGGAAGCAAGTCTTCCTCGATTCCGAGGGACTATCTATGATGATGAATGGGCAATAAGGTGGCAGATGGAGTATAATGTGAGAAAACATAGAAACATAGAAACACAGAAACATAGAAAATAGGTGCAGGAGTAGGCCATTCGGCCCTTCGAGCCTGCAACACCATTCAATAAGATCATGGCTGATCGTTCCCTCAGTACCCCTTTCCTGCTTTCTCTCCATCCCCCTTGATCCCTTTAGCCATAAGGGCCACATCTAACTCCCTCTTGAATATATCCAAGGAGATGGCCTCAACAACTTTCTGTGATAGAGAATTCCACAGATTCACCACTCTCTGGGTGAAGAAGTTTCTCCTCATCTCGGTCCCAAATGGCCCACCCCCCATCCCCAGACTGTGACCCTTGGTTCTGGACTTCCCCAACATCGGAAACACTCCTCCTGCATCCAACCCGTCCAAATCCGCCAGAATCCTAAACGTTTCCATGAGATCCCCTCTCATTCCTCCGAACCCCAGTGAATACAAGCCCAGTTGATCCAGTCCCTCCCGACATGTCAGTCCCGCCATCCCGGGAATCAATCCGGTGAACCCCAGCAGCACTCCCCCAACAGCAAGAACGTCCCCCCCCCAAGTCAGGAGACCAAAACTGCACACAACACCCCAGGTGTGGCCTCACCAAGGCCCTGTACAACTGTAGTAACACCTCCCTGCCCCTGTACTCAAATCCCCTCGCTATGAAGGCCAACATGCCATTTGCTTTCTTAACCGCCTGCTGTACCTGTATGCCAACCTTCAGTGACTGATGTACCATGACACCCAGGTCTCGTTGCACCTCCCCTTTTCCTAATCTGTCACCATTCAGATAATAGTCTGTCTCTCTGTTTTTACCACCAAAGTGGATAACCTCAGATTTATCCATATTATACTTCATCTGCCAGAACCAGGGGTCACAGTCCAAGGACAAGGGGCAAGCCATCTAGGACCGAGATGAGGAGAAACCTCTTCAATCTCTCCTCATCGGACAATTCACCCCATCCCAGGAATCAGTCTGGTGAACCTTCGCTGCACTTTCATTACGGCAATTGAGGGCCATTTGAACATAAGAACATAAGAATTAGGAACAGGAGTAGGCCATCTAGCCCCTCGAGCCTGCTCCGCTTTGAGGGGGCTGTGTCGGCTCTTTGAAAGAGCTGTTCAGTTTAGGGGACACAGATTTAAGGTGATTGGTTAAAGACCCAGCAGGTGCATTATTTACGCAGCGAGTTGTGACGATCTGGAACACGAGGCCTGAAAGGGCGCTGGGAGCTGAGTCAATCGTCCCGGGAATTGGATATATACTTGGAGGGGAACAAGTTACAGGGCTGTGGGGAAAGGGGCAAGGCAATGCAATTTATTGACTAGCTCAAGCGCAGACACGGTGGGCTGAATGTGTTCCTTCTGTGCTCTATCATTCAAGCCTCTATGTAACAAAGATATTCATCGCCTTCCATATAAGTAAATATTTAACGGATATCATTGCACCTAACTGCCCCACCCCCAGGCACCCACCCCACCCCACACCCCTCACCCCTCACCCATTCCCCTGCCATGTATCCTACATGGCCACTGTTGGTACTATGTCAAGGTGCGCCACCAGAGGGCACTGCAGTGGGAGACTTGTAGGTTACCTGTACAGGTGTGCTTGGTCTAGTATAAAAGGCAGGCCACCAGGTGTGATCCTCATTCTGGGGTTACCAATAAAGGACTAAGGTCACTACAGGTCAAGTACAACACACTGCCTGGTGGAATCATTGTTAGAGCATCCAAGGACACAACACCCCCCACCAGCCACACCCCCCTTGCCCGATCTCCCCACCCCAGGCATTCGCCCCCCCCCACCCCTTGCGTGCTGCCCCCACCCATGCTCCCCCCCCACTCGACAGGTACTTACAATCGGCTCGGCTGGCTTCTGTTTGCACAATTCAGTCAGGCCTCTGAGCAATGTGGGATTGACATAGGAAGTGTGAGGTTATTCACTTTGGTAGGAAAATTTAAAAAAATTAGATTTTTAATGGTGATAAATTATTAAATGTTGGTATTCAGAGAGATTTAGGTGTCCTCGTACAGGAAACACAGAAAGCTAGTGTGCAGGTACAGCAAGCAATTAGGAAGGCAAATGGCATATTGACTTTTATTGCAAAGGAGTTGGAGTACAAGAGTAAGAAAGTCTTATTACAATTGTACAGGGCTTTGTTGAGACCACACCTGGCGTACTGTGCACAGCTTTGGTTTTATCTGAGAAAGGACATACATGACTTCGAGGCAGTGCAACGAAGGTTCACTAGATTCATCTCTGGGATAAGAGGGTTGCCCTATGAGGAGAGATTGAGTAGATTGCGCCTATACTCTCTGGAGTTTAGAAGAATGAGGGGTGATCTCATTGAAACATATAAGATTCTGAGGGGGATTGATAGGATAGATGCTGAGAGGATGTTTTCCCTAGCTGGAGAGTCTAGCAAGAGGGGGCACAGTCTCAGGATAAGGGATCGGCCATTTAAGACTGAGATGAGGAGGAATTTCTTCACTCAGAGGGTTGTGAATCTTTGGAATTCTTTATCCAAAAGGGCTGTGGATGCTGAATCATTGAGTTTATTCAAGACTGAGATAGATTTTTGGACTCAAGGGGACTCAAGGGATATTGGGGACTCGGCGGGTAGGTGGAGTTGAGGTTGAAGATCAGCCATGGTCTTATTGAATGGTGGAGCAGGCACGAAGGGCCATATGGCCTACTCCTGCTCCTAATTCTTATGTCCTTATGATCTATGGGAGAACAGGCTTAATATCCTTCAAACCCAAAGGAAGTGTAGCAGCCATTCCCCATGTGCTCTGAGTTGTTAGTGTGCTGAAGGAAGACTTGCAGTTGAACAACAGCAGTGCTGGCACACGATGCCAGTGACAGCAGACTTTGATTTTACTTGTCATGGCCTCTTTCCAGGGGAACCTGCAGTAGCATCAATTAATCTGTATCGCATACAAAATCAATGCACTGCTGGAAATCTGAAATACTCAGTTGGTCAGGCAGCCTCTGTGGAGAGAGAAACAGAATTAATCTTTTAGTTCGATAAACTATCATCGGAACTGGAAATGTTTGGAGATGTAACAGATTTTAAACAGGTGCAGAGGCATGGAAATGGGGGAGGGAGAGGGGAGGGAAGAACAAAAGGGAAGGTCTGTGATCGGCTGGGAGGCAAGAGAGATTAAATAACAAAAGGGATGACAGTACAAAGCAAAAGGAGGTGGCAATGGCACAAGTAAAGAAACAAAAGATGAGTCTCGAAGAGGTGTAAATAGGACTGGCAGAAACACCAACTCAGCACCAAACACATCTTCCCCTCCCCTTTCAGCATTCAGAAGGGACTGTTCCCTTCAAGTAACCCCGGGCAACTCTGTAATCTATGACTTAGGTTTCAGCTGTGGTTCAGTGGGTAGCCACTCTTGCCTCTCAGTCAGAAGGTTGTGGGTTCAAGTCCCATTCCAGAGACTTGAGTACAAAAATCCAGACGAAAACTCCAGTGCAGTACTGAGGGAGTGCTGCACTGGCAGAGGTGCAGCTGTTTTTTGGGGTGAGGCCCTGTCTGCTTTGTTAGTTGGACGTAAAAGATACCATGGCACTATATCAAAGAAGAGCAGGAGGGGATTTCCCCGGTGTCCTGCCCAATATTTAACCCACAACCCAACATCACTAAAAAACAGATTATCTGGTCATTATCACATTGTTGTTTGTGGGAGCTTGCTGAGTACGAATTTGCTGCCGTGTTTCCGACATTACAACAGTGACTACACTTCACACATACTTCATTGGCTGTAAAGCACTTTGGAATGTCTTGAGGTCATGAAAGGTGCTATCTAAATGCAAGTTTTTATTTTCTTCAAATTATTTTTTCATTAAAGTGAAAAAAAATATATAATGAGGTACAGAAAGTCTTCAATGAATTGTCCCTTAGCTGCTGCTTTGAACATGCAAAACTTTTTGTAAGCAGTTTTCCTACTAAAGGTCTAAAGGTAAAATTGCTTTATAATTGGCCAGTGGAATATAGTCTCTCTACCAGTATACTCCCGCTCCTTCCCTGAGGCACTGACTCTTGTGGTTCCATCAGTGTAGTCACTTGACTGGTTTTCAGCTCATCAAAAGCCAGCTTTTTAGAACAAAAACAGAAAACCTGGAAACACATTAGGATAGATTTTCATCTTCACTGCTTGGGAGAGTGTGATAGACTGCCCATTATAGAACAGCCTAATTTTCAGTCTCTTGATCTAAATAGAATAAAATTCTGCCAAATTACCGCCCAGGCAGCGAAAATGAAAATCTATCTTTAATGCGCTGTGTCCCTTTGGAGGGGAAAGTCAATGGAAAAGAAAATCCGGGGAGCGGGGGGAGGGGGGGAGGGATGGGGGGAGGAAATGGGCTACCAATTCAATATCACCCATTTTGCGCTATTGCTATATATATTCTCCCATCTTTCTCTGCTGGGAAACTGAAAAAGGGGCATTCGTACGACTTCTAAAAGCTGTTTCTCAATATAAATCAGATCATAGAATTATGGGCCCGGAATTCAGTACCGCTGGAAAGCTGGTGCGCTGAAATATGTTCGTGGCTGGGCCACCCTATATTCAGCTCCAAAAGTGAACAAATGAGTTCTAGCACTAATGAACCCTTCCAAAGCACTGTGGCTGTCTTAATTTGAGTGTTATCACCACTGAGAAATTCAGCATGCAGGTAAGGATTTCGAATGAGCCAGCTGCTCCTGGGCCTTTTTAAAGGCTGGGGTTTGCAGCAAGGCCCTGAGGGGGAAAGGAGTTTGGAAGGATGGCTGGTGTAAGAGGTGCATGGAGAGCCAACAGGGTCACTGATATGGAGCTGGAGACACTGATGGACGGTGTGGAGGACAGAAGAAGAATACAGTGCTACGTGTAGCACCCCGGGACGCTGCGCCGGTGATGATGGCATCGCCAACGTGCGCAGCAACCCGTTTTCACCCGAGAGTGAAAATTCAGTAGCGCCCTGTGAGGCGATGCCCACTCCAGCTTCGTGGGTCACGAATTGGGCCTCACTCTGCTCGAAGGGTGAAAATGAAAGGGGAGCTGTGGCGTGCACTTTAAAAAAAAAATGGCCTATTTACTTTTTCCAATTCGCGGGATCCATGCCGCGATGTTGAGGCCTGGCACTCCGCTTCTGTGCCGGGCTGCTGCCACGGCACCCCGTTCCCCGGTCGTGAAGTACTGGCCCCTTCTCTGTGATGAAGAGTCGGCAGAGTGCCCGCCCTGTGCTCCCTTTGGGGGCCCTGTGCTCCCACCAGTGCTACACGGCGCTCCGCGTAGCGCTGGAAAACTCCCGTGGTTACCGCCCCAGCCCCGCCCCCAAAACATTGCGCTCCACTTCCTCTCGGGGCGGCAACCCCAATTTCGTTGCCAGGGTGGGATTTCTGCACCGGGCGCAGGAAGTCCCACCAAGCAGCGGTTACCACCTCGAAACGGGACGGTGCCCAATTTCGCCCCCTATAAATTTTGTACCGCAACAATCAGCCATTGTTAGTTTTCGGGCAGCTTTCTGACTGTCGTAGTTTGTTTCAGCATCACGGTGCGGAAAAAAAACTTGTTTTTTTGAAATGGCAGAACTCCAAAGATTTGCCATCAGCCTAAAGGCTAATATCTGGAAAAGACTGTGTGAGTGAGCAAAGGTGGGAGTTAAAACAAAAACAAATTCAGCTCGATGTCTGAAGGGAAATTGAGCTTTGAAGTGAAGAGTTGAAGCCAGTAAGATATCTGTAATGAATGAGAGGTACATATACTTCAATGAACACAATTGGTTTGCCAGTCATGGGGACTGCAAGCTACAGATAGCACCCCTGTTGCTTGTCCACTGCACAAGAATCCACAAAGAGAAGACTTTGGAAAATCAGTTTTTTGATCCTTCACCATTATTATGAAGAAGAACAAAAATCAAACAGTGAGCCGTCTGCCCACAGCTGAAACAATTATTTTATTTTTCATATTCTCCCAGGGCAGATCCACAGAACACATTTTTCAGACTGTTTGCAGGTCCAGTACTTTGCCACTTAACGCTTGACACTTTATTTGCAGCTCAAACTTTCTGTGTCCCTGTTTTGAGAAGCTGATTCATCTTCATTAACCATAGGGATGTTTTAGTCAGCGAGCTAGCTCTTACTGCCATCTTAATCAAGCTACAGACCATAGATTCCTGAACCCAAACGGTATTGCTATTTTTGCATATGTGTCATCATTAGTCAAACAGATTAATTTAAAAAAATGAGAGGACTGGAAGGTAAACACAATTACATGGTGGTTAACCAAAAGTAAAAGAAAATGTAAGAGGAATGGAAAAGTTGAGCAATAGAAAGGCAGTGTAACTGTCAAGTTTCAGGATTTTATTGCCCATTTTTCCACAGAAA
The DNA here is from genome assembly GCF_044704955.1 of Pristiophorus japonicus. Classification (NCBI taxonomy): domain Eukaryota; kingdom Metazoa; phylum Chordata; class Chondrichthyes; family Pristiophoridae; genus Pristiophorus; species Pristiophorus japonicus. Next base: position 122,725,659 of record NC_091991.1, read on the forward strand.
GGATTTGGAAAAAAGAGTTCATTTTAAATGTTGAGTTTTTAAAGCTAAATGTATTTAAGCACATTTAGAAAGAAGCACCCGAATGAAAGGTGGTTAAGATGATAATACTGATACGTTCAGAATAAAGGATGAAACTAGTACTGTGTACAATGAGCAAGTGTGACCTTAGATCCTTTAATAAGACTCCAGAGTGCAAGTATCTCATGAGTGGCCTGCTTATATACCGTGCTTCCAAGGGATGCTGGGATCCCTTGGGACTCCAACAGGTAGGCCCTCTGGTGGTAGTGTAATACAGGTTACAAGGGGTTAAATATATAACATCACTCTCCTGTGAAGTCAATAGTACACTTATTTACAAGGTGAGACGATCTGGGGCTTTTCGCTCCCTTGTCGATCGTCTCGGTACAAATGCGGGTGTGGGTGAGTTGGTTAGTTCTTCACTGGGCTGCTGGGCAGCCGGCCTTGCCGGGCTGCTGGGGATGCTGAGTTCGGCTTCGTTGTCAACCATGATGTCGGTTGCCACTTGTGTGTGTGTTGGACGGTCAAAGTTGGTAGTGTCTTCTTCGGGTTGTTCATAGCTGTTGGTGAACCACAATTTGATTTGGTCCAAATGTTTTCTGCACGTTAGTCCATTGGCCAATTTGACCCGAAACACCCAACTCCCCTCTTTGGCTGTGACCGTGCTAGCGAGCCATTTGGGACCATGTCCATAATTCAGTACATACACAAGATCATTGACCTCAATATCACGTGACAAATTTGCGCGGTCATGGTACACACTTTGTTGATGTCGCCTGCCCTACATGTGATCATGGAGATCAGGGTGGACAAGAGAGAGCCTTGTTTTGAGCGCCCTTTTTATGAGTAGCGCAGCTGGGGAAACTCCGTGAGTGAGTAAGGTCTGATGCAATAGCTGAGCAGCACACGGGATAGTCGGGTCTGCAGGGAGCCTTCCATCACACGTTTCAGGCTTTGCTTGATGGTCTGAACTGTCCGTTTTGCCTGGCCGTTGGATGCGGGCTTGAACGGGGCAGATGTGATGTGCTTGATCCCATTGTGGGTCATGAATTCCTTGAATTCAGCGCTGGTGAGGCACGGCCCATTGTCGCTGACTAAGACATCAGGCAGGCCATGCATGGCAAACATGGTTCGTAGGCTTTCAATAGTGGCCGTGGACATGTTTACAGACATTATTGCACATTCAATCCATTTTGAGTAAGCATCCCCGATAAACAAAAACATTTTGCCTAGAAATGGGCCCGCATAGTCCATGTGGCTCCTCGACCACAGTTTGGAGGGCCACGACCACAAACTTAGTGATGCCTCTCTGGGTGCATTGCTCAGCTGAGAGCAAGTGTTGCACTGGCGCTCACATGACTCTAAATCTGAGTCGATGCCGGGCCACCACACATGGGATCTGGCTATGGCTTTCATCATTACAATGCCTGGGTGGGTGCTGTGCAGTTCACAAATGAACGTATCTCTGCCTTTCTTGGGCAAGACCACACGATTACCCCACAACACAGTCCGCTTGCAGGGACATTTCGTCTTTGCGCCTGTGGAACGGCTTAATTGCCTCCTGCATTTCCTCTGGGAGGACACAGTTTTGTACCAAGGACAGTAAAGGCTCCTGGCTGGCCCAGGTCCTGATCTGGCGGGCTGTAACGGGGGACTTTTCATTTTCGAATGCATCTATTACCATGAGCAAGTCCGCTGGCTGTGCCATTTCCACCCCGGTGGTGAGCAATGGTGGCCGACTGAGAGCATCCTCACAGTTCTCTGTGCTCGGTCTGTGGTGGATTACATAGTTGTATGCCGACAGCGTGCGTGCCCATCTTTGGATGCGGGCAGAGGCATTGGTGTTAATCCTTTGCTCTCAGAGAACAACAATATGAGCGGCTTGTGGTCAGTTTCAAGTTCAAACTTGAGTCCAAATAAGTACTGGTGTATTTTCTTTACCCCGTAATCGCACGCCAGAGACTCTTTTTCGATCATGCTGTAGGCCCTTTCAGTCTTGGACAAACTCCTGGACGCATAAGCGACCAGTTGCATAATCCCCGATTTGTTAGCCTGTATGACGACGCAGCGCAAGCTAGCACTAATCTTTTACAAGGATCATACAGGACAAGTAGTTTGTTTGAACACAACAGATTTATGGCTTTCTTAAAGGCAGCCTCTTGTGAATTTCCCCATACCCAGTCGTCTCCCTTGCGCAGTAGCACATGTAGGGGTTCTAGCAGGTAGGAAATTACCGAAATAGTTGAGGAGTCCCAGGAACGACCGCAGCTCCGTCACGGTTCTGTGGTCTCGGCATGTTCTTGATGGCCTCCGTCTTGGCGTCAGTGGGTCTGATGCCGTCTGCTGCGATTCTTCTTCCTAAGAACTCGACCTCCTGCGCCAGGAAAACACACTTCGAGTGTTTCAACCTGAGCCCCACGCAATCCAACCGACTGAGAACCTTTTCCAGATTCTTCAAGTGCTCAATGGTGTCCCGACCTGTAACCAGTATGTTGTCCTGGAAAACCACAGTGCGAGGAACCGACTTTAGCAGGCTCTCCATGTTCCGTTGGAAGATTGCCGCGGCCGACCGAATCCCGAACGGGCATCTGTTATAGATGAACAGACCTTTGTGCATGTTGATGCAGGTGAGGCCTTTCGAAGACTCCTCCAGCTCCTGCATCATGTAGACTGAGGTCAGGTCCAGCTTGGGAATGTCTTCCCTCCAGCCAGGGTTGCAAATAGGTTGTCTGCCTTGGGTAGCGGGTACTGGTCCTGTAGCGAAAAACGGTTAATCGTTACTTTATAGTCCCCACAAATTCTGACCGTGCCGTCCTCTTTAAGTACCAGGACAATCAGACTAGCCCACTCGTTGGATTCCACCGACGCGATGATGCCTTCTCGTTGCAGCCTGTCCAGCTCAATTTCCACTTTTTCATGCATCATAGGTACCAAATGGATCTGCACTTTCGCCCCCGTGAAGCTTCCAATTCCTGGCTTGAACAACGATGGAAACCTGCTCAGAACCTGGGCACATGAGGCATCGTCGATGGATGAAAATGCTCGGATGTCATCCCAGTTCCAGCGGATTTTTCCCAGCCAAACAATGTGGGCCATTCCCTGGCACAATCCACAGTGGGAGTTCGTGTACTGCTCCATCATCGGAGACTTTGACTTCTGCACTGCCAATTACAGGGATTAGTTCCTTGGTGTAAGTCCTTAGTTTGGTGTGAATGGGGCTGAGCTTGGACCTGTGTGCCTTTTTGCACCACAGCCTGTCGAAGGCCTTTTTACTCATTATGGACTGACTCGCACTCGTGTCCTGTTCCATACATACTGGAATTCCATTCAGTTCAACTTTCAACATTATTGGTGGACATTTCGTGGTGAATGTGTGTACCCCGTACACTTCTGCCTCCTTGGTACGAATCTCCAATTCAGCCTGATCCACAGTGGATCGATCTTCCTCTGCAACGTGGTGGTTTGCAGGGTTTGCAGGGTTTGCAGCTCCCCTGCACATTCGCTGGAGGTGCCACATTATACTGCAACTGTTGCAGGCATAATGCTTGAAGCGGCATTGATGGGGCTGATGATCACCTCCATAGCGCCAACAAGGTGTTAACTGCCTCGCATTAATGATTAATGGCGGACTCTGGGTCACCTGAAGTCGAGCAGCAGCAGCCGGCGTGTACATTCTGCCATGTATATTCCTGCTCGAAAACAATGTTACTTTGTGCACAGTACTGGCCTAAAACTTCTTTACTCTGCAAAATCTGTTTGATGTTGTCGCTGGTGGACATAAATGCCTGGGCTTTACTTAGATTCGGAGTTTCAACAGTCAATCGTTTGCGAAGGATTACCTCATGGCCAATGCCCAGTACAAGAAAGTCTCTAAGCATTTGTTCGAGGAATCCCTCAAATTCGCAATGTCCTGCGAGATGCCTTAGTTCGGTGACATAGCTCGCCATTTCTTAGCTCTCCAAACGTTGACACGTGTAGAACCGGTATCTCGCCATCAAATTGCTTTCCTTAAGATTTACGTGCTCCCAGACCAGTGTATACACTTCATAGGATTTAGCTATTGGTTATGCCGGAGCTAGGAGATTCTTAATGAGGCCATAGGTTGTTGCCTCACAGACAGTTAGGTGGATCACCCTTCGTTTGACAGCGTTCTCGTCCCCTTCCAGCTCATTGGCCACAAAGTATTGGTTGAGTCTCTCCATAAAGGCCTCCAATCATCCTCTTCTGAGAACTTCTCCAGGATATCAGCTGTTCTTTGCATTTTCGCATGGTTGTTCGTTACCTCATCGCCAATTGATACGTTCACTAGAATGGTTGAAACTGAGTACTGTGTGTAATGAGCAAGTGTGACTTTAGCTCCTTTAATAAGACTCCAGAGTGCAGGTACCTCGTGGGTGGCCTGCTTATATATCGTGCTCCCAAGGGATGCTGGGATCCCTTGGGACTTCAACAGGTAGGTAGTGTAATACAGGTTACAAGGGTTTAAATACATAACAAATACAAGTTGTTTTCGGCAAAGGCTGGTGTAATGCATGCACCTGTGAGTATGCTCACAGGATGGTGGAGCTGTTGTTCGTTCAGCTTGGCTGCCTGCCTCTCTTTTGCAGTTACATCCGAGCCAGGGTTTCCCTGGAGATGGAGCAGTGGTCTCCACCGGTACGCTCATGGCCTTCCACGAGAGGTGGGCGCCGAGTGACTGGAGTGCATCATCACCCCTGGCAACCACATTTTAATTTGATCCTTTAATGTTAAAATTTTAATGTGTTTAATTTGTCAGTTTTAGTGCCACTTTAATAAGGGGGCGCTTGTATTAATGGTTTACAAAAATAGTTGTGGAGCTGTTGCATTGCGAGTGGCTTAGCCAGTCTCGTGATGTTCACAAAACTCAATAAAACCTCAGTTTATTGAGTTCAGGTTCTCCACGATGAGGTGTGCAGTTGTGAGCCTTGTGGATGAACTGGTAATGTTCAGTTTGATTGTTCAACCTTTGCTAATAAACCAGCTAATTCTTTACAGAAAATGTGTAGCTATGAATTCTTAAGCATAGAACCCAGGAAGCAAATACACTACAGCTGGAAACAATAAGCAATTAATTAGCTTGTTTCAACAAATACCTAGCATCCATTGTTTTGGGAAGTCACTGATCCCGGTTACTTGGCAAGAGTTATCTGGCAGGCCGTCCATTCTCGTTGTGAACAGACGGAGATAAAACAGAGATGGAGAGGGGAATTTTAACCAGTGGAATGTGCAGTTAAAATACCCCATGCGACTTACCCGCTTCAATGCTACGGATCCCAATATTAACCTACTCTTTTTTGCGATCGAGACCAACCTGAAAGCTGTGGGGTCCTTCTTTAAATATGCACATTGGTATCTGATGACATCATTGGGGCCCGACTACAATATTAACTCCAGGCCTGAGTACAGAAGCCCCATCGGGAGCAGGAAGTGTGGCAGGAAGAGGCCCAGGCCCCACAAGGAATTCTTGGGCCTCGGTTTGACTCCCACTCCAATTTTCGCTGGACCCGACCCAACGATTTACCATCGTGTCGGGTACCATTCTGGCAGCGGCCTCCTGCTTCCCAAAATCCTGCTTCTGCCACATGCCAGTCAATGATCCTGTCAGGATCGGGTGGGAGTCTGAGCCCTGATATAAAAATCATTTCCGGCTTCCTGCAAGGTCGGCATGCGAGGTTGCAATGTGCTCTGGCACTCCTCCTGCATTGCTTCCATGAAAATCGACCCCAGAGACACAAGCCAGAAATTAGACAATGACAGAAACCTGCCTGCCAAGGTCACGTAACTGTTGCTTTTTATGTTCACTTGCTGTGAAATAATGTGTTAGTGATCTGTGTCTGGCCTTGCCTCACTGCCTGGTTTCCAGGTCCACCTTCAAAAAGATTGAAGTAAAAACACATGTGCATATGGGAACAACAAATCAGATGATTTTTATTTATCTACCATTCCGTTCACAATGAAAAATGGGGAAGTAGGCAGATGAACATTTTGTTTTTAAAAGCACCCGAGGCCCAGTTGATTCAATTCTTGGGCGGCCTAAAATTGGGTGTCCAACATTTCCACCTGAAACAAGGCCTTTCTTAGATATTTAAATTGGGGGCCTGTGCCAGTTGTGGGAGCCTGAAACTATTTTCAGATATCAATGGGTGGAGTGTGCCTAGTGGTAGGGGAGTTGAGGAGAATGTTTGTCACCCAGAGGGTGGTGGGGGTCTGGAACACACTGTCTGAAAGGGTGGTAGAGGCAGAAACTCTCATCACATTTAAAAAGTACTTGGATGTGCACTTGAAGTGCCGTAATCTACAGGGCTACGGACCGTGAGCTGGAAAGTGAGATTAGGCTGGATAGGCCTTTGTTGGGCCGAATGGCCTCCTTCTGTGCCATAAGTTTCAATGATTCTATGGTACCGGATGTGGAGCGGCCTAACCGGTGAATTTTAATTGGACTGTTGTCATTCTGAAAGTAGCGAAAGAACCTCGGTACCATTGATTATTGCTTTAAGGTTTAATATTCGGCTATTTGGCTCAGTTCCTCAAAGCGGACACCGTTTTTCAAGTTCCTTCGCACCCCTCGTGACCCACCTCCTTTCCTTCCCCCCCACCCCGACGCCATCCCCCCCCCACCCCCGCCGATTGTCAGGCTGTCTGTCATCGCTCGCTGAGCAAATTCAACTGAGACTTGACTATACAAATGATTTGTGCCTCTCGCTAGTGTTATCAAGCAGGTGGTGAGATAGCTCAGAACACTGTCGACCTGATGTATGCTACCATTGAATATTGGCCCCACAATATCCAGTTCAGACCATGATGGGATACTATTGCTCCAATCATGGATTACACTATTGTAAATTTGGTACTGTGAGTTAAGTCTGATACTTAACGGGTTGGAATTTTACATGGGACACCGAATCTGAACCTGATGGGTGGGGAATTGGAGCGTCTGCCTAATGAAAAGTGTAAGAGGCCCGAATTATTTTGATGGTCAAGCTTCATTAACAAATACCAGGTGAGCCATCCACCGGTCTGTGGGTGTCAATTGACAATTCACCAATGAGGAAGAGGGGCAGAATTCAGGGGGGCCCGGCATCTCTACGAAGGGAGGTTACATCTCTTAAATCATGACTTCAGTGCTGCAGCCTTTAAGAAAAGTATGTGGGCAGTGCACCAGCAAATAGTGGACAACCTGCGGGGATGCTGGCGAGTCATGGCTGAGGTTCCAGCTGCTCCTGATCCTCCTCCACCAACCAGATAGGGTTAGCCAAAACTGCTACCATTTTAGAACCCAAAAAGATATCGATGACAGTTCCGAATTCGTAACAGATAGACCGCAGAAACCACGAAGAGTCCCCAAGACAAATGATCGATATTTGTAGAAGAAAACGTATTGAAAGTTGGATAGGTTCTTGAAGGGATAAGGTGGGAAGAAAAATTATAGAAGTTCAGGAAATAACAGATTATTATTCACCTCCGTCTTCCCAAATGATAACCGTTTAGTATAAATTAACCATTAGCTCTTTAATCTTACATTATTTGTTCCAATCTACAAACCCTAAATTCTACTGGCCTTTTCATGGCTTTAGCTATCCACACTCACATTTATAGGAATTATGCTTTATGAACACCTGGATCTCATCCACAATGTCAGTGTTTATTTTCCATTAAGAATATATTCCCAATCCTTGCTTTTTCTCCTAAAATGTAGTACATCACATTTATCCATATTATAAAATCATTGAATCATAGAAAGTTACAGCACAGAAAGAGGTCATTTCGGCCTATCGTGTCCGTGCCGGCCGACCAAGAGCTATCCAGCCTTATCCCACTTTCCAGCTCTTGGTCCATAGACCTGTAGGTTACGGTACTTCAAGTGCACATCCAAGTACTTTTTAAATGTGATGAGGCTTTTTATCTCTACCACCCTTTCAGGCAGTGAGTTCCAGACCTCACCACCCACTGGGTAAAGAAACATAGAAACATAGAAATATAGAAAATAGGTGCAGGAGTAGGCCATTCAGCCCTTCGAACCTGCACCACCATTCAATAAGATCATGGCTGATCATTCACCTCAGTATCCCTTTCCTGCTTTCTCTCCATACCCCTTGATCACTTTAACCACAAGGGCCATATCTAACTCTCTCTTGAATATATCCAATGAACTGGCATCAACAACTCTTTGCGGTAGGGAATTCCACAGGTTAACAACTCTCTGAGTGAAGAAGTTTCTCCTCATCTCAGACCTAAATGGCTTACCCCTTATCCTTGGACTTTTTCCTCTGGTTCTGGACTTCCCCAACATCGGGAACATTCTTCCTGCATCTATCTCGTCCAGTTCCGTCAGAATTTTAGATGTTTCTATGAGATCCCCTCTCATCCTTCTAAACTCCAGTGAATACAGGCCCAGTCGATCCAGTCTCTCATCATATGTCAGTCATGCCATCCCTGGAATCAGTCTGGGGAACCTTCGCTGCACTCCCTCAATAGCAAGAATGTCCTTCCTCAGATTAGGAGACCAAAACCGAACACAATATTCCAGATAAGGCCTCACCAAGGCCCTGTACAACTGCAGTAAGACCTCCCTGCTCCTATACTCAAATCCCCTAGCTGTGAAGGCCAACATACCATTTGCCTTCTTCACCGCCTGCTGTACCTGCTTGCCAACTTCCAATGACTGATGTACCATGACAGCCAGGTCTCGTTGCAACCTATCCTTTTCCTAATCTGCAGCCATTCAGATAAAATTCTGCCTTCGTGTTTTTGCCCCTAAAGTGGATAACCTCACATTTATCCACATTATACTGCATCTGCCATGCATTTGCCCACTCATCTAACCTGTCCAAGTCACCCTGCAGCCTCTGAGCATCCTCCTCACAGCTCACACCGCCAGCCAGTTTAGTGTCATCTGCAAACTTGGAGATATTATACTCAATTCCTTCATCTAAATCATTAATGTATATTGTAAAGAGCTGAGGTCCCAGCACTGAGCCCTGCGGCACCCCACTAGTCACTGCCTGCCAGTCTGACTCTCTGTTTCCTGTCTGCCAACTAGTTCTCTATCTGCGTCAGTACATTACCCCCAATACCATGTGCTTTAATTTTGCACATTAATCTCTTGTGTGGGACCTTGTCAAAAGCCTTTTGAAAGTCCAAATACACCACATCCATTGGTTCTCCCTTGTCCACTCTACTAGTTACATCCTCAAAAAATTCCAGAAGATTTGTCAAGCATGATTTCCCTTTCATAAATCCATGTTGACTTGGACCGATCCTGTCACTGCTTTCCAAATGCACTGCTATTTCATCTTTAATAATTGATTCCAACATTTTCCCCACTACTGATGTCAGGCTAACCCGTCTATAATTACCCATTTTCTCTCTCCCTCCTTTTTTAAAAAGCGGTGTTACATTAGCTACCCTTCAGTCCATAGGAACTGATCCAGAGTCGATAGACTGTTGTAAAATGATCACCAATGCATCCACTATTTCTAGGGCCACTTCCTTAAGTACTTTTAGGATGCAGACTATCAGGCCCTGGGGATTTATCGGCCTTCAATCCCATCAATTTCCCTAACACAATTTCCTGCCGAATAAGGATTTTCTTCAATTCCTACTTCTCAGTTCTCTAGTATTTCCGAGAGGTTATTTGTGTCTTCCTTCGTGAAGACAGAACCAAAGTATTTGTTCAATGGTCTGCCATTTCTTTGTTCCCTATTATAAATTCACCTGAATCTGTCTGCAAGGGACCTACGTTTGTCTTCACTAATCTTTTTCTCTTCACATATCTATAGAAACTTTTGCAGACAGTTTGTATGTTCCTGGCAAGCTTCCTCACATACTCTATTTTCCCCCTCCTAATTAAACCCTTTGTTCTCCCCTGCTGAATTCTAAATTTCTACTAATCCTCAGGTTTGCTGCTTTTTCTGGCCAATTTATATGCCTCTTCCTTGGACTTAACACTATCCTTAATTTCCCTTGTTAGCCACGGTTGAGCCACCTTCCCCTTTTTATTTTTACTCCAGACAGGGATGTACAATTGTTGAAGTTCATCATGCGATCTTTAAATGTTTGCCATTGCCTATCCACCGCCAACCCTTTAAGTATTATTCTCCAGTCTGTTCTAGCCAATTCACGTCTCATACCATCGAAGTTACCTTTTCTTAAGTTTAGGACCCTAGTCTCTGAATTAACTGTGTTACTCTCCACCTTAGTAAAGAATTCTACCATATTATGGTCACTCTTCCCCAAGGGGCCTCGCACAACAAGATTGCTAATTAGTCTTTTCTCATTACACATCACCCAGTCTAGGATGGACAGCCCTCTAGTTGGTTCCTCGACATATTGGTCTAGAAAACCATCCCTAATACACTTCAGAAAATCCATCTCCACCGTATTGCTACCAGTTTGGTTAGCCCAATCTATATGTAGATTAAAGTCGCCCATGATAACTGCTGTACCTTTATTGCATGCATCCCTAATTTCTTGTTTGATGCTGTCCCCAACCTCATTACTACTGTTTGGTGGTCTGTACACAACTCCCATTAGTGTTTTCTGCCCTTTGGTATTCCACAGCTCCACCTATACAGATTCCACATCATCCAAGCTAATGTCCCTCCTTACTATTGCGTTAATTTCCTCTTTAACCAGCAACGCTACCCCACCTCCTTTTCATTTCTGTCTATCCTTCCTGAATGTTGAATACCCTGGATATTGAGTTCCCAGCCTTGGTCACCCTGGAGCCATGTCTCCGTGCTGCCAATTATATCATATTCATTAATTGCTGACTGTGCAGTTAATTCGTCCACTTTATTATGAATACTCCTCACATTGAGGCACAGAGCCTTCAGGCTTGTGTTTTTAACACACTTTGCCCCTCAGAATTTTGCTGTAATATGGCCCCTTTTGTTTTTTGCCTTGGGTTTCTCTGCCCTCCACTTTTACTTTTCTTCTTTCTATCTTTTGCTTCTGCCCCCATTCTACTTCCCTGTCTCCCTGCATAGGTTCCTATCCCCCTGCCATATTAGTTTAACTCCTCCCCAACAAAACTTGCAAACACTCCCCCGAGGACATTGGTTCCAGTTCTGCCCAGGTGCAGACCGTCCGGTTTGTACTGGTCCCACCTCCCCCAGAATCGGTTCCAATGTCCCAGGAATTTGAATCCCTCTCTTGTGCACCACTCCTCAAGCCACGTATTCATCTGAGCTATCCTGCAATTCCTACTCTGACTAGCACGTTGCACTGGTAGGAATCCTGAGATTACTACCTTTGAGGTCCTATTTTTTAATTTAACTCCTAGCTCCTAAATTCACCTTGTAGGACCTCATCCCATTTTTGACCTATATCGTTGGTACCTATATGTGCCACGACAACTGTCTATTCACCCTCCCCCTCCAAAATGTCTTGCAACCGCTCCAGGACCTCCTTGACCCTTGCACCAGGGAGGCAACATACCATCCTGGAGTCTCGATTGCGGCCGCAGACACGTCCATCTATTCCCCTTACAATAGAACCACCTACCACAAGAGCTCTCCCATTCTTTTTCCTGCCCTCCTGTGCAGTAGAGCCACCCACGGTGTCATGGACTTGGCTGCTGCTGCTCGCCCCTGATGAGTCATCCCCCCAGCAGTACCCAAAATGGTGTATCTGTTTTGGAGGGGGATGACCACAGGGGAACCCTGCACTACCTTCCTACAACTGCTCTTCCTGTTGGTCTTCCATTCCCTATCTGTCTGTGTAACCTTTACTTGCGGTAAGATCAATTCACTAAATGTGCTATTCACGGCATCACCAGCTTCGCGGATGCTCCGAAGTGAATCCACCTGCAGCTCCAGTCTGTCAGGAGCTGCAGCATGATACACTTCCTGCACATGTAGTCGTCAGGGACACTGGAAGCGTCCCTGAGTTCCCACATAGCACAGGAGGAGCATGACATGTGTCCGAGCTCTCCTGCCATGATTTAACCCCTAGATTAACTTAATTGGCAACAACAATGATAAAGGTTACCTACTGATAAAGGAAAAGAAAAAGAACAACTACTCACCAATCACCAGCCAATCACTTACCCCCTTGGCTGTGACGTAACCTTTCGATTTCTTTCTACTTCTTTGTTTACTTTCTGTCCCTGCACCAGCTGGCCTCCTCCTCGACGAGCCTTTTATAGGCCTCCGACCCCGGACTGCCGTTGCTCGATCTCCCGCCTCCTCCTCGACGAGCCTTTTATAGGCCTCCGACCCCGGACTGCCGCTGCTCGATCTCCCGCCTCCTCCTCGACGAGCCTTTTATAGGCCTCCGACCCCGGACTGCCGCTGCTCGATCTCCCGTCTCCTCCTCGACGAGCCTTTTATAGGCCTCCAACCCCGGACTGCCGCTGCTCGATCTCCCGCCTCCTCCTTGACGGGTCTTTTATAGGCCTCCAACCCCGGAATGCCGCTGCTCGATCTCCCACCTCCTCCTCGACGAGCCTTTTATAGGCCTCTGACCCCGGACTCCCACTGAGAGAAGAACTGATATTAAGTGGAAGAGAACAGACAGCAGGACAAGGTGATACACTGATAAAAGGCAAGTACAGGACTGATATCAGGAAGCATTTCTTCATGCAAAAAGTGGCCAATACTCAAAATTATGTTCTGAGTAGGCTTATAGACGCAAACACGTTGAAAAGACAGTTAGATGTTGTGATGGAAGTCTTATGTTTCTGTGGAACAATGAACTAGTTGGGCCAAACGGGCTCCTTCATGACACGTAAACGGGGTTCCCGCTGCACCTCTGACATGGGAGAAACTCGGAGGAAATATCTGGCATTTCTCTCTTCTTGGCTTAATGCCTGCTGACATTGTACTGCTCTCTTCTCTCGGACAGTGTTCCTCCTAATCTTCTAAACCGTGGTCATTGCTCAAGTGTCAGCTGTGGCTCAGTGGGTCGCACACTCGCCTCTGAGTCAGAAGATTGTGGGTTCAAGTCCAACACCAGAGATTTGAGCATAAATTCCAAGGTTGACACTCCAGTGCAGTGCTGAGGGAATGCTGCACTGTCGGAGGTGCCGTCTTTTGGATGAGACGTTAAAGCGAGAGACCCTCTACTCTCTCTCAGGTGGATGTAAAAGATCCCATGGCACTATTTTGAAGAAGAGCAGGGGAGTTATCCCCCATGTCCTGGCCAATATTTATACCTCAATCAACATAACAAAAACAGATTATCTGGTCATTATTACATTGCTGTTTGTGGGAGCTTGCTGTGCGCATATTGGCTGCCGCATTTCCCACATTACAACAGAGTACACTTCAAAAGTACTTCATTGGCTGTAAAGCGCCTAGAGATGTCCAATGATTGTGAAAGGCGCGATATAAATGCAAGACGTTCGTTCTTTCTTTCCTCCTTAAAAAGAGCCACACTGATCAATCTATTCTCTTTAGCCATTGCCCCAATTCGAACCTCCCTACCTTTCCCACCATTCCATACTTGTAACTTAAGTTTGACTTTTAAACAACCCACAGAACCAAAAACACCCAGATCAGTGATATCCTGTGTAATTATGACGACAGCACCGTATCATTCAGATACGATAAGAAGTGGTCAGCTTAAACTTAGAAACAGTGGGTTGAATTCTTCATCTGTTGGGAGGTTAACAGCCCACCCACCTGAAGCTGCCACGAAAACATTGCAACTTCTTCCCAGGGACCTAATTACTTGGAGCAATCATACTGCTCTTGATAGTGTTACTGTCACTGGGAAGGAGGTACATTCAGCTCTAGTGCAACCTTTAAACGTTGAAGGGAAACATCACTTGTCTGCAAAGATGTTTGAAGCAACAGAGCATTTGGGGAATGTCAGCAGCAATAACGACTCCAGATTCACTGATGCAGATGCGAAGGTGATCTTTGATGAAATCAGGGTCAGAAAAGCAAGAAATCCAAACGCAAAATACTGCAGGTGCTGGAAATATGAAATATAAACAGAAAATGCTGGAAACACTCAGCAGGTCAGGCAGCATCTGTGGAGAGAGAAACAGAGCTAATGTTTCAGGTCGATGACCCTTTGTCAGAACGGGAACAGTTCGATATATAACAGGTTTTAAGCAAGTCATCATCATCATAGGCAGTTCCTCGGAAGACTTGCTTCCATCTTAAAATGAGTCCTTAGGTGGCTGTACAGTCCAATACGAGAACCACAGTCCCTGTCACAGGTGGGACAGATAGTAGTTGAGGGAAAAGGTGGGTGGGACTGGTTTGCCGCACGCTCTTTCCGCTGTCTGCGCTTGATTTCTGTATGCTCTCGACGATGAGACTCGAGGTGCTCAGCGACCTCCTGGATGCACTTCCTCCACTTAGGGCGATCTTTGGTCAGGGACTCCCAGGTGTCGGTGGGGATGTTGCACTTTATCAGGGAGGCTTTGAGGGTATCTATTGTGTTCCGAACACAGATGAGACTGCACACAGGGAGGTGAAAGTAACAGTGACCTCAGTCTTTATTAAGACACTCCAGAGTGAGGAACAGGCCTTAGGGGCCGGCTTATATACAGTGCTCCCAAGGGATGCTGGGATCCCTTGGGACTTCAGGTGATGCAATCCCTGGTGGCGGAACATGGGAGTGCATGCTTTACAGATACACAACATCATTTCCCCGCAAAGTCGAGGTGAAAACTATTTACAAGGTGAGGCAGTCGGGAGCCTTTCTTTCCCTGGTGGACCGCCTCGGTACAAATGTCTGTTCTGGTGTGTTGGCTCTGCCTTCGCTGGGCTGGCGTTTTGTTGGCCCTGCAGGACTGCTGGGTGAGCCTGGCCTTGCTGGGCTGTTGGGCGTGATGAGTTTGATTTCCTGGTCCGGGGTGGTGTCGTTGATCCTTTGGGTGTGTGTTATGGGCTCGAAGAAGATGGTATCTGCTGTGGGTTGTTCAGGGCTGTCTGTGAACCGCAGTCTCATTTGGTCCAGGTGCTTTCTGCAAATTTGTCTACAGTCGAGCTTGACTACAAACACCCTACTCCCTTCTTTAGCTATCACCGTGCCCGCGATCCACTTGGGACCATGTCCATAGTTTAGCACATACACAGGGTCATTCAGATCAATTTCCCGTGACACAGTAGCGCGACCATCATTTACATTTTGTTGCTGCCGCCTGCTCTCTACCTGATCATGCAGGTTGGGGTGAACTAGCGAGAGTCTGGTTTTAAGTGTCCTTTTCGTGAGTAGCTCAGCCCAGGGCACCCCTGTGAGCGAGTGGGGTCTCGTGCGGTAGCTGAGCAGTACTCGGGACAGGCGGGTTTGGAGTGAGCCTTCTGTGACTCGTTTAATGCTCTGTTTGATGGTTTGCACTGCCCGCTCTGCCTGCCCATTGGAGGCTGGTTTAAATGGGGCCGAGGTGACATGTTTGATCCCATTGCGGATCATAAATTCTTTAAATTCGGCACTGGTGAAACATGGCCCGTTGTCACTGACCAGTATGTCAGGCAGGCCGTGGGTGGCAAACATGGCCCTCAGGCTTTCAATAGTGGTGGTGGAGGTGCTTCCTGACATTATTTCACATTCAATCCATTTTGAAAAACCATCCACCACCACCAGGAACATTTTAACGGGAAACGGGCCCGCATAGTCGACATGGATACTTGACCATGGTCTTTAGGGCCAGGACCACAAACTTAGTGGTGTCTCTCTGGGCATGTTGCTCAACTGAGCACACGCTGCATTGCCATACACAGGACTCTAAGTCAGAGTCGATACCGGGCCACCACACGTGGGATCTGGCTATCGCTTTCATCATTACCTGGGTGTGTGCTGTGGAGATCCTAGATGAACTTTTCCCTGCCCTTTTTGGGTAGCACTACGCGGTTACCCCACAACAGGCAGTCTGCCTGAATGTACAGCTCGTCCTTTTGCCGCTGGAACGGCTTGATTAGCTCTTGCATTTCATGCCGGATGCTGGCCCAGCTCCCATGCAGTACACAGTTTTTTATTCGGGACAGCAGAGGATCTTGGCTGGTCCAAGTCCTAATCTGGCGGGCCGTGACAGGTGATTTAGCATTTTCAAACACTTCCATGACCATCAACAAGTCTGCGGGCTGCGCCACCATCAACAAGTTTGCAGGCTGCGCCATTTCCACCCCCGTGCTGGGCAATGGTAGCCGACTGAGAGCATCCGCACAGTTCTCGGTGCCTGGCCTGTGGCGGATGGTATAGTTATACGCTGATAACGTGAGTGCCCATCTTTGTATGCGGGCTGTGGCATTAGTATTTATCCCCTTGTTTTCAGCGAACAGGGATATGAGGGGCTTGTGATCGGTTTCCAGCTCAAATTTGAGACCAAACAGGTACTGATGCATTTTCTTTACCCCGAACACACACGCTAATGCCTCTTTCTCAATCATGCTGTCGGCCCTCTCGGCCTTAGACAAGCTCCTGGAGGCATAGGCGACAGGTTGCAACTTCCCCGCAACGTTAGCTTGTTGTAATACACACCCGACTCGGTACGACGACACATCACATGCTAGCACAAGTCTTTTACATGGGTTATACAATACAAGCAGCTTGTTGGAGCATAAAATGTTTCTGGCTTTCTCAAAAGCAATTACTTGTTTTTTTTCCCCCATATCCAGTTCTCACCTTTACGCAAAAACACATGTAGGAGCTCTAAGAGGGTGCTTAACCCCGATAGGAAGTTACCAAAATATTTGAGGAGTCCCAGGAACGACCGCAGCTCCGTGACATTCTGTGGCCTGGGCGTGTTCCTGATAGCCTCTGCCTTGACGTCTGTGGGCTGAATGCCGTCCGCCGCGATCTTTCTCGCCCAAAACTCCACTTCTGTTGCCATGAAGACGCATTTCAACCTCTTCAGCCGCAGCCCTATGCGATCCAGTCGCTGGAGGACCTACTCCAGGTTTTGTAGGTGCTCGGCGGTGTCCCGACCCGTGACCAATATGTTGTCCTCAAAAACCACTGTGCGTGGTACCAACTTGAGTAGGCTCTCCATGTTTCTCTGGAAGATCGCTGCAGCCGACCGAAATCCAAACGGGCATCTTGTGCGTGTTGATGCAGGTGAGGCCCTTCAAAGACTCCTCCAGCTCCTGCGTCATGTAGGCCGAAGTCAGGTCGAGCTTGGAGAACGTCTTTCCTCCTGCCAGCGTCGCAAATAGGTCGTCTGCCTTAGGTCGTGGGTATTGGTCCTGTAGCGAGAAACGATTAATAGTTACTTTACAATCGCCGAAAATCCTGACCGTGCCATCACTTTTGAGTACTGGAACAATCGGGCTGGCCCACTCACTGAATTCCACTGGGGAGATGATGCCCTCGCGTTGCAGCCTGTCCAGCTCGGTTTCCACTCTCTCCCTCATCATGTGAGGTACCTCTCTCGCATTGTGGTGAATGGGTCGTGCCTCTGGGACCAAGTGGATCCGCACCTTCGCCCCGGAAAAGTTTCCAATGCCTGGCTCAAAAAGGGAAGGAAATTTGTTAAGAACCTGGGTACATGAGGCCTCATCGACATGTGAGAGCGCTCGAATGTCATCCCCGTTCCAGCGGATTTTGCCCAGCAGCCCGGGACAATCCAGAGTGGCAGTTCGTGGACCGTGCCCTCGTAGGTGACCTTGACCATGGCACTGCCCAGGACAGTGATAAGCTCTTTGGTGTATGTTCTCAGTTTCGTGTGGGTGGGGCTCAGGGATGGTCTGAGTGCCTTGTTGCACCACATCTCTCAAACATATTTTTACTCATGATGCATAGGCTAGTGCCAGTGTCCAGTTCCATGGCTACGGGTAAGCCATTCAATTTTACATTTCGCATTATAGGTGGACATTTCATCAAAAATGTGTGCAGCCCGTGTACTTCAGCATCTGCCTCCTCTCTCTGAGGCTTGAAATTGCTTTGATCCACCATAGACCGATCTTCCTCTGCCACGTGGTGGTTAGCAGGTTTTGCAGGGCTTGCAGCTCATCTGCAAGCTCGTTGGAGGTGCCCCATTGTTCCACAGCTCTTGCAAACATACCCTTTGAAGCGACATGAATAGGCTGAATGGAAGCCTCCACAATGCCAACAAGGTGTGAATTGTCTTGCATTCATCCTTTGTTGGGGACTCTGAGTCATCTGGGTCACCTGAGGCCTGCTGGCAGTTGCAAACTCGTGGTTTCCGCCCTGTACATTTCTGCTCGCAAACACAGTTCAAGTTAATTTATGAACATTTCTAGCACTTGTGTGATGAGAGATTTGTTTGTTATTATCATTGGTGGACATAAACGCGTGCTATCGCAATAGCCTTATTGAGGGTCGGTGTCTCTACAGTCAAAAATTATCGTAGGATGGTTTCGTGGCCAATGCCCAGTACAAAAAAGTCTCTGAGCATCTGCTTCAGGTAGTCATCAAACTCACATTGTCCTGCAAATCGCTTCAGTTTGGCGACGTAGCTCGCCACATCCTGACCTTCAGATCACTGGTAAGCGTAGAACCAATACCTCGCCAGCAGCACGCTCTCCCTTGGGTTAAGATGCTCCCGAACCAGTGTACACAGCTCCTCATACGACTTATCTGTGGGTTTCACCGGAGCCAGAAGATTCTTCATGAGGTTATAGGTCGGTGCCCCATAGACCGTGAGGAAGACCGCTCTCTTTTTCGCAGCCCTTCCTTATCTGTCCAGCTCGTTGGCTACGAAATATTGCTCTAGCCATTCAACATCAGCTTCCCAGTCCTCACCCTCCCAGAACTTCTCCAGGATGCCCACAGTTTGCTGCATCTTTGCGTTGGATTTGTATACTCATTGCCAGTTAATGTGTTCCTAACACAGATGAGACTGCACACAGGGAGGTTAAAGTAACAGTGACCTCAGTCTTTATTAAAACACTCCAGAGTGAGGAACAGGCTTTAGGGGCCGGCTTATATACAGTGCTCCCAAGGGATGCTAGGATCCCTTGGGATTTCAGATGATGCACTCCCTGGTGGCGGAACATGGGAGTGCATGCTTTACAGATACACAACAGTGTCCTTGTAACGTTTCCTCTGCCTGCCTTTGACTCATTTGCCGTGAAGGAGTTCCTCGTAGAACGCATGTTTTGGGAGTCTCGTATCTGGCATGTGGACAATTTGGCCTGCCCAGCGGAGCTGATCAAGTGTGGTCAGTGCTTCAATGCTGGGGATGTTTGGTCATTGGAGGAAAGAACAAAAGGGATGGTTTGCGATAGATTGGAAGGCAGGAGAGATTAAATGGACAACAAAATCCTTACCAGAATCCGAAAAAATGGGAGCAGTGGTTGTGCCATGATATTCTAAACTCAGTGTTGAGGCTATAAAATGACTAATCAAAAGATGAGCTGATGTTCCCTGATCATCTGTTGAGTTTCATTAGAATTGTTTAGAAGGCCGAGCCAGAGAGGTCAGCAACTGAAAGCTCAGGGTCACGCTTGCGGACCGAACAGAGGTGTTCAGCAAAGTGGTCACCAAATCTGCAGTTGGTCTGTCCAATGTCGAGGAGATCGCATCGCGAGCAGTGAATACAGTGTATTAAATTGAAAGAAGTACAAGTAAATCATTGTTTCACCTGGAAGAAGTGTTTGTGGTTCTGGATGGTGGGAAGGATGGAGATGAATGGGCAGGTGTTGCATCTCTTGCACTTGCATGGGAAGGTGTCGTGGGAAGGGGATCGGGTGTTGGTTGTGATTAAGGAGGCTGAAGACTGATTTCTGTGATGGTGGAGAGCTCAGGAGGAGGTCGATATGGATCATCCATGGGATGGTGCTATGGGATGGAGAGGGGATATTGGGCGTGATTGAGAAGTGGACAAGGATGTCGTGGAGGGAGCGGACTCTTCAGAATGCTGAAAGGGGAGGGGAAGATGTGTTTGGTGGTGAGATCATGCTGGAGGTGGTGGAAATGTAGCAGGATGATACATTGAATGAGGAGGCTGGTGGCGTAGAAGATGAGGGCAAGGAGAACCCTATCGTGGTTCTCGGAAAGAGGAAAAGAGGTGGGGGCAGAAATGCGGGAAATGGGACAGATATGGTCAAGGACCTTGTCAATCAGGGAGGAGGGGAATCCTTGGTTGAAGAAAAAGGAAGACGTATCAGAAGCACTGGTGTGGAAGCTGGCATTGTCAGAGCTGTTGTGGCTGAGAAATAGAAACTAGGAGAATGGAATATGGGGCTAGAACCTCTACTTTTATGCTTATCGCCCAAAAATGGGCATTATTTCTGGTGTGGGTGGTAAAAAAGGGTTTTCAGATCGCCGGCTTCTCGTCCATTCTCAAAACACCTAGTTTCTATTTTTGAAAATGGGCATTATCGCGAGCGATATAAAATGGGTGGTAGCGTTAACATTTTTGACCTTCTGCCATAAAGTGTGGCCATCCTTAGCAACAGCATGGCAACCCTCGATTCCCATGATTCAGGAGGTTAAGGGCCATCATGACATGGGCAGAAGAGAAGACAGAGAGAAGGAGCTCAGAGGGACTGAAGGCGTGTCTGGGTGTGGTGTGGCTGCTTTGGGAGGAAGTAGGGAGACCTTAGAGATTCACAGCAAGTAGGCAAACAAAAAGTTGCTGTTACCAGCCACATATTTGCCTGAATTTGGCCTGTAATGGAGAGAGGAGGAGGAGGCAACACAGTACGCTGTGGAGACTAACACTGGAAAGAGCAGTGAGGTGGGAGAGGAGCACATTGGAGGGCGCAAAAGAGTCAGGAGGTTCTCGGACGAGGCAAATGCCTCCCTCCTGCAGGAGGTCGAGTTAAGTTGGGGTGATTTGACACAGGGAGGGCATGGAAAGCCCATCCCAAAGGCATACCAGAGGATATGGACCGAGATAGCAGAGGTGGTCTCATCGGCGACCAATGGGGTGCGTGAGGGCAACCAATGCCGCAAACGATGGAACGACCTTGTGGGACCCGCAAGATTAAGTATTAAATTGATTTACATGTACTTATGTATTTATATAATTTGATTTGTAAAAGTCATGAGTGACTATCAGCTGATGTGAGGTCTTTCACTTTTACCGGGAATGTTTTACTCAAAGCCTGCGGTCACGGTATACGTCTTTAGGTAAAGAATGATAATTATCATAATAATCATGATTACATCTGTCGGTTATGTGTTGTATCAGTGTCTGTGACATTACCTAGCAATGATATCATACAATGATCTCATGCCATGTCGTCCTGTCACCTTTTACAGAAGAAGCTATCGACGATGAAGTCCGTGCAGAGGCGAATGGGTGGGGGGGCCACCAGCCCCCAGCGACATCACTGACATGGAGGAGTGTGTGCTCATACTCATGGGGAAGCATCCCTGGACAGCCACGGACGCATCTGCAGACCTTGAAGCAATGCCACATGAGTGAAGCTTACACCATTGCGTTATGTAAAGTCAATAGATGCCACACCCACTCATATCTGAACAGTCATATATGATAGATGATTTCTAAAATTGTCATAGAAATAATGATGGCCTAATAAAAATCATTGCAATGCAAATGTGTTGATCGTCATGAAATGTGATGTCTGTAATGATTTTGAGAGCGGTGGTGCTTTTGTCGTGCATATGCTGTGTGTAACACTGGACTCATCTTGTCACCCTCTCACCCCCTTCTCCTCTAATAATCTCATTTGTGTTTTGCAGCTCAGCCAGTAACACGTACCAAGGCAAGACCACAGAGACTAGAAGGTGGGGACGCGGGGCAGGAGTCGGCGGACGATCCTACATCTGGTGCTGAGGAGCTCCGATTCTCGCCCGTCAATCCACTGGGTCTGTTCTCCATGGATGAGAGCGCGGACTTCGAGGAACCTGCATCGCCACGTTCCAGAAGCCATTCCACCCCAAGGCCATCTAGTGGTCCTCCGGTCATTCCCGCTTCAACTCTGGCCGTACTGGGCCCAAGCACCTCGCCACAGGGCACCCCATTTGTCCCCAGGATGAAACCGACCCCGCAGAGGCTTCGTGGACGCGGCAGGTGTGTTCCACGAGCACCACATGACAGCGGAAAGATGGTACAGTTGTCCAGGAGGACTGTGGACATTGGTGACCTGCTCATCGAAGTTTTGGGGGGCATATCCCGACAGCTGGCCACCATCTCCGCCACCATGACTGAGTACATTTCACGGATGGCGGAGGCCCTGGATGCGATAGCCAGGAACACTGCTGGCACAGGCCTCCCAGTGGTCCCCCGAGCGCGGCACTCCACCCCTAGGTTCTGCACCACCACGGTAAATGACAGATGAGAGCAAGGACCAAGATCCTGCTTCTGCATCAGAGAATGTTGCCCCCTCAGCACTCCCCGCTCCTGTACCTGTGCAACCACCGCCTCTACCTTCATCCCCCCCCAATGAGGCACTGCCCGAGGATCTCCTCGGCCAGGCGCTGTAGAGCGAGGAGGGGAAGGGGTAGAGGTGGGGAGAAGAAGGGGAGGGGGGAAGGAAAGTGAGGTGCATGTCCACAGTTGATGGCTGTGTTATATCTCCATCTGGGTGTATGCAATTTGTTGTAATGTATGGGGGCTGGGGACCACGCTCCTGCTTTGCCTTTGCATTCTGTGTTGCTGGACATGTTGAACATGTGATTTATGTCAATGGTGGAAACAGTGGGGTGTGAGCAGGGGTTGGGTATTATTGGCTGTGATACTTATGATTTCAGACCAATGTTGGTATAAAATATTTGGTGATGAACATAACCTTGTTGCGCATTGTCTCAGATAGCTACACCGTTACACACTGGTGATTCCTTAACATGGAAGAGTTAAATACAACTTAACACCAATCAGCGTAAATTTTAACTGGTACCAAGTTGATGGGCACCATTGATGTCTGAGCTGCACATACACAGCAGTGTGTCAGCGTTGTCACACACATCAACGCTCTTTCAGGCAAATCGTTCAGATATCAACTCCTCATGTAAGAGTGGGATTTTACAAATGCCAGCCACACTGCTAGCATTCGTTCAGAACAGTTCCACTTTTTGTGGCCGTTTTTTTGGGCGAGCGATATTGTGGGCAATATGTATGCGAGGTGGTGAAATTGATGTAGGGCGATCGCATGGCTGCTAGTTTTGGTAAATATGCTCTTTACGACAAAAAAAAAGTGGGTGGGCGTTAATATTGAATCTCGGCATTACATCAGTGTGGAAAGTAATGCTGGGCGATATTATGGCCGTTGATTTGGCATTCTGCTGATTCTGCCCAAAAAAAGTGGCAGTGCAGTAATATTTTTTCCCGACGTTAAGCACATGGGGAAAGTAATGCTCGGTGATAAGTTTCCTAAAAATGGGCGTCAGTTTCCATTTTGTGCCAAAATGTGCGATATATGGGCATTATACATCATTTCAGCGGTAAAATGCGCGTTAAGTGGGCATTAAGCATGCAAAAAAGTGAAGGTTCTAGCCCATGGTCCTCACAAGAAGCAGGGTGGGAGGAGAGTGTGTTTCTTCCACGGAGTGTAGAGAAACAACTCCCCTCAGCTGATGAACATCGGGCCCAGTCTGCAATAGAACCATGATCAGGGAGCATCAATTGCACATGGAGACTGTGAGTGTTGCTTCCATGCATATGGTTGAGATGGTGGATAAGTGTTAGAAGTCCTCCATCTGCATCTGCAACACATTGCAAAAGGTTTCCTACCCCTTGGGAGATTTATTCAGCATCAAGAAGCTGCTTCTAAGGACATTGGTGACTTCCAGAGTGGCAGCTATGACTGCTTTACTGGTTACCTTAAGGGTCAGCTAGATTGCCACACTTTCACATGGTTTCCAAGACTTGGCTGTGATTAGTCAGCCTGTCTTGACACTGACCAGTTGCGCATTGAACCTGTTTCCGTAAGGCCTCCTCCAATGTCGGCACAGTTGGGAGCGTCAGACATGGATGGGCCCAACACCCTTTGGCATACCAACAGAAAGGCTGCCAGAAGTTCTTTTTTTGGGATAGCAGCTTCCCTGAGATAAAAGCGACCTCAGACATCGAAATGCAAGGGGAACTATAACAGCCACCCACTGCTCAATCCCATCCTCACTCAACAACAACAACAACAACTTGTATTTATATAAGTCTGAGAGGCGGGAGTGCGTGGTGTCGGAGCGGCCTATAAAGGCCCAGGTGCGTGAAGAGGCGGCTGCAGTCTGAGAGGCGGGAGTGCATGGTGACGGAGTGGCCTATAAAGGCCCAGGTGCGTGGAGAGGCAGGGCTTGTGCAGCTGCAGCAGGGAGAGAAGGCAAAAAAGAAGTAGAAAGAAATCAAAAGGTGACGTCACAGCCAAGGGGGTAAGTGATTGGCTGGTGATTGGTGAGTAGCTTTTCTTTTTCTTTTTTATATCAGTAAGTAACCTGTTAACATTGTTGTTGCCAATTTAAGTGTATCTAAGGGTTAAGTCATGGCAGGGGAGCTCGGTCACGTGATATGCTCCTCCTGTACCATGTGGGAACTCAGGGACACTTCCGGTGTCCCTGATGACTACGTGTGCAGGAAGTGTGTCCACCTCCAGCTCCTGACAGTCTGCGTTGCGGAATTGGAGCTGAGGGTGGATTCACTCTGGAGCATCCACGATGCTGAGAATGACGTGAGTAGCACGTGTAGCGAGTTGGTCTTACCGCAGGTGAAGGGTCCACAGCCAGCTAGGGAATGGAAGACCAGCAGGAAGAGCAGTGCAAGGAAGGTAGTGCAGGTCATCCCCCTGCAAAACAGATACACTGCTTTGAGTACTGTTGAGGGGGATGACTCATCAGGGGAGGGCAGCAGCAGCCAAGTTCATGGCACCGTGGCTGGCTCTGTTGCACAGGAGGGCAGGAAAAAGAGTGGGAGAGCGATAGTGATAGGGGATTCAATTGTAAGGGGAATAGATAGGCGTTTCTGTGGCCGCAACCGAGACTCCAGGATGGTATGTTGCCTCCCTAGTGCAAGGGTCAAGGATGTCTCAGAGCGGGTGCAGGACATTCTAAAAAGGGAGGGAGAATAGCCAGTTGTCGTGGTGCACATTGCTACCAACGACATAGGTAAAAAAAGGGATGAGGTCCTACAAGACGAATTTAAGGAGCAAGGACCTAAATTAAAAAGTAGGACCTCAAAAATAGTAATCTTGGGATTGCTACTAGTGCCATGTGCTAGTCAGAGTAGGAATCGCAGGATAGCGCAGATGAATATGTGACTTGAGCAGTGGTGCAGCAGGGAGGGATTCAAATTCCTGGGGCATTGGAACAGGTTCTGGGGGAGGTGGGCCCAGTACAAACCGGACAGTCTGCACCTGGGCAGGACCGGAACCAATGTGCTAGGGGGAGTGTTTGCTAGTGCTGTTGGGGAGGAGTTCAATTAATATGGCAGGGGGATGGGAACCAATGCAGGGAGACAGAGAGAAACAAAAAGGAGACAAAAGCAAAAGACAGAAAGGAGATGAGTAAAAGTGGAGGGCAGAGAAACCCAAGGCAAAACACAAAAAGGGCCACTGAATATAAAGGGGCTGCAGGAGGGGTCAAAACTAGAAATCATGGTTTAAAAACTAGGATTAAAACACTCTACCTAAATGCACGCAGCATTCGAAATAAAGTAAATGAGTTGACAGCACAAATCATTACAAATGTGTATGATTTGATGGCCATTACAGAAACATGGTTGCAGGGTGGCCAAGACTTGGAATTAAACATACAGGGGTATCTGATGATTCGGAAAGATAGACAAGAAGGGAAA
This sequence comes from Pristiophorus japonicus, assembly GCF_044704955.1. Lineage (NCBI taxonomy): Eukaryota > Metazoa > Chordata > Chondrichthyes > Pristiophoridae > Pristiophorus > Pristiophorus japonicus. The sequence continues at coordinate 122,751,310 of NC_091991.1, forward strand.
GGAGGTGGTGTAGCTCTGTTAATAAAGGATGATATCAGGGCAGTTGTGAGAGATGATATTGGCTCTATTGAACAAAATGTTGAATCATTGTGGGTGGAGATTAGAGATAGTAAGGGGAAAAAGTCACTGGTGGGCGTAGTTTATAGGCCCCCAAATAATAACTTCACGGTGGGGCGCACAATAATCAAGTGAATAATGGAGGCAAGTGAAAAAGGAACGGCAGTAGTCATGGGGGATTTTAACCTACTTATCGATTGGTCAACTCAAATCGCAAGGGGTAGCCTGGAGGAGGAATTCATAGAATGCATACGGGATTGTTTCTTAGAACAGTATGTTACAGAACCTACAAGGGAGCAAGCTATCTTAGATCTGGTCCTGTGTAATGAGACAGGAAAAATAAACGATCTCCTAATAAAAGATCCTCTCAGAATGAGTGATCACAGTATGGTTGAATTTTTAATCCAGATTGAGGGTGAGAAAGTTGTGTCAGAAATGAGCATACTATGCTTAAACAAAGGGGACTACAGTGGGATGAGGGCAGAGTTGGCTAAAGTAGACTGGAAACACAGACTAAACGGTGGCACAATTGAGGAACAGTGGAGGACTTTTAAGGAGCTCTTTCATAGTGCGCAACAAAAATATATTCCAGTGAAAAAGAAGGGTGGTAAGAGAAGTGATAACCAGCCATGGATAACCAAGGAAATAAAGGAGAGTATCAAATCAAAGACCAATGCATATAAGGTGGCCAAGTTTAGTGGGAAACTAGAAGATTGGGAAAATTTTAAAGAACAGCAAAGAATGACTAAAAAACCAATAAAGAAAGGAAAGATAGATTACGAAGGTAAACTTGCGTAAAGCATAAAAACAGATAGTAAAAGCTTTTACAGATATATAAAATGGAAAAGAGTGACTAAAGTAAATGTTGGTCCCATCGAAGATGAGAAGGGGGATTTAATAATGGGAAATGTGGAAATGGCTGAGACCTTAAACAATTATTTTGCTTCGGTCTTCACAGTGGAAGACACAAAAACCATGCCAAAAATTGCTGGTCACGGGAATGTGGGAAGGGAGGACCTTGAGTCAATCACTATCACTAGGGGGGGTAGTGCTGGACAGGCTAATGGGACTCAAGATAGACAAGTCCACTGGTCCTGATGAACTGTATCCCAGGGTATTAAAAGAGATGGCGGAAGTTATAGCAGATGCATTCGTTATAATCTACCAAAATTCTCTGGACTCTGGGGAGGTACCAGCGGATTGGAAAGCAGCTAATGTAACGCCTCTGTTTAAAAAAGGGGGCAGACAAAAGGCAGGTAACTATAGGCTGGTTAGTTTAACATCTGTAGTGGGGAAAATGCTTGAAACTATCATTAAGGAAGAAATAGCGGGACATCTAGATAGGAAGAGTGCAATCAAGCAGACGCAACATGGATTCATGAAGGGGAAATCATGTTTAACTAATTTCTTGGAATTCTATGAGGATATAACGAGCATGGTGGATAGAGATGTACCGATGGATGTGGTGTATTTAGATTTCCAAAAGGCATTCGATAAGCTGCCACACAAAAGGTTACTGCAGAAGATAGAGGTTCGCGGAGTCAGAGGAAATGTATTAGCATAGATAGAGAATTGGCTGGCGAACAGAAAGTAGAGAGTCGGGATAAATTGGTCCTTTTCGGGTTGGAAATCGGAGGTTAGTGGTGTGCCACAGGGATCGGTGCTGGGACAACAACTGTTTACAATATACATAGATGACCTGGAAGAGGGGACAGAGTGTAGTGCAACAACATTTGCAGATGACACAAAGATTAGTGGGAAAGCGGGTTGTGTGGAGGACACAGAGAGGCTGCAAAGAGATTTGGATAGGTTAAGCGAATGGGCTAAGGTTTGGCAGATGGAATACAATGTCGGAATGTGTGAGGTCATCCACCTTGGGAAAAAAACAGTAAAAAGGAATATTATTTGAATGGAGAAATTAAAACATGCTGAGGTATAGAGGGACCTGGGTGTCCTTGTGCATGTATCCCAAAAAGTTAGTTTGCAGGTGCAGCAGGTAATCAGGAAGGCGAATGGAATGTTGGCCTTCATTGCGAGAGGGATGGAGCAGGGAGGTCCTGCTGCAAATGTATAGGGTATTGGTAAGGCCGCACCTGGAGTACTGCGTGCAGTTTTGGTCACTTTACTTAAGGAAGGATATACTAGCTTTTGGAGGGGGTACAGAGATGATTCATTAGGCTGATTCCGGAGATGAGGGGGTTACCTTATGATGATAGATTGAGTAGACTGGGTCTTTACTCGGTGGAGTTAAGAAGGATGAGGGGTGATCTTATAGAAACATTTAAAATAATGAAAGGGATAGACAAGATAGAGGCGGAGAGGTTGTTTCCACTGGTCGGGGAGACTAGAACTAGAGGGCACAGCCTCAAAATACGGGGGAGCCAATTTAAAACCAAGTTGAGAAGGAATTTCTTCTCCCAGAGGGTTATGAATCTGTGGAATTCTCTGCCCAAGGAAGCAGTTGAGGCTAGCTCATTGAATGTATTCAAACCAATAAGGGAATTAAGGGTTATGGGGAGCAGGCGGGTAAGTGGAGCTGAGTCCACGGCCAGATCAGCCATGATCTTTTTGAATGGCGGAGCAGGCTCGAGGGTCTAGATGGCCTACTCCTGTTCCTAATTCCTATGTTCTTATGTTCTTATGTCCTCCCTTCTCTGGCTGTTGGCTGTCCTGTACCATATCATTTCCTTCCTGTGTACCCTTCTCACGCTGTGAGGAAGGAGGAGCTTCCATACTCTCTTCATCATCATTACCTTCATTTCTTCCTCGCAGTCAACAAGCTCCCCGCTGGAGTGGAACTAAACTACAAAACCAGTGGGAAGCTGTTTAATCTTCGCCGCCTCCAGGCCAGGTCCAAGATCACCCCAACCTCTGTCGTTGAGCTGCAGTACGTGGACGCCGCCTGCGTCTGCGCACATTCAGAGGCTGAACTCCAGGATATAGTCAACGTATTTACTGAGGCATATGAAAGTATGGGCCTTACGCTAAACATCCGTAAGACAAATGTCTTCCACCAGCCTGCCCTCGCCCCACAGCACTGCGCCCCCATTCATGAAGATTCACGGCGCGGTCCTCAACAACGTGGACCATTTCCCATACCTCGGGACCTCTTATCAACAAAATCAAACATTGATGCGGAGATTCAACACCACCTCCAGTGCGCCAGCGCAGCATTCGGCCACCTGTGGAAAAGAGTGTTCGAAGACCAGGCCCTCAAATCTATCACCAAGTTCATGGTCTACAGGGCTATAGTAATACCCGCCCTCCTGTATGGCTCAGAAGTCTAGACGATATACAGAAGACATCTCAAGTCGCTGGAGATATATCACCAACGATGTCTCCGCAGGATCCTGCAAATCCCCTGGGAGGACAGGTGCACCAACATCAGTGTCCTCATCCAGGCTAACATCCCTAGCATTGAAGCATTGACCACACTTGATCGGCTCTGCTGGGTAGGCCATGTTGTTCACATGCCAGACATGAGACTCCCAAAGCAAGTGCTCTATGCGGAGCTCCTTCATGGCAAATGAGCCAAAGGTGGGCAGCGGAAACGTTACAAGGACACCCTCAAAGCCTCCCTGATAAAGTATGACATCTGGGAGTCCCTGGCCAAAGCCCACCCTAAATGGAGAAAGTGCAACCGGGAGGACGTTGAGCACTTTGAATCTCAACGCTGAGAGCGTGAAGAGGTCAAACGCAGGCAGCGGAAGGAGCGTGCGGCAAACCAGTCCCACCCACCCTACCCTCAGCAACTGTCTGTCCCACCTGTGACAGGGTCTGTGGTTTCTCGTATTGGACCGTTCAGCTACCAAAGAACTCACTTCAGGAGTGGAAGCTAATCTTCCTTGATTCTGAGGGACTGCTTATGATGATGATGATGTAGTATGCAGCAAGTCCAAGGCTACGGACCATAGGCTGGAAAGTGAGATTAGGCTGGATAGCTCTTTTTCAGCCGGCCATGGACATAATGGGCAGAATGGCTTCCTTCTGTGCTATAAATTTCTATGATTCCATGTGGCAAGCTACAATGATTCTGAATACTCTCACTGGCTTGTATTAAAGAGCTCCACCTGATTTATTTGGGCATCTAAAACGAGACATTCACATCCCTATAGTCTGCTCGACCACACTTCTTAGAGTCACATGGGCTTCATTACATTTGTGGCACCCTTCTGCCTGCAAAAGCCTTACTTGCATTATTCACGAAAACTGCTGGGAAATAACCCAAATCACTACGTAACCATCCTGACATGGGGCTCCAAGTGATAATGGCTGGTATGTTGAATTGTCACTTGAAGAAAGGGACAAAGCAATTTCCTGGGTATCTGGCATAGATGTACAGGATAATACTAGCTGTGTATTAGCAGAATGAATGCCTTTCCTGTTCATAAAACTGTAATGGTTGTCACAGGGGGCTTTGAGTGGCACATACTTTCTGTCAATCGTTTCTTGCACTGCCAGCATGTAGACGTGGATAGTTCTCTCTCCATTTGACTGCTTCCATTAGGAAGCATCAATTGTGCAGCCTGCCTGAATAGAGAGTCAGTGACCTTCTTGATAGGGTTGTGACGAAAGTGGCAAAGGTCACTTGATGTTGCAATGGTGACAGTGACTGATACAGACAATACTGCTTTCCTCGTGGAAATGGGCTGCAGCTTTTCAGTCAGCAGTTGACAGAGTTCTCCAACAGCCTCTGGAATGGAAGCACAGCCTGTTGAGGCAGTGACAGTCAGAAAAGTCTCAGTAAGACTGTTGTTGTTTGCAGAACCTGGTGTGGGTATATGTGCATTTACAAGACTCCTTCTGTGATGCCTCACTCCACGAGCCTCCAATCTAGTCCTTTCCATCTGCTCCTCTTCCTTCTCTTCATAACTTAAGAATAGAGAGATTCCCATTGGAAAATATATATTCCCAATTCAAAGCCATACTTTGAACAGAGATGAATAGAACAAATATAAAAAATTCTGACTGAACCTCCAAAGTACTAAAGAGTTTGATTATGCAAGCAAAGTAATACCTGTAGCAACCTTAACAGCAGCAAACAAAACGGCCTTCAAAATGAGGTAACCATCTTAGAGATGTGTTCCTTCAACTCATGCCGTCACTTATATAGTACAATTATTTGAAGTGTGTTTTGGGCAGAATTTGGCGAAAAAGACTTGCCGATTAGGCACATCCCATTGGCCCTATTTACAAGCAACAGATTGGGCTCCTCGTGTGCCTTAAAAGGGACTGGTGATTTTTTGGGAGAATTGGCTAGAATAGACTGGCAAATGATACTTAAGGGGTTGACGGTGGATAGGCAATGGCAAACATTTAAAGATAACATGGATGAACTTCAACAATTGTACATCCCTGTCTGGAGTAAAAATAAAAAGGGGAAGGTGGCTCAACCGTGGCTAACAAAGGAAATTAAGGATAGTGTTAAATCCAAGGAAGAGGCATATAAATTGGCCAGAAAAAGCAGCAAACCTGAGGACTGGGAGAAATTTAGAATTTAGCAGAGGAGGACAAAGGGTTTAATTAGGAGGGGGGAAATAGAGTATGAGAGGAAGCTTGCCGGGAACATAAAAACTGATTGCAAAAGCTTCTTTAGATATGCGAAGAGAAAAAGATTAGTGAAGACAAACGTAGGTCCCTTGCAATCAGATTCAGGTGAATTTATAACGGGGAACAAAATTCTAGCCAATTCTCCCATTGGTTCTGTCTTCACTAAGGAAGACACAAGTAACCTTCTGGATGTACTAGGGGACCGAGGGTCTAGTGAGAAGGAGGAACTGAAGGATATCCTTATTAGGCGGGAAAATGTGTTCGGGAAAATGATGGGATTGAAGGCCGATAAATCCCCGGGGCCTGATATTCTGCATCTCAGAGTACTTAAGGAAGTGGCCCTAGAAATAGTGGATGCATCGGTGATCATTTTCCAACAGTCTATCGACTCTGGATCAGTTCCTATGGACTGGAGGGTAGCTAATGTAACACCACTTTTTAAAAAGGAGGGAGAGAGAAAACGGGTAATTATAGACCGGTTAGCCCGACATCAGTCATGGGGAAAATGTTGGAATCAATTGCTAAAGATGAAATAACAACGCATTTGGAAAGCAGTGACAGGATCGGTCCAAGTCAACATGGATTTATGAAAGGGAAATCATGCTTGATAAATCTTCCGGAATTTTTTGAGGATGTAACTCGTAGAGTGGACAAGGGAGAACCAGTGGATGTGGTGTATTTGGACTTTCAAAAGGCTTTTGACAAGGTCCCACACAAGAGATTGGTGTGCCAAATTAAAGCACATGGTATTGGGGGTAATGTACTGACGCAGATAGAGAACAGGAAGCAGAGAGTCAAGATAAACGGATCCTTTTCAGAATGGCAGGCAGTGACTAGTGGGGTGCCTCAGGGCTGGGACCCCAGCTATTTACAATATACATTAATGATTTGGATGAAGAAATTGAGTGTAATGTTTGCAGATGACACTAAACTGGGTGGTGGTGTGAGCTGTGAGGAGGACGCTAAGAGGCTGCAGGGTGACATGGACAGGTTAGGTGAGTGGGCAAATGCATGGCAGATGCAGTATAATGTGGATAAATGTGAGGTTATCTAATTTGGGGGCAAAAACACGAAGGCAGAATATTATCTGAATGGTGGCAAATTAGGAAAAGGGGAGGTGCAGCGAGACCTGGGTGTCATGGTATATCAGTCGTTGAAAGTTGGCATGCAGGTACAGCAGGCGGTGAAGAACGCAAATGGTATGTTGGCCTTCATAGCGAGAGGGTTTGAGTATAGGAGCAGGGAGGTCTTACTGCAGTTGTACAGGGCCTTGGTGAGGCCTCAGCTGGAATATTGTGTTCAGTTTTGGTCTCCTACTCTGAGGAAGGACGTTCTTGGTATTGAGGGAGTGCAGCAAAGGTTCACCAGACTGATTCCCAGGATGGCAGGACTGACATATGAGGAGAGACTGGATCGACTAGGTCTATATTCACTGGAGTTAAGAAGGATGAGAGGGGATCTCGTAAAATCATATAAAATTCTGACAGGACTGGATAGGTTAGATGCAGGAAGAATGTTCCCGTGTTGGGGAAGTCCAGAACCAGAGGACATAGTCTAAGGATAAGGGGTAAGCCATTTAGAACTGAGATGAGGAGAAACTTGTTCGCTCAGAAAGTTGTTAACCTGTGGAATTCCCTACTGCAGAGAGCTGTTGATGTCAGTTCATTGGGGATATATTCAAGAGCGAGTTAGATATTGCCCTTATGGCTAAAGGGATCAAGGGGTATGGAGAGAAAGCAGGAAAGGGGTACTGAGGTGAATGATCAACCATGATCTTATTGAATGGTGGTGCAGGATCGAAGGGCCGAATGGCCTACTCCTGCACCTATTTTCTATGTTTCTATATTAATAATAAAACATTTTTTTTAGTGGTGATTTTGAGGCAGTAGCTTATAAGAACCGATTTTACTCCATTTTACACCAACAATCCACTCTAAAATGTGTGGTAATTCAGAGCAGAATCCAGCTCAATAGGCCACATCTCTCAAATCTGTCTCTAAATTTTAAGGAATTAAGTAAACCCATGGGTAAGACCCGGAAGAAGCTATATCGGTATTTTCAAAAGTTGTTTGATAAAATTCCAGTTGTGAAACTTCGAAATAAGGTTAACACTTATGGAGCTCATTTTATTTTTTGCCGAGAGTGTGAACAGTTACACATCAGATTGGCTCCTCATTAGACACTGCTCCCGATTTTCGGATATCGCCCTATTTACACTAACACCATCATTTAAAACTACCCGATGGAGTTAGTCAAAAATTTAGATAACTGGATTCAAAACTGGCTTAGTAATAGGAAGCAGAAGGTGCTGATCAATAGGAAATCTCTCTCTCAAGTCCAGTGACTGGTAGAGTTCTCCAAGGGTATGTCTCCTCCTGTTCAGCAGTTTTCATAAATAACTTGGAGAAGGGTACTTGCTGGAATGTAAAATTAGTCTCTTCCATCAAGCTCTGTGGTCAGGTGAAAAGCAGAAAGGAATATAACAGCATACTAAATATTTAGATTGGTGTTACAATGAATGGAAGTCCTTTACATAGAAAACATAGAAAATAGGTGCAGGAGTAGGCCATTCGGCCCTTCGAGCCTGCACCGCCATTCAATGAGTTCATGGCTGAACATGCAACTTCAGTACCCCATTCCTGCTTTCTCACCATACCCCTTGATCCCCCGAGTAGTAAGGACTACATCTAACTCATTTTTGAATATATTTAGTGAATTGGCCTCAACAACTTTCTGTGGTAGAGAATTCCACAGGTTCACCACTCTCTGGGTGAAGAAGTTTCTCCTCATCTCGGTCCTAAATGGCTTACCCCTTATCCTTAGATTGCGACCCCTGGTTCGGGACTTGCCCAACATTGGGAACAGTCTTCCTGCATCGAACCTGTCGAAACCCGTCAGAATTTTAAACATTTCTATGAGATCCCCTCTCATTCTTCTGAACTCCAGTGAATAAAAGCCCAGTTGATCCAGTCTTTCTTCATATGTCAGTCCCGCCATCCCGGGAATCAATCTGGTGAACCTTCGCTGCACTCCCTCAATAGCAAGTCTTTCCTCAAGTTAGGAGACCAAAACTGTACACAATACTCCAGGTGTGGCCTCACTAAGGCCCTGTACAACTGTAGTAACACCTCCCTGCCCCTGTACTCAAATCCCCTCGCTATGAAGGCCAACATGCCATTTGACTTCTGAACCGCCTGCTGTACCTGCATGCCAACCTTCAATGACTGATGTACCATGACACCCAGGTCTCGTTGCACCTCCTCTTTTCCTAATCTGTCACCATTCAGATAATAGTCTGTCTCTCTGTTTTTAACACCAAAGTGGATAACCTCACATTTATCCACATTATACTTCATCTGCCATGCATTTGCCCACTCACCTAACCGATCCAAGTCACTCTGCAGCCTCATAGCATCATCCTCACAGCTCACACTGCCACCCAACTTAGTGTCATCCGCAAATTTGGAGATACTACATTTTATCCCCTCGCCTAAATCATTAATGTACAATGTAAACAGCTGGGGCCCCAGCACAGAACCTTGCGGTACTCCACTAGTCACTGCCTGCCATTCTGAAAAGTACCCATTTACTCCTACTCTTTGCTTCCTATCTGCCAATCAGTTCTCAATCCGTGTCAGCACACTGCCCCCAATCCCATGTGCTTTAACTTTGCACATTAATCGCTTGTGTGGGAGCTTGTCGAAAGCCTTCTGAAAGTCCAAATACACCACATCAACTGGTTCTCCCTTGTGAACTCTACTGGAAACATCCTCAAAAAATTCCAGAAGATTTGTCAAGCATGATTTCCCTTTCACAAATCCATGCTGACTTGGACCTAACATGTCACCTCTTTCCAAATGCGCTGCTATGACATCCTTAATAATTGATTCCATCATTTTACCCACTATCGATGTCAGTGGGGTTACATTGGCTACCCTCTACTCCATAGGAACTGATCCACAGTCTATGGAATGTTGGAAAATGTCTGTCAATGCATCCGCTATTTCCAACGCCATCTCCTTAAGTACTCTGGGATGCAGTCCATCAGGCCCTGGGGATTTATCGGCCTTCAATCCCATCAATTTCCCCAACACAATTTCCCGACTAATAAGGACTTGCCTCAGTTCCTCCTTCTTACTAGACCCTCTGACCCCTTTTATATCTGGAAGGTTGTTTGTGTCCTCCTTAGTGAATACTGAACCAAAGTACTTGTTCAATTGGTCTGCCATTTCTTTGTTCCCAGTTATGACTGCCCCTGATTCTGACTGCAGGGACCTACGTTTGTCTTGACTAACCTTTTTCTCTTTACATATCTATAGAAGCTTTTGCAGTCCATTTTAATGTTCCCTGCAAGCTTCCTCTCATACTCTATTTTCCCTGCCCTAATCAAACCCTTTGTCCTCCTCTGCTGAGTTCTAAATTTCTCCCAGTCCCCGGGTTTGCTGCTATTTCTGGCCAATTTGTATGCCACTTCCTTGGCTTTAATACTATCCCTGATTTCCCTTGATAGCCACGGTTGAGCCACCTTCCCTTTTTTATTTTTACGCCAGATAGGGATGTACAATTGTTGTAGTTCATCCATGCGGTCTCTAAATGTCTGTCATTGCCCATCCACAGTCAATCCCTTAAGTATCATTCGCCAATCTATCCTTGCCAATTTACGCCTCATACCTTCAAAGTTACCCTTCTTTAAGTTCTGGACAATGGTCTCTGAATTAACTGTTTCATTCTCCATCCTAATGTAGAATTCCACCATATTATGGTCACTCTTCCCCAAGGGGCCTCACACAACGAGATTGCTAATTAATCCTCTCTCATTACACAACACCCAGTCTAAGATGGCCTCCCCCCTAGTTGGTTCCTCGACATATTGGTCTGGAAAACCATCCCTTATGCATTCCAGGAAATCCTCCTCCACCGTATTGTTTCCAGTTTGGTTAGCCCAATCTATATGCATATTAAAGTCACCCATGATAACTGCTGCACCTTTATTGCATGCACCCCTAATTTCCTGTTTGATGCCCTCCCCAACATCACTACTACTGTTTGGAGGTCTGTACACAACTCCCACTAGCGTTTTCTGCCCTTTGGTATTCCGTAGCTCAACCCATACCGATTCCACATCATCCAAGCTAATGTCTTTCCTTACAATTGTATTAATGTCCTCTTTAACCAGCAACGCCACCCCGCCTCCTTTTCCTTTCTTACTATCTTTCCTCAATGTTGAATACCCTTGGATGTTCAGTTCCCAGCCTTGGTCGTCCTGGAGCCATGTCTCCGTGATGCCAACCACATCGTGTCCATTAACTGCTATCTGCAGTTAATTCGTCCACCTTATTCCAAATACTCCTCGTGTTGAGGCACAGAGCCTTCAGGCTTGCCTTTTTAATACACTTTGACCCTTTAGAATTTTGCTGTAAAGTGGCCCTTTTTGTTTTTTGCCTTAGGTTTCTCTGCCCTCCACCTTTACTCATCTCCTTTCTGTCTTTTGCTTCTGTCTCCATTTTGCTTCCCTCTGTCTCCCTGCATTGGTTCCCATTCCCCTGCCATATTAGTTTAACCCCTCCCCAAAAGCATTAGCAAACACTCCCCCTAGGACATTGGTTCCGGTCCTGCCCAGGTGCAGACCGTCCGGTTTGTACTGGTCCCACCTCACCCAGAACCGGTTCCAATGCCCCAGGAATTTGAATCCCTTCCTGCTGTACCACTGCGCAAGCCACGTATTCATCTGAGCTATCCTGTGATTCCTACTTTGACTAGCACGTGGCACTGGTAGCAATCCCGAGATTACTACTTTTGAGGTCCTACTTTTTAATTTTGCTCCTAGCTCCTTAAATTCGTCTCTTCGGACCTCATCCCATTTTTTACCTATATTGTTGGTACCAATGTGCACCACGACAACTGGCTGTTCACCCTCCCTTTTCAGAATATCCTGCACCTGCTCCGAGACATCCTTGACCCTTGCACCAGGGAGGCAACATACCATCCTGGAGTCTCGGTTGCGGCCGCAGAAACACCTATCTATTCCCCTTACAATTGAATCCCCTATCGCTCTCCCACTCTTTTTCCTGCCCTCCTGTGCAGCAGAGCCAGCCATGGTGCCTTGAACTTGGCTGCTGCTGCTCTCCCCTGATGAGTCATCCCCCCCAACAGTACTCAAAGCGGTTTATCTGTTTTGCAGGGGGATGACTGCAGGGGATCCCTGCACTACCTTCCTTGCACTGCTCTTCCTGTTTGTCTTCCATTCCCTATCTGGCTGTGGACCCTTTACCTGCGGTAAAATCAACTCGCTACACGTGCTAATCACGTCATTAGAAGAAGAACTGAATTTCAACAACAACATGTATTTATATAGCACCTTTAACACAGTGAAATGTCCCAAGGCGCTGCTAAGGAGATAAAAAATAGATACTGAGCCACGTAAGTAGAAATTAGCGCAGGTAACCAAAAGCTTGGTCAAAGAGGTAGGTTTTAAGGAGTGTCTTGAAGGAGGAAAGAGAGGTAGAGAGGCGGAGATGTTTAGGCAGGGAACTTCAGAGGTTGGGGCCTGAGCAACTGAAGGCACAGCCGCCAATGGTTGAGCGATTATAATCAGGGATGCTCAGGAGGGCATAATTAGAGGAGCGCAGACATCTCGCAGGGTTGTGGGGCTGGAGGAGGTTACAGAGTTAGGGAGGGACGAGGCCATGGAGGGATTTGAAAATAAGGATGAGAATTTTGAAATCGAAGCGTTGCTTAACTGGATGCCAATGTAGGTCAGCGAGTACAGGCGTGACGGGTGAGTGCAATTGGTGCGAGTTAGGACACGGGCAGCCGAGTTTTGGATCACCTCTAGTTTACGTAGGGTAGAATGTGGGAGGCCAGCCAGGCGTGCTTTGGAATAGTCAAGTCTAGAGGTAACAAAGGCATGGATGAGTGCTTCAGCAGCGGTTGAGTTGAGGCAAGGGCGGAGACGGGCGATGTTACGGAGGTGGAAATAGGCGGTCTTAGTTAAGCTGTGGATATGTGGTCAAAAGCTTATTTCAGGGTCAAATATGACAGCAAGGTTGTGAACAGTCTGGTTTAGCCTCAGACAGATGCTAGGGAGAGGAATGGAGTTAATGGCTAAGGAACTGATTTTCAGGATAAAGCAAAGCTACTGTCAACAAAGCTAATCAAATACCTAGATACAACTCAAAGGAACTTGAATCTCAGTAGTAAGACATTATTCTGATCTTATCTGAATAATTATTGAAGCCACATTTGAAATATTGTGTGCAATTTTGGACTCTTTGGCTCCAAAGATAAATTAATATTTTGCCTAAGAGTCAGAGAAAATTAACAAGGGTGAGAAAGTAGTAACTTCGGGCCCTAAGCTATGAGGAAGCGCGTAGAACAGAGCTGCGTTTAATTGGAGCAAAGAAGATTGAGGTGGAATCCTGATCTCGATCTTCAAAATATCAAATGGAGATATAAATAGGCTTTTTGAGTTGAACTGTGAGCACAGAAGTAGAGGATACATGGTAAAAATTAACAAGCTTCAAGTGAGGCTAGAGCTTAGAAGAAAACTTTTCATCCCCCTCTCAGATTAGTCAATTTGTAACATAAACTCCTGCCAAAAGTAATGGAGACTGAGACAATTAAGAAGCTACATAACAATCCAGTTGGGAACTGTACTGGGACAGGCATACATTGAGATCATCAAATACTCCTTCTTGCACTGTTCATCGGGAGGTGTCGCAGCTAACATGAGAACGTTATTCTGGAGTTTAGCCTCACTGCCATTAGGGGTCAGGGAGTCTTCATGCAAAACTTTTTTTCAGAATATTAAATGAGTGGGTTGTCAAATTTAAATAATTCTGTATTGTTTGTAGAAGGAGAGGACCTTGATAGACCAATCCCTTTTCTTGTTTTATGCTTTCACACTATCTTTTATGATAAAGTATTTGGCAAACCTTTCAATTTGTTTACAAATTCACAACACGATGGCATCAATTATCCTGACAGGGTATGAGAGCAGGATTGCACAGGAGAATCTTATCATAGGCAGTCCCTCGGAATCGAGGAAGACTTGCTTCCACTCTTGAAGTGAGTTTTTTGGTGGCTGAACAGTTCAGTACGAGAGCCACAGACTCTGTCACAGGTGGGACAGATAGTCGTTGAGAGAAAGGGTGGGTGGGACAGGTTTGCCGCACGCTCTTTCCGCTGCCTGCGCTTGATTTCTGCATGCTCTCGGCGTTGAGACTCGAAGTGCTTAACACCCGCCCGGATACACTTTCTCCACTTAGGGCGGTCTTTGGCCAGGGTCTCCCAGGTGTCAGTGGTGATGTCGCACTTTGAGGGTGTCCTTGTAACGTTTCCACTGCCCATCTTTGGCTCGTTTGCCGTGAAGGAGCTCCGCATAGAGCACTTGCTTTGGGAGTCTCGTGTCTGGCATGCGAACAACGTGGCCTGCCCAGCAGAGCTGATCTAGTGTGGTCAGTGCTTCAATGCTAGGGATGTTAGCCTAGACGAGGACACTGATGTTGGTGCACCTGTCCTCCCAGGGGATTTGCAGGATCCTGCGGAGACATCATTGGTGATATATCTCCAGCGACTTGAGATGTCGTCTGTATATTGTCTATGCCTCTGAGCCTTACAGGAGGGTGGGTACTACTACAGCCCTGTAGGCCATGAACTTGGTGGTAAATTTGAGGGCCTGGTCTTCGAACACTCTTTTCCTCAGGCACTGGTGCACTGGAGGCGGTGTTGAATCTCCGCATCAATGTTTGCTTTTGTTGATAAGAGGCTCCCGAGGTATGGGAAATGGTCCACGTTGTCGAGGGCCGCGCGAGGACAGGCTGGTGGAGGACCTTTGTCTTACGGATGTTTAGCGTAAGGCCCATGCTTTCATATGCCTCAGTAAATACGTTGACTATATCCTGGAGTTCAACCTCAGAATGTGTGCAGTCGCAGGTGTCGTCCGCGTACTGTAGCTCAACGACAGAGGTTAGGGTGATCTTGGACCTGGCCTGGAGGCATCATCGGTTAAGCAGCTTCCCACTGGTTCTGTAGTCCAGTTCCACTCCAGCGGGGAGCTTGTTGACTGCGAGGTGGAGCATGGCAGCGAGGAAGATTGAGAAGAGGGTTGGAGTGATGACACAGCCCTGTTTGACCCCGGTCCGGATGCGGATTGTGTCTGTAATGGATCCATTGGTAAGGATCACGGCCTGCATGTCGTCATGGAGCAGGCGAATGATGTTGACAAACTTTTGGGGGCATCCGAAATGTAGGAGGATGCTCCATAGACGCTCACGGTTGAGAGTGTCAAAGGCCTTTGTAAGATCGAAAAAGGCCATGTATAAGGGCTGCACTGCTCCCTGCATATTTCCTGCAGCTGTCGCACTTCCAAGATCATGCCCGTTGTGCCCCGTATGGGACAAAATCCGCACTGTGACTCCTCGGCCACAGGGAGAAGACTGTTGAGGAGAACTCTAGTGACAACTTTCCCAGTGGCTGATAGCAGGGAGATTCCCCTGTAATTGCCACAGTCGGACTTGCCCCTTTTTTAAAGATGGTCACGATCACTGCATCTCTGAGATCTCGACATGCTCTCCTTCCTCCAGATGAGAGAGATGAGGTCATGTATCCACGCCAACAGTGCCTCTCCGCCATAGTTTAGTGCCTGAGCAGGGATTCCACCTGCTCCCGTAACCTTGTTCTTGGCTTTTCCTACCTCGTGCGACGTTGGAGTTTCACTGAGGTGGTGGCTGGTCGCATGCTGTGGGATAGAGTCGAGAACACTCGAGTCAAAGGTAGAGTCTCGATTGTGGAGATCTTTGAAGTATTCCTTCCAACGGACCCTGACAGCCTTGATGTCTTTGATGAGTGTTTCCCCATTCTTGGCCAGCTGTGGGGGGGGGCGGCGTTGCGAGTTTGAACCGTAGGTGGCCTTAACTGTGATGATGAATCCTCGCATATCGTGGCTGTCGGCCAGTTGCTGTATCTCCTGTGCTTTCTCCATCCACCACCTGTTCTTTAGGTCCCGGGTTTTTTGTTGGACCTCAGCCGTCTGTAATGTTGCTTTTCTGCTCCCGAGTTGGCGCTTGCGATCTATTAGTTCTTGGATCTCCTGATCATTCTCATCAAACCAGTCCTGGTGTTTTCTGGTTGAGTGACCAAGTATCTCTTCACAGGCACTAGTTATGGAGGCCTGGAGGGCAGACCCAGCGCTGTGGGTATTCAGCATCCCAGGGTCATCAAGGTACGCCAGGTTAGCTGTGAGGCGCTGACTGTATCGGGCTCTCTTAGCTGGGTCTTTAAGTGCCCGGCATTGACTTTTTTGCAGCACTGCTTCTGCTGTCTCCTCTGCTTTGGGGCTATGTTAATGTTGATCTTGGATCGGATTAGGCAGTGGTCCATCCAGCAGTCATCAGCTCCTGTCATGGTGCGGGTGATGCGCACATCCTTGCTATCCCTGGCTCGGACGATGACATAGTCGAGCAGGTGCCAGTGTTTGGAGCGAGGGTGTTGCCACGATGCCTTGTATTTGTCCCTCTGGTGGAACAGGGTGTTGGTGATAAGAAGTTCATGTTCTATACATTTTGTCAGGAGTAGGGACCACTGGAGTTGGCTTTCCCTACCCCCTCTCTGCCAATCACACCTCCCCAGAGGGCTGTGTCTTTGCCGACCCTGGCGTTGAAGTCACCTAGGAGGACTTGGGACAGGGATGTTTCGAGGTTGGAATAAAAACCCTCTTAATTCTTATCCGTTGCATCGAGTGTTGGGGCGTACGCACTGATGACTGTGGCGCATTGGTTCCGGGATAGGGTGAGTCGAAGAGTCATGAGGCATTCGTTTAACCCCGCAGGGAGAGTCTTTGATGCGATCAACCAGCTCATTTTTGATGGCGAAGCCAACTCCGTGAAGGCGGCATTCTTCCTCTGGTTTTCCTTTTCAGAAAAAGGTGTAACCTCCACTTTGTTTCTTGAGCTGGCCTTCCCCTGCCCGCCGGGTCTCGCTTAGGGCGGCGACGTTGATGTCAAAGCATCTAAGTTCCCGGGCAACTATGGCGGTGCGGCGTTCCGGGCTGTCGCTGTTGGAGTTGTCCATGAGGGTCCTGATGTTCCAGGTCCCGAACTTCACGTTAACGAAATGGAAGATGCCTGTGCGTGAGTTCTTTCAACGTGGGGTAGCTGTTGCACACCAACAACCACACAGGCTTAGCTGAGCAAGGTCTTGGTCCAGTGACAAGGGGGTCCAAGATGACGGGAGTCCAGGCACTGCTGTATCAGCCGAATTGCCTACGGCGAGATGTTGGCTGCAAGCTTGCCGCCAAGTAGCGCCCTTGATGGTAGGTGGCCCGAGGCTTGGTTGGGGACAGGCATTGGGAAGGTCAGTTGTCCACTGAAGTTCCGAGGGATGTTTTAAAAGTATCTTCCAAAGTTTAAAGAAATGTTTTTCAAAGTTATTTAAAAGCTTCCCCAAAGGTTTTAAAAGTTTAAAAGTTTTCCCAAATAGTTTTAAAAGTTTTTCAAATTGATTAAAAGTTTAAAAGTAGATTAAAAGTTGATTCAAAGTTGCTTAAAAGTTTAAAATGTAAGCCAGTAGTAGCTTACTCCCTTGGGCTGACTTGGGTCTCCCGGCTGAACCTCCTGCGGTGACTGAGTGGCTGGAACTGGCTATCGGGCCTCCACCTCCTCGCCCCCCTCCATCTGGACCTCTCCTTCCCTACTGATGGCCTGGCCTCCTCTCCTCCTCCAGCACGTGGTGAGTACCATGGCTGTGACCCCCCTGCCCTCCCACTCTGAACCCCAGTGGACCACTGGCCCCCCCCAATACCTGCACTCAACCAAGCCTTGGACCACCGACCATCAAGGGCGCTACCCAGCGCCGAGTCTGTGGCCAACATCTTGCCGTAGGCAACTAGGCTCATACAGCAGTGCCTGGACTCCAGTCGTCTTGGACCTCCTTGCTACTAAACCAAGAACTTGCTCAGCTTAGCCCCTGTGGTAGCCAGTGTACAATGACCACCCCACTTTAAAAGAACTCATGCACAGGCATCTTCCACTCCTCTAACATGAAGTTCAGGACCTGGAATGTCAGGGCCCTCATGGACAACCCCAATAGCGACAGACCGGAATGCTACACTGCCATAGTTCCCCAGGAACTTAGACGCTTTGATACCCGACATCACCTCCCTAAGCAAGACCCAGTGGGTAGGGGAAAGCCAGCTCAAGGAACAAGGTGGAGGTTACACCTTCTTCTGGAAATGGAAACCAGAGGCAGAACGCCGCCTCCACGGAGTCGGCTTCGCCATCAAAAATGAGCTGATCCACCTCCTCAAAGACTCCCCCTGCGGGACTAACGAATGCCTCATGACGCTTCGACTCACCCTGTCCCTGAACCAGTGCACCACAGTCATCAATGCTTATGCCCCAATATTCGCTGCAACAGATGAGGCCAAAGACGGTTTTTACTCCAACCTCGAAAAATCCTTGACCCGCGTCCTGTGGGCGGCAAACTGATTCTCCTCGGCGACTTCAATGCCAGGGTCGGCAAGGACACAGACCTCTGGGGAGGCGTAATTGTCAGAGAGGGCGTAGGGAAAGCCAACTCCGGGGTACCCTCCTCCTGACAAATTCTCTAGAGCATGAACTTGTCATCACCAACAGCTTGTTGCGACAGAGGGACAAATACAAGGCATCGTGGCAACACCCTCGCTCCAAACACTGACACCTGCTCGACTATGTCATCATCTGAGCCAGGGTTTGCAAGGATGTGCGCATCACCTGGGCCATGACAGGAGCTGATGACTGCTGGATGGACCACCGCCTAATCTGATCCATCATTGACATCAACAGAGCCCCAAAGCGAAGGGGGCAGCAGAAGCAGTGTCGCAAACAAGTCAATGCCGGGGCACTTAAAGACCCAGCTAAGAGAGCCCTACACAGTCAGCGCCCACAGCTAACCGGGAGCGCTTTGATGACCCCGAGATGCAGAATGCCCACAGTGCTGGGTCTGCCCTCCAGGTCTCCATAACCAGTGCCTGCAAAGAGACACTCGGTCACTCAACCAGGAAACACCAGGACTGGTTTGATTGAGAATGATCAGGACATTAAAGAGCTAATAGATTGCAAGCGTAGGGCATTTCTGAGCCTTAAACAACAACCCAACTTGGCAGCAGCAAAGAAGCATTACAGATGGCTAACATAGAAATATAGAAACATAGAACATAGGTGCAGGAGTAGGCCATTCGGCCCTTCGAGCCTGCACCACCATTCAATAAGATCATGGCTGATCATTCCCTCAGTATTCTTTTCCTGCTTTCTCTCCATACCCCTTGATCCCCCTAGCCATAAGGGCCATATCTAACTCCCTCTTGAATATATTCAATGAATTGGCATCAACAACTCTCTGCGGCAGGAAATTCCACAGGTTAACAACTCTCTGAGTGAAGAAGATTCTCCTCATCTCAGTCCTAAATGGCCTACCCCTTATCCTAAGACTGTGTCCCCTGGTTCTGGACTTCCCCAACAACGGAAACATTCTTCCCGTATCTAACTAGTGCAGTCCCGTCAGAATCTTATATGTTTCTATGAGATCCCCTCTCATCCTTCTAAACTCCAGTTGATCCAGTCTCTCCTCATATGTCAGTCCAGCCATCCCTGGAATCAGTCTGATGAACCTTCGCTGCACTCCCTCAATAGCAAGAACGTCCTTCCTCAGATTAGGAGACCAAAACTGAACACAATATTCCAGGTGAGACCTCACCAAGGCCCTGTACAACTGCAGTGAGACCTCCCTGCTCCTGTACTCAAATCCCCTAGCTATGAAGGCCACCATACCATTTGCCTTCTTTACCGCCTGCTGTACCTGCATGCCAACTTTCAATGACTGATGAACCATGACACCCAGGTCTCATTGCACCTCCCCTTTTCCTAATCTGCCACCATTCAGATAATATTTTGCCTTCGTATTTTTGCCCCCAAATTGGATAACCTCACATTTATCCACATTATACTGCATCTGCCATGCATTTTCCCACTCACCTAACCTGTCCAAGTTACCCTGCAGCCTCTTAGCGTCCTCCTCACAGCTCACACCACTACCCAGTTTAGTGTCATCTGCACACTTGGAGATATTACATTCAATTCCTTCGTCCAAATCATTCATGCATATTGTAAATAGCTGGGGCCCAGCACTGAACTTGCGGTACCCCATTAGTCACTGCCTGCTATTCTGAAAAGGAGCCGTTTATTCCTACTCTTTGCTTCCTGCCTGCCAACCAGTTCTCTATCCACGTTAGTACATTACCCCCAATACCATGTGTTTTGATTTTGCACACCAATCTCTTGTGTGGGACCTTGTCAAAAGCCTTTTGAAAGCTCAAATACACCACATCCACTGGTTCTCCCTTGTCCACTCTACTAGTTACATCCTCAAAAAATTCCAGAAGATTTGTCAAGCAAGATTTCCCTTTCATAAATCCATGCTGACTTGGACCGATCCTGTCACTGCTTTCCAGATCTGCTGCTATTTCATCCTTCATAATTGATTCCAACATTTTCCGCACTACTGATGTCAGGCTAACTGGTCTATAATTACCCGTTTTCTCTCTCCCTCACTTTTTAAAAAGTGGTGTTACATTAGCTACCCTCCAGTCCATAGGAACTGATCCAGAGTCGATAGACTGTTGGAAAATGATCACCAATGCATCCACTATTTCTAGGGCCACTTCCTTAAGTACTCTGGGATGCAGACTATCAGGCCCTGGTGATTTACTGGCCTTCAATCCCATCAATTTCCCAAACACAATTTCCCACCTTATAAGGATATCCTTCAGTTCCTCCTTCTCACTAGACCCTCGGTCCCTTAGTACTTCCGGAAGGTTATTTGAGACTTCCTTTGTGAAGACAGAACCAAAGTACTTGTTCAATTGGTCTGCCATTTCTTTCTTCCCCATTATAAATTCACCTGAATCCGACTGCAAGGGACCTACATTTGTCTTTACTAATCTTTTTCTCTTCACATATGTGTAAAAGCTTTTGCAGTCAGTTTTTATGTTCCCGGCAAGCTTCCTTTTGTACTCTATTTTCCCTCTCCTAATCAAACCCTTTGTCCTCCTCTGCTGAATTCTAAATTTCTCCCAGTTCTCAGCTTTGCTGCCTTTTCGCGCCAATTTATATGCCTCTTCCTTGCATTTAACATCATCCTTAATTTCTCCTAAAGGCTAAAGTCCAACAAAAACCAAGGACCTAAAGAACAAGTGATGGACGGAGAAAGCACAGGTGATACAGCAGCTGGCCGACAACCATGATGTACGCGGATTCTTCATCGCAGTCAAGGTCACATACGGTCCAAATACCCAAGGCCCCACCTCACTGCTGGCCAAGAACGGGGAAACAATCATCAAGGAAAACGAGGCAGTCAGGGCCCGCTGGAAGGAGCACTTCGAAGACCTCCTTAATCGAGACTCTGCCCTTGACTCGAGTGTTCTCGACTCCATTCCGCAGTATGCTATCCGCCACCACCTCAGTGAGACCCTAACACTGCACGAGGTAGAAAAAGCCATAAGACAGCTAAAAAACAACAAGGCTACGGGAGCAGATGGAATCCCTTCTGAGGCACTGAAGGATGGCGGAGAGACACTGCTCGTGCGAACATATCACTTCATCTCTCATCTGGAGGGAGGAGAACATGCCGGGAGATCGTAGAGCTGCAGTGATCATGACCATTTTTTAAAAAGGGGACAAGTCTGACTGCGGCAACTGCAGAGGAATCTCCCTGCTGTCGGCCACTGGGAAAGTCATCGCTAGAGTCCTCCTCAACCGTCTTCTCCCCATGGCCGAGGAGCTCCTCCCGGAGTCGCAGTGCGGATTTCGTCCCCTCCAGGGCACAATGGACAGGATTTTTGTAGCGCGGCAGCTGCAGGAAAAATGCAGGGAACAGCGCCAGCCCTTATACATAGACTCCTTCGACCTTACAAAGGTCTTTGACACTGTCAACCACGAGGGTCTATGGAGGGTCCTTCTCCGTTTTGGAGGCCCCGAAAAGTTCGTCACCATCCTCCACCTGCTCCACGAAGACATGCAAGCCGTGATCCTTACCAACAGATCCATCACAAACCCAATCCACATCCGGACCAGGGTCAAGCAGGGCTGCGTCATTGCCCCACCCCTCTTTTCAATCTTCCTCGCTGCCATGCTCCACCTCACAGTTGACAAGCTCCCCGCTGGAATAGAACTAAACTACAGAACCAGTGGAAAGCTATTCAACCTTCGCCATCTCCAGGCCAGGTCCAAGACCATTCCAACCTCTGTTGTCGAGCTACAGTACGCGGATAATGCCTGCGTCTGTGTACACACGGAGGCTGAACTCCAGGACATAGTTGACGTACGTACCGAGGTGTAGAAAAGCATGGGCCTTACGCTAGACATCAATGAGACAAAGGTCCTCCACCAGCCTGTCCTCGCCACACAGCACTGCCCCCAGACATCAAGATCCACGCCGCAGCCCTGGATAACATGGACCACGTCCCTTCTCTCAGGAGCCTACTATCAACAAGAGCAGGCATTGACGATGAGACCCAACACCGCCTCCAGTGCACCAGTGCAGCCTTCAGCCGAAGAGTGTTTGAAGACCAGGCCCTCAAAACTGTCACCAAGCTCATGGTCTACAGGGCCGTAGTAATACCCGCCCTGCTGTATGGCTCAGAGACATGGACCATGTACAGTAGACACCTCAAGTCGCTGGAGAAAAGCATCACCGATGTCTTCGCAAGATCCTACAAATCCCCTGGGAGGACAGACGCACCAACATTAACATCCTGGTCCAGGCCAACATCCCCAGCATTGAAGCACTGACCACACTTGATCAGCTCCCCTGGGCAGGCCACATAGTTCGAATAGAAACATAGAAACATAGAAAATAGGTGCAGGAGTAGGCCATTCGGCCCATCAAGCCTGCACCACCATTCAATATGATCATGGCTGAGCATGCAACTTCAGTACCCCATTCCTGCTTTCTCTCCATACCCCTTGATTCCTTTAGCCATAAGGGCTACATCTAACTCCCTTTTGAATATATCGAACAAACTGGCCTCAACAACTTTCTGTGATAGAGAATTCCACAGGTTCACAATTCTCTGAGTGAAGAAGTTTCTCTGCATCTTGGTCCTAAATGGCTTACCCCTTATCCTTAGACTGTGACCCCTGGTTCTGGACTTTCCCAACATCGGGAATATTCATCCTGCATCTAACCTGTCCAATCCCATCAGAACTTTTTATGTTTCTATGAGATCTCCTCTCATTCTTCTAAATTTCAGTGAATATAAGCCTGGTCGATCCAGTCTTTCTTCATATGTCAGTCCTGCCATCCCGGGGATCAGTCTGGTGAACCTTCGCTGCACTCCCTCAATAGCAAGAATGTCCTTCCTCAGATTAGGAAACCAAAACTGTACACAATATTTAAGATGTGGCCTCATCAAGGCCCTGTACAACTGCAGTAAGACCTCCCTGCTCCTATACTCAAATCCTCTCGCTATGAAGGCCAACATGCCATTTGCCTTCTTCACCGCCTGCTGTACCTGCATGCCAACTTTCAATGACTGATGTACCATGACACCCAGGGCTCGTTGCACCTCCCCTTTTCCTAATCTGTCACCATTTAGATAATATTCTGCCTCCCTGTTTTTGCCCCCAAAATGGATAACCTCACATTTATCTACATTATACTGCATCTGCCATGAATTTGCCCACTCACCTAACCTGTCCAAGTCACCCTACAGCCTCTTAGCATCCTCCTCACACTGCCACCCAGCTTAGTGTCTTCTGCAAACTTGGAGATATTACATTCAATTCCTTCGTCCAAATCATTAATGTATATTGTAAATAGTTGGGGCCCAGCTCTGAAACTTGCGGTACCCTATTAGTCACTGCCTGCCATTCTGAAAAGGACCCGTTTATTCCTACTCTTTGCTTCCTGTCTGCCAACCAGTTCTCTATCCACATCAATTCATTACCCCCAATACCATGTGCTTTAATTTTGCACACCAATCTCTTGTGTGGGACCTTGTCAAAAGCCCTTTGAAAGTCCAAATACACCACATCCACTGGTTCTACTTTGTCCACTCTACTAGTTACATCATCAAAAAATTCTAGAAGATTTGTCAAGCATGATTTTCCTTTCATAAATCTATGCTGACTTGGACCAATCCTGTCACTGTTTTCCAAATGTGCTGCTATTACGTCTTTAATAATTGATTCCAACATTTTCCCCAGTGCCGATGTCTAGCTAACTGGTCTATAATTCCCTGCCAGACACGAGACTCCCAAAGCAAACGCTCTACTCGGAACTCGTCCATGGCAAACGAGCCAAACGTGGACAGAGGAAACATTACAAGGACACCCTCAAAGCTTCCGTGATAAAGTGCGACATCCCCACTGACACCTGGGAGTCCCTGGCCAAAGACCACCCTAAGTGCAGGAAGTGCATCCGGGAGGGCGCTGCGCTCCTCGAGTATCATTGCCGAGAGCACGCAGAAAACAAGCGCAGGCAGCAGAAGGACTGTGCGCCAAACCAGGCTCACCGCCCACCCTTCCCTTCAACACTGTCTGTTCCACCTGTGACGGGGACCGTGGCTCTCGTAATGGACTGAGAACTCATGCTAAGAGTGGAAACCAGTCTTCCTCGATTCCGAGGGACTGCCTATGATGATGACTCCCTTAGCACTGCTCCATGGGCGCAGCCAGCCCTGTGCAGCTGCACAAAGCCCTGGCCAGACCACACCCAGAGCACCGCAGGGAAGTAGAGGCCCAGTCGTCCCCGAAGGGGGCCCGAATGCCCAGATGGCGCCGTGGAGAGGTCTGGACGCTGCTGGGGAGAGGCCTGGACGCTGCTGGGGAGAGGCCTGGACGCTGCTGGGGAGAGGTCTGGACGCTGCTGGGGAGAGGTCTGGACGCTGCTAGGGAGAGGCCTGGACGCTGCTGGGGAGAGGCCTGGACGCTGCTGGGGAGAGGTCTGGACGCTGCTGGGGAGAGGCCTGGACGCTGCTGGGGAGAGGTCTGGATGTTGCTGGGGAGAGGCCTGGACGCTGCTGGGGAGAGGTCTGGATGCTGCTGGGGAGAGGCCTGGATGCTGCTGGGGAGAGGCCTGGACGCTGCTGGGGAGAGGCCTGGACGCTGCTGGGGAGAGGTCTGGATGCTGCTGGGGAGAGGCCTGGACGCTGCTGGGGAGAGGCCTGGACGCTGCTGGGGAGAGGTCTGGACGCTGCTGGGGAGAGGTCTGGACGCTGCTGGGGAGAGGCCTGGACGCTGCTGGGGAGAGGCCTGGATGCTGCTGGGGAGAGGCCTGGACGCTGCTGGGGAGAGGTCTGGACGCTGCTGGGGAGAGGTCTGGATGCTGCTGGGGAGAGGCCTGGACGCTGCTGGGGAGAGGTCTGGATGCTGCTGGGGAGAGGCCTGGACGCTGCTGGGGAGAGGCCTGGACGCTGCTGGGGAGAGGTCTGGACGCTGCTGGGGAGAGGCCTGGACGCTGCTGGGGAGAGGTCTGGACGCTGCTGGGGAGAGGTCTGGATGCTGTCGGGAGCCCGGACGCATGGACGCCGCCTGGAGCCCGAGCGCAAGCTGAATGCGTTGGGCAGTAGTTTCAGGTAGTTTCCTGTGTTGTCCCGGGCCAGCTCCGGGGTCCCCTCGGCCGGTTAAACGCCGGCCACCTTTCACTATAAAACATACCATGACCCACAAATGAGATTATACATTAGATTTCTCAACAGAACCCAAACTATAAATGAGTGCACTTCAAACACCGAGTTATTGACAGTGACAGATTACCAGGAGAATACAGCCCTATAAATCCTCAATTCGGTTAAGCCGCAGGATTTTCCAATCTAATTTACACCACTAAAAAACAGGAGTAACTTAAATCAGCAGCTGGCAAAGGCTGGTGCTGGGATTTAAGGGAGAATTGCTATGTTCCACAGTGTGTTCCACAGTGTTCCAGTAGGTGCGTGCAGCAGAGCAGGTCTCCAGTCGTCCCGGTTAACCCTTGCCACTGGACCAAGACCTAGCTCTGTCAAACCCATGTGGTGGCTGATGTGCAACGGTCACCACACGTTAAAAAAATCCACGCACAGGCATCTTCCATCCCTGGAGTTCAGGACTGGAATATCGGGTCCTTCAATGAAACATCTGCGAGTTCAGCCCTTCAGGTGTGGAAACAAGTCATCCTCATTCAAGGGACCGCCTATGATGATGATGAGATAGACGCTCATAACTTTACTTTGGCCTGGTTCTTTATTTCTTTCTCTTTATCTTTGAAGATCTTAGCTTCATTACATATCTTTACCAAACATGAAAAATTTCATCGATTCGGGCAATCTGCATACAGAATGCCTCTGAAATTCCTGGGCCTGGGAAGACACTATTGTCACATAAGCAAGGTGAGGTAGGAGGCAGGACCCAATTCTTTTGAGAACAAATTCCGCTGCTGTCATGTATCCTGCATGGCTGCTGTTGGTACTATCACAAGGTGTGCCACCAGAGGGCACAGCAGTGGGAGACTTGTAGGTTACCGGTACAGGTGTGCCTGGCCCAGTATAAAAGGCAGGCCACCATGTGTGATCCTCACTCTGGAGTTATCAATAAAGGACTAAGGTCACTACAGTTCAAGTACAACACATTGCCTCGTGGAGTCATTATCAGAGCATCCAAGGACACAACAGCTGCAAGTAGGGATGCGTGGCTTTTGCAACAATTTGGACCTTCCCCCGTCCCCCATGTTCAACAAAGAGGCGGGACTGGTGAAATGACACCACCTCCCAGAAATCTTGACAATTCCAACCTCCTTTTCCCCTTGCACAAAGTACACTTGTAAGTTTCACTCCAAAAAATTCTCCTAAAGAATAAAGAAAGACTTGCATTTATATACTGCCTTTCACGACCACCGGATGTCTCAAAGCGCTTTACAGCCAATTAAGTACTTTTGAAGTGTCATCATCTTCATCATAGGCAGTTCTTTGGAATCGAGGAAGACTTGCTTCCACTCTAAAAATGAGTTATGAGGTGACTGAACAGTCCAATGCAAGAGCCACAGTTCCTGTCACAGGTGGGACAGATAGTCATTGAGGGAAAGAGTGGGTGGGACTGGTTTGCCGCATGCTCTTTCTGCTCGTTGCGCTTGGTTTCTGCATTCGCTCGGCGATGAGACTCGAGGTACTCAGCGCCCTCCCGGATGCACTTCCTCCACTCAGGGCGGTCTTTGATCAGGGACTCCCAGGTGTCAGTGGCGATGCTGCACTTTATCAAGGAGGCTTTGAGGCTGTCCTTGAAACGTTTCCTCTGCCCACCTTTGGCTCGTTTGTCGTGAAGGAGTTCCGAGTAGAGTGCTTGCTTTGGGAGTCTCGTGTCAGGCATGAGCGGAGCTGATCGAGTGTGGTCAGTGCTTCAATGCTGAGAATGTTGGCCTCGTCGAGGATGCTAACGTTGGTGCCTCTGTCCTCCCAGGGGATTTGCAGTATCTTGCGGAGACATCGTTGATGGTATTTCTCCAGCGAGTTGAGGTATCTGCTGCACATGGTCCATGTCTCTGAGCCATACAGGAGGGCAGGTATTACCACAGCCCTGTAGACCATGAGCTTGGTGGCAGATTTGAGGGCCTGGTCTTCAAACACTCTTTTCCGAAGGTGGCCGAAGGCTGCACTGGCGCACTGGAGGCGGTGTTGAATCTTGTCATCAACGTCTGTCCTTGGTGATAAGAGGCTCCCGAGGTATGAGAAATGATCCACGTTGTCCAGGGCCGCGACATGGATCTTGATGACTGGGGGGCAGTGCTGTGTGCCGGGGATAGGTTGGTGGAGGACCTTTGTCTTACAGATGTTTAGTGTAAGGCCCATGCTTTCGTACGCTTCAGTGAATATGTGGACTATGACTTGGAGTTCAGCCTCTGTATGTGTGCAGACGCAGGCATCGTCCGCGTACTGTAGCTCGACGACAGAGGTTGGGGTGGTCTTGGATCTGGCCTGGAGACGACGAAGGTTGAACAGGTTCCCACTGGTTCTGTAGTTTAGTTACACTCCAGCGGGGAGCTTGTTGAGTGTGAGGTGGAGCATTGAGGAAGATTGAGAAGAGATGACACAGCCCTGTTTGACTCCGGTCCGGATGTGGATTGAGTCAGTAATGAATCTGTTTGTAAGGATCACGGCTTGCATGTCGTCATGGAGCAGGCGGAGGATGGTGACAAACTTTTGGGGGCAGCCAAAATGGAGGAGAGCACTCCATAGACCCTTGCGGTTGACAGTGTCAAAGGCCTTTGTAAGGTCAAAGAAGGCCATGTACAAGGGTTGGTGCTGTTCCCTGCATTTTTCTTGCAGCTATCGCATTGTAAAAATAATTTCCGTTGTACCACGTAAGGGACGAAATCCACACTGTTACTCCAGAAGGAGTTCCTCAGCTATAGGGAGAAGACAGTTGAGGTAGTCACTGTTGTAATGTAGGAAACACGGCAGGCAATTTGTGCACAGCAATCTCCCACAAACAGCAATGTGATAATGACAAGATATTCTGTTTCTGGATTCTCCTGGAACAAAGGGGGCCCAAAATGCAGTATTTGCAATAGTCACAGATTACTTTTTCAATTAAGGATCTTTCGCTCCCCATAGGCAGAGCGGCCAAGTGCCAATGAAATATTCTAGGCCCACCATTGGGTGGATCCCAGGGAATGTCGGAATTGGTTCAGATATCCACCTACTTTATGCAAATGACCCCATCCCTGGGACTTGGGATCGGGTCAGGAATAGAGCAAAAGCAAAATACTATGGATGCTGGAAATCAGAAATACAAACAGAAAATGCTGGAAATACAGGTCAGGCAAGTGGATTCCAACTTAAATTCCAAACTTCATGTTTCGGATCACCCCCCATGATTACAAATATTTCCATGATATTCAGCATTCCTCAAACCATTGCCGATCCCTGAGATCCACGCTCAAAGACATACACCGCTACATGCACGCTCTCAACCTCTCTCTTCAGCAGCACCGACTCAATTTATTTCAGAGTTGTCCTTGTCTGCAGTTACATTTCTTTGTTGCTCCAATGTGACGCCACCACCAACCACAACTTCCCCTCCCCTCCCCTTTCAGCATTCAGAAGGAACTGTTCCCTCTGTGACATCCTGGTCCATTTTTCCATCACCCAAACACCCACTCTCCTTCCCACGGCACCTATCCATGCCAGCGCAGGAGATGCAAAATCTGCCCTTTTACCTCCTCCCTTCCTACCGTTAAGATCCCTAAACACTCCTTCCAGCTGAAGCAGTGATATATTTGTACTTCTTTCAATTTAGTATCCTGTGTTCGCTGCTCATGATGCAGTCTCCTCTACATTGGAGACAACAAACGCAAAGTGGGTGATCGCTTTGCTGAACATCTCAGTTCAATCCACAAGCGTGACCCTGAACTTCTGGTTGCTTGCCATTTTAATTCTCCGTCCCACTCCCACTCTGACCTCAGCCTTCCACAGAATTACAATGAAGCTCAATGTAAACTCAAGGAAACAGCACCTAATCTTTTGATTGGTCACTTTACAACCTTCCGCACTCAACACAGAATTTTACAATTTCAGATGACAAACACTGCTCCCATTTTTCAGACAGCAGGTGCTGATAATGGATCTGTTGTTGCCATTTACACCTCTTCTAGACCCATCTTTTGTATCTTTACCTGTCCCCTTACCATCCCTTTTGCATCGCACCATCATCCCTTTTGTCATTTAATCTCTCCTGCTTTCCACTCTATCACAGACCTTCCCTTTTGTTCTTTATTTGCCCCGCTAACCACTTTACCCGCCTCTGTACTTGCTTCAAACCTGTTATATCTCTAGCTTTCTTTTATGATTGACAAAGGCTACAGTAAGTCTGATATCCTTTCTATCACTCTATATTATCTTTCACATTTTTCTCTAAAGGAATTCATATTTCATAAACTGAGCTTTGTTGATAGTCTATTCAGTTTTTGTCTACCTATTTCTAACTTAATTGCCATTTTTGGTGCCTTGGTAGACTGATCATATAGTTGCTTTTCGCAATGATGTGGTTTGTTTTTTCATGTGCTCAGATTCGAAGCCTTTCTTCACAGCACTCTCCATATGTTGCTATTTAATATTTAATCAGATCCACCTCATCTGATGTATTGTTGGCCTCATTAGATAATTAATGGTTGCACACTTCTCATTTGCTTCAGTTGATACAACTGCAGCCAGTAATTAGAGCGGGAGTTTATTAGTTGCCCTGACTTAGTTTATTTGTGAAGTGCTCCCTTGATTGAAGCTACTGGGAATGTGGAACGTGGAAGATTTGTTTTTTTCTATTTTAATGGCGCTGTTTTGTTTACATTTTACTACAGTTTTGCAACACCGCACATTTTGGCAGTTCTGGGAACAGTTGGTGGTGTCGATTTGACTTTTATAATTTAGTAGATAATTGGGTAATTCAAAGAATAATGCTTCCAGATTACATTCAATAAACTTTGTAAGAGCAGCTGGTAGAATATTGTCATCTGGTGAGAGCCTCGAATGCTATAATTACAATTTATAATGACAGTTATCGAGGCTATCCAGCAAATCGTTAGTTTAACCCTTTGGAGATATCTGCTTGTGCACAAAATGCCACAGATTATACAACCTAACAGCAAAGTTAATCTTTTACACTATTACTAAAACAATAAATAATCTTTGCTGTATGTGTGAGATTTTCTGAAGTAAACTTTTATGTAATCTGTGATACAGGCACTCATGCATGCTGTCTCATTTGATATGTTGATTAGATGGTAAACATTTGTCCCATACATATGAATGATGACATTTATATTTATAATGCTATTTATTATTTAAGTTATCATTATTTTAAATGTTTTACACATTGGTGAAAGAGTTGTATTTGATAAATAGGTGATGTGAAAACAAATAGGTTCGAGGCAACTTTAATCCATGTATATTGTATATAAAGTAACAATGGGCTCAATTTTCCCCAATGCGTTTTTTTGGCATATTGCAAGAGTTACGCCTGTTTTTTTTGGTCCCGACTACTCCAAAAAAAACTTTGAAATTGGTGCTGTGCAGTCTTTTAGCTTCGGTGTGGGGATGGGGTGTGGGGGGTGGAGGCTAATGTCTGTGCCAAGAAAATGATGCCCCCCCTTCTGCGCTTGCGCAAAAAAAAATGACGTTTTATACGTGAATGCTATGGGCGCGCATGCCCAGCACAGCTCCCAGTCTGTATTCAGACATTTTTAAAGAGCCAGTTGTGTGTGAGAACTTTAATTCTCAGTGCAAAAATTAGAGCTGCAATACAATATGCAACACAGCTCAAGGACCAAGAATTTCTCACAAGATGAAGTGGAGGCACTAGTTACTGTAATTGAGGCCAGATGGCACGAGCTGGACACCAGCAGAGGTCACGTAAAAGTTTCACCAAAAGAAAAGACGAAACGTTGGAACCAACTTGCAGAAGTACAATGGTGACCACCCCGAGGTCTGGAGGCCAGTGCAAAAAGAACTGGCAGGACCTTGGTCAAGTAGTTAGTATCAGTAATATTTTCATTTATTCACTGGAATTGCAATTGTAAATGTGACCAGCTGTATATGTCCCACCCAGCAGAAAGACACCCTCTCTAAAAAGTTATATTTTCATCTTTGCAGAGGAAGGTGGCCCACAACAAAAGGGAAAGAATTTGAACAGGAGGAGGCCCAGCAAATCTGCACCCACTGACACCTATGGAAGACAGGGTCACTGCTTTGATGGGTCCTGCCTAGAGAAAAGCAACCACCACTGCACAAGCTGGGCTATCATTCATCGTGGTCCTTTAAATGAGCCTGCTGCCTGCGCTGTATGAGCCTACTCATGCCATCCACCTTCTCCCTCCTCTCCTGCTAACCATTTGTCTGTTCTGTTATATTTTGCACAACTCTGACAAGGTTGAAGTCGATGCAGAAGAAGATTCAGACACGGATGAGCCTGAAGAGCAGAACATCTTTCAATCCCACCTTCCAGACCAAGAGCATGGGGGTGAGGGGAGGGGGAGGGGAGAGGATGGATGAATTCCCCATTGTTGTACTCACTCTGGAGGAGGTGCAGGTGCTGCCCATTGAGGTTCCAGGCCATTTCCTGAGTGGCATGAGTGTTGAGATATTCCATGGTTTTTCACAGTCCGAGGCTGGGGTTTCCAATAGGATGCAGCGAGGCACAGCCAGGGACCCACCGTCTGAGGCTACGGGTCCCAGTGGGATGCAGTGAGCCACACCCAGGGTGAGGAGGGAAAGGAGCGCTCGACTGTGCTCTCCTGAGGTGCAGGATCTAACAGATGTGGTTCAGATGATGGCAATGAGTGCGGAGAGCATTGAACTTACGCTATCACACCTGGACACCATCAGTGGGGTGAGTGCTGAGGTATCGGGACTGTCGGGAGAAGTAACAACACTCACGAGAAATGGGAACACTGTCCGGGCACATGAGGAAGGGAATGTCGCAGGTAGCTGATACACTGTCGGTGAACATGAGGGAGGGAATGTCGCAGGTAGTTGACATGCAGTCGGCTAACATGAGGGAGCTGCTGCAATAAGGGAACATGCCCAGACCCCGACCCCATTGACAGAATCAACTGCCATTCCCACTCCAATCTCCAGACCAGCCTCTGAAGAGGCCCAAGCCAGGCATTCCACATTATCGCCTGCCCACGCCCCCCTATCAAGAAATGCACATTACTCAAGATGTTCGAAAGAATAAGCTTAGTACCAACACAAGAAATGCTGCACCACTGCCTGCGGGCAGGGGTAGAGTCACCAAGACAAAGCACAGCGGGCGGTCTTAGAATAAAGTGGAGGAGAGATGGGTGCAGCCTTTCTTTGCTGCTGCTGCTGCTATTGTTATGTTGTTACTGTTGTAAATGTTCTCAAATTAAAAGTTTTTTGTAAGTCATGTAAATTTACAAGTTTAAAAGTTTGTAAGTGATC
The DNA here is from genome assembly GCF_044704955.1 of Pristiophorus japonicus. Classification (NCBI taxonomy): domain Eukaryota; kingdom Metazoa; phylum Chordata; class Chondrichthyes; family Pristiophoridae; genus Pristiophorus; species Pristiophorus japonicus. Next base: position 122,783,876 of record NC_091991.1, read on the forward strand.
TTAAAGTTTGTAAGTGATCTTAGTGTTTGTTAGTGATCTTAAAGTTTGTAAGTGATTTTAACTGAAAACTTCAAAGTTTGATACAAGAATATTTTTATTAAAGTTGAGTAAAGTACAAACAAGTGATAAACTATTGAATAAAATATATTTTAAATTATAACTGAATCATTTCTGTTATTTGTTCCATTAACAAAACACAACATTAGGTCCAAACAGTAAACATGGTCCATTTGAAATAGTTGCCCCTGAGCCTTCAGGCAACAAAGCGTTCCTGGATTAGCTGCTGGCGCAAGGCTCAAGCAATCGTTAAAAGGGGCACGTTGGCCCGCCCTCCTCCTCCGTTGTGCTCCAGATTCAGGTAGTTGCATGGCTTCCTCCTCCTCCTTATCCTCAGCATCATCATCATCATCTGCATCTTCCTCCTCATCATCAGCCACTCTCACCTCAGGTGGGTCTTCTACTACCAGCTGCTGCTGCCTCATGATGGCTAAGTTATGCAGCATGCAGCACACAACAGTGAACTGACCAACAATCTCAGGGGAGTATTGCAAGTAGCCTCGAATCATCCAGGCATCGGAAACATTGTTTCAAGATGCCAATGGTCCTCTCGATTATGCTACACGTTATAATGTACGACATGTTGTATTCGCGGTCAGCTTCTGTCCGGGTTACGCATAGGAGCTTCATGAGCCAGGTGGTGAGGCCGTAACCTTTGTCCCCCAGCAGCCAGCTCTGCCCTTCTGGCTGCTGCTGAAACATGGCATATATAAAACTCTCGCGTAGGATGAACGCATCATGGGTGCTCCCAAGGTATCTCACCTCAACTGACATGATGCGATGCATGTCATCACACACGAGCTGCACATTAACAGAGTGGAAGCCTTTTCTGTTCCTGTATATCTTGGAATCCCCTGAAGGTGCTCGCAAAGCGATGTGGGTATGATCAATGCAGCCCTGTACCTTTGGGAAGCCAGCAATCCTGGAGAAACCCACAGCCCTGTCACGCATTGCCTGGGCGGTCATAGGGAACTTTATGTAGTCATTCCTCCGGGCATATAGTGCAGCAGTCACCTGCCAAATGCAGATATGTGTTGCATGTTGAGAATCGGCACACACATCCCCAGTTGTGGCCTGGAATGATCTAGATGCATAGAATGAAAGTGCAGCTGTAACCTTCACTTCAACTGACACATCTGTCCTCTTGACGCTTTTAGGTTGCAGGTCTGCTTTTACTAACTCACAGATCTCGGTTACAACTTCTTTGTGGAAATGCAGCCTTCTCACACAGTCTGCATCACTCAGCTGCAGGTATTAACGCCTGTCTCGATATACCCGATGTGGGTAAGGCCTCCTGCACATCATCCTATGTGCTCTGAGGTTTCTCATGCAATGATGATGAATCAGTCCTCTACTCTGCAACACCATCATAATTAAATTATACCTTTTCAAGAAGCTCAAAACAGCAGGACAAAGGACTGAACGCTTCCTTCCTCTCTCCCTCCCCAAGGTCGACACCCTAGTATGGACCATACCCTGGTCTGTGCATGTGAAATAGGCTTGCTTAGAACGGGAAGCTAGACTTTCAATGAAGACATTTCGGGCAACGAAGTCAAATGCAATTCTTTAATTTTTGATTTTTTCCAAGTACCACCCCACCACTGATCGAACGTCTACTCATCAGGCTCGAGGGTTAACCGGCAGAATCTCTCCCTAGCCCAGACACAGGGGCTCAGCATCCACCCCGGCCCCCAAACTCCACCCTCCCCCAGGCTTCTTCTGAAGCCAAGCCTCGAGCCCCTGTGTCCAGGTGAGGAGATGTTTGTTGGTGGCATGGTACTTTGAAAAAAATCAAAAATTAAAGAACGACATTAGACTTCCATTTTCTCCCTTTTGAGTTTGAAAAAATTAAGCTTCATGATGACTTCTTGACTCCCTCCAAAACTTCACTTAAAAACAATGGCATCTTTTGGCGATGATTTTTTAATGTGCGCTAGTTTTTCTTAAGTGCCCAGAAGGTTTTTTGGGAGTGGTCACATACATTGTCCTAGGTAAAATGTAAGTTGGCCAAACTTGCTCAAATGTGAAAAACTGGCGCAGAGATCAGGTTATGCAAAAAAATCCGAACCTAAAAACATCATAACTAACTGAATCACTCTGGCGCTGAAACTTTGGGGAAACTTGGAGATTTAAATTTATGCTAAAAAACATGGCGTGTGCCAAAAAAAACGGGGCAGATAAATGGAGAAAATTGAGCCCAATATTTGTATCTTCATTTATGTCTGCCTGATAACAGATTTGTTCAAGTTCTTAAATCACAAATTTTGTTTACAATGTCCATCCTTTTCAAGGTACATAGAGTCTTAAAATATATAAATTAATTGGATTCCATAGCATTTGCTTAAAGAGTCACTTTTAATGAAGAGGATCACTCTGTGTGTGTGAGAGACCAGTCACCATCCTATTGTAACTTGCATAATTGATAATACTTTGCCAAATTTCAAACACAGAAATTAAATTCCTCTTCATTTGTTCTCCTTCATATATAATTGGTATTCAGTAAAGCCGTCTAGTCCACCGGGGAAGTTGGTCTGGTGCCTGCCCATTTGAAGATTGCATGGCATCATCCATTGCACAAATTCCTTTACAGAGCTCCCATTTGCTGTCTCTTTTCACCTCATCAGCATCCTGGTCATTTGTTTTACTGCTCTTATCTGAGTAACTTACCGAATTCCTTGCAATAATGTTATGACTTTTGGCAACAGTTTTACTTTCCAGTGTTATACTTCATCAGATCCATTCTGTTTTAATGAAGGTTAGATGTGCATTTAGTGCTAAAAGTTTAGCGTTAACAGTTTTGCTTCGCACTGATGCTTGTATCGTATAAATGAGGTATGAAGGCCTGAACTGATTCCAATGCAAAGTGGAGCAAGATTCCCTCCTTCGGAAAGTCTCACTCTCTTTCAATTTGGTATTAGCTTAGACCCTGGCTCGAGATTCAGGCTGCATTTACATTGTAACTGCACCATCAGTGCAAAGCTAAACCACTTCCATCAATGCTACAGTTTCCAGTCTTGCCTTAAAGATTTGTATATATCTCCTGTGGTGTTGCTCACGTTGAGTGAGAGGTTAGGTTGTTGCAAGGGATAGGGCTTCCTCAGTGTGGAAGTGGTAGAGGGACACATAAATGAAAGGATTTGGAAAAAGGTTTGCAAGAGGTATCCCCAGAGAAAGGGAAGTAAGTGATTTTGATTGGTTTCTGGAATAATAGGTCGTATTTCCTTACTAACTAATGAACTGAACAAATCAATGAATGAATCAATCAATCGTAGCCTGCTACATGGAGGAATGCCCAGCTCTTTAACCTCACCATCCAATAGTGTGTCATTTTATACTGACTTTTCGTGAATCTTCTGGGGTATTGCGCAAGGTGAATCATAAGTTTATGCTGCTTGAAGGGGAGAAGGGGGATTGTTGGGTTATGTGGGGAAGAGGTGGACATCTGCAATGAAAGAATTCAGAAAGGGGCTTGTACGATTTCCATATAGGCACTGTTGCGTATGGAGAAAGAGTCAGACTGAACACTATGAGCTCAAAGTAAAAGTGTGACCTTAGTCTTTTATTGCAGGCCTCTCCAACCTGTGAAGCCTCCTTAAATACCTGTGCTCTCAAGGGATTATGGGATCCCTTGAGACTCCAGGGGATGAGCCCTCTGGTAGTTGTACATAATAAATACAAGTTTACATATATAACAGGCAGAAACCTGCTTTTGATGTTTTCTTGGACCATATATAGCAGTAGATCTTGATTTAGCAAAACGAGTTATAGCGACGCTGCAACCTGTTTTACATCCCTCCTGATTTTTGAAGTCAGTGGAATTAAAAATTGGGTAAGATGTAAAACAGGCTGTCTTCTCGCAATCATCCGTGTTACGCAATCACATCAAGTCAAGATCTACCCCATAATGTTTTTATTAACCACTGCAGTGACTTAAGTAAATATGTTTGTGTTCTCTGTGGAGCAACAGATTGCAACATAGCTTCATAAACAGCAGTTAAGTGCAGTACTGAGGGATGCTGATTGTTGAAGGTGCCATTTTTTAGTGAGATGTTAAACTTGGGTCTTATCTGTTCCTTTGTGCACTGTTAAAGGTCCCATTGGCCTGTGTCCTGTTGTCTTGACCAACATTCCTCGTCAACTGAAAAAACATCGGCCTGGAATTTGCAATCCTGGTGACGGCGAACTGACAGCATTTGCTGTAATTTTGCCTTTGAAACTGACCGCAACTTCAGGATGTAGCGCATGTATAGATAGCCTAATGCGGAAATCCTGAAGTTGCAGTCTGTCATTCACTGCTCCTCCAAAAGCTGCATGCCATTCATCCCCTTGAGCCTGTTTAGCATTCAATGACATCATGGTTGATCTGTACCTCAACTCCATTTACCTGCCTTGGCTCTATATCCCTTAATACTATTACCGAACAAAAATCTATCGATCCCAATTTTGAAATTTTCAATTGATGTAGCCTCAACAGATGTTTGGAGAAGAGAATTCCAGATTTCCACTACCCTTTGTGTCAAGATGTGCTTCCTGACATCAGCTCAAAATGGCCTAGCTCAAATTGTAAGCTTATACCCCCTTTTTATGGACTCCCCCAGCAGAGGAAATAGTTTATCACTATCTACCCCAACAATCCTTTCATCGTCTTGAACACAATTAGTTCACCCTTTAGCCTTCTATACTCAAGGGAATACAAACCTAACCTATGCAGCCTGCCCTCATAATTTAAACATTTTAGCCCCGCTGCATCCCCTCCAAGGCCAATATATCCTTCCTGTGGTGCAGTGCCCAGAATTGAATGCAGTGCTCCAGATGCAGTCTAACCAAAGCTTTATAAAACTGAACCATAATTTCAACCACTTTGTATTCCAGCCTCCTTAAAATAAAGGCTAACATTCCATTAGTGTTATTAATTATTTTTTGTACCGGTTCACTAGTTTTTTGTGATTTCTGTTCATGGACCCCTTAATCTCCCAGCTCCTCCACAGTTCATAGACTGATACATCACAGAAGGAGGGCATTCAGTCGATCGTGCCTGTGCCAGCTCTCTGGTAGTGCTATCCAATTAATCCCACTCCCCTTGCTCTTTCCTACCCTTTCAGGCAGTGCTTTCCAGATCATAACAACTCGCTGCATAAAAATAATGTTTCGTGTCGCTTCTGGTTCTTTTGCCAATCACCTTAAATCTGCGACCTCTGGTAACCAACCCTTCTGCAACTGGAAACAGTTTCTTATTACTTACTCCATCGGGCCAGTCCACACTGCGATATGTGTGTGCACTAGGTCCATGCAGCAGAGCAGGTCTCCAGTCGTCTTAGATAATCCTTGCCACTGGACCAAGACCTAGCTCTGTCAAGTCCATGTGGTGGTTGGTGTGCAACGTAAATAAAATCCACGCACAGTCATCTTCCACCCTTCAGGATGTAGTTCAGGACCTGGAATATTAGGTCCTTCATTGAAACACCTGTGAACTCATCCTTTTTTGCCATGGAAGCAAGTCATCCTCGCTTCGAGGGACTGCCTATGATGATGACTTACTCCATCAAAACTATTCATGATTTTAAATCTCTTCTTTACTTCTCTGCTCTAAGAAGAACAATTCCTGCTTCTCTAGTGTTTCCACATAACTGAAGTCCCTCATCCCTGGTACCATTCTAGTAAACCTCTTCTACACCTTCTCCAAGGGCTCACTTTTCCTCAGTGATTTTTGTGGTTTTTTTGGAGCAGGACGCTTTTTTTGGCCCAAGTTAAAAAACCATAGTTTCCCCGATCAATTTGCAGCAGTGTAATTCAGTAAGTTACGATTTTTTTAGGTACTTTTTTTTTCAGCCAGAGGGGACGTAACCTGCCACCCGCGCCAATTCTGGCCATTTAGGCAAGTTTGGCCAACTGAGAGTTACTCCAATTCTGCTTAGGCCAGTATATGTGGCCTCTGCAGAAAAACCTTCTGGAGAGTTAAAGAAATAGGCGCAGGTAAGGAAATCGGCACAGGTAAGGAAATCGGCACAGGTAAGGAAATCGGCACAGGATGTGCCCGGACAGCAGCAGCAGCAGGAAAGATAAGAGAGAGGGGGAGAGAGTGGTGGGGGCAGGTGGGGGGGGGGGGGTGGTGGAGAGATTGGTGGGGGGGGAAGAGAAGGGGTATGTGGGGGAGACAGGGTTTGGGGGGAAGCTTTTTGGGTGTAATTAGGTGTGGGGACTGGGAGGGAGGAGGCCATTCGGATTGGGATAGGGGCGGGGGAGCAGACCGGGAAGCCATTCGGCCTGGGCTAGGGGAAGGGGAGCAGACCGAGAGGCCATTCAGCCTGGGCTAGGGGAAGGGGAGCAGACTGGGAGACCATTCGGCCTGGGCTAGGGGAAGTGGAGCAGACTGGGAGACCATTCGGCCTGGGCTAGGGGAAGGGGAGCAGACTGGGAGACCATTCGGCCTGGGCTAGGGGAAGGGGAGCAGTAGGCAAGCTCTTCGGCCAAGGCTAGGGGCGGGGGAGCGGATCGGCAAGCCGTTCAGCCAGGGCTAGGGCTGGAGGAGTGGACCGTCAAGCTCTTTGGCCAGGGCTAGGGAGCGGACCGGCAAAGCGCTTGGGGCCAGGGTTGGGCGGGGGAGCATAGCGGGATGCCCTTCAGCCAAGGATAGGGGCAGGGAACGGACCGGCAAGCCCTTCATCCAGGGCTAGGGGTGGGGGACTGGAACGGCAAGGCATTTGGGGCTGGGAGGGAGTGGGGGAGCTGGAGCTGGAGCTGGACCGCCAAGGGGCTCGGGGCGGGCTAGGCAAGCAGACTGGGAAGCCCTTTGGCCAGGGCTAGGGGCGGGGGAGCGGGACCGGCTTTAATAATTGGAGGTAAGTTGCTGCAATATATTTTAATGCGTTTTTAAGTTGATGCAATGTGTTTTTAAGTTGATGCAATGTGTTTTAATGTGTTGTGAGCTGGCTGTATGTTTCACTTTGCAGCCTCAGCTCGCATTGTGTTCCTGGTTACCGTGGCAACCCGATCTTTTTGGCACAGATCAATGTTTCACCCCCAAAACTAAACGACAGGCTTGGCGGCGCCAAAATGAAGAAATCCAACGGGGAAACTTAGAACATTTTTTTTTTTGCGTACTTGGGCTCCAAAAAAACGGGCGCAACTCTTCAAGTACACCAAAAAAAAGCTTTGGGGAAAATTGAGTCCCAAGGCTTTGACATCCTTGCGAAAGTGTGGTGCCCAGAATTGAGCACAATACTCCAGCTGAGGCTGAACCAGTGTTTTATAAAGATCTAGCATAACATCCTTGCTTTTGTGCTCTATTCCTCTATTAATAAAGCCAAGGATCAGTTCTGCTTTTTCAACTTGCCCTGCCACCTCCAAAGATATGCGTGCATGCACCCCAGGTCTCTCTGTTCCGCAATCCCTTTAAAATTGTACCATTTAGTTTAAACTGCCTCTCCTCATTCTTCCTACTTTGCGTTAAATTTCATCTGCCATGTGTCTGCCCATTTCACCAGTATTTCTATGTACTCCTGAAGTCTTTTACTATCCTCCTCATTGTATACTACATTTCTGAGTTTTGTGTCTTCTGCAAACTTTGAAATTATGCCCTGTTTACCCAAGTCCAGGTTGTTAATATATATCAAAAAGAGGAGTGGTCCCAACACCAGCCACTGGGGAACACTAATCACATTTTTCTCCAGTCTGAAAAACAACCGTTAACCATTAGTCTCTGCTTTCTGACACTTAGCAAATTTCATATCCACAAAACCACTGTCCCTTTAATTTTGCTAACAAGTCAATGTAGTACTTTGTCAAATGTCTTTTGAAAGTCCTTATGCACAACATCAACAGTACTACCCTCATCGACCCTCTCCTTTAATTCATCAAAAAACTCAATAAAGTCAGTCAAACACGATTGGTCTTTAACAAATCTGTGCTGACTTTCATTTATTGGCCCATATTTTTCCAAATGGCAATTAATTTTGGCCCAGATTATTGTCTTTCAGGCTGTGAAATTTGGCCCATTAGTGTCAGCTGATAAGGCCGCTTTTGGTGAAAAAATGGCAGCCACCTCTCTGCCGCCCGCTTCTGGCGCAGAACGAGGTAGCTGGCATTTTGGTCAGGTCGACAGCACTACTGTGCCTGTGCTCACTGCAAATTTAGTCATTAGTCAGATCGTGACATCAATCAACATGCAATGCTGAATTGACGCATGATCTGCTATTTTGGATGTTGCCGCTCTTTCTAACACCCTCTCCGAAGCATGCTCAGTGGTCAGGGTCAGTGAATGTATCTTCGAATTAATTCTGGAGAGGTCCCAGTGGACTGGAAAACTGCAAATGTAACACCTCTATTTAAGAAAGCAGGAGTCAGAAAGCAGGAAACTATAGACCAGTTAGCCTAACATCTGTCACTGGGAAAATGCTGGAGTCCAGGAAGTAGTAGCAGGACATTTAGAAAATCATAATGCAGTCAAACAGAGTCAGTATGGTTTTATGAAAGGAAAATCATGTTTGACAAATCTGCTGAAGTTCTTTGAGGATGTAATGAGCAGAGTGGATAAGGGTGAACCAGTGGATGTGGTGTATTTGCATTTCCAGAAAGCATTCGATCAGGTGCCACACAAGATAATAGCTCACGGGGTTGGGGTAATATATTAGCGTGGATAGAGGATTGGCTAACTAACAGAAAACAGAGAGTTGGGATAAATGGGTAATTTTCAGGTTGACAAACTGTAACTAGTGGGGTGCCACAGGGATCAGTGCTGGGGCCTCAACTATTTCAATCTATATTAATGACTTGGATGAAGGGATTGAGTGTAATGTAGCCAAGTTTGCTGATGATACAAAGATAGTTGGGAAAGCAAGTTGTGAGGATGATGCAAATAATCTACAAAGGAATATAGAAAGGTTCAGTGAGTGGGCAAAAATTTGGCAGATAGAGTATAATGTGGGAAAATGTGAGGTTATCCACTTTCGTAAGAAAAAAATTAAAGTAAATTATTATTTAAATGGGGAGCGATTACAAAATGCTGTAGTACATGGGGATCGGGGGGTTCTTGTGCATGAAATGCAAAAAGTTAGCATGCTGGTACAGTAAATAATCAGGAAGGCAAATGGAATACTGGCATTTATTGCAAAGGGGATGAAGTATAAAAGTAGGGAAGTCCTGCTCCAACTGTACAGGGCATTAGTAATACCACATCTGGAGTACTGCATACAGTTTTGGTCATTATTTAAGGAAGAATATATTTGCATTGGAGGCAGTTCAGAGAAGGTTCACGAGATTGATTCCTGAGATGAAGGGGTTGTCTTATCAAGAAAGGTTGAGCAGGTTGGGTCTATACTCCTTGGAGTTTAGAAGAACGAGAAGTGATCTTATTGAAACAGGGGAGATGCAGAGAGGATGTATGACTAGGGGGTAAAGTTTCTGAATAAGTGGTCGCTCATTTAAAACAAAAATGAAGAGGAATTTTATCTCTCAGAGGGTCATGAATCTTTAGCATTCTCTATCCCAAGGAGCTGTGGAGGCTGGATCTTTGAATATATATATAAAGGTGGAGATAGACAGATTTTTAAATGATAAGGGAGTCAAGGGTAATGGGGAGCGGGCAGGGAAGTGGAGTTGAGACCAGGGTCAGATCAGCCATGATCTTACTGAATGGCGGAGCAGGCTCAAGAGGCCAAATGGCCTACTCCTGCTACTATTTCTTATGTTCTTATATCCTACTAACTGCAATACTACCCTGAGCCACTGCTCAATTCACCACAGCACCATCACTCACCTACCAACTATCTCTATCAATCAGGACTCACACCAAACATTCATATTCTTCACCTCACCCTCACACAATTACCACAGTTGCAAGCCTCAAACCCACATCTCACAGCCTGCACATACTAGCATCTATTTATCATCATCATAGGCAGTCCCTCGAAATCGAGGAAGACTTGCTTCCATTCTAACAGTGAGTTCTTCGGTGACTGAACAGGCCAATACGGGATTACATTCTCTGTCACAGTTGGGACAGACAGAGGTTGAAGGAAAAGGTGGGTGGGACTGATTTGCCACACACTCCTTCCGCTGTCTGCGCTTATTTTCTGCATGCTCTCGGCAACGAGGCTCGAGGTGCTCAGCGCCCTCCCGGATGCTCTTCCTCCATTTAGGGTGGTCTTTGGCCAGGGACTCCCAAGTGTCGGTGGGGATGTTGCATTTTATCAAGGAGGCTTTGAGCCATAACAGCCACATCACAAAAAACAGATTGCATGACACTCATTGATACGCTTCCCTCTCTCTTACAGGAAAAGTGGGTGCACAACTGAAGGCTGCAGGAACTAACTGGTGGGGGAGAGGTACATCTGCATGGTCTTTCCCCCATGGAGGAGATTGTGCAGGCCATTATTGGAATTGCCATTGCTGAGGCCGTGGCCACAGGTGGGGCTGAAGCCATTGAAGATGAGATATGCAGAAAGCTAATCCTCCTTCTCTCATCCCACTGCTCCCTCATCCCACAATCTCTTCTGACTGAGAAGCTGCTGATAGTGGATGCATCCATTTTTTACTTTCTCCTCTCCACTCATCACAACCCTACCCTTGTCGCTATTTCCTTTCAGATATGCAATAACTTCAAACTGCCCACGCAGCGGAGAAAGAGCAACAAGACGGAGAAGAAACAACGTCACTCGACTTCACGTCTCAGCCACCAGCTCAGATACCGACACTGCATGTAATTTAGAGGATCGCATACAGGCGGGATCTGCATGTGGTGAGACACAAGTGCGCTGGAGCCAAGGCTGGTAGAAAGGTAGCGCAGGTTCCAGCTTGTCAGAGGGCACGGTCACATGCTCGTTCTGCTGCAAAGGTCTCAGATGACTTTGATGGGGCAGGCTATAGAAGAAGGCTGACAGGTGTACACATCCAAATGCTTGGTGCATTGGGAAGCCTGCCAGAAAGCCTGTGTTCACTGTCAAGGAACATGGAGGAATGCCACACTAACTTGGCGCAGGGCTTTGTGCAGAGTTCGGAGCCCATCCTTTCCAAAAGCTAGGAAGAGTGGAGGTCCAAAGAGATTTAGGGTGTAGCCAGGCCTGCAGCAAGAATGCACTTAACTTAAAGTAAATTAAGTTAAGATATTAAAGGGTTAAAGAGGCTCTACAGTAAGAGCAGTTTTGTAAATTAACGAGCCTCATATCCCATCATGCCTTGAGAAACCAACGGGACTTTTAAATGTCAGCTGAATGGAATGCAGGAGGAGATTCAGACAGAGACGCAGACACGATTGATTGACTTTATGAAACGCTAACCAAGGAAGGAGCTGGAGTGATCAGACCACACAATGACATGTGTTTGTTTAAATGTAACTGATTGTCCTGTACATTGAACTCCTGTGGTCAGGCTGTTAACGAGACTTACAAATCGACACGTCAGGTAGTGACCATGGCCCTACCATGTCTGGAGTGGTCTCTTCTCCCTTTGGAAATGCTAATGTCGACCTTGTTGCTGGAGTGAAAAACACATTCGCCAATCGTTCAAATGTTGATAGACTCGAAACTGCCCATCAAAACACTTGTGTGATAATGGTTAAACATTGAACAGGATGAGGACATCTCCTTGTCTGATAATGGACTATTCACTGGCCCAGGATGGGGAAGTGGCCAAAGCATGCACTCAATAGATTTGTAGATGCAGATATTATTAAGATGGTACCATCAAAGTGGGGATTGTGTCATTCATTTTCATGGGGAGGATCTTTGTATTATAAAAAGGCTGTGTTTAGGGATAAACCTCAGTAACTTGCAAGTGAACTGTGGGCGGATTTGATCAACCGCACATAAGGGAACAGTGCACTGACGTTTGTTATCCATAGTATAATAAACAGTTAAAAGAATACTGAGTTGTGAGCTTTGAACATTTTACCCTACCCAGACGGGTTCAGGTCGGATTCTAAAATTAGAGTATAAGGGGGAAGGTGCACTGTCAAGAGCAAAGGTTAGGCTCTCGCTTGTTGGAGATAGGCAATGACTATTTCCAAGAAATGAGAGTCTAACCATCGCTCCTTGACATTCAACAGCATTACCATTGCTGCGTCTCCCACCATCAACATCCTGGGGGTCAACATTGACCAGAAGCTTAACTGGACCAGCCACATAAATACTGTGGCAACAAGAGCAGGTCAGAGGCTGGGTATTCTGTGGTGAGTGTCTCACCTCCTGACTCATCAAACCTTTCCACCATCTACAAGGCACAAGTCCGGAGTGCGATGGAATACTCTCCACTTGCAAGAACACTCAAGAAGCTCAACACCATCCAGGACAAAGCAATCCACTTGATCGGCACCCCATCAACCACCTTAAGCATTCACTCCCTTCATCACTGGTGCACTGTGGCTGCTGTGTGTACCATCTACAAGATGCACTGCAGAAATGCGCCAAGGCTTCTTTGGCAGCACCTCCCAAACCCGAGACCTCTACCATTTAGAAGGAGGAGGGCAAGCAGGCGCATGAAAACACCATCGCCTCCAAGTTCCCCTCCAAGTTACACATCATCCTGACTTGGAATATATATCACCATTCCTTCATCATCGCTGGGTCAAAGTCCCTCCATAACAGCACTGTGGTAGTACCTTCACCACACAGATAGCAGTGGTTCAAGAAGGCGGCTCACCTCCACCTTTTCAAGGGCAATTAGGAATGGGCAATAAGTGCTGGCTTTGCCAGCGATGCCCACATTAAACTTGTCCTTACTCTGTGAAGCAAAGGAGGGATGCTGCCAACCCTCAAAATGAAGGGGAACAGATCTCACTGTGCCCTCATGTGACAACACAGGGAACTTGGATATGATTGAATTGACTCGGCTTATATTTCTGAAATATATATTGATAACTGGGACTGTTTCCATCTTTAGCAGATCTCATGGAGTATAAAGTGAGGATTTATAACCCTTTGGTGGTGGGGAAGAGAGAGCTGGGAGAGCGACAAGCTCGCACAGCCATACCAGCGTGAGGTGCAGGCTATTTTACCCCCGGGCCATGTTACAATAACCCAGGACGGACTCACACCTGAATCCATTGGGAATGATGTGGAGATGGTGGGCAGGAGCAGAAACTCACGGGGACCCACGGAAACAATCCCGGGCAGTTAGCTAAGTGTATCAGGATGGTCAGTAGGCAATCGGAGGGGGGCAGGGGAAGGAGGGGTGAGAGGCGAAGCCTTGGAAAGGGGAGGCCCAAAGTGGATGTAACTTAGTCGAGTAGGATACTACTCTGATTTTAACTTCTGCATGCCCCATTCTCATCGGGCATTGGGGTTAAAATCAGGACTATAGATTATATTTGCAATCCCCCCCCCACCCAATCCATCCAAGCTAAATGACAAGCAGGTGCTGCGCTTTCTTCACAACTGTTGTATTGACCCACGAGAGATTTTCTGTATTTGCTTACGGCTTGGAATTTGTGACATTTCAAAGGAATGGGAGAGGAAATTTTAAAAATTGGTTCTTTCTCAAGAATATAATATTTATATAACTCTGTGTCTCTTCCAACCATCATCAAATGATGATTTGTTTTGTGTGTACATATATATATGTAATTTTTATACCATTTGCTTGGTGGCACAGGCTATTTAATAGCATCATACCTATATTTATTAAAGAGTACAAATGATAGCTGGTTCACGACATTCCATTTCAAAATGCTTTGAAAACCCTTCCCTCATTATGATATTTAATATTAAATTTGTCTTAAATACTTGTTATGCCTGTTGATTGTGCTATGTAAGGGTTTTTAATGTTAACCATTTAGCAAATGTTACTGACATTAAGGCCGGAATCTTCCCAGCCCTGCGAGTGCGGGTTTGGAGGCGAGGCTGCTGTCAAAATGGCCCTGATTGAAAACGTGGTGGGATCACGCCCTAAACCCACCTCTGTGTCAGTTTCTCAAGTGCCGGGTGTGTGCGTGGATCGCAGACCCGACACTAAGCGGTGGGCCAGCCAATTAAGATGTGTAACAGGTACTTTGAAGGTATTTAAAAGGATTTTAACCAGGCACGTCATTTTATGAAGTTTTCGACGAGTTTGCCGTCGCTCGGGGAACAGGCAAGGTAACTGTGTCGGGTTCTCCATGACTCTCCATTGCTTTGACTAATTGGCAGCTGCAGAAGTGATATAAACGCTACCATTTCACAGTTGTTCACTTTCCAATCTCAGAGGCTGAAGCCTTCAGGATTTGTAAGACATTTTTGAGCTGTATGCAGTTTGGAAGTGTTTGCAGTGAACTCTCCATCCACTGTCACCTCCTTGGAACAACCTCTCTCGTCATTGACAGATCGCTTCTGTCATCAGAACCTCATTTGGCATCTCTTCCAGCAGCATCGGTGCCCTTGAAAAAATCTCACCTTGTTCCTCAGAATCCCACCATGATCAGCCCCAACATCACTAAACAGACCAGCAACACCAACAACAACACCTTCTCCGCAATCACCTAATGCTGCACACAGGACAAAAGTTTTAAGCACCCAACCACATTGCTGCCCGAGATGCCAGAGATGACTTCACCATGGCCAGATTTACTTCACTTGACACTGTACACTCTGGCTGCCACATGATGCACCAGTTTGGCACCACCCCATACCAGCTCCATAAAGCATCCCTGCATGCCAAAGCCATTCCTTTCACACTCATCACCATTGTGGGAGGTACCCTTATGTCTCACCATTCACTGCAACTCACTAAGCCACTTCCAAATGTGCACAGAAATCGGTCCAAGAACATAAAGTGTTCAAAATAAAGATTTCAATGTTTGACAACACATAATCATAAACTTTACATGAACACCAGCTGAAGGACCCAAGTGCCTACCCTTGTGTTGTTTAGTTGGTATGATTGGACAAGGATGAGGGTGAGTGTGAAGGGTGGCTACTGAGATAGGGATGTGATAATGTAGATAGAGAGAGAGGGAAGGGTGGAGGTGCAAGGTAAGTTGATGTGAGTAATGATGTGCAGGAGTAGGGTAGGGAAGGCAGAGTGATGGGAATGTGATGAGTGGCACAGCAGGATGAGGTTGAGAGTGACTTTGCAGTAATGTTTTGTGATCTACTGAGATCATTGAAAGGTTTGCGCCACTGCAGCCAGGTTTTCCTGACGACACCCCTGCTTATGCCTTCCTGTACAATGTACACCCAGACTGCGTTGGTGACCTTGGGAGATCTCCTCCACCCATTGGAAGGGAAGAGGACCTCCCTGTGTGCTGTGACTCTCTCCAGAAGCATCTGGAGGGAGTGATGGGAGAACCTGGGTGCAGCCGTGCAGCTCTGTGCAGTGCTTGTCAGTGTTTACAGCCGCTCAGTGCTGCAGAACACTGACAGCACAACTGTCAAAATCATTGTGAGCATGATCCCTTTCGGAAACCGGGCTATGACGCATCATCAAATAACGTCATCAGATCCGCTTCCTGTTAATTGGCCGGGAGCCTCGCAGGGCAGGCTTAACAAGCCCCATCAACAGAAGATTGTTTTGAGAGGGTGGGCTGTGCAGAGGAGCGGGTGCCTCACACACCACCAATGCCCCAGGGTCCAGAATCGCGACCTAATTGTGGTGACAATAGCTGTTATTTTATACTGAAACGTTACGAGGTTGCATGCAGTTGCAGATTCTGCCCGTTGGATGATGACCCAACAATCGGCCTCCCACCACCTCTGTATGTGTTAAGACCCTGCAACCTGATTCATGGCCATGTTCCCCTAGACCCACCCCCATCAAGCCTATTAGCGTGATCCTTGACCAGCCTACCACCCAACCCCCTGCCCCCCCCCCCCACCTCCGCACCTCCCGCACCCCCCCCCAATAAATATTTTGTGTCACCTTCATTCCCTTGCTATATGAGTTGCAATCCCTGCAGAAGCTGGGCCCTATAACCTGAACCCTGTCAATTATGCAGCCATTTGTGACTTTGTTGTGTCAGTGTCAGCTGTGGCTCAATTGGTAACACTCGCGCCTCTGAGCCAGTAGATTGTGGGTTCATGACACTCCAGTGCAGTGCTGAGGGACCTGCACTGTCGGAGGTGCTGTCTTTCGGACGAGACATTAAACCGAGGCCCAGTCTGCTCTCTTAGATGGCTGTAAAAGATCCCATGGCACTATTTCGAAGAAGAGCAGGGGTGTTATCCCCAGTAACCTGGCCAATATTTTTCCCTCAATCAACATAACAAAAACAGATCATCTGGTCATTATCACATTGCTGTTTGTGGGAGCTTGGTGTGCACAAATTGGCTGCCACATTTCCCACATTACAACAGTGAATACACTCCAAAAAGTATTTAATTGGCTGTAAAGTGCTTTGAGACATCTGGTGATTGTGAAAGGCGCTATATAAATTCAATCTTTCGCTTATCATGCCAACCACATCAAGTTATCCACAACCTTCCAATCAGCAGGAAAGAAGAAAAAGATATAAAGAGAAGCAAAAGATGTCAGAAAGAGAAACCAAAAGAAGAGTTAGGGAAATAGAAGCAGAATAGAGGAGGAAGAGACAGACAGGAGAAGAGAAGATAAGAGGCAGAAAGAGAAAGAGCAACATGAAGTAGAGACAGGTAAACGAGTGCATAATCGCCCACGTACCATGTGCAAGTATCAGTTTCAGTGTTGTCATTCTCAGGGACTACTTTTCTAAATTCATTCAGACATTGTTCTCAAGTACTACGCTTTTATAACTCCGCACAGTTTTATTTTCAGCATCACAACTGTTATGTATGTAATAACTTGATAGACTGAATACTGTAAACTCACTCAGGTGCAAACTTTATTCGGGCCCAAAGTGCCCACATTACATCATTACATGGTGGCTTGCTTTCTATACCTGGCCTGCCGCACACGTGCGCACAGCTCAATGACCTCTGACAGTGATGCCCCCTGGTGGCTAGTAACCCCAAGCATACATACATGACAACATCCTCCTTCAAGATCTTAGTATCAGTCTTTTTACAAATTAAGACAGTCTGGGGCTTTCCGCTCACGAATTGATCGTCTCAGTTCAACTCCAGTTCTGGGCGAGCGTTCTGAGTTAGTTATGACTGGAGGCTGGGTAGCCGATCTGATGGGAGTGGCAATGATCATGTCAGAGATTGAAAGTCTAGATTCATTGATGACGGCGAAGTCCTCTGATGAATGAATATAGGTTGGTTGGTCACTGATCGTATCTTCCTCAACTTGTTCCAGTTCCTCCATGTGCCGCAGTTTTATCTGATCAACATGTTTCCTGCATGTTTGCCCATTCTTGAGCATGACAATGAACACTCTGTTACCCTCCTTGGCCATAACAGTACCAGCGACCCACTTGGGACCTTGACCATAATTTAGTACATACACAGGATCATTAACAGCGATGTCACGTGACACAGCATCACGATCATGATACCACTGCTGATTTTGATGTCTGTTTTCAACACGATCGTTCAAGTCAGGATGGATGAGAGCGACCTTGGTCTTGAGACCTCTCTTCATCAATAGTTCAGCAGTGGAGATCCCGGTAAGTATGTGGGGTCTTGTCCTGTAACTAAGCAATATCTATGACAAGCGAGTCTGCAGTGAACCGAATTACACATTTCATACTCTGGTTGATTGTTTGGATAGCACACTCTGCTTAACCATTAGAAGCAGATTTGAATGGTGCTGACCTCACATGTTTAATACCATTGAGTTTCATGAACTCTTGAAACTCCAGACTTGTGAAGCAAGATCAGTTGTCGCTCACAAAGATGTCAGGCAGATCATGAGTAGCAAACATGATACGAAGTTTCTCAATGGTAGCTGTGGATGTACTAGATGACATGATTATACACTCTATCCACTTGGAATATGCATCCACCACAACAAAAAACATCTTACCCAGGAACGGACCCGCAAAGACGATGTGGATCCTCGGCCATGGTTTGGATGGCCACGATCACAGACTCAACAGAGATTCGGCTGGTACTTTGCTAAGCTGCAAGGAAAGTGTTGCAATGATGCACACATGATTCCAGATCAGGGTCAATTCCAGGCCACCATACATGAGACCTGGCATTGGCTTTCATCATGACAATATCGGGATGAGTGCTGTGTAGAGTACGTACAAATTTCTCTCTGCCTTTCTTCGGCATAACAACACGATTACCCCACAGTGAACAATCTGACTGAATGGATAGTTCGTCTTTGCGATGGTTGTAAGGTTTGGTCTCATTACACATTTTCATAGGTATAGCAGACCAATCACCACTAAGGACACAACGTTTTACAACCGATAAAATCGGGTCCTGTCTGGTCCAGGTCCTAACTTGTTGAGCAGTGACAGGGGTTCCTTCACTCTCAAAAGCATCGATAACTAACAGTAGATCTGCAGGTTGTGGCGTTTCCATCAAAGGCAGATGGCTCAGTGCATCAGCACAATTCTCAGTGCCAGGTCTATAGCGAATGACATAATCATAGGCAGATAATGTCAGTGCCTACCTCTGGTTGTGGGACAATGCATTGGCATTGATCCCTTTGTTTTCCGAAAACAATGAAATGAGTGGCTTGTGATCCGTTACGAGTTCAATACAAGATCAAACATGTACTGATGCATCTTTTTAACCCCATACATGCAGGCTAAAGCTTCTTTTTCTACCATGCTGTAGGCTCTTTCCACCTTTGACAAACTTTTCGAAGCATACGCAACAGATTGTAATTTACCCGACTCATTAGCTTGTTGAAGCACGCAGCCAACCCCATATGATGAAGCATCGCAGGCCAATACTCGACGCTTACACAGATCATAATGTACTAGCAACTTGTTAGAGCAAAGCAGATTTGTAGCTTTCTCAAAAGCTCTATCTTGAGACACACCCCAAACCCAGTTGTGGCCTTTTCTGAGCAGCATGTGCAGTGACTCTAATAAAGTGCTCAATCTACATAGGAAATTACCGAAGTAGTTGAGTAAACTAAGGAACGAATGCAGCTCCATCACATTCTGAGGGTTGGGTACATTTTTGATGGCCTTGGTTTTCGAGTCCGTAGGCTTGATCAGCAGCAATCTTCCTCCCCAGAAATTCAACTTCCGGTGCCATGAAGATGCACTTCGAACGTTTCAGCTTGAGTCCTACTTTGTCCAGACGATGTAGAACCTCTTCAAGGTTGTTTAGGTGTCCAGCAGTGTCATGACCTGTGACCAGAATATTATCTTGAAACACGACGGTTCTAGGGACAGACTTCAGTAGAGTCTGCATGTTCCTCTGAAATATGGATGCAGCCAAGCGAATTCCAAAAGGACACCTGTTGCAGATAAACAGTCCTTTATGAGTGTTGATGCACGTAAGCTTCTTTGACGTGTCGACGAGCTCCTGTGTCATATGGGAAGATGTCAGATCCAGTTTAGTGAACAATTTACCACCGGCTAGCGTTGCAAACAGGTCATCAGCCTTCGGTAACGGGTACTAATCCTGTTTCGAGAATCGGTTGGTCGTAACCTTGTAGTCTCCACAAATCCTGACAGTACCATCACTCTTCAACACAGGGACAATGGGACTGGCCCATTCATTAAATTCAATCGCTGATATGATCCCTTCATGTTGGAATCTGTCCAGCTCAATTTTGACCTTCTCCCTCATCATGTACGGAACAGTCCAAGCTTTGTGATGGACGGGTCTTACACCTGAGTCCAGGTGAATCTGCACCTTGGCTCCCATGAATTTGCCAATGCCCGGTTCAAACAGTGAGGGAAACTTGCTCAGCACTTGAGCACACAAAGTGTCATCCACCAATGACAACGTTTTGATATCGTTCCAATTCAATTTGATTTTTTCGAGCCAATTCCTGCTGAACAGCATTGCACCATTTCCTGGAATGATCCATAATGGTAGATCATGAACCACGCCATCATACGACACCTTGACTACTGCACTGCCAATCACTGATATGAGTTCTTTGGTGTAAGTACGCAACTTGGCATTGACTGGACTCAGCTTAGGCTTCACAGCCTTAGTGTCCCACAGCTTGTCGAATGTGCTTTGGCTCATTATCGTCTGACTCGCACCCATGTCCAATTCCATCGATACCGGCACGCCATTTAGTTTCACATTGCCCATTATCGGTTGGCTCTTTGTCAAGAACAAATACAGTCCATACACGTCCTCCTCGGGTATCTCAGATTGCATATCCAGGTCCACGCTGGACTGGTCATCATCATCCATGTGGTGAGTTGCAGCACGCTTGCTCAATTGTGGACACATTCGCTGCAGATGCCCCACTTTCGAACAGCCTTTACAGATGTACCATTTAAAACAACACTAATGATTTCCCCCACAATGCCAACAGGGTGAAATCGGATTTGTACCTGTTGGCGGACTTTGACCAGCTACAGGTTTCGAATACACAGTTGAGTAGGCCCTGCCATAAGTAGCTCTGCCATATGATGACACAATCTTGTTTAAAGTACTTGCCGTGGAGTTCCAACTCTTCGATGATATCTGCCTTAAATTATCATCCATCGTCATGCATGCTTGGGCAATCGCAATAGCCTTGCTCAAATCCAGCGTCTCCGCAGCCAATAACTTCCAGAGGATCACCTCGTGGTTGATTCCTATTAAGAAGAAATCTCGCAGCATGTCTCCCAACGCATCTTCGAACTTACATGGCCCAGCAAGACGTCTGAGGTCGGCGACGAATTCCGACAAATCCTGGCCCTCAGCACGAACATGCGTGTAGAATCAATAGCGTGAGATGATGATGTCTTCTTTTGGTTTGAGATGGTCATGTACCAGAGCATACAATTCCTCATAGTACTTGTCCATTGGACGTGCAGACAAGAGGAGATTCTTTATGAGGCCATAGATTTTCAGACCGCAAACAGTGAGGAAAACTGCCCTGCACCTAACTGCGTCAGCAGCTTCCTCCAATTTGTTGGCCACGAAGTACTGGTCCAGGTGATCGATAAAATCCGACCAGTCCTCTCTCTCCACGAATCTCTCCAGAATTCAAATGGTGCTCATTTTTCATGCAAAGGTTCTTGAGTTACCTCGTCGCCAAATGTTATGTATGTAATAACTCGATAAACTGAATAATGTAAACTCACTCAGGTGCAAACCTGGCTCAACTTTATTCGGGCCCAAAGTGCCCACATTACATGGTGGCTTGCTTTATATAGCTGGCCTGCCTCACACGTGCATACAACCCAATGCCTTCCGACAGTGGTGACCCCTGGTGGCTAGTAACCCCAAGCTTACATACATGTCAACAACATACTGGAAATCAGACATCACAAAAAAATTAACACATTTTGTTGCTCTAACCGCATGGCTCGGTGAAAGATTGAAAGAGTATAGCCGAGCCACTTTAACACCAAAGCAATGTATTCCAGCAAAGAGATAAAACCGATTTTCTCTAGTCTGAAGTTTTACTGTCTCTAGAACTTACCTGTAATTTAAATCGCCTTACATTCTTCATTCTTCAGTATTATTTCAGGGGTGATTACTCACAGCCTGACGTATGTACTGGAGGCACAAAACATAAAATAAAATTGTAGAGAGTCAAACCGGAACTTCACAGTAGCTCTGTTACCTGTCTGCCCCTCTCTTTCTGCAGTCTACTTTTCCCTTAAACAAATGAGCTTGTCACCTTTCAGAATCACTCAGTTAGGATTCCAAAAAGACAATTAGAATACCATGACCACAAACATTTATCAGCTCTAAAAAGCACAATTTGTCACAAGGAAAGCAACTATTAAGTGTGGAAATGTGCGGAGGACTGGAAAGTAGTATAGTTTTTTTTAAATAGAGATAGCTAATCTGGTTAATTACAAATTGTGGGGAAAATGTCAGTTTCCAGTTAAGGATCAAATTACCATGCATCTAGATAAAGGGGAAATCAAAATAGCTAGCATAGACTTCAAACTGTACAATTGTGCTTGATAAACTTCCTAGAAATTTTGACGAGTGAACAAGCATGGAAGATCAGGGAAATGTAGTGGATGTAGTGTATATGGACTTTATGAAAGACTTTGATAAGATAACACATCGGGGATTAATAAAGAAGATTAAGGGCTATGGAATTAGGCAGAGGATAGCAAACTGGATTCAAAATTGGTTAGAAGGGAGAAAGCTGAGAGCAGGAGTTAAAGGTAGTTTTTCAGAATGTTTGGAAGTATATAATGGTGTCCTACAGATTCAGTTCTGGGGCCATTTCTGTTATCTGTGGATATAGGCCAATTAACAGATGATACCAAAATATGAGGTACAGTTAATCTTTTAGTAGACCCTGGCCATTACCAAACACTGGCACCTGCTCGACAATGTCATTGTCCGAGCCAGGGATCACAAGGATGTGCACATCACACGCGCCATGACAGGAGCTGATGACTGCTGGATGGACCACCACCTAATCCGATCTATCATTGACATCAACATAGCGCCAAAGCAGAGGAGCAACAGAAGCAGTGCCTCAAAAAAGTCAATGCCGGGGCACAAGGACCCAGCTAAGAGAGCCCTATACAGTCAGCGCCTCACAGCTAACCTGGCGTGCCTTGATGACTCTGAGACGCAGAATGCCCGCAGTGCTTGGTCTGCCCTGCAGGCCTCTATAACCAGTGCCTGCAAAGTGACGCTCGGTCACTCAACCAGGAAACACCAGGAGATCCAAGAGCTAATAGATCGCAAGCACAGGGTATTTCTGAGCCTAAAACAACAACCCAACTCGGGAGCAGCAAATCACCATTACAGACGGCTCATGGCTGAGGTCCAACAAAAAAAACAGGACCTAAGGAACAGGTGGTGGATGGAGAAAGCACAGGAGATACAGCAGCTGGCTGACAGCCATGATGTGCAAGGATTCTTCATCGCAGTCAAGGCCACCTAAGGTCCAAACACCCAAGGCCTCACCCCACTGTTAGCCAAGAACGGGGAAACACTCATCAAAGACACCGAGGCAGTCAGGGCCCACTGGAAGGAGCACTTCGAAGATCTCCTCAATTGAGACTCTGTCTTTGAGTGTTCTCAACTTCATCCCGCAGCATGCTACCCGCCACCACCTCAGTGAAACCCCATCACTGCACAAGGTAGAAAAAGCCATAAGACAGCTTAAAAACAACAAGGCTACGGTAGCTGATGGAATCCCTGTTGAGGCACTGAAGTATGGTGGAGAGGCACTGTTGCTGCGAATACATGACCTCATCTCTCTCATCTGGAGGGAGGAGAGCATGCCGGGAGATCGCAGAGATGCAGTGATCATGACCATCTTTAAAAATAGGGACAAGTCCGACTGCAGCAACCATAGAGGAATCTCCCTGTTATCAGCCACTGGGAAAGTCATCGCTAGAGTCCTCCTTAACTGTCTTCTTTCCGTGGCCAAGGAGCTCCTCCCGGAGTCGCTGTGCAGATTTCGTCCCCTACGGGGCACAATGGACATGATTTTTGCAGCGCGACAGCTGCAGGAAAAATGCAGGGAACAGCGCCAGCCCTTATACTTGACCTTCTTCAACTTTACAAAGGCCTTTGACATTGTCAACCACAAGGGTCTATGGAGCATCCTCCTCCGTTTCGGATGCCCCCAAAACTTCGTCACCATCCTCCGCCTGCTCCACAATGAAATGCAAGCCGTGATCCTTATTGTCATGTATGTAACTTTCATGTAACTGTAACCTTCAGAACAACACTGTACACTGTATACACCTAAGAAATGCACACCTTGACCACAGGGGGTGAACTTGTGGGAGACACTCCTCACCTGGTCATCCAGGTATATAAAGGGAGGTCCCACGCAGGGTCATCACTTCTTGGTCCTGTGAATAAAGGTTCAGGTCACAGAGTGACCTTGTCTGCAGAATGTGCCTCATGTGAATTTATAGTAGTGAGTAAGGACACTACATTTGGCGACGAGAAACGGGAATCAATGACTCACGAGAATGACCACCGGTAGCACAGAGGAACGATTCTGTGTTGGTGAGGACTGGGACGATTTCATTGAGAGGCTCCAGTAGAGCTTTGTCACGAAGGACTGGCTGGGAGATGCAGTGGCTGACAAGCGAAGGACGCATCTACTGACCAGCTGTGGACCTAAGACCTGATGAAAGATCTGCTCGCACCCGAGAAGCCGGCGGACAAAACCTTTGAAGAGCTCAGCAAACTTGTAAAATCCTGTCCCCTCAGTACAGATTCACATGAGGCAAGTAGTGAAGTCAAGGTCACTCTGGACCTGCACCTTTATTTCACAGCTCTGGAATGCTGCACTTGCCTGAGACCTGTCCTTATATACCTGTCTCTTGCAAGTGCACCCCTGGTGGTAAGGTATGCTGGTGGTTACAGGTCATATCTTATTACAGTCATGTATAGCATGTTAGGTTACAGTTATATAAAATAATGTAAAATACATGACATCACCCACTCCCAAGGTCTTATTGTCTTTCGAGGTTCAGTCTCTCAGGTGGTCTACGCTCTCGCGTGGAGTGTCTGAGTTGTGGTTCAGTTGTTTGCCTTGGGGTCTGTATTTCTTTGGGTGTGGTTGCTGGTATCTCGCCTGGGCTGTCTGTTTCGATTGGTGTGATTGTTGTTGACTCACCTGGGCTGTCTGTTGGGATTGCCCTTTCCTCAGGTTGTTCCCTCTGTCTGTCCACCAGGTGTGGTGCGAGTTCCACATTGTAGTCTGCCTCTGGTTCCGCAGTGTTGTTGGTAAATCTGCTTTTGACTTGGTCTATATGTCTCCGGCAGGTTTTGCCATTGTCCATTTGCACTACCAGTAACCTGTTTCCTTCCTTGCCCGTTACTGTCCCTGCAAGCCATTTGGGATCCCTGTCATAGTTTAGTACAAACACTTTATCCCCTATCTCATTCCATCTCCCCCTCGAATTTCTGTTATGGTACTCAGTCAGCTTACGGTGCTTTGCCTCAACGATTTCGTGCATGACTGGGAGGATTAATGAGAGCCTTGTTTTTAAAGTCCTTTTCATCAACAGTTGCGCAGGGGGGATCCCAGTCAGTGAGTGCGGACGAGATCTGTATGCCAGCAGCAGTCGCGACAGGCGACCCTGCAGCGTGGGACCTTGGATTTTAAGCATGCCTTGTTTAGTGATTTGCACTGCTCTCTCCGCCTGGCCGTTGGAGGCCGGCTTGAACAGTGCTGTCTTGACGTGATTTATGCCGTGGTCAATTATAAAGTCTTGGAATTCTGCGCTGGTGAAGCACGGACCATTGTCACTGACCAATATGTCAGGGATTCCCTGCGTTGCAAACATGGTTGCGAGGCTCTCCACAGTGGTGGAGGTTGTGCTCGAGTTTAAAATGGTGCATTCGATCCACTTTGAAAATGCATCGACAACTACGAGGAACATTTTGCCCATGAATGGGCCCGCATAGTCTACGTGCACCCGCGACCACGGTTTGGTAGGCCAGGGCCAGGGGCTTAGTGGAGCCTCCCTGGGGCATTGCTGAGTTGGGCACAAATGGTGCACCTTTGGATGCCAGGCCACCAGACGTGGGATCTGGCTATGGCCTTCATGAGAACGATCCCTGGGTGCTCGCGGTGGAGCTCCCGGACAAATGCCTCTCTGCCTCGCAGAGGCATGACTACTCGGGGCTGCCCCACATCAGGCAGTCTGCTTGTAGTGATAGCTCATGCATGCGCCTGTGAAAGGATTTTAATTCCTCGGGGCAGGCATCGCGAGCCTCGGCCCAGTCACTGGTTAGGACACATCTTTTTACTAAGGATAACGTGGGGTCGCTGGCCGTCCAGGCTCTGATTTTCCGAGCCTGTGGACTCAAAGGCATTGATTGCCATGACTATCTCACAGTCCTGTTCGTCAGACCCTTCCGTGGTCACCAGGGGTAGCCTGCTGAGCGCGTCAGCACAGTTGTCTGTGCGTGGTCTGTGCCTTATGGTATAGTCGTAGGACGCCAGCATGAGTGCCCACCGTTGAATTCGCGCCGAGGCGTTGCCGTTTATTGCCTTGCTCTCTGATAGGAGTGACGTGAGCGGCTTTTGGTTGGTTTCTAACGCGAACTTGGCCCCGAAAAGGTATTGGTGCATCTTTTTGACACCGTACACGCACGCGAGCGCCTTCTTCTCTACCATTCCGTACCCGCGCTCCGCCGCGAAAGTGACCTGGAGGCATAAGCTATGGGTTGTAATTTGCCCGCACTATTGACATGTTGTAAAACGCACCTGACCCCATACGCTGACGCATCGCATGTGAGAACTAGCTTTTTACCAGGGTCAAAGAAAGTCAAAACACTGTTGGAATACAGAAGGTTGCATGCCTTATTGAAGGTGCATTCCTGGGCGCCCCCCCAAAACCAATTGCACCCCTTCCTGAGTAGCACGTGGAGAGGCTCCAGCAGCGTGCTTAAGTTCTGCATAAAGTTCCCAAAGTAATTGAGTAGCCCGAGAAAGGCGCGCAGTTCTGAGACATTCCGGGGCCTGGGTGCCAGGCGAATTGCTTCTGTTTTGGACTCTGTTGGGCAGATTCCATCAGCGGCAATCCTTCTACCCAAAAATTCAACCTCGGGTGCGAGAAACAGGCACTTGGATTTCGTGACTCGGAGGCCTACCCGATCCAACCGCTTTAGTACTTCCTCCAAATTACGGAGATGGGAGTCGGTGTCCCTGCCCGTGATAAGTATGTCGTCTTGAAATACAACCGTCCCCGGGTTGGACTTGAGCAGACTCTCCATGTTGCGCTGAAATATGGCAACTGCTGACCTGATGCCGAATGGGCATTGATTGTACATGAAAAGGCCTCGATGTGTGTTGATGGTGGTGAGTAACTTGGATTCTTCGGTCAATTCTTGCGTCATATACGCAGATGTGAGGTCTAGTTTTGAGAAATGTTTACCTGCAGCCAATGTGGCAAATAAGTCCTCCGCTCTGGGCAGCGGGTACTGGTCCTGTAGGGAGACTCTGTTTATGGTAGATTTGTAGCCCCACAGATTCGTACGGATCCATCAGGCTTCATGACTGGGACGATGGGACTTGCCCAGTCGCTAAATTCCACGGGGGATATAATGCCTTCCCGCAGAAGCCTGTCTAGTTCATGTTCAATCTTTTCCTTCATCACATAGGGTACAGCTCTGGCTTTGTGATGGACCGGTCTAGCATCCTGTGTGATGTAGATTTTGACTTTGGCCCCTTTGAAAGTGCCCACACCTGGCTGAAAGAGATGTTCAAATCGCTTTATAACTGTTGAGCCGGAGGTCCGTTCCTCTAATGACATGGCATGGACATCATCCCATTTCCAGTTTATTTTTTCCAGCCAGCTTCTCCCCAGCAGTGCTGTGCGGTCTCCGGGGACAATCCACAGGGGAAGTCGGTTCACTGTCCCTTTGTGTGTGACAGAGAGCATGGCGCTGCCGAGGACTGGTATGATTTCTTTGGTATAGGTCCTTAGTTTGGTGTCGACCCTTGTGAGTTTTGGTCTGTCTCTTTTATGCGGCCACAGTTGTTCAAATTGTTGAACGCCTATGAGAGATTGACTCGCTCCCGTATCTAGCTCCATGTTGACAGATATCCCGTTGAGTAGGACCCTCATCATTATAGGAGGTGTCCTGTTGTAGGAGCAGCGGCCATTGATCGCGTTGACCCGCTGTACATCGGTGTCCCGGGTACTGTCCCCACTGTCCTCTGGTCCGCTTTCCGACCCATCCGATTCATATACCAGCCGAGCTGCCGTTTTTTTGCACATGCGGGCCAAATGCCCTGTATATTCAACAATTTCTGCAAATAGCCTGTTGAAATCGACATCCCCTTGACGAGTGCCCACCCCCACACTTCCAGCACAGACCTGTTCCATTGTTCAAAGTGTTTCCAAAGAATGAGCTGCGTCTGGCTGATCTCTCTTGAGCTTCTCTCAGTTTGTAGTTGATTGCTCGCATTGAGGGTTGATAAGGTGTGAACGGCCGTTCCTGTGGCCCTTGATGGCTTCTGCCTGCTGTCGAGAGCGTGCTCTCCCGGTTTTGTCTGTGTGTGGGGGTAGCAGCTTGTTTAGTGCTGTGAACTTCTTGTTCCGATATTTCGTTAGTTGTCGTACCTGCATTGTAAATCAACCTCGTTTCTTCTTCCCCTACCAAGAATGTCTGTGCAAACAGTGCTGCTGCCTCTAAGGTCAGGTTCTTGGTCTCTATGAGCTTTCGGAATATGCCTGCGTGGCCTATTCCTTCAATGAAAAAAGTCTCAGCATTTCTCTCCTTAGTTCATCGGAGAACTTACATAAACTAGCCAACCTCTGAAGTTCCGCCACGAAGTCGGGTATGCTCTGGCCCACACAGCGTCTGTAGTTGTAGAACTTGTGTCTGGCCATGTGTAGGCTGCTCGGTGGCTTCAGATGGTCTCTTACCAGTGTGCTCAATTCTTCAAACGACTTGCTTGCTGGTTTCTCGGGTGCCAACAGATCCTTCATTAAAGCGTATGTTTTCGAGCCACAGCTGGTCAAGAGATGGGCTCTTCTCTTGTCTTATCGTCGCCTAACCAGTCTTTGGTTACAAAGCTTTGCTGGAGCCTTTCTATAAAGTCCTCCCAATTGTCTCCCGCATTGTACTTTTCATCTGATCCGTTGTTCGCCATTCTGTGGATTCTGTAATCCCATAACTCGTCGCCACTGTAAAGTCCTGTCCCCTCAGTACAGATTCACATGAGGCATGTAGTGAAGCCAAGGTCACTCTGGACCTGCACCTTTATTTCACAGCTCTGGAATGTTGCACTTGCCTGAGACCTGTCCTTATTACCTGTCTCCTCCAAGTGCACCCCTGGTGATAAGGTATGCTGGTGGTTACAGGTCATATCTTATTACAGTCATGTATAGCATGTTAGGATACAGTTATATATAATAATGTAAGATACATGACATAACTGATCGGTGAGTACTTCAAACCAGTGAGCAGTTTATACATGGCCCGACACCGATTCTATATACATCGACGTCGGGAAGGACAGAGCATACTGGACTTCGTTGCGGACCTTCGGCGCTTGGCCAGCCTCTGTAAGTTCACAGACGCCTGCAGCGGGGAGATGTTAAGGGATTTCTTTATTGAGGGCATTGGTCATGCCGGGATTTTCAGAAAGCTAATTGAGACCAAGGACTTGACCTTGGAAGCAGCGACGTTGATGGCTCAGTCTTCATGGCGGAGGAGGAGGAAACCAAGATAATATACGCGCACAACTCTGCTTCCAATGTGGCGATGGATCACGGAGTTAACATTGTAAACGCGACTCAGAACCCCGCAGGAAGGCAAGGGCAATTCGACACCACCCAGGCAGCAACAGACTCTAGAGTGGGTCCTCAACAGAGATAATGGCAGATTGAACGGACATTTACACCATCACGGTGGACAATGCATCTCGGGATGGGGTCATTGACAACCATTAACAGAGTATTCAAGAGTAATCAAAGAGACAACCAGAGAGGAATACCTGGTAACAGCCCTTTTGCTCATAATGATCTCAGCTCATGCTGGAGGTGCGGGGGCAGACATGCTGCAAAAATCTGTAGGTTTCAACAATTTATCTGTAGAAATTGTAACTTCAGTGGACATTTAGCCAGAATGTGCAGGAAGCCCGCAGCGAAGCTAATTTACGAGGCAGATGAACCACAAGAGGGGTCTGCAAGGCAGGTTGATGCTTGGGACAAAGCAATGGACGCTGAAGTTCAGCGAGTTCATGTGGCAAACATCCACAGCTCATATACCAAAATGCCACCGATGTATCCCGTACGCATGGAGCTGGACACAGGAGCCAGACAGTCACTTATGAGTGTCCAACAATTCAAGAAACTATGGCCACTCAGAGCTAGCAGACCCAAATGAGAACGCATTGACACGCAACTACGGATGTACACCAAAGAAACCATCCCAGTGCTAGGTAGTGCAATGTTGGTGGTCACACATAATGGATCAGAGAATCGGCTGCCACGCTGGATTATCCTGGGAAATGGTCCCGCGCTTTTGTGGAGGAGTTGGCTAGCCGAGATGAATTGGAAATGGGGGGATGTGCACGCCATTTCATCTGTGGAGAGAAGTTCATGCTCACAGGTCCTACAGAAATTTGAGTCACTATTTCAACCTGGTGTCGGGACTTTCAAAGTTACCAAAGTAGTGATACGCATCACCCCGGATGCCAGACCAGTGCACCACAAAGACAGAGCTGTGCCGTATGTGATGCGGGAGAAAATTGAGAATGATTTGGACAGGTTGTTAAGAGAGGGCATAATTTCGCCTGTTGAATTCAGCGACTGGGCAAGCCCCATCGTCCCTGTCCTAAAAACGGATGGCTCGGTCAGGATCTGCGGCGACTACAAGGCCACTATCAACCGAGTGTCACTACAAGACCAATCCCCGCTTCTGAGAGCGGAGGATCTTTTTGCCACGTTGGCAGGTGGCAAACTGTTCACCAAGTTGGACCTCACTTCAGCCTACATGACCCAGGAACTGGCCGAAGAATCCAAGCTACTGACCACCATCACCACGCACAAGGGGCTGTTTGTCTACAACATATGTCCGTTTGGCATTCGATCAGCAGCCGCTATCTTTCAAAGGAACATGGAAAGCCTGCTTAAATCCATTCCCGGAACAATCGTATTTCAGGATGACATCCTTATCACGGGTCGAGACACCGAGGAACACCTTCACAACCTGGAGGAGGTGCTACGCTGACTGGACCGGGTAGGCCTGCGACTAAAGAAGTCCAAGTGTGTGTTTTTGGCCCCAGAGGTTGAGTTTTTGAGCAGGAGGGTTGCAGCAGACGGGATCCGGCCTACTGAATCCAAAACGGAGGCGATTCGTCGTATACCCAGGCCCGGCAACACATCGGAGTTGCGTTCATTCCTGGGACTCTTGAACTATTTCGGGAACTTTCTGCCAAACTTAAGCACATTGTTGGAGCTGCTACACGTGCTCCTGCGTAAGAGTTGCGATTGGTTTTGGGGGGACTGTCAGGAACGGGCTTTCAATTGGGCGCGGAACCTGCTTTGTTCTAGTAAGCTGTTGACTCTGTACAACTCCTGTAAGAAATTGGTTTTGACATGTGATGCATCATGCTATGGGGTTGGGTGCGTGTTGCAGCAGAGTAATGATGAGGGCCAACACCAACCTGTGGCTTATGTCTCCAGGTCGCTCTCCCAAGCAGAACGGGGATATGGGATGGTTGAAAAGGAAGCACTCGTATGTGTCTACGGGGTGAAAAAGATGCACCAGTACCTTTTTGGCAGAAGGTTCGAGTTAGAAACGGACCACAAGCCATTAATATCCCTGTTGTCAGACAGCAAAGCTGTCAATGCCAAAGTGTCAGCTCACATTCAGCGATGAGCTTTCACGCTGGCTGCTTATGACTACACCATACGGCACTGGCCAGGCACGCGCTCAGCAGGCTTCTACTGACCACCACTGAGGGGGCAGTGGAGCAAAGCGCTGAAATGGTCATAGCCGTTGAAGCCTTTGACAGCGCAGGCTCCCCCATCACAGCCCGCCAGATCAAAATCTGGACCAACAGAGATCCCCTCCTATCCCTGATTAAGAAATGTGTCCTGACTGGGGATTGGGTGCCCGCACACGGAGCATGGCCTGAGGAGCACAGACCGTTTCACAGACGGATGGATGAGCTCTCCATCTACTATGGGGCAGCCGGGTAGTCATGCCCCAGAAGGAAAGGGAAGCATTCATCAGGGAACGCCACAGTGAGCACCCAGGCATCGTGCTGATAAAGGCCATTGCCCGATCACATGTATGGTGGCTGGGAATTGACTCAGACCTGGAACACTGTGTTCGCAGGTGCACGATGTGTGCCCAGCTGGGCAATGCCCTCAGGGA
Organism: Pristiophorus japonicus; assembly: GCF_044704955.1. Classification (NCBI taxonomy): domain Eukaryota; kingdom Metazoa; phylum Chordata; class Chondrichthyes; family Pristiophoridae; genus Pristiophorus; species Pristiophorus japonicus. The sequence continues at coordinate 122,815,684 of NC_091991.1, forward strand.
GGCCCCACTCAGCCCGTGGCCCTGTCCGGGCCCGTTCATGGGAAAAATGTTCCTCATTATTGTTGATGCGTACTCGAAATGGATCGAGTGCATCATATTGAATTTGTGCACGACATCCACCACTGTGGAGAGTCTGCGTGCGGACTTTGTGACCCACGGCTTGCCGGACAACCTGGTTAGCGACAACGGCCCGTGTTTCACTAGCTATGAATTCTGGGAGTTCATGTCGGATAATGGCATCAAACATTTCAGAACGGCACCGTTCAAGCCGGCTTCCAATGGCCAGGCGGAACGTGCGGTCCAAATCATAAAACAGGGCATGCTCCGGATTTAAGGACCCTCCCTTCAATGCCGCCTATCGCCCCTCCTGTTGGCCTATAGGTCCCGACCGCATTCACTCACGGGAGTCCCGCCCGCGGAACTACTCATGAAACGTACACTTAAAACTCGGCTGTCCCTCATTCATTTTGTCCTGTCAGACATTGTTGAGGGCAAGCGCCATCCCAAAATGAGTGCCATGACCGTAACTCAAAGGGGAGATGTATAGAAATCGATGACACTGTATTTGTTCTTAATCACGCTTTGGGGCCCAAGTGGCTCGAGGGTACTGTAATTAGCAAAGAGGGGAATAGGGTCATAGTGGTCAGACTTAACAATGGACAGATATGCCGCAGGCATCTGGACCAAGTAAAAAAAAGGTTCAGCATGGACACTGAGGAACCTGAGGAAGATCATGAGATGTTGCCCACACCACCGCCAGTGAACGAGCAACAAGAACATTCAGCAGCATGCACAGTCCCTGCGGCCAGCCCGGACAAGCCAGAATCACCACAGAGACGCATGCCAAGGCTCAACAACGAGAGCCCCAACTGCGGCGCTCCACGAGAGAGCGTCGACTGCCTGAAAGACTTAATCTTTGACCCCATAAGACGTTGGGAGGGGGGTGGGGGGGCGGGCGGGGGAGGTGATGTCATGTATGTAACCTTCATGTAATTGTAACCTTCAGAACAACATTGCATACTGTATACACCTAAGAAATGCACACCTTGACCACAGGGAGTGAACTTGTGGGAGACACTCCTCACCTGGTCATCCAGGTATATAAAGGGAGGTCCCAAACAGGGTCATCACTTCTTGGTCCTGTGAATAAAGGTTCAGGTCACAGAGTGACCTTGTCTGCAGAATGTGCCTCGTGTGAATTTATAGTAGTGTGTAAGGACATTACACTTACCAACGGATCCATTACAGACCCAATCCACATCCGGACTGGGGTCAAACAGGGCTGCATCATCGCCCCAACCCTCTTCTCAATCTTCCTCACTGCCATGCTCCACTTCACACTCCGCTGGAGTGGAACTAAATTACAGAACCAGTGGGAACCTGTTCAACTTTCGCCATCTCCAGGCCAGGTCCAAGACCACCCCAATCTCTGTCATCGAGCTACATCTGCATCTGTGCACATACAGGATGATGCCTGCATCTGTGCAGATACAGAGGCTGAACTCCAGGACATAGTCGACGTATTTGCTGAGGTGTATGAAAGTATGGGCCTTTCGCTGAACATTCGTAAGACAAAGGTCCTCCACCAGCCTGTCCTCGCCGCACGGCACTGTCCCCCAGTCATCAAGATCCATGGCGTGGCCCTGGACAACGTGGACCACTTCCCATTCCTTGAGAGCCTCTTATCAACAAGAGCAGACATTGACGTCGAGATTCAACACCGCCTCCAGTATGCCAATGCAACCTTTGGCCGCCTGAGGAAAAGAGTGTTTGAAGACCAGGCCCTCTAAACTGCCACCAAGCTCATTGTCTACAGGGCTGTAGTAATACCCACCCTCCTATATGGCTCAGAGACATGGACCATGTACAGCAGTCACCTCAAGTCGCTGGAGAAATACCACCAACGATGCCTCCGCAAGATCCTACAAATCCCCTGGGAGGGCAACGATGCACCAACATCAGTGTCCTCGACCAGGCCAACATCCCCAGCATTGAAGCACTGACCACACTTGATCAGCTCCGCTGGACAGGCCACATTGTTCGCATGCCAGACACGAGGCTCCCAAAGCAAGAGCTCTACTTGGAACTCCTTCATGGCAAACGAGCCAAAGGTGGGCAGAGGAAATGTTACAATGACACCCTCATAGTCTCCCTGATAAACTGTAACATCTCCACTGCCTCCTGGGAGTCCCTGGCCAAAGACCGCCCTAATTGGAGGAAGTGCATCCGGGAGGGCACTGAGCACCTCAAGTCTCATTGCCGAGAGCATGCAGAAACCAAGCACAGGAAGTGGAAAAAGCGTGTGGCAAACCAGTCCCACCCACCCCTTCCCTCAATGACTGTCTGTCCCACCTGTGACAGAGACTGTGGCTCTCATATTGGACTGTTCAGCCACCTAAGAACTCATTTTAAGAGTGGAAGCAAGTCTTCCTCGATTCTGAGGGACTGCTTATGATGATGAGACCAAAGGAAACTGCAATGGTATATTATTAAGATCGGGGAATGGCACATATGCAATTCCGTGTTAGGTGATGCATCTTAGTAAAAAAAATAGTTGCAGTAACTGTACTGAGAGTGAATGTAAACTTGGTGCTGTGAATGAGCAGAGGGTTTTGGAGGTAAAGATTCACAGGTCATTAAGGCAGCACCTCAGGTTGATAAGGCTGTAAAAAAAAGGTAATGGGATTATTAGTTTTATTACAAGAAGTATAGAATATGAAAGCTAAGAGGTAATCGTGAGCCTATATAAAATTTTAAAGGCTCAGAATTTCCTCAGAGCTGTTTCCACTCCACACGCAAATGGGGTTTCCACTATATCTCCAGCAAAGTTACGGCAATGGAGCAAGAGCAGCTTTGAGGAAATTCTAGGCCAATAAGACCTTAATTCGAGTACTTTGTGTGGTATTCGGATCCACACTATAAGAAGATAATTAAGGTCTTATGGAGGATGCAATGCAGATTCACTGGAACTTGGAAAAACTGGGGCTTTTAGCATTAGCACAATACAGATTGTGTGGTGATATGATAGAGACGTTTAAAATAATTAAAAATGGGATAAGGACAGGGTAGACAGACAATTTCCAACAATTGAAGGGTCTGGGTGTAGATACAAGATTGAATGTAAGAGGTTTAGCACAAAGAGCCAGAGAAACCACTCTACACAGAGAGTGCGAGGCCGTGGAATTCACTCCCAGGGTTAATAGTTGAGAGCAAAACCATGTCAACATTCAAGATTAGATTGGATTGGTGGATGAAGGAAAAGTGTTAAAGGGATATGGAACGAGGCTGGATAAATGTGACTTGAAATGGTAAGATGCTATATAAATGCCTGAATTATATTATTATTTAACTCTCAGTTGCAGTGATCACTCTTCACAGAGCATGGTGGCATAAAAAAATTGTATTTCTGAAAATATCTTCCTCAATATCCATTATGGATATATGCCCCTATATCCTCCCATAGAGAGAGTTGAGTCCCTTTATCGTCTCTCTATGCTTTCTGTTGCAGAAGCAACTTTCAGTCAAGCTAGTTAATTTGCCATTAATTGATTGTGCCCCTTTTTACTTGAAAATCCCAGATGCAAAATTTAATAAAATGGAAATCAGAATTTTATCTGGTGGATAATCCTAATCTACTAATTTGGTTACTTCCTTAAGGAATTCCAGTAGATTTTCAAGGTATAACGTATTGTTCCTAAAACTGATTACACCTTCCATGTTCTGCAGATGAGCTTTGATAGGATTCAGTAAAATGTTCTTGAGGGTCTTCTCATCGACAGATGTCAGAGTAATGGTTCTCTAATGTCCTGATTCAGGTCGAACTCATTCTGAAAATATCAGGGTTCTCAGCTGTTGTATGGTAAAAGTGACAGATTGTCAAGGGTAAGTTGTTCGTGGAGTTGTGGCAAAAGGTTGATGGTGAGGAGAGTTAATCAAAGGATATATAAAACTGAACAGCCCTTTGGGGAGGTATTGCTGTTGTTCCTCATCTGCACCCCAATTTTCCAAAGTCAAATTACACAACAATACAGACTTTTGATCAATATTGTTGTGTTTCCTCTTGTTGATAGTCAATGGACCAAAACTGTTTCCACAAATTGGTCCAGTCCAGTAACCAAGCATCAGCTGTCATTTTTAGCAACATTTGACCTGGATATTTGCATACACTAGGCATTAAAAAAAGCAATACAATACATAAAAAAGCAAACCAAGCACGAGGGTTTAGCATTGAAAAGTAGGGAAGTTATGCTGAACCTGTGTCGAACTTTGGTTAGACCACACTTAAAGAGCTAGAACTTCCATAAAATCCACCACCACCGGATTGCTGCCCAAAAGGTCGCTAAGATTCTTAAATTAATACCAGCGAAAAATTGCACAAATAAAGGAAAAAATACTGCCTGGCGAGAAAAATAGGGGCTGAAATTGATGGCCTTACCACCCACTGCCGCTGAGATCTGCCGATATTCCTCCTCGGGTTCCGTCCTCTGCGAGTTTCCATTTGGTCTGGAGCAGGCGGGAGGGGAGAACCGCTGGGAACCGCCCGCTGATGTCAGCAGAAGGCCAAGTGGCACAAGTGGCCTCTCGCCCACCGAGATGCCAGATTGCTGCAGGCGGGAGTCGGCACTAGGGCTGGGAAGGACCGCTGCGAGGAGGCTGGTCCATCCCCGACAGTAGGTATGAAGACCTGCCAGAAAAGGTTAGTAACCACTTAAAAAAAAATTCTTTACAGCGACTTACCTGGATGGGGTGCCCTGAAGGTGTTCCGATGTTTTTTTTTAATGATTTTTATTTCCAGCTGTTTTACCCTACCTGGGCCCGACTCCATCCTCAGCGGCACCTGGGCGGCAAGCGCCTTTACCGCTGAGAATGAGAGCTCCTGCCCGCTGCCACCCAGATTGATGGCATAAGTCCCTCTTTTGCTGCCGTGCACCCTTTCAAAGGACTTTTTGCCGAAACTCCCGCCCAAAGTACTGTCAGGTATCTCGGTGGCCATCGGTGGTCCTTTGGGCGGCACTTGGGTGGTTCTTGGCCTTCACCAATTTTAGCCTCTGGGTCTTACACGCAGATTCCCAGTGGAAAACGCGATCCTGGGCAAATTGGGTGGTTTTTCATCAAAATGGGTGGTAATTACTCAAATTTAGACCGAGGCTGCGGGTTGGGCCTTGGAGGGGGGAAAACACAAAAAATATTTTTGCCAAAACAGATAAAATAAAAAATCAGAAAACATTCTCAGGACGCTTTTCAAGTTAATCGCTGTAAAAGAATTTTAAAAGAGTTATAAAAAACCCTTTAACTTACCTTTCTTTGCCGGGGCACTTACCACCCGCCCTGCTCCCGCTGCTTTTCGTGTGTGGTTTTTTCAATCGTGCCAACGGGTCACCGCTGAGCCCAAACTCAGGCGATAGCGGTTTTTCGGCGGTGCATGCCGGCGGTCTGCTCCCGAGCGGTATTTCGAAACCGCAGGCGGAACTCATTGTGAAATGGAGTGTATTGTGTTCCCAACACAGATGAGACTGTACACAGGGAGGTTAAAGTAACAGTGACCTCAGTCTTTATTAAGACACTCCAGAGTGAGGAACAGGCCTTAGGGGCCGGCTTACATACAGATGCTGGGATCCCTTGGGACTTCAGGGGATGCACTCCCTGGTGGTGGAACATGGGAGTGCATGCTTTACAGATACACAACATCACTCCCCCCCCCCCGCAAAGTCAAAGTGAAAACTATTTAAAAGGTGAGGCGGTCGGGAGCCTTTCTTTCCCTGGTGGACCGCCTCGGTATAAATATCTGTTTTGGTGTGTTGGCTGTGTCCTCGCTGGGCTGGCGTGTTGTTGGCCCTGCAGGGCTGCTGGGTGAGCCTGGCCTTGCTGGGCTGTTGGGCATGATGGGTTAGATTTCCTGGTCCGGGGTGGTGTCGTTGATCCTTTGGGTGTGTGTTGTGGGCTCGAAAAAGGTGGTGTCTGCTGTGGGTTGTTCAGAGCAGTCTGTGAACCGCAGCCTCGTTTGGTCCAGGTGCTTTCTGCAAACTTGTCCATTGTCTAGTTTGACTACAAACAACCTACTCCCTTCTTTAGCTATCACCGTGCCCGCGATCCACTTGGGACCATGTCCATAGCTTAGCACATACACAGGGTCATTCAGATCAATTTCCTGTGACACAGAGGCGCGACCATCGTTTACATTTTGTTGCTGCCACCTGCTCTCTACCTGATCATGCAGGTTGGGGTGAGCCAGCGAGAGTCTGGTTTTAAGTGTCCTTTTCATGAGTAGCTCAGCCGGGGGCACCCCTGTGAGCGAGTGGGGTCTCGTACGGTAGCTGAGCAGTAATCGGGACAGGTGGGTTTGGAGTGAGCCTTCTGTGACTTGTTTGAGGCTCTGTTTCATTTTTGTACTGCCCACTCTGCCTGCCCATTGGAGGCTGATTTAAACGGAGCCGAGGTGACATGTTTGCGGGTCATGAATTCTTTAAATTCAGCACTGATGAAACATGGCCCGTTGTCACTGACCAGTGTGTCAGGCAGGCGGTGGGTGGCAAACATGGCCCTCAGGCTTTCAGTGGTGGCGGTGGTGGTGCTTCCCGATATTATTTCACATTCAATCCATTTTGTAAAAGTATCCACCACCACCAGGAACATTTTCCCGAGAAACGGGCTCGGATAGTCGACATGGATCCTCGACCATGGTCTGGAGGGCCAGGACCACAAACTTAGTGGTTCCTCTCTGGGCGCATTGCTCAACTGCTCAACACACGCTGCATTGCCGTACACAGGACTCTAAGTCAGAGTCAATACCGGGCCACGACACATGGGATCTGGCTATCATTTTTATCATTACAATACCAGGGTCTGTGCTGTGGAGATCCGAGATGAACGTCTCCCTGCCCTTTTTGGGTAGCACTACGTGGTTACCCCACAACAGGCAGTCTGCCTGAATGGACAGCTCGTCCTTTCGTCACTAGAACGGCTTGATTAGCTCTTGCATTTCATGCCGGATGCTGGCCCAGCTCCCATGCAGTACACAGTTTTTTACTAAGGACAGCAGAGGATCTTGGCTGGTCCGTGACAGGTGATTTGTCATTTAAAACGCTTCCATGACCATCAACAAGTCTGCAAGCTGCGCCACCATCAACCCCTGTGGTGGGCAATGGTAGCCGACTGAGAGCATACGTACAGTTCTCTGTGCCTGGACTGTGGCAGATGGTATAGTTATACGCTGATAGCCCGAGTGCCCACCTTTGTATGCGGGCTGAGACATTAGTATTTATCCCCTTATTTTCAGCAAACAGGGATATGAGGGGCTTGTGATCGGTTTCCAGCTCAAATTTGAGGCCAAACAGGTACCCCAAACACACACGCTAATGCCACTTTCTCAATCATGCTGTCGGCCCTCTCAGCCTTAGACAAGCTTCTGGAGGCATAGGCGACAGTTTACAACTTCCCCGCAATGTTTGCTTGTTGTAATACACACCTGACTCCGTACGACGACGCATCACATGCTAACACAAGTCTTTTACATGGGTTATACAATACAAGCAGCTTGTTGAAGCATAAAATGTTTCTGGCTTTCTCAAAAGCAATTACTTGGTTTTTTCCCCATACCGTTTTCACCTTTACGCAATAACACATATAGGTGCTCTAAGAGGGTGCTTAACCCCGGTAGGAAGTTATCAAAATAGTTGAGGCATCCCAGGAATGACGGCAGCTCCGTGACATTCTGTGGCCTGGGCGCATTCCTGATCGCCTCAGTCTTGGCATCTGTGGGCCGAATGCCATCCGCCGCGATCTTCCCCCCAAAAATTCCACTTCTGTTGTCATGAAGACGCATTTCAACCTCTTCAGCTGCAGCCCTACGTGATCCAGTTGCTGGAGGACCTCCTCCAGGTTTTGTCGGTGCTCGACGGTGTCCCGACCCATGACCAATATGTCGTTCTGAAAAACCACAGTGCGTGGTACCGACTTGAATAGGCTGTCCATGTTTCTCTGGAAGATCGCTGCAGCCGAATGAATTCCAAATGGGCATCTGTTGTAGATGAACAGTCCCTTGTGCGTGTTGATGCAGGTGAGGCCCTTAGAAGACTCCTCTAACTCCTGCGTCATGTAGGCCAAAGTCAGGTCGAGCTTGGTGAACATCTTGCCTCTTGCCAGCGTCGCAAATAGGTCGTCTGCCTTAGGTAGCGGGTATTGGTCCTGTAGCGAGAAACGATTAAAGTTATTTTATGATCGCCGCAAATCCTAACTGTGCCATCACTTTTGAGTACTGGAACAATCGGGCTGGCCCACTCGCTGAATTCCACTTGGGAGATGATGCCCTCACGTTGCAGCCTGTCCAGCTCGATTTCCACTCTCTCCCTCATCATGTGAGGTACCGCTCGTGCCTTGTGGTGAATGGCTCATGCCTCTGAGACCAAGTGGATCCACACCTTCACCCTGGAAAAGTTTCCAATGCCTGACTCAAAAAGGGAAGGAAATTTGTTAAGAACCTGGGTACATGAGGCCTCATCGCCATGTGATAGCGCTTGGATGTCATCCCAGTTCCAGCGGATTTTGCCCAGCCAGCTCCTTCCAAGCAGTGTGGAGCCATCGCCCGGGACAATCCAGAGTGTCAGTTCATGCACCGTGCCCTCATAGGTGACCTTGACCATGGCGCTGCCCAGGGCAGTGATAAGCTCTTTGGTGTACGTTCTCAGTTTCGTGTGGATGATGCTGAGGGCTGGTCTGAGTGTCTTGTTGCACCACAGTCTCTCAAACATCTTTTTACTCATGATGGATTGGCTAGCGCCAGTGTCCAGTTCCATGGCAATGGGCAAGCCATTCAATTTTACATTTAGCATTTTAGGTGGACATTTCGTCGAAAATGTGTGCACCCCGTGTACTTCAGCATCTGTCTCCTCTCTCTGAGCCTCGAAATTGCTTTGATCCAGCATGGACCGATCTTCCTCTGCCACCTGGTAGTTAGCAGCTTTTGCAGAGCTTGCAGCTCGTCTGCAAGCTCGTTGGAGGTGCCCCATTGTTCCACAGCTCTTGCAAACATACCCTTTGAAGCGGCATGAATAGGCTGAATAGAAGCCTCCACAACACCAACAAGGTGTGAATTACCTTGCATTCATCGTTTTGTTGGGGTCTCTGAGTCATCTGGGTCACCTGAGACCTGCTGGCAGTTGCAGACTCGTGATTTCTGCCCTGTACATTTCTGCTCGCAAGCACAGTTCCAGTTAATTTATGAATATTGCTAGCACTTGTGTGCTGAGAGATTTGTTTGGTGTTATCACTGGTGGACATAAACACCTGTGCTATTGCAATGGCTTTACTGAGGGTCAGTATCTCTGCAGTCAAAAGTTTTTGTCGGATGGTCTCGTGGCCAATGCCCAGTACAAAAAAGTCTCTGAGCATTTTCTCCTGATAGCCATCAAATTCACATTGTCCTGCAAGTCGCCTTAGCTCAGCGATGTAGCTCGCCACTTCCTGACCTTCAGATCGCTGGCACGTGTAGAACCAATACTTCGCCATCAGCATGCTCTCCCTCGGGTTAAGGTGTTAAGGTGCTCCCAAAACAGTGTACACAGCTACTCATACGACTTATCTGTGGGTTTCACCGGAACCAAAAGATTCTTCATGAGGCTGTAGGTCGGTGCCCCGCAGACCGTGAGGAGGACCGCTCTCCTTTTTGCAGCGCTTCCTTCTCCGTCCAGCTCATCGGCTTCAAAGTACTGGTCTAGCCGTTCGGCATTGGCTTCCCAGTCCTCACCCTCCGAGAACTTCTCCAGGATGCCCACAGTTTGCTGCATCTTTGCGTTGGATTCGTATACTCGTCGCCAATTATTGTGTTCCTAACACAGATGAGACTGCACACAGGGAGGTTAAAGTAACAGTGACCTCAATCTTTATTACGACACTCCAGAGTGAGGGACAGGCCTTCGGGGCCGGCTTATATACAGTGCTCCCAAGGAATGAGCACCCGTCGTGGCGGAACATAGGAGTGCATGCTTTACAGATACACAACAGAGTGGATATTTTCCACTGAAAACAAGCAGTACCACCAAGAAAACCGGCGGAAATGGAGTGGAAATTCTAGCCCTTAGAGTACTGCTGCAGTTCTGTTCGCCATATTATAAAAAGGATATAGAAACATTGAAGAGGGTGCAGAAAAGATTTACAAGGATGATACCAGAAATGCGAGGGTTTACATATCAGGAAAGGATGAACAGGCTGGGTCATTTTTCTCTTGAAAAAGAAGGCTGAGAGGTGACCTAATAGAGGTCTTTAAAATTATGAACGATTTTGAAAGAGTGGATACAGAGAGAGTGTTTCCACTTGTGTGGAAGAGCATAACTAGAGGCCATCAATATAAGATAGTCACCAAGAAATGCAATAGGGAATTCAGAAGTAACTTCTTTACCCAAAGACTGGTGAGAATGTGGAACTCACAACCACAGGGAGTGGTTGAAGCGAATAGTGTGGATGTATTTTGAGGGGAGGCTATACAAGCATATGAGGGAGAAGGGAATAGAGGGTTATGCTGATAGATTTTGATGAGGAAAGACGGGAGGAGGCTCGAGTGGAGCATGGACTGGTTGGGCCGAATGGCCTGTTTCTGTGCCGTATATCCTATGTAATCCCAAGTAAGGCTGGCAATGGGGGAGGGGGATAGACAATAGTAATGATGACACACTGGATTAATGCTGTATTTATCTGAACGATTTCTGCCTGGATAGGGAGATAAGAGAACTGGGTGTTTCAGAAATGGTAACTTTTGGTAATGTTGGTGGCAGAATATCAAAAAATGAAAGCACGTACAGTGCAAGTCACCCACCACTGAACAACAGCTCGTGTATGTTCTCCTAGATATATAAATCTTTAATTCCTATCCATTAACCTGAGCAACTTCCAACCCATCCTGAAAATAAATATAAAACAACAATTTGCATTTTTATAGCACCTTTAACATAACAAAACATCCCAAGGCGCTTCACAAGAGTGTTATCAATCAAAATTTGACACCGAGCCAAAGAAGGGGATATCAGGACAGATGACAAAAAGCTTTGTCAAAGAGGTAGGTTTTAAAGAGTGTCTGAAAGGGGGAGAGAGAAGTAACGAGGTGTAGGGAGAGAATTCCAGAGGTTAGAGCCTTGGCAGCTGAAAGCACGGTCACCATTGGTCGAGGAATTAAAATCAGGGAGGCACATGATGCCAAAATTGGAGGAGCGTAGGGATCTCGAAGGCTTGTAGGAGATTACAGAGATACGGAGGGATGAGACCACAGAGGAATTTGAAACCAAGGATGATCATTTTAAACAGAGGCATGGCCTGACCAGAAGCCAATTAGAAAGCACAGGAGTGATAGGTGAACCAGACTTGGTGCAAATTAAGATAGAGGCATCAGAGCTTTGGATGAGCACCAATTTATGTCGGGTAGAAATGGGAGGCCAGCAAGGAGAGTCAGTTCTGGAGGTAACAAAGGCATGGATGAGGGTTTCAGCAGCAGATGAGCTGAGGCAGGGGCAGAGTCAGGCGATGTTACAGAGATGGAAGTAGGCAGTCTTGTGATGGAGCAGATATGTGGTTGGAAGATTATCTCCGGGTCAAACACAACACCAAGGTTGCAAACAGTCCGGTTCTGCTTCAGACAGTTGCCAGGTTGAGGGATAAAATCGCTGGCCAGGGAACAGAGCTTGTGGTGGGGACTAAAGACAATGGTTTCAGTCTTCCCAATATTTAGTTAGAGGAAGTATCTGATCATCCAATACTAGAAGTCAGACAAGTAGAGTGACAAGTCAGAGAGTGGAGGGGTCAAGAGAGTTGGTGGTGAGATAGAGCTGAGTGTCATCAGCATACATGTGGAATCTGAAGTAGTGTTTTTGGATGATGTCACCAAGGGGCAGCAAATGGATGAGATATAGAAGGGGGCACGGATAGATCCTTGGGGACACCAGAGGTAATGGTGAGGTTGTAGGAAGAGAAGTAATTGCAGGTGATTCTCTGGCTATGATTGGATGGATAAGAATGGAACCAGGCGGACACAGTCATTCCCACCTGGACGACGGAGGAGAGGCGTTGGAGGATGGTGTGGTCAGTCGTGTCGATGGCTGCAGACAGGTCGAGAAGGATGAGGAGGGATAGGATATCACGTTCACAGTCACAATCACATAAAAAACAAAATCAAGTTGAATCCATGCGTCTGGTATATTAGATATGACTTTTGAAGTAAAATCTATTTGTACAAAACATTTTTTTCCAATTAAAAGTAAAGAATTATTATGGATGTTGAGTTAAACTTTTGATCCACTTTTGGCAGCTGAGGTGAATCATTCCTTCCCAGTTTAAACTCAGTCTTTATGCTTCTCCCAGTGGATACAGTTCATTGAACATATCTTTTACATATGAAAGAATTAGAAGGGAGTTTGATGCATTTAATCGCTGATATATAGGCCTACACCAATGCTGGCATTGGAGGTTATTGGATTAGTTTAATTAAAGAGGTAGATCAAATGTGTAGCTCCAAAAGGTGCTCTAAGATTTATTTATATTCTCTTGATACTTTTACACAGTCTGTGACTCAAAGATGACTATTCTGCTTTGAACAGGTAATACAGCCAAAGTTACATTCTCTGTCGATCAGTAGGAATAATTTGATTGACAACAGAACCAAGATAGCAAGGGCCATGATGAACATGATAATAAATGCTTTATTATGGTGTAGTGTTGAAGAAGGAGATAACTCAGGTACAGACAGGGGAAAGGGAGGGCATCCAAAGCTAGAAGTCACTGGAGGACTAAACATATTGAGATTAAAATAAAATGAAAAAAGAAGGCTTATGATAAATGTCAAGTTCATAATACAGTAGATAGATTTATGGACTCTAGGGGAATCAAGGGATATGGGGATCGGGCAGGACAGCGAAGTTGAGGTCAAAGATCAGCCATGATCTTATTGAATGGCAGAGCAGGCTCGAGGGGTCATATGGCCTACTCCTGCTCCTCATTCTTCTGTTCTTCTGTTTTAAGTAGAGAATACAGCAGAATACAGAAAGTACGGAGATCTGAAAAAGGAAATAAGAGAAGCAAAGAGATTGTATGAGAAAAGATTAGTGGGGAACAGAAAAGGAAACACTAAAGTCTTTTTAGGATCGTCAAAGGAAAGATGGGGCCAATTAGAGATCAAAAAAGAAATCTTCTTCTGCAGGTTGAGGTACTGATTAAGTAATTTGCATCTGTCTTCATAAAAGAAAAGGATGCTGCCAATGTCACAGTAAAGCAGGAGGGGGGTAAAGAAAAAGGATAGGACCAAAATAGATCGAGGAGGTACGGCCCTCATCTCCGCTCCTTTAAGCCCAAGGGACGCAGGCTTGAGTGGATATGGCAGACAACTGGTTTAGCCTTCAGGCTGGACTACAGAAAGCATTATCGGGTCCTGCTCTCCTCTGCCAAAACTGCTCATGCAAAGTGAACCCCCGGCTTCGTTTCTCTATTGCAAACCATCTTCCTAAACCCCTCTCCCTTCTCTCATCTACCCTCACCTCCAACAGCAAGTGCGAGGAGCTCACTGAGTTCTTTGTCACTAAGATTGAGACCATCTTTTCAGCTGTCTCTGCCGCTTCCTTCCCCTCCAGCCCACCGGGCCAAACTTCCTCTAAGGTTCCCCCCTGCCCTAGCCCTGAACTCGCATCTTTCTCTAGTTTCTCTCCCATCTCCTCGCATGCCGAGCTTATCTTGTCCATGAGATCCACTTCTTGCTCCCTCGATCCTATTCCCATTAAACTGCTGACCACCTAACATCCTTTCCTGGCTGCCATTTTAGCGGACATTGTTAACGGTTCTCTCTTCTCAGGTACTATCCCTCTCTCCTTCAAATCTGCCATCATCACCTCTCTCCTCAAAAAAACAACCCTTGACCCCTCCATCTTTGCAAACTACCGCCCCATTTCCAACCTCTCTTTCATCTCCAATGTCCTTGAAGGTATTTTTGCCTACTAAATCCATGCCACTCTTTCCCGGAACTCCATGTTTGATTCCCTCCAATCAGGTTTCTGCCCCTGCCTCAGTATGGAAACGGCTCATATCGAAGTCACAAATGATATCCTATGTGACTGTGACAAAGGTGAACTATCACTCTTCATCCTTCTTGACCTCTCTGCAGCCTTTGACATGGTTGACCACACCATCTTCCTCCAACATCTCTCCACCGTCATCCAGCTGGGTGGGACAGCACTCACCTGGTTCCATTCTTAACTCTCCAGTCATAGCCAGAGAATCACCTGCAACGGCTTCTCTTCCCGCCCCCACATCGTTACATTTGGTGTCCCCCAAGGATCTATCCTTGGCTCCTTACTGTCTCACATCTATATGCTGCCCCTTGGCGATATCATCTGAAAATACAGCGGCATTTTCCACATGTACGCTGACGACACCCAGCTCTACCTCACTACCACCTCTCCCGACCTTTCTTTTGTCTTTAAATTGTCACACTGCTTGTCCGAAATCCAGTACTGGATGAGCAGAAATTTCCTCCAGCTAAATATCGGGAATGCCAAAGACCAAAGCGGTCCCTGCCACAAACACCGTTCCCTATCCACCGACTCCATCCCTCTTTCTGGCAACTGACTGAGGCTGAACGAGACTGTTCGCAACCTTGGTGCCATAGTTGACCCCGAGATGAGCTTCCGACCACATACCCACTAAGACCACTTCTATTCCACCTCCATAACATCGCTTGGCTCCGCTTCTGCCTCAGCTCATCCACTGCTGAAACCCTCACCCATACCTTTGTTACCTCTGGGCTTGGCTATTCCAATGCACTCCTGGCCAGCATCCCAATTTCTACCCTCCCTAAATTGAGGTAATCCAAAACTCTCCTCCTCCTAACCTCTCTTTCTTTCTTTAAAACATTCCTTAAAACCTAACTCTCCTTCAAATATCTCCTTATCTGGCTCGGTATCAAATTTTGTTTGGTAACAAGCCCGTGATGCGCCTTGGGATGTATCACTACATTAAAGGTGCTATATAAATACAAGTTGTTGTTGTTATCATAGTGTACAGAACCAAGGATGTGCTATACCTTTATAAATCACTGGTTAGATCTCAGCTAGAGTGTTGTGTCCAATTCTAACTCCACACTTTGGGAAGGATGTCAAGGCATTCGAGAAGGTGCATAGGAGATTTATCAGGGATGAGGGACTTCAGTTATGTGGAGCGACTAGAGAGGCTGGGATTTTTCTTCTTACAGAGAAAGTTAAGGGTATATTTAATAGAGATGTTAAGAATTAAATAGGATTACATAAAATTTGCAGTACAGAAACAGGCCATTTGGCCCAACCAGTCCATGCCGATTTATGCTCCACTCGAGCCACCTCCCATCTTTCCTCATCCAGATCTATCAGCATTACCCTCTATTCCTTTCTCCCTCATACGCTTGTCTAGCCTCCCCTTAAATGCATCCATACTATTCGCTTCAACCACTCCCTGTGATAGTGAGTTGCACATTCTCATCACTCTTTGGGTAAATAAGTTTCTTCTGAATTTCCCATTGGATTTCTTGGTGACTATCTTATATTGATGACCTCTAGTTATGCTCTTCTGTATCCACTCTATCAAAACCTTTCAAAATGTTTTAAAGACCTCTATTAGGTCACCCCTCAGTCTTCTTTTTTCAAGAGAAAAGAGACCCAGCCTGTTTATCCTTTCCTGATATGTATACCCTTGCATTTCTGGTATCATCCTTGTAAATCTTTTCTGCACCCTCTCCAGTGCCTCTATATCCTTTTTATAATATGGTGACCAGAATTGTATGCATTAGTCTAAGTGTGGTCTAACCAAGGTTCGATACAGGTTTAGCATAAGTTCCGTACTTTTCAATTCTATGGGCTCAAATTTCCCCAGGTGTTGCCCTGTTTTTTTTGGAGTAAGTAGCTTTTTTTTGAGTAACTTGGAAATCGCAAATTTCCCCATTTAACTTGCTCCAGTGTAAGTCAGTTAGTTAGGTTTTTTTCTAGTTTAGTTTGTTCTCTCCAAAAGGGGGCATGACAAGCCATTAATGCCTCTTCTGGCCATAGAATCAAATTTGGCCAGCTGAAAGTTACTCCAAACTAACTTAGGCCAGTGTATGTGGCCACTTTTGTAGGCACAGATAAACCTTACCTACATTTAAGAAATCAGTGCAGGTAAGAGCGGGGGCGGTGGGGGGGAAGGTGAGTTAGAGGATTCTAAAGCACTAAAAACATTCACAACATCAGCACAACATCACAACATCTTCAGTACAACAGCTGCACAATATCATCAAAAATAAATGAGAGATAAATCAGCTACTGAAACTAGAGCAGTCCTACCTTGCCGACTGCAGAATGCACCGGTTAGCCCTCCCGCTAGGGCTAGTGGCGGCAAGCATGCATGACTGTAAGGGTGAGGGATTTTTACTATTTACAGTTGTCTCTAAATGTTGCGTGATCCGAATGGAACATGATTCAGTTTTAATGCAAAATATCTTTTATTGGATATTTTACAGTGCACTTCAACAACAACAGCAACAGCAGCAAAGAAAGGCTGCACCCATCCCTCACCCCCATGTCAGGGAAAGTGCACTTTCTCATAGGGTCGGTGATGGTGGTGGGGGGGTGTTGGGAGCCTGGCTTGGGTCTCACCGGTGGCTGGTGCGTGGATTGAAGTGGGAGTGGCATTTGAGTATTGGGCCTTTGTGCCCTTATTGCAGAAGCTAGCTCCCTCATGGCATCTGCCATCGTTTGCACACCCTCTGAAATGCCCACCCTCACTTCCCATCTCAGTGCTGAGATTTCACCCAACAATGTCGCTACCTCACCACGCACCCCACTGACGGCCACCACGAGTGATCTGGTGAGGGGATTGGTCTCCTCACCCAATGACAGAACCTGATTAACCTCTGCTGAGGGCTGCATCTCAGGAGAGACTGGTCTGCTTCTCCTTCCCCTCGCCATGGGTCTGCCTAGTGGCACCCCTCCAGTGTGAGGCGCAGGCTGGGACGGTGGGGCACTAGGTGTCCCAACATGCATTTCACCACCGCCACTGGGACCCGCGACCTCGGAAGGTGTGAAACCATGGAATGTCACCGAAGAGCTCATGGAGGGTTCTGGCAGTGTGATGCCCTGTACTATGGACTGATCCATATCGCGTCAGCATTCTGCTGTGAACACATTTCCATGGACCCATCCTCCCCCCACCCGCCTTGGTCTGGAGCGCACGCATCTGAATCTTCTGGTGGATCTTCAGGATGTTGAGGAGTGTCTTCTTCTTCTGCAAAATACAACAGAACAGTCAAATGGTTAGCAGCACAGGTGAGGGCAGGATGAGTGGCATGAGTAGTCTGACGCATAGCAGGCCAGTCAGCAGGTTGATTTGAAGGACGACTATACATTTTAATGACTCACCCTCACCCTCGCGTGTGGGTCCAGCTTGTGCAGAGCTGATTCTTTCTCTACTGGTGCGACTCTGCCAGGCGGCAATCCTCTGTTCCAGGGGTGACAGTTGGTGTGGATTTGGCGAACCTCCTCCTGTTCTAGTTCTCTCCCTCTTGTTGTGGGCCAAATGCCTCTGCAAAGATTAAAATATTAATTTTCACACATGGTGCGTTTCTGATGGGTGGGACGCATACAGATGGTCACATTTTCAATTGTAATTCAATTTAAAGATGAAGATATTACTTACACACACTGCTTGACCAACGTCTTGTCATTTCTTTTTCCACTGGCTTCCAGATCTTGCGGTATTGACCCCTGCGGAGTATTCTTCTGCAACTAGGTTCCATCTTCTTCTCATTTCCTTGTGTGGAACTTTTGACGGACCACTCTTGCTGATATCTAGCTCCAGCCATTTCTCCTCAATGACAGTCACTAGTTTCTCCACTTCCTCATGGAGGAAATTCTTTATTCTTGTTGCACGCTCTTGCGCCATTCGTGTATTGGACTTACACTCAGGTAATGTTCAAAAATCATACTTCTCACCTTTCTTCCACCTATCCAGCACTCCTTTCCACTCCCTCAGCCACACAAAAATCAATATTTAAACCTTACCTTTATATATGGTCCATTGTCAATGATACTGATGACGTTCTCCCTTTAATTGGCCGATTACCAAGTTTCCTGCTGCATTGCACATGCGCCCACGCTGAAATGCCCATTGCACATGCGCGCACGCTCAAACAGACATGCGTCCCCCTGCTGGCAGTCCACGAGATGCTTGGCCAAAGCCCTGCCCCCCTGCTGGCCGCGCTGAGCAAGCGCGGCTGAAACTCCGCCCCCCCGCAGGCTGTGCAGCGCCACGCCAATGGCTCCGGATGACGAGGGAGCAGCCAAAGTGGAAGATAAGTTTTTGACACTTTTCTTGACTTAGAAAGTTGGCGTGCCACCCCTAACCGCCGCTCTAGGCAGTTGTGGAAATTTGAGCCCTATACCTCTGGAAATAAACCCTAGTGCTTGGTTTGCTTTTTTTATGGCCTTGCTAACCTGTGTCGCAACATTTAGTGATTTGTGTATTTGTACTCCGAGGTCCTTTTGTTCCTCTACCCCACCTAGACTCACACCCTCCAAGTAATGTGATCTCCCTATTTGTCCTATCAAAATATAATACCTTACATTTATCTGTGATAATGGCATAATAGCGACTACTTACCTTTTTTTAATTCAGCACTGTTTAACGGGGGCAGCCTCAGGCACAAAGCAAAGTTGTAAGAGGTAGTCGAAGCAGGTGTTAGGCCCCTTATTGGAATATGTTAATGGACTAACACCTGCTTCAAATAAAGCTAAGTGACACCTTAATTGTGCCTTCACCAATATGGCGTCCAGGTCAGAAGCGAGGTGGACTCCATTGTTTCCATTGTTAACCGGCCTAAACAACCTTATGAGGGGTTTTGTTAGCATAAATAAGAAAATAACTGTTTCCGCTGGCAGGTGGGACAGTAACCAGAGGACACAGGTTTAAGGTAATTGGCAAAAGAATGAGATTTACTTTTCAGAGGCCAGGTGAGGATAAACTTTTTTACGTAGCGAGTTGTCATGATCGGGAATGCGCTGCCTGAAAGGGTGGTGGAAGCAGATTCAACGGTAACATTCAAAAGGAATTGGATATATACTTGAAAAAGAACAGTTTGCAGGACTATGGGGAAAGAGCAGGGGAGGGGGATTAATTGAATATCTCTTTGAAAGAGCCTGCAGCGGCACAATGGGGCCGTCTGTGCTGTATGATTCTAGGATTCTGGAACCATGATTGAATGTGCTGGCATGTCACTCCTTTGACGATCATGGATGAGCAGCCAGCACTGTTACTCTTGCTGAAAAGATTTGCTCATGTTTTTGTTCCACTTTCACAGTTTCGCAGAAAATAATGTTCATCGGAACAACATCTCTTTTAGGATGCGGTAACTAGTCGGAACCCATTTTCATATTTCACCCTCTGCTGGAGCACAAAACAATCCTCCAAGTCTCAGCCACGTAGATTGAGGCAGCAGACCCCGTGGTTCTGTCAGAGTGATATATGGTAAGAATTGGAAGGAAGATGCCGTGAATTTAAGAAAGCCATCTACAAAGTGCTGCAGAGAAGTCCTTGCTCAAGTTATTCCCACGAGCAATGCACTTTAGAGGAGGATGGTAGAATACCAGAAAGAAATAGAGAAAAATTGTGGTGAGGTTATTTATTCATTCAAATCACTATCTGGATCAGCTGCACTGCTGTCGGACCTCATCTTTAAGTCATCTCATTGCATGTTTGCTCGATTTCTCAATTTCTAGTTCCAGCCCTCTGTATTTAGCAATGGCCAAAATAGAACAATTTCAGTCTGACTTAGACAGAATGACAGTGAGGAATGAGGAGTTCATTTGCTGAATTTTCATTTCCGCAGGTCGAAAAGTTAACATTGGCAGAAAAAGTTCTGCCACAGCTTTTCATAATGACAGATTCCCAATCTGATTGAAAGATCGCTGCCAGTCACATCACAGAGGCTAGCCATCCATCTTCCACACAGTGACATTTTGTAAGGTGAGAATAAAGTGTGGCTGCTGCTTCCAGATTCCTTTGCCCTACTTAGTAGCACAAGTGATGCTTTGAGGAATGTGGCTGGAGTGTGTTCAGGCACCGCAACAGTATCATTGTAAGGTGCTGATTTCAACAAGAGGAGCGAAATGACCTGCAGCAGATGGAATAAGCCATGGAATGGATAACTAGGCATCTGTAATACCTCTTGAAAGAAGACGTCAACGTTTTAATCTGTCACTGACCAACATCTGAACTGGCGCCAGTTCACCAATATACTGTGCCAACAGCGAATGGCTGCCAAGGCAGGTACAGTTGCAGTAAGAATCAAAGCACCCGTTGAAGGTTAACAGAGAAGTGAGCAGCTGTGGCTGTACATTGCACATTTGTGATTTTTGGAGATGCTGAAGCAAAGTAGCTTTGTTCAAAACGTGCTGTTAGAACTAATGGGCTGTTTGTCATTTTCTTTATTGTATAAGTTTTGAGATGAAAATTTGAATCAGCACTTTCCCAAATTCTGGGTTAAACATACAGACATTGTTAGCCTCTAAAACAAAAATACATTGATACATTATTAAAAACTGGCTTTTAGAAAAGGAGGGCTGATATGACAGTGTTATAAATTCCAGTCCTCATAACAATTTGCTGCATTAATCATGCCTGCTTCCAGTGGTAACAGTCACAAATTTGTATTGTCGTGAAGGAATAAGCTCTCTGATGTGCACGCATGCAGTCCAATGTGCTCCAGATTAAAAAATAATCTTAATGGTCACGGGGCCTGGGTATTTATAATGGCCCAGAAATGGCTGGAATAATAATGGTGAATTAACATTGCTGGCCATTATTAGTTCATAGAAAATCCAACAACTTGTGGCAAAGAGCATCATCCACAAATTGGTGGGCGATATGTGACGATCTGCCATTCCCCTCACAAAAACTGAACAATTCCAATCGTGTTATGAGGCACCCAATTTGTGTTGTAAATGCAAATTAGTCTCACCTCAGCCATTTAGGGCTGGTAATTCATGCCGCAAGGTCCCTGTTGATGACATGATTTACAGTCCTCTCCTGACACTGAAGCTCAGAGGCCCAGAAAGGGTAGAGTGAGAGGGGGATTCTCTCTCTCTGTTTTCTTCACTATTCCCGGACACAATGGAGATGATTGTTTCAGGCTCCCGTCAATCATGCCTGGAGACCACACTGTTGTGAGTAACTGGATAGATTTTACATACATAATTTGCATTATGTGACAATTCTCAACTCACTGAACAATTGCAATCGTGTTGTGAGGCACCCAATTTGTGCTGGAGAAATCAGCCTGCTTTCATCTGGAGCAGTTGCTGCAGTTTCAGTCGTGATTTCTGCTCACTGAGACGCTTTTTAAATAGACACTCTAAATAGACTTTGTTTGCTTTGCTGAGTAAATGGATTGTGTTTGCTATAAAATACCGTTTTCTGTAAGTCCTGCCATAAGTCCCACCCCCACCCAGAGAGTCGACAGGGAAAGAATATGTACTGAGATCATGTGCGTGAGAAGGCTGCGCTGCAGCAAGGAGGCAATAGACCAGCTCCGTGATGTGTTAAAAGAGGAATAGCAGGCCTACCTCCTGAAGGGCTTTGTCAATGGCCAGGAAGGGAACGGCAGCCCTCAACCTCTCTGCATGCGGTTCATTTCAGGCAGGCACCGGTGGCATATGCAATGTCACCCAGAGCAGCGCAAGGGTCTGCATTCAATAGCTCACCGATGGCGTATTACACAGGACATCTAACCTCATCAGCTTTGACATGCCCTCAGCATGGCAAAGGGAGTGTCCATCACATTCCACAGGATTGTCCTATGAGGAGAGACTGAGGAGACGAGGCCTATATTCTCTAGAGTTTGGGTGATATTGAAACATGCAAAATTCCTACAGGGCTTGACAGGGTAGATGCAGGGAGGATATTTCCCCGGGCTGGGGAGTCTAGAACCAGGGGTCACAGTCTCAGAATAAAGGGTCAGCCATTTTGGACTGAGATGAGGAGAAACTTCATCACTCAGAGGGTTATGAATCTTGGAATTCTCTATCTCAGGGCACTATGGATGCTCAGCCTTTGAATGTATTCAAGACAGCTCGATAGATTTGTGGATATTAAGGCAATCAAGGGATATGAGGACAGTGCAGGAAAGTGGAGTTGAGGTAGAAGATCAGCCATGATCTCATTGAATGGAGGAGCAGGCTCGAGGGGCCGAATGGCCTACTCCTGCTCCTAATTCTTCTGTCCTTATGTTCCAAAGATTGCTCCTGCTCAGTCACCACCTCAGTGCCCTCTGCAGCCCTGTCTCCTCAGGTTGCTTAAGAAGGAAGAACAGAAAGTTACAATGGTGCAGTGTGTTTATTTACCACATCGCATATGTTTTATCTTCACATTCTGAGCACATCACGTAAAAAGGCAACTCGCCCCAAGTGTCAGCGCTCACCTGCTGCACCCTCCCACTCCAATTTCCTTTTCCAACTCTGCAGCCACAAAGAGATTTGTAAACATGCAGCCCATGGGACAACTGCATTTTACAAATCTCAGATTTCTCTCCCCTCTGCAGAAATCGTGGATGTCTCCTGGCCAGGAGACAAAGCAAGATACAGAGCAATGTCTGTTTGGGCCAGAGTCACCACAACCTTGTAACCTTGTAGCTCATGGGAGTAATTTCCCTCAGGAAAGGAGCACCTTTACCCATCTGCACCCGCTCGCGCACATTATCAGCCACCTTACCCGGCACGGATAAAAGAGGAGAGAGCATCACATGGGGTGCTCACTGGGAGAGAATTCTTTTCATGTATTCAAATCTGCTCTCTCTACAGCAGAACTAAACCTGTAAAATTCATTACTTTAGGGAGGCTGTCTCCCATGACAACTGAATTTTATGACTTTCTTGCCTTTGGCTTCAGCCTTGAATAAACAAGTAGTAAACTTAATAAAACCACCTCCGACTTTATGAAGGTACAGAGACTATAGTTTTTAAATTGTCTGCGAATGCTTATCTTGCCTGCTCTGGTCAGTTTGATGCACTTTTCCATAGTCGGAGAGGCGGGAGCTCGGAGCATCGTGAGTCCGGGGATTTCGGAAGGCCTATAAAGGCCAGCAGGAGATCGAGCAATCAGTCGGAGAGGCGGGAGCTCGGAGCAGCGCGAGTCCGGGGATTTCGGGAGGCCTATAAAGGCCAGCAGGAGATCGAGCAGTTAGTCGGAGAGGCGGGAGCTCGGAGCTGCGCGAATCCGGGGATTTCGGGAGGCCTATAAAGGTCAGCAGGAGATCGAGCAGTTAGTCGGAGAGGCGGGAGCTCGGAGCTGCGTGAGTCCGGGGATTTCAGGAGGCCTATAAAGGTCAGCAGGAGATCGAGCAGTTAGTCGGAGAGGCGGGAGCTCGGAGCAGCGCGAGTCCGGGGACTTCGGGAGGCCTATAAAGGCCAGCAGGAGATCGAGCAGTCAGTCGGAGAGGCCAGTCGGTGCAGCAGCAGCAGGGAGGCAAAAAAGTAGAGAGAAATTGAAAGGTGACTGTTGTGTATCTGAAAAGCATGCACTCACAAGTTCCGCCACCAGGAAGCTCATCCCCTGAGGTCCCAACGGGTCCCAGCATCACTTGGGAGCACTGTATATAAGCCGGACCCTAAGGCCTATTCCTCACTCTGGAGTGCCTTAATAAAGACTGAGGTCACTGTTACTTTAACCTCCCTGTGTGCAGTCTCATCTGTGTTAGGAACACAACTGGCGACAAGTATACGAATCCAACGCAAAGATGCAGCAAACTGTGGGCATCCTGGAGAAGTTCTTGGAGGGTGAGGACTGGGAAGCCTATGTTGAATGGCTAGACCAGTACTTTGTAGCCAATGAGCTGGACGGAGAAGGAAGCGCTGCAAAAAGGAGAGCGGTCCTCCTCACAATCTGCGGGGCACCGACCTACAGCCTCATGAAGAATCTTCTGGCTCCGGTGAAACCCACAGATAAGTCATATGAGGAGCTGTGTACACTGTTTTGGGAGCAGCTTAACCCGAGGGAGAGCGTGCTGATGGCAAGGTATCGGTTCTACACGTGCCAGCGATCTGAAGGTCAGGAAGTGGCGAGCTACATCGTCGAACTAAGGCGACTTGCAGGGCAATGTGAGTTTGATGGCTACCTTGAGCAAATGCTCAGAGACTTTTTGTACTGGGCATTGACCACGAGACCAGCCTACGAAAATTTTTGACTGTAGAGACACCGACCCTCAGTAAGGCCATTGTGATAGCACAGGCGTTTATGTCCACCAGTGATAACACCAAACAAATCTCTCAGCACACAAGTGCTAGCAATGTTCATAAATTAACTGGAACTGTGTTTGCAAGCAGAAATGTACAGGGCTGAACCCACGAGTCTGCAACTGCTACTAGGTCTCAGGTGACCCAGATGACTCAAAATCCCCAACAAAGGATGAATGCAAGGCAATTCACACCTTGTTGTGGAGGCTTCCATTCAGCCTATTCATGCCGCTTCAAAGGGTATGTTTGTAAGAGCTGTGGAACAATGGGCATCTCTGCAAAACCTGCTGATCACCACGTGGCAGAGGAAGATCAAAGCAATTTTGAGCCTCAGAGAGAGGAGGCAGATGCTGAAGAACACGGGGTGCACACATTTTCGATGAAATGTCCACCTATAATGCTAAATGTAAAATTGAATGGCTTACCCGTAGCCATGGAACTGGACACTGGCGCAAGCCAATCTATCATGAGTAAAAAGTTCTTTGAGAGACTGTGGTGCAACAAGGCACTCAGACCAGCCCTGAGCCCCATCCACACGAAACTGAGAACATACACCAAAGAGCTTATCACTGTCCTGGGCAGCGCCATGGTCAAGGTCACCTATGAGGGCACAGTGCATGAACTGGATTATCCTGGGCGATGGCCCCACACTGCTTGGGAGGAGTTGGCTGCATAAAATCCGCTGGAACTGGGATGACATCCAAGTGTTATCACATGTCAATGAGGCCTCATGTACCCAGGTTCATAACAAATTTCGTTCCCTTTTTGAGCAAGGCATTGGAAAGTTTTCCGGGACGAAGGTGCAGATCCACTTGGTCCCAGAGGCACGACCGATTCACCACAAGGCGCGAGTGGTACCTCACCTGATGAGGGAGAGTGTGGAAATCGAGCTGGACAGGATGCAACATGAGGGCATCATCTCTCCAGTGGAATTCAACGAATGGGCCAGCCTGATTGTTCCAGTACTCAAAAGTGATGGCACAGTCAGGATTTGCAGCGATTATAAAGTAACTATTAATTGTTTCTCGCTACAGGACCAATACCCGCGACCTAAGGCAGACGACCTATTTGCGACGCTGGCAGCAGGCAAGACATTCACTAAGCTTGACCTGACTTCGGCCTACATGACGCAGGAGCTGGAGGAGTCTTTGAAGGGCCTCACCTGCATCAACACGCACAAGGGACCATTCATCTACAACAGATGCCCGTTTGGAATTCGGTCAGCTGCAGCAATCTTCAAGAGAAACATGGAGAGCCTACTCAAGTCGCTACCACACATGGTGGCCTTTCAGGACGACATATTGGTCATGGGTCGGGACACTGCCGAGCACCTACAAAACCTGGAGGAGGTTCTCCAGTGACTGAATTGTGTAGGACGGCGGCTGAAGAGGTCAAAATGCGTCTTCATGGCAACAGAACTAAAGTTTTTGGGGAGAAAGTCGCGGCGGACGGCATTCGTCCCACAGACGCCAAGACAGAGGCTATCAGGAATGCACCCAGGCCACAGAACGTCACGGAGCTGCGGTCATTCCTGGGACTCCTCAACTATTTTGGTAACTTCCTACCGGGGTTAAGCACCCTCTTAGAGTCCCTACATGTGTTATTGCGCAAAGATGAGAACTGGGTATGGGGAAAAGACAAAGTAATTGCTTTTGAGAAAGCCAGAATCATTTTATGCTCCAACAAGCTGCTTGTATTGTATAACCCATTAAAAGACTTGTGCTAGCATGTGATGTGTCGTCGTACGGAGTCGGGTGTGTATTACAACAAGCTAACGTTGCGGGGAAGTTGCAACCTGTCGCCTATGCTTCCAGGAACTTGTCTAAGGCCGAGAGGGCCGACAGCATGAGTGAGAAAGAGGCATTAGCTTCGCCACCAGGGAGTGCATCCCCTGAAGTTCCAAGGGATCCCAGCATCCCTTGGGAGCACTGTAGATAAGCCGGCCCCTAAGGCCTGTTCCTCACTCTGGAGTGTCTTAATAAAGACTGAGGTCACTGTTACTTTAATCTCCCTGTGTGCAGTCTCATCTGTGTTCGGAACACAACAGTGATGTCACAGCCAAGGGGGTAAGTGATTGGCTGGTGATTGGTAAGTAGTTTTTCTTTTTCTTTTCTATATCAGTAAGTAACATTTTGCATTGTTGCAGTCCTGACCAGATGCCTGCTCATGTAGATATGAGAGTACCGAACCACACCTGCAGTGGTGGGACAGCCTGCTGAAGAGACCTCCTAGACTCAGACTATCCCAGAGTAGAACCATCTGGGTCTTCAGAGGTTCAGAATACCACAGCTCAGCCAAGCTCCAATGCCAGCCTTGTCTTCAGGTATTACTGAGTGGCACAGCACGATAGATTCAAGTACAGCACAGAGAGTTACCAAGGATAGGCACAGTAGGCAATAAGATGCATGCTATAAATTTAAGGGCACAGTAAAACCACTTTGTGATGTGAAGCCAAGTGTTCTGAAGCTCGTCTATTCTTTAATTTTTGTGCTTGAGTGGATGCTTGGTGATCAGTTTGCAACATAAGACAGAGACACGGATTTCTTGATTTGCAGTTGCCACACTCCGTGCAAATTTTCTGCGGTCAGCTCATTGACATAACTATTGGTGGTCTCCCACTGGTGTTGTGCTAGCGAGTGGGAGTCATCGGGTGGGGGGGGGGATGTGGTGCAGGGGCAGAATGGCAAGCTGCTACAGGCAAGATTTAAAGGTCTTAAAGGGGAAGTGGCAACAATTACAGCTTTGGAAAGGAGCTGAGAAAGCATGGCAGCCAGAATACCCACAGGCTGCTAATTTTAGTGAAGCAGAGATGGATGTATTTCTGGAAGCCATTGAGCAAAAGGGACAGGACTGTGATGCACAGACCATCATGGGCACAGTGGAGGGAGGTGGTTGTTAGTGCCGCCTCCGTAATACCAAACTCAACAATGAAGCGCAGGAAAAAATGTAATGATTTGATTGGGATGGACAAGGTAAATGCTCCACCCACAAGACCTGAAGCGGGCATGGTAATAGGATTAAGGATTTCAGAGCATCCAAAATCACTCTGACTGTGAGTAACTAACTGCCATATCATAACAGTGACCTTTAACCTTTGTTCCAAATGATTTTCTGAGTCAATACTATATATTAGCTGACAAATGAGAAAGGAAGGTGCAATGTAGGGTGGTATAAATTGACTCTGCCAATTGGAAGAGGGAGCAGTGTTAGCGTGCAATGAGTGCAAATTCACTTCCATTGTTCGGTTCTTTGGGTAAGAAATTTGTGTGTTTCGTGCAACACGTTAGCATCAGGAGATGACACTAAAACGCCATTTAGCGCTCTGCCGCCAGCTGATAGCGGTTCCAGCAACACATGCCATTACCGTCTTGCCGATCACATTGCCGCTAAACTCGCTCGGCAGGGACATCGCAATCACGGAGATCATGATGTCAGTGAGCGGGCAACACTTACTTGTCGCCCATCTCCCAGCTTTGTTTTGGCCATTGAAGTTGAAGCTGGAGAAAGCAATGACAGGTTGAGGTGGCGTGCAGCAGCAGGAAGCTG
This sequence comes from Pristiophorus japonicus, assembly GCF_044704955.1. Taxonomy (NCBI): domain Eukaryota; kingdom Metazoa; phylum Chordata; class Chondrichthyes; family Pristiophoridae; genus Pristiophorus; species Pristiophorus japonicus. Next base: position 122,843,483 of record NC_091991.1, read on the forward strand.
AATCCAGTGATGCCGCTGAAAGGGATCCTCACCAATCACTCGCACCTGACAGTGTTTTGCAGCTTGCGTGGCGGTGTGCTATTTCCTGCAACTGCAAGAGCATACTTTAGTTATTTAAAGGTTATTTAGTATCAGGGAGTATTCTGCCAGGTACAAAACTCCCTCATTACCCGTCACCCCTGTGCTTTCTGACCTACATTGGCTCCCAGTTAAACAACGATTTCAAAATTCTCATGCTTGTTTACAAATCACTCCATGGACTTGCCCCTTCCTATCTGTGTAATCTTTTTCAGCCTCACATACCCACAAGATATCTGCGCTCTGCAAATTCTGGCCTCTTGAACATCCCTCATCATAACTGCTCAACTATCGGTGGACGTCCCTTCAACTCCCTCCCTAAACCTCTACCTACTCTACCTCTCTTTCCTCCTTTAAGACGCTTGTTAAAACCTACCTCTTTAAACAAGTTTTTGAAAATCTGCCTTGATTTCTTCTGTGGCTTCGTGTCAAATTTATCTGTAACACTGTTGTGAAGTGCCTTGGGACGTTTTACTATGTTAAAGGTGCTTCATAAATAAAAGTTAGTATTATTATTATTATTTTTGAAATGCTTCAAACTACAACACTGGCTAAAAGTCATGGGGGCTGTACTGGCAGTCGACCTCACCCTCCAGGATCTACGGCAGTGGGAGCGGAAGCAGCGAGAAAGACAGAAACATGTGGACAGAGGGAGGAGGAGGATCATCAGGGCTCTCAACAGTCGGCCTTACCCTCTGAGGGTCCTCCTGAAATCGCTTCTATTGCCTTCAATTATTCAAGGAGCAGTGCATTAGGAGGCTTCACTTCACCAAGGAGGAAGTCACAGAGCTTGGGCCACCTCCTGCAGCCAGACCTCTAGCCTCAGACCAGGGTGACCACGGCTCTGCCAGTGGCAGTCAAGGTCACCATTCCCTTCAATTTTTTCATCAGCAGTTCCTTCCAGTCTGCAGCAGGAGACGTAACTCACAACTCGCAGTTCGCCATCCATTGCTGCAGTCGGGAGGGGACTGAGTCTCTCCACACCAAGAAAAGGGACATTGGCTTCCCCATCACCAAAGAGAAGCAGGATGCGTGTACATGTGCCTTTGCCAGGATAGCGGGCTTCCCCATGGTGCAGGGCGCTATCGACTGCATCCACATGGCTTTGCGGGAACCTGAGATCTTCCGTAACCGCAAAGGCTACCACTCACTTAATGTGCAGTTGGTGTGCGACCACACATGCAAAATCCTCACCGTCAATGCCCGCTATCCTGACAGCAGCCACGTTGCCCTCATTCTGAGCCAGACCGGTGTGCCAGCTCTTTTCCAGCCATCACGTCAAGCTCGAGGGTGGCTGCTCGGAGACAAGGGCTATCCGCTCTCCCCCTGGCTCATGACACACCTCTGCAACCCCAACACTCGTGCCAGCACTCATACAATGACAGCCATGCTGACACCAGGAACATCATCAAGCAGACCATCGGCCTTCTGAAGAAACGATTCCCTTGCCTTGCCCACTCGGGAGGAGCCCTTCAGTACTCGGCTGAGCAGGTGTCCCATTTTGTGGTAGTCTGCTGCATGCTCCTCAACCTGGTCATCATGAGGGCGCAGCCCTTGTCAGCAGGGATTATGGGACCACCTCAGGAGGATGACAAGGGGGAGGAGGATGATGAGGAGGAGGACAAGGAGGAAGAGAATGAGGAGGAAGAAAACGAGGAGGAGGAGGAGGAGGACGAGGAGGAGGAGGAAAAGGAGGGAGGGAGGAGGCAGCCAGACAATCGGTCTTCCGGACGGGCTGTCCATGACTGACTCATCAGACTGCGATTCGAATGACTGAAACCCCAGATCCCCATAGCTCACCACATCCCCATCGTACCATCCCTGTCTCACGCCATATCACAGCGTCCTCCTGGGTGCAAAGGTGAAATGAGAGACATCACAAAAGACCTAAACATAATGAATAAATGTATCTATAAACATATCACATGAATACTATTAACTAATCACCCTGTGCAATACCTTAGTGCGTGTTGTTCATGTGCCTTTTCCTACTCTAGTGCTCCTACGCAGAGCGCCCCCAGCGGCTGCAACATGGCTGGTGGAAGGCTGTTGAGTGCCCGTGTGGGAGACTTCAGATGGCCTTGCAGGGCATCCTCGACCAGCTGTGGACCTAGGAGGTCCGGCTGTAGACTGGACCACCTCTGCATGTGCAGCAGCAATCTGGGCTGGTTGGCTGACAGGCAATAGCAAGGGTAATGGCGGAGTGGCAGTGGTGGGAGTACGATTGCTGTCATCCTGAGAGAGGACAGCAGGTTCCTGCTGCACAGACTCACTGCCACTCCCCCAGGGCGGCACCTCAGCATTCCTAGCAATCTTTTGGAGCACACATTGCTGGCCTGCTGTGACACCGTGAAAGCGCAGGTCGACAGTGGTAGACCCAGCCACGATGGCAGCAGTCAGAGATTGGATGCCACCAAGTAGAGACTGCAAGACAGCAGTCTGAGTTTCCGTTTTCACCTGTGCTGCAATGGAAACTGCAACATCACCCATCATGCACCCCATCATGGTCTCTCTGGTAGTGCACTATCATTTCCAGACTAGAAATCCCGGGTTCCATGTTCTGCGCAGAGCCCTGTGGAATGTTGTAGACGGACTCCTCCACGTTCTTTGCCAATGCTGAGAGCCTTTCTGGCAGCCTTGCCATTGCACCTATCATTTCCCTGTACATGCCCATCACCCTTCTTCTGAAGGCCACCCCATCGAGGTCCTCATCTGAGTCCTGTGCAGCAGAACTCAAATGCATACTCGCCCTCCGGGGAGCTGGCCCCCGAGCTTTCCTTTCCCCTTGGCCTTGCTGCAACCCACTTGTGCCTGATGCCTTGCCCTGTGCAGATCCTGCTACTACCCTAGCCACTAGAGAACACACAATGCAAGTTTCTGGGCTGGTGCCAGATGCAGTGACGCCGTGTCTTCTCTTCCTCCTCCTCCCCCTCGTGCTCGTCGTTACTCTTGAGGACAGGTTGCTCGGGTGGTTGCTGATTATCTGAAAGCAGAAAGGTATGAGAGTTGGGTTATTCAGAGAGCTGCTTGCTACCAACTGTTAAGCTCTGAATCTGAATGTTTCAGAGCTGTTATCGTCAGCGAGGCTACAATGTACCTCCTCAACGAAAACTGGAAATGCAAGGCAGGTCATGAAAAATCTGAAAGAGAAAGATAGGCTAATGTTTGGGCAGCCTTCATATGTTAATGTTTGGTCACTTTCATAGAATGATAGAATCTTATCGCACAGAAGGAGGCCATTCGGCCCATCGTGCCGGGGCTAGCTCATTGAAAGAGCTTTCCAGTTATTGCAAACCACTGCTCTTTCTCCATAGCACTTTCCCCTTTTAATTATTTATCTAATTTATTTTTGAAAGTTCGTACAGTTGAGCGTCTTGAATCCGGCAACCTCGGGACCGAGGTCTAGCCAGTTTTTATGTTTTTCCAGATTTCCGAACCTGTTTCTGACGTCCGAAATCTGGAAACACCCAGGCCCAGGTTCGGGTATTTCCAGATTTCGTAACGTCAGAAAGGAGCGGTGGGGGGGCGTGGAGTGGGGGGTACTCGTCGAGGAGCTGTTCGGGTTGCCGGCCGGGGCCCCGCCGCTGGGGAAGGGTTCAGGCGGGGCTTGCCGAAGAGCTGGTCAGGCGGTCCCATCGTGGAGGAGGTGTTCGGGCGGGCCAACGAGGAGGCCCTGAGGTAAGGGTGGCGAGACGAGGCCAGAGGTCGGGCAACGGCGGGATCTCGAGATTGGCAGGTTCAGCGGGTCCGGATTCCGGAACATTTTACGGATTTTGGACGCTCAACCTGTATTGAATTTGCTTCCACCACCCTTTCAGTTAGTGCAGTCCAGATCTCAACAACTTGCTACATAAAACAAATTCTCTTCATCTCCCCTCTGGTTCCTTTGCCTATTACCTTAAATCTGTGCTGTTTGGTTATTAACCCTCCTGCCTCTGGAAACAGGTTCTCCTTATTTACTCTGTTAAAACCCTTCCAAATTTTGAACACCTCTATCTAATCACCATGTAACCTTTTCTGCTCTAAGGAGAACAATTCGCTCTTCACTAGTCTCTCCACATCACTGAAGTCGCTCATCCCTGGCACCATTCCAGTAAAGTCCCCATAACCCTCTTCAAGACTTTGACCTCCTTCCTAAAGTGTGAAGCCCAGATTTGCAGGTTTAATAATTCTAACATTATTTCCCCTCTGTATCAGATCTCCTGTGGTGAGGTGCACTCCTGATCATCTGAGTCTTAGCTTCTATTCCTTCTGGCTCCACAAAATAATTTTAAACTTATGTAATTGATGGTTCTATCTGTTGTAAAACTGGTGGAGTGTGCATGCTGCATGGTGGAGGGTGCAGGGTGCATGGTGGAGGGTGCATGGTGCATGGAGGAGGGTGCAGGGTGCATGGTGGAGGGTGCAGGGTGCATGATGGGGGGTCCATGTTGCATGGTGGAGGATGCAGGGTGCATGGTGGTCCCTCAAAATTGCAATCAAGATCCTTTGTATGACAGAGGAACCCAATTTGCATATTTAAAGCACATGTTGCCTAAAACAGGCAGGCACTTTGACCATCTAGCAGAAGGCCTTTTTGAGGGCGGCAGTGACCAATTGCTGCTATAAATGTGGTTTGCACCGGGCGATCCAAGGTAAAATCTATCGCAGAGATTCTTCCTGCAGTGTTCCTCAGAAAGCTGCAGGAAAGAGCTTACTGCTTTGTACAATCTGTTTTCTGGTTAGTTCTTTATCCTCCTCATTCTCCTTTGTTGCAGCTGAATCTTTTTGTGTTCAAGTCTCTCCGTTTCCTCATCCTCCACATCAAGGAATGGCAAATATAATTGTTGGCTCATAGATAATGCCATTCTCACTCTCAATATCCCTTTAAGAGACATGTTAGCCCTTCTTTAAATTCTATCCAATGAGAATCCACACCTTCAGCCCTCAAAAAATATACAAACTGAAATCATCATAGAAACTTACAGCATGGAAGGAAGCCATTCAGCCTGTTGTGCCTGTGCTGGCTCTTTGAAAGAGATTCGTGCTTAGTCTCACATCCCCACTTTCTGTCCGTAACCCTGTAAGTATCCTCAAGTACCTGTCCAACTCCCTTTTAAAATTATTTATGGAATCAGCTTCCACCACCTTTTCAGGTCGAGCGTTCCAGATCCCGACCACTCTCTGAGTAAAAACATTATTCTCATCTCTCCTCTAGATCTTTTGCCAATGATTTTAAATCCATGACCTCTGGTTATTGACCCACTCACCAGAAGGAATAGTTTTTCTCTATCTACTCCATCAAAATCTTTCATCATCTTGAAAATCTCTATTAAGTCACCTCTAACCTTCTCTGTTCCAAGGAGAACAGTCCTAACTTTTCCGACCGCTCCTCATAACTGACGTCCCTCATCCCTGGTAACATCCTGGTAAACCTCCTTTGTACCCGACCGAAGGATTTTATATCTTTCCTGAAGCGTGGTGCCCAGAATTGTCCCCAGTATTCCAGCTGAGGCCCAACCAGTGATTTATAAAGTTCTATAGAATGTAATAACCCTTCTCAATCCAATCGCAATCAATCTGGTGTCAACATGTTTAACACCTCCAAGCAAATGTCGGCAAGATGATACATTGGTGGAGACGCAATGGATTTGATCACAAGTCAGTTTCTACCCATGTTAGCTCATATCCCGTAAACATTTCTACGAAAGTACCTGTTGTTCCTGGAATTTTGGTGTCTTGGGCCTTTACGCATATCCCAGCAGCATACGTGCTTTGTACGCCTCACTGGAGTCACATGGTCCACGCTAGAATTCCTTCTATACCTATTATTAAACTGTGTCTTGCTTAAGTAGGCCTCTTTTGAGACATCATTCAGAGAATGGTCTGGTCTGCAGTGTCTGGTGGAAGGACACCTCTTAACTAGTCTTCTTATCCATTGGTGTAGCCTTATTCTGTCTGCCTCTAGCATTTTCCCTTCCTCCAGCTCCTGTTCTGCCTCCATTATAAAGATATATCTGGGAACGCTCAAAGTGAACCTCATGGTTCACGCTGTGTGAGACTGGGTTGCAAAACATGTTTCTCTGCCTGAAATTGCAGCAAGGCAGTTTGAAGAATACTTTCTTAGTTGCACAGCTGAGAACAGATTTTTTGAATTGCTTCATTCAAAGTTGATATTTCAGACACGAGTCCTGATTTTAACTCCAGGTGGGTCTTGGGTGAGACGGTAACAGGGTGAATTTGAAACTCACCCGCTGGTCCAAAAAGCAGGCTCGAGGTATTTTAATTCCTGGGCCTGATTGTAATCTGAAAGATAAAAAGCACGTAGCTCGACTACATAAAGCTGTGTTGTGATGCCCGTCATCTGCTACCGTCCAGCCACTCAGTGCCATCCTAACACTTGTCCTTCATCTTATTCCTTTAGCTACTTCTCAAGAGCCACAGCCTGCAGAATTGTATAAAACATTAGTTAGGCCACAGCTGGAGTACTGTGTGCAGTTCTGGTCACCACATTACAGGGAAGATGTGATTGCACTAGAGAGGGTACAGAGGAGATTTACGAAGATGTTGCCAGGACTGGAAAACATTAGCTATGAGGAAAGATTGGATAGGCTGGAGTTGTTTTCCTTGGAACAGAGGAGGCTGAGGAGAGATTTAATTTGGGGTGTATAAAATTATGAAGGGCCTAGATAAAGTGGATAGGAAGGACCTATTTCCCTTAGCAGAGGGGTCAATAACCAGGGGGTATAGATTTACAGTAGTTGGTAGAAGGATTAGAGGGGAGATGAGGAAACATTGCTTCACCCAGTGGGTGGTGGGACTCTGGAACTCACTGCCTGAAAGGGTGGCAGAGGCAGAAACCCTCATCACATTTAAGAGGTACTTGGATACGCATTTAAAGAGGCGTAACCTACAGGGCTACGGGTCTAGTGATGGAAGGTAGGGTTAGGCTGGGTAACTCCTTTTTGACTGGCGCAGACATGATGGGCTGAATGGCCTCCTTCTGTGTCATAATTTCTAAGATTCTACGATTCTAAGACACCTTAGAGGTAGCCAATCCTTCTGACGAGGCACCATCATGTGCTCTGTCACTCTCAAACACCAGCACAGAGTTTGGTACCGTGGCTGAGAGAGTGAGTTAGAGGGGTCAGTATGTGGTGAAATACCCAGCACTAATGAGCAATAGCAGGTACTGGTGACAAGGGTAGCCCAGGAGGCAGCTCGCCAAAGTGCAAGGCCCTCTCCCATATTTGCCGAGGAGCACAGCGATGTGGACTTCAGGAGCCCAGCAATAAGAAGAAAATTGCTTGCCTCACACAAGCAGTTCTATCAGCTATTGGGAGGCCTTCCAAGGAGCTTGTGGGGTGGGTAGGGGGTGGGTGGCGAAGATAATAGCTTTGACCTGCCCAATGTTTAACTGGATGAGATTGTGTTTTATCCAGTACTGTACGTCGGACAAGCAAGCTGTCAACATAGAGGCGGTAGAGAAGTGGTAGAGAGATAGAGCATGGATGTCATCCACATACATGTGGAACCTTATGTTCAGATGTTATCGAGGGGCAGCATGTAGAAGAGGAGTAGAAGGGGATCAAAGGTAAATCTTTCGGGAACTCCAAAGGTAAGGGTGTGGGATGGGAAAAGGAGATTCTCTTGCTCCGATTGGACAGGTGGGAGAGGAAGCAAATAAGGGCACTCCCACACAGCTGGACAATGGAGGAGAATGATGTGGTCAACCATGTTAAAGGCTGCAGAGAGGTCGAGAAGGACAAGGAGGGGTAGGTTACCACAGTCACAGAGGAAGTCATTTGTGACATTGATAGCACCATTTCAGTGCCGTGGCCGTGGTGGAAACCTGATTGGAGAGATTCAGTCAAGGAGTTGCAGGGAAGATGGGCATGGATTAGGGTGGCGGTAACATAATGAAGTATTTGGGAGAGGAAAGGGAGGGTGGAGATGGGGTTCATAGTTTGCAAGAACAGAGGGATAGAGGATGAGTTTTTTGAGGAGAGGTAAGTGATGGCAGCTTTGAAAGGAAGTGGACAGTACCTGAGGCGAGGTTACCATTTATAATGTCAGCTGGGGGCCAGGAGGGAAGTTGGGTAGTCAAGAGATGATTTATATATTTAAAGTGGTAAACTCATCTTATTATGCTGAGAGCATTATGGGAATGAAAGCTAATTGATAATTGATGGAGGAAGGTCGCAGGTTCCTTTAAGGCGTTGTTATACAGCTAGAAAGCTCATAAAATATAAGCTTAAAGATATAAAAATCGAAAATGCTTCAGACTACCAATTCTGAAAGTTAACTAGAAGTTGAAAGGGACCAATTACTGAACATCAGTATAGATTAATTTATTTGGGTTAAAAGATGCCTTTCTGGCTGAATAAATTCAGGACCACATTATGAAAACCATGTCTTCTAATTTATTTTTCAGAATTCATGCGATCAAAAGTACCCAGTGGTGAAGTGGTGCACTCCTTCTTATGTGTGTAGGTCTACAATATATTGGGCCTGAACTCGTCCTCCCCACAGACATGTACGAGGTGAGCACGCGCCCGTGGGGTCCCTGCAAGTTCCAGGTTTAGGTATGCGAAGCGCACGCACCTAAACCCAGAACTTGCGATCTGTCAAGAATTCTCTTTCCAGATCGCACGCCTCCGAAACTAAAGGGCCTCTGTGGGCGGAGAGTTGGACTATTTGCTCAACTCCTGCCCAGCGAATGTGTTTCCAAATTCTTACACCTGGTAAAAGCAAGCATTAGGCCTGCTTTTATCAGCGTAAGACATTTAACGCACATAATAATACATTTTTTTCAATAATTTAAACATTTAAAATCCAATTAAATAAGGTGTTTATTTTTAGACCCTTTAAAATGTGTACATTTATTTTTCAAAAAAATTACATTTTTTATTTTAAATAATTAATTTAATTCCATTTTGGCTCATTTTAAATATATGAGGTTGTTTTTTTTAAATTTTCAGTGTTTGTGTCTTTTTGCAGGTATTCCCACTCATACTTATGGTGATTCCGGACTTCGGGACTCACATAAGTATGATTGGGGACCCCCTACTCTGATAGATTGGGCTGGCCATCATGATCCCAGTGATGCGTACGAAACTCTTACACTCTTGGGATTCGTGGGCCTCTACAAAGGCCTTCGCACAGAGACCCAGGACCGCAAGCCTCTGAATCTCCGGGACCACCAGGTAAATTTTCGTAGAACTTTTTGCGGTCGAAGGCATCCGCCCATGGGAAGCCTCTAACCGCAATTTCTGGGCCAATATAACAACTAGCAGCTCTTCTGTTGCATTTCTCATGATGAATCAAATGTTTTGTTGTCACAAGGAGGATTGCTAGGATGGTGAGGTATGGGATGGAGCACATCTAAACTGTAAGAATTTGGAAAGTAGTTTGTCAGAGATCTCCTTAGAAACAGCCAAATTTGTGTTTTAATAAATAATAGTATTTTCCTTACCAATTGCAGGAAGATAAATAAACTTCTGCTTTCACATACCATACACTTAAAGTAAATAAATATATCTGTGCACTTTGGGGGCAAAATTGACACTTTTTCTAGCCCCGTTAGCGCCACTGGGGGTCCCTAACAGGGCGCAATGGCGTTTTCGCCCAGGGGAGATGGGCGCTACCACCTCTCAGGAAATTGGCCCGGAGATTTGGACGGACGCTGTCCCGGCAGCGGCACACCCCACGATTAGCGACCCGTGCTGGCGCACAACCGGTGATGACATCATCGGCCGTGCGAGCCAGCCCCTCACCGCCCCACTGGTCACGAAGCTGGCGGACATCCGTTGCCAGGGCGCCTGTCAAAGGGGAGGCCTTTAGCTCCTGGGGCCGCAATTTTTATTTGTCGGGCGACTCTTGGGTGGGCCCTCGCGTCGACCGGGCTCGCCATCATGCAGCCCAGCGCTCCGTTTTGGGTGCCGGGCAGCTGGCCCGGTCGATCGCGCCCCTGGTGGCACAGTGGCAGCCACCAAAGGGCTTGCAGAGTGCGCAGCGGCCCTCCCCTTTAATGGAAGGGGAAGCGCTTTGTAGCGCATCAGCGTTACGCAGAGCAGCCGCCTGGTGCTGGCCTGCTCGGCGCATCGCTAGGCTCGGCAGCGTGCTACCGCCCCGGGAGCGCCCCTCAAAGGAAGCGGAGTGCCGGAGACAACGTTCCGCGTGCTTTGAGGGGCGTACAGCCCAATTCTGCATCGGGGGTGGGACTTCTGGACTGGGCCCTCGGAAAGTTACCGCCCCAATCGGGGCAAGGGCAATTACTTGCCCAAGCTCTTTACTGCCCAGTCATTTAGGTTATAGGTTTCTACACCGAGGGTCAAAACCAAACAAAAGTTCATACTTTAACTTTTGTTCAAAGTATACAAAAACAAATTCTGAAATTACTTTCACTGCACAAAGAATGGATTGCTAGAGGATTTAGTAGTAAGTAATTTTCTATAGAAAGAGGCGGGGTTGCAAGCAGCAAGGTCTGAGGCACTCTGTGAATGGCCAGCAGCAGGAGTTCATTAAAACAATTCTAGAAGTTCCATGCTGGGAGCTGTGGACTGTAGTTTGAGCCTCTGTAACTAATAGCATTGGGACCGGGAACCTTCATGATGTCACTTGTCACACAGGTGGAAAATATTGTTTCAGGCACTTCCAACACCAAAAATCTTCATGATGAGGTAGAATTCTGGTTGCCATATTATAAAAGGATATAGAGGCACTGGAGAGGGTGCAGAGAAGATTTAAATCAGAAATGCGAGGGTATACATATCAGGAAAGAATGAACAGGCTGGGTCTCTTTTCTCTTGAAAAGCGAAGGCTGAGGAGTGACCTAATAGAGGTCTTTAAAATCATGAAAGGTTTGGATAGAGTGGATACAGAGAGAGTGTTTCCACTTGTGGGGAAGAGCATAACTAGAGGCCATCAATATAAGATAGTCACCAAAAAATCAAATAGGGAATTCAGAAGAAACTTCTTTACCCAAAGAGTGGTGAAAATGTGGAACTCGATACCGCAGGGAATGGTAGAAGTGAATTTAAGGGGAGGTTAGATAAACATATGAGGGAGAAGGGAATAGAGGGTTATACCGATAGAGTTAGATGAGGAAAGAGAGGAGGAAGCTCAAGTGGAAAATAAACGTGGACTGGTTGGGCAGAATGGCCTGTTTATCTGCCGTATATCCTATGTAATCCTATGTAATTTCACTGATCGTTCATGCTTTATTTGTTGTTATGTTATGTCTTCAATATTTCCTGATTATTATTTGTTCGATCTATTTTCTTCATGTTTGCTTCATATGTTCCCTCCCTCTTCAATGTTGATTTGTTGCTAATTTATGAATATGAAATATGAGACAATCAATTGTGTGAAGTTTACATGTATCAAAGTTTGATGCAGGAAGTGTCACAATCAAAGACTGAAAGAAAAAAAAACATGTACTATTTGTCCCATTTTTATTAGAAGATCTCCTTTGGTGTTTGTTGCTCTTGGTAAATTGGATGCTATTTTATAAGTGCAGGATTGTAATGCACAATTTATTAACAGCATGTAAGAAGGAGCTGTGTCCCTTTACAGCCACAGAGCAATTGCTGTTAAGTAAACATTGCATGAGGTTAGAGTTTAATTGCTGCTCAGCTGCAGACCAGGACCTTAACCTTCTTTACCTTTGCTCAAGTATGATTGCTAAGGTCAATCGAAGGTGCAGACATTCTGGCTCCCATGTCATTAAGGTATTTTCCATTGCTGGGGGACTTTGTACATTTCAAATAGCTGCTTTTTCATAGTACAGTAGTATTTTTTGAAGTGTGGCACAAAAATTTGCAGCGTAAGGTAGAAGTGTGCAGGAAATTCCAATGGCATTCACCATTTTGATGTATACTAACAACTTCAGATATGGATATACAGTAGAAGTGCTTTATACTGGACAGGGCATTTACTTCTGTTGTTGCAAGAAGTGCATACTGATTGCAGACGGCAATGTGACCATACACTACTTCGATTCAATGAAAAAAATGTTTAAGAACATTTCAAAATGTGGAAATTGTTAATACAGAGGAGAGTTAAGAGAGAAAATCTTCAGTGTCTCATTTGTCAGCAGATAGAATTAAATTGGTTGTGCTTTGTAGCTGTCCCTCATTTAAACTGGCCTGATAGATGCAGGCTCTAAGGGCTGCTGACACATCAAGAAATGTGGCTGGGAACCGTGTACTAATGCATGTTAATTTTCTATTCCTTGAGCATCTGCAGCAGTCAGAGGAAATATTGAAAGGAAAATCAGCAATGGAGTCATGATTTTATCTGACATTTTATTTTAAATTTTTAATCAGTTTTACTTTGCTGATATTATGGGTTGTCTTATGTTTCATGCACAGCTTCATTTATTCTGCCTAAATAATCTGAGCATATGTCTTGGTTTCTTCAGGTTTTTTTTAAAGATTTATTTACTAAAGCACAATGGGCTGCATTTTCCGTTCTGCTCATTTCGGGGCGGTAATGGCGGCGGGACGGTAAATTTTGCGTCAGGGGAGAGTTTGTGCCTTAGTCAGCACAATTCATCAGCTGGGCCCTGAGTGTGGGGCGGGGTGCTAAGGGATGCGTTACACACCTCTCTTAGGGCACTCAGCTGGCTGAGCAAGCGAAAATCCCGAGCAAAACAGCCAGCCTCGGAGCGCTCTAAGAGAGGACTGGCAGGGAAACCAGAAAAAAACCCACCAAAAACATTCCCAATAAATAACTCACGCTACCACAACATAAATCGCAAAAAAAACCAATCACACTTACCTGAGGTGGACATTACTTATCTCACTGCAGCTGCTACAGCTCGGATTGCCAGCTTTCACAGGCAGCCCCAGCATGGTGCTTCATGGAGCGCTATGGATCGGGCAGGAGCCAAATATCGAGCCAGTGTCACAACCATGGGCATTGCACACCGACTCACCACTTCTGGGTGATAATGATCCGCGCCCCGCTGAAACCAGCACTGAATGTCCTGGCGGGGTGCTGGAAGCTCGCCCGCCTGGAAGTGCTTACCGCCGCCATTGCCGACCCTCCTGGGCACGAACAGGGGCAGCAGAAGACCAAAAATCCAGCCCAAAGCCTTTTACAACTGCAGGAGAGTCAAAAACAAAATCTCATTGAGCACACAGGTTGTATATCTGATACTCCACTTGCAATATGGCATGGGGTTTTTTATCGTTTCTTCATTATACTAAGTATTTGTCACTGCACATGCCAAACAAGTCTAATCACATTTTTAATTTAAAAAGAACCCACAGGTTCATTGGTAAAGTTGTTTTAAATAGAGCTGGGCTGAATGGATGATTCTTTCATTTAGAAACATTTTCTGAGGGTTGACTCCTAATGTATTTAAATTAGTTCTGATGGGTTTTGCTTTAAAGGGATGAACTGGTAAATGGAATGATTTCATTTCTGTCAAGGTATTCAATTTAATAAGCTTCAGTAGTATAAATTTGCTTGTATTTAATTATCCTCTTAGTCACAATTCATATATGGTATACTCTCCTTGCATTTAAAAAAATAGCACCTTGCAAAATTTCACTTTCAATCAAACCTGAAGCTTTTACAACTGTGTTATGCTGAAATCCAGCCTGTAACATTGGATTTTTCATTACCGAGTAGTTGGCATTGTTTCTCCGTATCAGTACCATTAAACGTCCAACACAATTTTTGGCTCATAAATGGTATCTGTTTTATTTATGAGCCGAATCTCTGAAGGACCATGAAGTGGGGCAAATGCGTGTATAGTTGTGGCTCTGCCATACCTCACTGTGATGTGTCTATTGTCATGGCTCTATGCTGAGATGCTGGGATATACATATTCATGATATTGATGAGCTGTGGTGATGGCCATAAAGGTGATTAGGGAGCACATAGTTTGTCTGGCGAGTAATGCCTGAAGCATTTCTCAGCTCTTTATTTCTTTGCAGATGAACAAATAACAGAACATGATACAGGGTACCGTATATAGATTCATTTCCTTCTTAAAATCTTAGGGGGCGAAATTGGGCTGTTAGCCTCCGGGGGCAGGGGCAGCAGGGGCGGGGGTGCGCAAACAAGGCGCAAATGAGTTTTCGCCTGGGCGCGACAAGATTAGCACCCCCTGCTAAATTGGGCGGGGACTTTGTGGAGGCACTAACAGGTAGCGCCATGTGCAGCGCCCCGTTATTGCCCCGGAAGATAAATTTGGTCGTGCCCCTTCACTTACCGCCTGGCGCTGACAGTGACAGCTTCAGCTGTCGAATTGCAGTCAGGAGTCGGCTCGAGGAGCACTATTTAAAGACGCCATCTTTAGAAATAATGTTTGTCGACCATTACTGTTTGCAGCTTACTAAAACATAGGTAGACTGGCTGTTGTTCAGATTTGAGCGATTTCCACTTGAAGGAGCGTTCTGCCTCTTAACCATTCGTGTATTTCATTGAGGGCGGAATTGGCATGACCACATTTATATCATTTCATGGGGGCTGTGTTGGTACTCGACCTCCTGCTCCGACGTCACCATCGGAGGTTACTTAGACAGAGAAGAAGGCACAGGCAAATGCAGAGAGAAAGGCAGAGAGAACTACAGGGAAAAAGGCAGGGAGAAAGGCAGCAAAATGTGGCCAGAGGGAGAAGGCCCAACACAGCTGGCAACAGGAGGCCTTACCTTCCCAGGACGTTCCAGCAGCAGTTCTTCAACATCAATTTCACTGAGGAACAGTGCGTTCAAAGGCTGCGCTTCAGCAAGGATGTGTAAACAGAGCTCTGCCACCTCCTGCAACCAGACCTCAAGCCTCAGACCAGGGTGAGGACGGCTCTCTTAGTAGCAGTCAAGGTCACCATCGCGTTCAATTTCAACACCAAAGGATCCTTCCAGTGTGCAACAGGAGACATCGCCAACATCTCCCGGTTTGCCGTTCATTGCGCCATCCGCGAGGTGACAGATGCTTTGTACAGAAGGAGAATGGACTACATTTTCTTCCCCATCACCAGAGAGAAGCTGCATGAGCGTGCCATAAGAAATAGGAGCAGGAGTCGGCCATTTGGCCTCTCAAGCCTGCTCTGCCATTTAATAAGATCATGGCTGATCTGATCATGGACTCAGCTCCAATTCCTTGCCCGCTCCCCATAACCCTTTACTCCCTTATCATTCAAAAATCTGTATATATCCGCATTAAATACAGGCAACTCTCGATTATCCGCAGATGGATCCAACGGGAAACCGTTGTAACGGGATTTAAAATTTTGGCCCGGGAAGGCATTGGGCCGCTGACGTCGGAGTCCTTTCGGCCTGGGAAGGCAGCGCACTCCGCAACCCCAGAGCTAGGCAATCTCCTCCTCAAGGCCACCTGCATGCATGATGGTAATGCCCATACTTAACTCCCTTGTTACTGTTTGCAGCTGATTGTACAGTATTTATTCATTAAAGTTTTAACTTTATAATGATAACTCACTCTAATGGCGAATTCGCTTACCCAGAATTGCCGAATCCCCAAGCGATCCAGATAAACGAGAGTTGCCTGTATATTCAATGACCCAGCCTCCACAGCTCTCTGGGGCAGAGAATTCCACAGATTTACAACCCTCTGAGAGAAGAAATTCCTCCCCATCTCAGTTTTAAATGGGCGGCCCCTTATTCTGAGACTAGGTCCCCTAGTTTTTGCTTCACCATTAAGTGGAAACATCCTCTCTGGATCCACCTTGTCGAACCTCCTCATTATCTTATATGTTTCGATTTGCCAGGATAGCGGACTTCTCCATGGTGTAGGGCACCATTGACTGCACCCACGTCGCTTTGTGAGCACCGCATAACAATCCTGAGGTTTTCCGTAACCGCAAGGGCTTTCTCTCACTTAATGTGCAGTTGGTGTGTGACCACACATGCAGAATACTCAATGTCAATGCCCGCTATCAGCCAGGATACCTTCATACTGCACCAGATCGGTGTGCCAGCTCTTTTCCAGCCACCACATCAAGCTCACGACTGGCTGCTCGGATACAAGGGCTATCCTTTCTCCACCTGGCTCATGACTCCCCTCCACAACCCCTACACTCCTGCCCAGCACTCATACAATGAGAGCCATGCCGCCACCATGAAAATCATTGATCAGACCATCAGAGTGCTAAAGCAACGGTTCCGCTGTCTTGATTGCTCAGGAGGAGTCCTCCTTTAATTGGCTGAGCGGGTGTCCCTATTCATCATTATCTGCTGCATGCTGCACAACCTGGCCATCATGAGGGACCAGCCATTGCCACCAGGCATAGCTCCACCACCTCAGGAGGAGGAGGATGAGGAGGAGGATGAGCAGCAGGAGGATGAAGAGGAGGACGATGAGGAGCAGCAACACCAGCGACAGAGGATACAGGCAAACAATCAGGAATCTGGGAGGGCGGTCCAAGTAATAACTTCACGGTGGGGCGGGCAATAATCAAGGGAATAATGGAGGCATGTGAAAAAGGAACGGCAGTAGTCATGGGGGCTTTTAACCTACATATCGACTGGTCAACTCAAATCGCACAGGGTAGCCTGGAGGAGGAATTCATAGAATGCATACAGGATTGTTTCTTAGAACAGTATGTAACAGAACCTAAAAGGGAGCAAGCTATCTTAGATCTGGTCCTGTGTAATGAGACAGGAAAAATAAACGATCTCCTAGTAAAAGATCCTCTCGGAATGAGTGATCACAGTATGGTTGAATTTGTAATCCAGATTGAGGGTGAGGAAGTTGTGTCAGAAACGAGCGTACTATGCTTAAACAAAGGGGACTACAGTGGGATGAGGGCAGAGTTGGCTAAAGTAGACTGGAAACACAGACTAAACGGTGGCACAATTGAGGAACAGTGGAGGACTTTTAAGGAGCTCTTTCATAGTGCGCAACAAAAATATATTCCAGTGAAAAAGAAAGGCGGTAAGAGAAGGGATAACCAGCCGTGGATAACCAAGGAAATAAAGGAGAGTATCAAATCAAAGACCAATGCATATAAGGTGGCCAAGGTTAGTGGGAAGCTAGAGGATTGGGAAAATTTTAAACAACAGCAAAGAATTACTAAAAAAGCAATATAGAAAGGAAAGATAGATTTCGAAGGTAAACTTGCGCAAAACATAAAAACAGATAGTAAAAGCTTTTACAGATATATAAAACGGAAAAGAGTGACTAAAGTAAATGTTGGTCCCTTAGAAGATGAGAAGGGGGATTTAATAATGGGAAATGTGGAAATGGCTGAGACCTTAAACAATTATTTTGCTTCGGTCTTCACAGTGGAAGACACAAAAACCATGCCAAAAATTGCTGGTCACGGGAATGTGGGAAGGGAGGACCTTGAGACAATCACTATCACTAGGGGGGTAATGCTGGACAGGCTAATGGGACTCAAGGTAGACATGTCCCCTGGTCCTGATTAAATGCATCCCAGGGTATTAAAAGAGATGGCTGAAGTTATAGCAGATGCATTCGTTATAATCTACCAAAATTCTCTGGACTCTGGGGAGGTACCAGCGGATTGGAAAGCAACTAATGTAACGCCTCTGTTTAAAAAAGGGGGCAGACAAAAGGCAGGTAACTATAGACTGGTTAGTTTAACATCTGTAGTGGGGAAAATGCTTGAAACTATCATTAAGGAAGAAATAGCGGGACATCTAGATAGGAATAGTGCAATCAGGCAGACGCAGCATGGATTCATGAAGGGGAAATCATGTTTAACTAATTTACTAGAATTCTTTGAGGATATAGCGAGCATGGTGGATAGAGGTATACCGATGGATGTGGTGTATTTAGATTTCCAAAAGGCATTCGATAAGGTGCCACACAAAAAGTTACTGCAGAAGATAGAGGTACGCGGAGTCAGAGGAAATGTATTAGCATGGATAGAGAATTGGCAGATTTACCCTCCTCTGTGGTGTTCTGGTTCCACCTCCTGCATGGTCATTGTCTTCTTTGGTTGGCAAACAGTAAAAGTGAATATTATATGAATGGGGAGAAATTACAACATGCTGAGGTGCAGAGGGACCTGAAGGTCCTTGTGCATGAATCACAAAAAGTTAGTTTGCAGGTGCAGCAGGTAATCAGGAAGGCGAATGGAATCTTGGCCTTCATTGCGAGAGGGATGGAGTACAAAAGCAGGGAGGTCCTGCTGCAACTGTACAGGGTATTGGTAAGGCCGCACCTGGAGTACTGCGTGCAGTTTTGGTCACCTTACTTAAGGAAGGATATACTGGCTTTGGAGGGGCTACAGAGACGATTCACTAGGCTGATTCCGGAGGGGGTTACCTTATGATGATAGATTGAGTAGACTGGGTCTTTATTCGTTGGAGTTCAGAAGGATGAGGGGTGATCTTATAGAAACATTTAAAATCATGAAAGGGATAGACTAGATAGAGGCAGAGAGGTTGTTTCCACTGGTAGGAGAGACTAGAACTAGGGGGCACAGCCTCGAAATACGGGGGAGCCAATTTAAAACCGAGTTGAGAAGGAATTTCTTCTCCCAGAGGGTTGTGAATCTGTGGAATTCTCTGCCCAAGGAAGCAGTTGAGGCTAGCTCATTGAATGTATTCAAGTCACAGATAGATAGATTTTTAACCAATAAGGGAATTAAGGGTTACGGGGAGAGGGCGGGTAAGTGGAGCTGAGTCCACGGCAAGATCAGCCATGATCTTATTGAATGGCGGAGCAGGCTGGAGGGGCTTGGCCTACTCCTGTTCCTAATTCTTATGTTCTTATGTACGACCGTCTCATCAGATTTTGGTACCAATGAACTAAATCCTACTTCCTGGTTCCTCTTGACATCTCCATCACCACATCAATTTGTCCTTCCATACCAAAACCCCAAAACTGAAATGACAGATAACTGCAAAGATGAAACATCCCAATAAAGATTTATGTCACAACAATTAACAGTATCATAAAGAACAAATATATTTAAGAATTACCCTTGTGCATTTCCTTAAGTTCCCCTCTTTGGTTTAACTATTCTCGTGCTCCTCCGCAGTGTGGCCTGCAGCACGGATGGTGGAAGGCTGCTGTGTGTCAGGGCCAGAGACTACAGATGGCCTTGCAGGACGCCCTCGACCAGCTCTGGGCCTGGAAGGCCCGGCTGTAGGCTGCACCACCTCAGACTGGACGGCGGAAGTCTGGGCTGGCTGGGTGACAGGCAGCGACAAGGGCAATGGTGAAGTGGCAGTGGTGGGATCAGGAATGCTGCCATCCTGCTCCACTGATCCACTGGCACTCCCCTGGGGCAGCACTTCAGCAACCCCACCAATCTGCTGAAGCACAGATTGGTGGGCTGCTGATGAACCCAGCGGCGATTGCAGAGAGCAGTCTTAGACTCGATGCCAGCAGTTATTGACTGCATGGCAGCAGTCTCGATTTCCATGCCGCCAACTATTTTCTGCATTACAGCATTGAGACGTTGCGTTGCTTTTGCCTGAGCTGCAACGGAAGCTGCCACATCACCCATGACATGTGTCATAAGGTCTGGATCCACACGGTCTCTCTGGGAGTCCAGCACCGTCTGCAGACTGGCAATGTTGGTGTCCATGGTGTGTGCAGAGCTCTGCGCAATGCTGGAGGAGTCTCCTCCATGCTCCTTTCCATTGCCGAGAGGCTCTCGGGCACCCTTGCTATTGCACCTATCATGTCAGAGTGCATGGCCGTCACCCTTCTTGTGAATGCCTCCCCATCGAGGTCCTTATCTGAGTCCTGTGCATCAGAACTCATGTGTGAACTTTCCCTCCAGGGAGCTGGCTCCTAAGGTTCCCTTTCCCCTTCATTTTGCTGCAGTCCACTCGGCCCCAGTGCATCACCCAGTGCAGAGCCCTCTGCTAAGCTAACCTCTAAGGACCGCATAGTACCAGTCTCTGAGCTGGTACCTGCGGGTGAGAGATGGAATGATGCAGTGCTTGGGTCCTCCTCCTCCTCTTCTCCCTCCTGAGTGTGCTGTCAGGGGGGAGGGGGCGTGGGGGGCTCAGGGACAGGGTGCAAATCTGCTGGATGATTATCTGAAACCATAAATGGCTCATATTAAGGTGAGGGCAGGGGGACAGGAATGGAGCAAGGAAGGCAGACAGTTTCAGTAGCTGGAAATTAATAAAGCCTTCTGGTTTGACGGGGAAGTGGGATGAGAAAAGGAGAGTGGATAAAGATACAGTTGCTGCCTTCAGCGGGGTCGATATCTCCGATGGCCACGATGTCCACCACTTGTGTACCAATGAGCCGCAGTACTCGCTCCTCCGGGTCAATGAGCTCGCGCAGTTGAGGTTCACCCCCACCAGTCCTCTGTTGCCCCCTGCTATTATGTGCCACCTTGGTCTTAAAAAGAAAGGAACTTGTGTGATTAAGAGTCCAGCTATGTATGTGGAAGATATGTCTGCCATGGTTGAATAGCTGTGAATGTAGGCAAGGTGTGAGATGAGGATGTGAGTCTGAGTAGCACATGTTTGGTGAGTGAGTGCTGGGGGAGTGGTGGGAGAATAATGGCTTGTTCAGTATGCATAGACAGAGGTTCAAAGGCTGGTATGTAGGAAGCATGGAAGCACGTACTCACCTTGACCACCCGACTGAGGTCGTTGAACTTCTTGCGGTACCGTGACAGGGTTCAGTCTACAACAGTGCTGGCCGACATCTCCTCGGCCACTTCTCATCACATCGCCCCGAAAACCTGTGGTGATGGCCTCCTTCCAGATGCAGGGAACAGCAATTCTCTCCTTCGCTCCACTGCCCCCACCAATGTCTCCAATGCCACATTGTTGAAGCGCGTGGCCCTCTCCCTTGCAGCCATCCCACAAAGTTCTCTCAGTAGCTCAGCAAAGGTCTCCCTACTACAGAGAGTTGTTGAGGCCAGTTCATTGGATATATTCAAGAGGGAGTTAGATATGGCCCTTACAGATAAAGGGATAAAAGGGTATGGAGAGAAAGCAGGAAAGGGTACTGAGGGAATGATCAGCCATGATCTTATTGAATGGTGGTGCAGGCTCGAAGGGCCGAATGGCCTACTCCTGCACCTATTTTCTATGTTTCTATGTTTCTAAGTAGCTCAGCAAAGTTCTCTCAGTAGCTCAGCAAAGGTTTCTCAGTTGCTCACAGCTCTCACTCAAGTGCAGCAATGCTGAAAATGAGCAGGTGCAGCTTGATATTACCTCCCCTTTAAGAGCTGGAATGAGCCAGCGACAAGGATTGAAGGTTGATTGCTGAATACAAGTCAGCTGAAATTGGTCGCGCTCTGCCAGCAACACAACTGCAGCGCCCCACTGAGGCCATTAGCGTCTCATTTACCACCGCCCCCGCCCCCCCCACCCCCACCCCCTCGTCCTTCCTGGGGCGAAAACACCCAATTTCGCAGATCTTAGCAAGCAATTTCGGCAGGCGCTAACTTTTCAAAAAGTTAAAAGTTAACGTCCCAAACAGGGTGCTAGCGAATTTTGCCCCCTTTGTTTTAGTTTTGAGAACCTGAGCAAATATTATATTTTGCTCCTTCTAAAAGGCAAGCTGTCAGCAGTGTAAATTAAAGAGTTTTGTTTATAAATCAAAGATTTTCAAATGGTTTTATAATCAACATTGGTGGACCACTGTGACAACGCTCATTGATTTAAAAAAATTAAAGAATTAAACTTAAATGAATATAATGCTTGTCAACAACCCCAGATAAATCAAGAAATGAAATGTAGCTGCATAAATACAATAATGGACACAATACTTGCTGCAACCAAAACTACGATACTTTATGGTCAGACATTTTTATCACAGTGATGTACTTAAATTTCCAAAAAGCTTTTAATAAAGTTTTTACTGAAACTGAAAACAGTGGCACTTCAATGTAAAACCTGGGCAGGGATTAAGAATTAGCTAAAGCAAAGAAAGCTGTGGGTATTTACTTGGGTAATCAGGTCAGGGATGGGGTGGGAGACACTGAATGGAGTGTCCCGAGAATTGGTGCTATGACTCCTACTATTCATAATCTACATTAACGACTTGATTCAAAAGTCCACAGCAAACTAATCACACTCACAGATGATACTAAACTAGGATAAACAGATTGGAGGAAGCAGCCAAGGAAAAGAAAAACTTGCATTTATATAGTGCCTTTCATGACCACAAGATGTCTCAAAGCGCTTTACAGCTAATTGCACTTATTGAAGTGTAGTCACTGCTATAATGTGGGAAACACAGCAGCCGATACACGCACAGCAAGCTCCCACAAACAGCAATGTGATAATGATCAGATCGTCTATTTTTTGAAGAATAAATATTTACTCGGACACCAAGGAAAGCTCCCCTGTTTTTTTTCTAAATAGTACCATGGGATCTTTTACGTCTCATCCAAAAGTCAGCACCTCCGACAGTGCAGCACTCCCTCACTGGAGTGCACTGGAGTGTCAGCCTAGATTTATGTGCTCAAGTCCGTGGAGTGGGACTTGAAGCTACAACCTTCTGACTCAGAGGTGAGTGTGCTACCCACTGAATCACAGCTGATACAAGGAGCCAGAAAAGGAGTCAGATAAAACCTTTAATTGGGCAAATCAATTGCAGGACGAGCTTAATATGGAAAACTGGATGTCACGTTTACTATGGATTGTGTTGCAATGGCTCAAGGACAGGTGAAAGGAGCCTTGGGATGATGGAGGCCGATGATATAGTAACTATAACGGAGCTATATTTTACTTAGTCACCCACACCAAATCCCGCTGGGGGAATGGATTAAATTTGCCCATTAAACTGCATAGTTTGAAATTAAATTAGTAAGGAGTGAGAAATACATCATTTATTAAAGGTAAGCCAGGCTTGACAATCTACAGGCAGTGGTGTGACAGGTGCTAAAGGACATTTTTCCTGATTTCAAGGCTTCTGCACTTGCTGACAGATGTGGGTGTACTAGTAGGAATTCGCAGTGGAATACAGTATGACTTGGAGAATGAGCAGAGGCCACGTAGAGCAGGACAAGCTGCTGGAAGAGGGAGGAGGAGGAAGGGGAGAAGGGCTCGCAGCAGGAGGCCATATCTGCCCAGGGTGTTCAGGGAGCAATTCTCCTACCTCAACCTCAGTGAGGAAAAATCTGTGAGATGTCTACGCTTCAGTAAGGACGTGTTCACTGAAATCTGCTACAGCTATTACTGCAACCACAGCGCAGGGTAGGCATTGCAAGCGGCTGTGAAGGTGAGTGTGGCGACAACCTTTTATGTGTCTGACTCCTTCCAGGCTGGAGCTGGAGATGTTTATCACACTGACCTTGACCACTCATGGACTTCTTGAAGCACTGCGTCCAGGTCCTTTGGACTTGACTCCTGGCATTGGTCTCCACGGCTATCTGCTACCATTGCATGTGTCTGGAGGGCCTCCTAGCTCCCTATGGATGCAGAATAGCGCTCCACATTTCCACCTCCTCCACAGCAGTGTCCAAAAACTTTGAAGCCCGCTCTCTCCCATGTTGTGCCATTCTTCATTGTTTTCAAGGTCAGATTCACTTCCTGAACAACCTCCAGCATCTGATCCACCCACAATGCAGCTCCCCATTAAGAGGTGCAGGCCAGCTTTAAGCAGTGCAGGCTAGCTTTAACTGGTGCTCGCAAGGTACGATTTTGGGCCACCTGCTGATGCGTGCAGCTAATGAACAGCACAGTTACTGCTGGCTGCACGTGGAAATTATTGAAATGGGCAGGCAGTACAAAATTGCCGTGTTGCCTGCATCACATTGAACGGGCGCGGGTTAATCGCGTATTGCCATCCATGCGGCCCTTTTCGGGGGCTAGTGAATTTAGCCCCCACAGAGTTTCTGAAGGATTTCCGTTTGCCCCATTGCTGTCATCCTGACAACTGGCAATGAAGCAGTGTTTCCGAACAGTGGAGGACTAGCAGGGCTCGAACAACGCGGTTTGGTTGCAAGCCACGAACGCCAGGTTACTGCGCATAGTGAACAGGAACCGTTTATCCCGAGTCGCCAGCAGCAGCATTTGGGAGACTAATCGCCCATTCCACTGGACTCCTGCCCAAAGTGGGAGGGTTAGAAGTCCTACCTCAGTCAGTCTCCTGCCTGAAACTCGTGTGAAACTAGTGTGTAAAGCCACAGAGACTATAGAGTAGAACCACCGGGATGGTGCCAAGGATGGAAATGATAGTTATGAAGACAAACTTCACATACGGAGACTATTTGCACTGACACAGAGAAGTCTAAAAGGAAATTGAATAAGTTTAAAATGATCGAGTTTTGATAGCTTGTGTAGGGAGAGACTATTTCCTGTGGTTGACGAGTGAGTAATGAGGAGACAATCATTTAAAATGATCACCAAGAGACTGGGGAGATAGATTGGCAGAAATGTCTTTACACAGAGGGCTTTTGAAGAGTGGAATGCTTAACCACAGGGAATGGTTGAGGTATGCATATTTTAAAATCAAATTGGATAAATATTTCAAGGAGGGGAAGATACAAGTGGGAGAGCTGAGCAGTGAGATTAGTTTTGGATTGTTCTAGCAACGAAATAGCACAGACATGATGGCCTAAATTACTCTTTCTGAGCTATAAACTTCCGTGGTTTTATGATAGTAGATTTGGCACTTAATGCCAGGGTATAGTACGTGGATTAATTTCCTGGTAATAATATTAATATTAGTTCTGACAACCTGAGCAAGATGATATTCTGTTCTTTCTAAAAGGCCAGCTGTCGGCAGTGTTAATTAAAGAGGGAGCACAGTATGAACAGAATGCTAAATTATATTGCTTGGTCAATTGACTATCCCTCAGAAGGTTTCATGCTAAAACTGTATATTATCCTGGTCAGACCTCACCTTCAGTACAGTGCTCGCATTTGGTCACTGAATCATAACCAAAACACTCAAGCCATAGAGATGGTGCAATGCGGAGCCATAAAGCTCATACCTAGGCCGTAATTGCCCCTAAAAAAAACGGGTGGGTTTGGAATGTGGGACAGTTAATTAAAAATGTGATTCCCAACCTGATGTCGCCACCCACTTCTGGTTGTAACGGAGGTGGGACAGCAGGGGCGTTGAGGGGACAGGAGATGTGACCAACCCAGTCCCAGGGACGGTGGGTCAATTTTAATATTATAATGAGGCTCAAAGCCTCTTTTTTCACCTCCATTTTGAATTTAAATGGATGTGGACGGGTTTCACACATTTCGTAAACCCAGCTGTTAAACCAAGAGGGGACTGCTGCATGCAGGATGTAAGTGGCTTTGTACCTACCCCTTGGATTCAGGGTCCCTGCCTAATTCATCCCCCGCGATCAGAGACCCCACCACAAGGCCTTCAATCATCTTCCCAGGCCTCCGATCCCCACCAACCATGAGATCTCCCCTCCCACCTCACCGATGATGCTGAGGCCGGCCACAATCGTCCGGTGGCTGACTCCGATCCTCCCTCCTCCTCGCTGATGCTCCGACCGAATGCCCTGCCAAAGTTCTGGCCGACCTCCGCAACACACCCTCCCCCTCCCCACCCCCAACTGATCCTTCCCAATCCTCCGGCCCCTCCCGACAATCCCTGGCTAACTCCCTGATCCCTGCCGATCCTCCGAACACCCACTCCCGTCGATTCCCAACCCTCCGTGCGACACCCACAGCTAATCACCAACTGTCGCCCCCTGCGGTGCCTGACCGAGCCCCCGCCGATCCCCAAACTCCTCCCCCCCCACCCCCGCCATCCTTCCCCCAGACCGAGCCCTCGCTCCCTCTCTGCATCTGCAGGCCTGCTCACCCAAAACCAGCCAGCCTCTCAATCTGGCTGGCTGCAGGTGGGAAACTGAGGCCCCACATGCAAATCAGGCCTCAGAGGCCCGCCCACCCCCAACCCGCCTAACTACCGAAAATTCTGTCCCTGGTGTTGAAGGGTTGAGTTAGGAGAATTTCTGGTCAAAAATAGGGCGGTAGCGGTGAAAAAAGTCTGTTCTTCCCATCTACCGACTGCTCTGACAGCTGATCAGATTTTCTAGGGGCAATTAATCCTGGCGGTCAAATCTCCTGCCCGAAACAAGAGGAGCCTCATGAATAAATTCAAATCAATATGAATTTCTGACCTGTCTATGGTATAGATTTAAACTTTCACCGCCAGTCAGTAAACTGATGGCTGCGATCTGACGTTTTATATATGCTCTTCATCTTGGCTTTTATATTGTATACCTCATAAAATACTGAGAATCCTATTAGCTTTTTTACAGCCTTATTAACCTGAGCTGTTGTCTTTAATGTCCTTTGAACCTACACGCTCAAGTCCCTCCACTCTGCCACAGCGTTGAGCCTACTTCCGATCAGAGTATATTTTTGACCAAAATTCATCACCTCACACTTACTGACATTAAGTTCCACCTGCCGTTTTTACCCCATTCCCCCATCTTATCAATATCCCTTTGCAGATTCATTTTCTTTTCCAAATAATTAACTATACTTCCTATATCATCTGCCAATTTTGACACCACTCCCTCCAGGTCTATATCCAAATCAGTGATGTACTCACTGAACAAAGTGGCCCCGGAATTGAGCCCTGTGCGACACCACTACCCATTCTTAACCAGTCTGAAAATCTCCCCTTAACTCCTACTCTCTGTTTTATACCTTCCAACTAATTTTTAATCGACTTTGTTGTCCTCCCATAAATCCATACCCCTTAATCGTCTCTAGTAATCTCCCATGTGGCACCTTGACAAAGGCTTTCCTAAAATCCATGTAAACTACATCTACTTCCTTTCCCCTATCTACCATGCTTGATCACTCCTCAAAAAATTCTATGATATTTGTCAAGCATGTTCACCCCCTTTGAAGTCCATGCAGGCTATTTCTGTTTTCTCTTGATCTAGATATGTGGTCCCTTCATCCTCAATTCGAGACAACATTTTTCCTACCACAGATGTTAAGCTAACTGATGTGGTATTACCTGGATTAGCTCTGTCTCCACTTTAAAAACAAATCAATACTACATTGGCCACTCTCCAGTCCACAATACATGCTCAAAGCCCTGAAATATAAACTCAAATTTTTTCTCTGGGCTGGAATCGGGCAGGCAGGCAGGGGGTGAGGCAGGAACCAAACCGTCGCGCCCCAGCAGCATCGCCCGGGCCTCATCTGCCCGATGCCAATTGGCTTCCTGCCCGACACCAGTGGGAAGCGGCAGCTGGCGGGTGGAAGGGCAGGACTGGAATTTAGGCAGCAGAAGATCACCGACGGGCACTGATAGAATGATCCCCGATATACGGGTAAAATTGTGGGTAGAGGGTTCGGGAGAGTCTCACGATTGGTAAGGGGTGAAGCCCGTTGTAGGCCATGCCGAGACCACTGCTTCTCCTGGCTCCAAAAGGAAAGAAATAAAGAAAAGTCTAAAACTTACCCGATGTCCCACCCCTATCCCAGGCCGAGTGGCCTCCCGCACTGGCCGACCAGCTTGCTGACTTCCCGGGCCGAGGTAGGACTTGAGTTTTATTTTTTATTTATTGATGGTTGTGCTTTGTTAGGAGAGTTTTGATTTTGCGGGGGGTGGGGGGGAGGGGGTGGCGGAGGAGGAGAGTTTTGATGGGGGGTAGAGTATTTTGATCGGGGGTGGGGAGGGGAGTCAGCAGTCAGTCCTCAGAGGAGAAGTCCACCAATCCCTCGGAATTGACTCCTGTAGCCTCCGTGTTCTGCGAGCCCGGCCTGCTGTGTGTTGTGTGTGGTCAGTTCCCTGGCCGAGTTATGAAGGTAGGACTTAAGTTTTATTTTTTATATTTTATTTATTTATATATTATTTATTATTGATGGTTTTTATGCTTCTTGAATGTTGTTGTGAAGGTGTTTAGTGCTTTGCAAGGTCATCTCCGCTTCCCTTCCCCGCCCCCCCCCATCGCTGGCTACCTGCGCTGATTTCTTAACTCTCCACAAGGGTTTTCTGTGCGGCCACAAGTGGCCACATACGCTGGTCTAAGTTAGTTTCGAGTAACTATTAGCTGTCCAAACTAGCTTAAACAGACAAAACAGGCGTAGGTGGCTGGTAACGCCCCCTTTTGAAAAAAAAAGCGAAACTAAAAAAAATCATAACTAACTCACTTACACTGGCGCAAATTAAATGTGCAGAATGGGAATTTTTAAGATACTCCAGAAAAATCAAGTTGCTCCAAAAAACCGGAGCAACTCCTGGGCAAATTTGGGCCCTATATTACTCATCGCGCTCTCAATCACTATAGGGTTTAACTCCTCTCTGATATCCTTCTCTTTAGTAAACCTCTTACAACCCCCCATCAGCTACAGAATTCCAGCTCAATTAGATCCACTAGGTTTACTAAAGCCCTCATTCTGTAGACCATTGGAATCCTCAAACATTGATTTAGAAGCTGGACAGGCCTGTTCGCTTCCTGCAACACAGCCTAGTAAGAATGCTCGCGTGATTGTGGCTTTCTGTATTTTTCATAACTTGTCTCTGCAAAAGAGGAAATGCATGGAGCCACCGATGAAGGAGCACCTTAAGCATAATGAGGAAGAGCACACTGATGGCATAGAGCAGAAGTTCTGAGCCGGGGGTCCGCGGGTCCTTAAAGATAGCGAGGAAACGGGAAGCGTCCAACACTTGTGTTATGTATTGTCCAGGTACATTAAATGTATAAGTACAATGGTGCACCACAGAGGGCGCAGTGGTGGGAGACCTGAAAGTACCTGCAAGACAGAGTATAAAAAGGCTGCCCACCACACCTGAGAGGCACTCTGGAGTTACAGAATAAAGGACCAAGGTCACAGCAGTTACTACAACACCAGACTGTGTGGAGTCAGTGATTTGAGTGCTACATACATCACAACTTGCCTGCAGCCACAGCTGTTCGGCAGCGCCTCATTGAAGATAAGGCTCCTGGTACCCTTCCTCACCTTCCTGCTCCACTTCTTCCTCCTCAGGAACCTTCAAGGCAATTCCCCATTGCACATCTACATTGTGGAGCATGCAGAAAATGATAATGAACGTTTAAACTCTTTCTGGGCTGTGGTAAGGGACACCTCCAGATCTGTCCTGAAAGCAGAACTGTTGGTTTAGGCTGCTAATGGTTTGCTCAGTGAGTACCCTTGTCAATACATGGCTCCCATTCTATTGGAGTCATGAGCTAGTTGGAGTGTTTGACGACCAGGCCCTCAAAACTTTCACCAAGCTCATGGTCTACAGGGCTGTAGTAATACCTGTCTTCCTGTATGGCTCAGAAACATGGACCATGTACAGCAGACACATCAAGTGGCTGGAGAAATACCACCAACAATGTCTCCGCAAGATCCTACAAATCCCCTGGGAGGACCGACGTAACAACGTTAGCGTCCTCGTCCAGGCCAACATCCCCAGCATTGAAGCACTGACCACACTTGATCAGCTCCGCTGGGCAGGCCACATCATTTGCATGTCAGACATGAGACTCCCAAAACAAGCGCTCTACTCGGAGCTCCTTCACGGAAAATGAGCCAAAGATGGGCAGCGGAAACGTTACAAGGACACCCTCAAAGCCTCCCTGATAAAGTGCGACATCCTCACTGACACCTGGGAGTCCCTGAGCAAAGACCACCCTAAGTGGAAGAAGTGCATCCGGGAGGGCGCTGAGCTCCTCGAGTCTCATCGCCGAGAGCATGCAGAAATCACGCGCAGGCAGCGGAAAGAGCGTGCGGCAAACCAGTCCCACCTACCCCTTCCTTCAATGACTATTTGTCCCACCTGTGACAGAGACTGTGGTTCTCATATTGGACTGTACAGCCACCTAAGAACTCATGTTAAGAGTGGAAGCAAGTCTTTCTTGATTCTGAGGGACTGCCTATGATGATGATGGTGAGAGCATACAGAACTATACATACAGAAGCATACAGAGCAAATTACAGAATCAGTGGGAACCTGTTCAACCTCCATTGTCTCCAGGCGAGGTCCTAGACCATCACAACGTCTGTCGTTGAACTACAGTACGCGGACGACGCATGCATCTGCGCATGTTCAGAGACTGAACTCCAAGTCATAGTCAACATCTTCACTGAGGTGTACGAAAGCATGGGCCTTACACTAAACATCTGTAAGACAAAGGTCCTCCACCAGCATGACCCTGCCACACAGCACTGCCCCCCAGTCATCAAGATCCATGGCGTGGCCCTGGACAACGTGGACCACTTTCCATATCTTGTCGTATTATCAACAATGGCAGACGTCGACAACGAGATTCAACTCCGCCTCTAGTGCGCCAGCGCAGCCTTCGGCCGTCTGAGGAAAAGAGTGTTCGAAGATCCCGCCCTCAAATCTGCCACTAAGCTCATGGTCTACAGGGCTGTAGTAATACGCGTCCTCCTGTATGGCTCAGAGATGTGGACCATATAAAGTAGACACCTCAAGTCACTGGAGAAATACCACCAACGATGTCTGTGCAAGATCCTGCAAATCCCCTGGGAGGACAGATGCACTAACATTTGCGTCCTCAACCAGGTCAACATTCCCAGCATCGAAGCACTGACCACACTTGACCAGCTCCACTGGGCGGGTCACATTGTTCGCATGCCTGACACAAGACTCCCAAAGCAAGCGCTCTACTCAGAACTCCTACATGGCAAGCGAGCCAAAGGTGGGCAGAGGAAACGTTTCAAGGACACCCTCAAAGCCTCCTTGATAAAATGCAACATCTCCACTGACACCTGGGCGTCCCAGGCCAACGACCGCCCTAAGTGAAGGAAGTGCATCCGGGAGGGTGCTGAGCACCTTGAGTCTCATCGCCGAGAGCATGCAGAAACCAAGCGCAGGCAGTGGAAGGAACGTGCGGCAAACCAGTCCCACCCACCCTTTTCTTCAATGACTGTCTGTCCCACCTGTGACAGAGACTGTAATTCCCATATTGAACTGTTCAGTCACCTAAGAATTCACTTTGAGTGGTAGCACGTTTTCCTCGATTTCAAGGGACTGCCTATGATGATGATGACCCCTTGCCCACCAGAAGCCATCCTGCCACCCGATGGTCTGGTTGAAACAGAGTGGATACTGAGGCCTGCCGCAGTAAGGAACTATCGTGACTACTGCCAGGACACAGACCTGCCTGTGGTCATAAGCAAGTTGTACATTGAGTGAATGGAAGTTCTTCCTGTTCAGGAACAGGGCTGCTGCATGATGCCCTGCAGCTGCACTACAGGCAAATCCCAGTGCGCTGTCTTTCTGCTTGTCAGCCTCTATGGATAAGGTGATGAACTGTTGACACCTCATAATCAGTGCATCAGTGACCTGCCACATCAGTGTATGCACAGTAAATTGATTAATGGTGCTGGTGTCACCAGAAGTAGGTTGAAAGGATCCAGGCATATAGAAACTGAGTGTTATACTACAGTCTTTGTTGTCTTCATTGCTGCTGCCCTTACTCCTCCTCATTTGGGAGCATTAAGGGTAACGCCCAGCAGCATCGCCATGTTCAGCTATTGTAAATGAGAAAAATCAGTGAAAATGTAACAGCTTTCCACAAACACTCCGCCAAAATATATAGCAACCAAATAGTATCCAACAAAACCAAAAACTTGACCCAAAAGCACCCTGGCAGCCTAAACCGCGTAACCAAAGACTTATCTTAATGAAGGTGAAGATCCCGTCCTGAAAACTGCTTCCCGACTGTTCTCATCATGATTTTCCGGGCGGGAGATGATGTTTGAGGTGTGCACGGACACCTAATTCAGGATTGGGCCCCGATTCAGATGTAATACCATGACTTAATAGTTAAATGATATCTGTGTTTGCTGCAGGAAGCTGCCAGGGACGTCTCCCGCTCATTTGGACCAATATGGCGTTGATCGCGCTTGTAATGATTTTCCGGTAGCTTAGGTCCCATTTCTTAGTTGGTCATCGTGCTGCCAGTTCTGGACCCCTTAAATATGTGAGACGCATCACAATTTCTACCCCAACGACTCCATTCTGATTTCAGCTAACAAATTATTACTGGTTCTGGACTTCAAAACAGTTTTAGTGCAGTCGTCTTCTTCTTTTGTTTGGTGGTAGCAAAGTAAATCAAACATCAATATCCAAGTTGGATATCCAGGCCAAAACTTCCGGTGTAACAGCGTGGATATCTTTAGGCTGCCTGAGGGCAGTGCTCAGTGATGTACTCCTGGGTCTGGTTAGGAGCTCCACAGGCACATGATGGTGATGCTTTAATCTTCCATCTTCGGAGAAGGTGGCAGCATCTACCATGACCGGTTCTGAGGCAGTTGATGGTTGTCCACTGTTTACGAGGAAGGTTTAATCCTAAAGGTTGTACTATAGGTTCCTCTGTAAGGAATCCATTCCGTATGTCGCAGTTCTTCCAATCATTTCATCATCAATCATCAAGGCTGAGGGGAAATCACTGAAGGGCTTCAGCGACCATCCAAAAAGGCCTTCTAGATTTGAGATGGGTTGGTAGTAGGGTGCTCAAGTCAGCCTGGATCAGCATGTCTTTACTGGTCATACGTGGTCTGGTAGATCTGCTCTTGGAACAGGAGGACGAGGGCAGGAAGGAGCCTGGGCATCTGGGAGATGGAGGGCACTGTGCAGGAGACCATTTCCACAACAGGTATTCAAGAAAATCTGGAACTCTCGTCCTCAAAAAGCTTTTGGGGCTCATTGAAAATATAAAAACTGAGATTAATAGATTTTTATTTGGCAAAGGTATTAGGGTTACGGAAACAAGGTGGGTAAATGGAGTTAAGATACTGATCAGCCATCATCTAATTGAATGGCGGGACAGGCTTGTGGGGCTGAATGGCCCTGTGTTCCTATGTTGTGGCTCATTCAAGAGCTCGTGAGATAATTGTCGTCAGTGACTTTTAGGAATTCAGGCTTGAGAGGGCTCAACTGTAACAACTCAATGTCTGCCAGGGTAGTCAGGCACAATATGACTATTTGCACGAAGGTGGGTATTGGTTGAGGGAGTTGCGATGGTACAGAAGTGTTGTCGTCAAGAGAGATGGCACCATGTTGAATTACAATTGCATGATTGCCCCCGTGGACTGTGCCTCAACACATCGACTGGTCTGCGGCAAAGCGAACTTTAGTATATCTAGAATTCAGAAGTCCCTGTTCATTTGCTCTGCCAGCCTGTCCAAGGAAAAAGGAATGGTTGATCTCAGAACTTGCATGGTCCCAGTTTGAGCATCCCTGAGACATGCAATTACCGGTGTCAGCTGCAAAGGCCATTGAGGTGACCGCACGCTCCATGGTAGACTGCAGAATGTAGATGCCATGCATTAGAAACACAAACAAGTTTGTAACTGGCTCCACCATACTATTCAACTTATTTTGGAAGCGCCTGGCAGACAGTTGACTCCATTTAGCAATTGCCGGTGCACAGAAATCAACATTCTTTTAAATGCTGGACCTCTGACGTCTGTACCTCTGTCCTCCTCAGCAGAGCTAGAATGTGAGTTGATCCTCTGGGCAGCTCTTTCCTGGGCCTTCCTTGCCAATTCCACCTACTGTTGCTCAGTGAATCTGCCAGTGCAGTCCTCTCAACCTCACTATTTAAGTTATGTGGAATGTTGAATTCTCTGCTGCTTTTTTTCCAAAGACTGAATGACGATACAACTTCTGGAAGGTTGTCAGTCCATTTGACTGGAGTGACAAGGGTTAGGATGCAGTTGTGAGGGTAAGCACCGCAATGCACCATCGAGTTCTTATGGCCGGTGTGTGAATGTGTAAAGAATGTAAGTGTTCTCTGTTGACTTGTGAGTTATGGCAACCGGAGAAGGGAATGATTGCTTAAACTGTGCATAACCAGAAACTCCTTATGTTACCTTAGAATCCCGCTAAATATTTTCCTCTGCTCTGTCTTTGTGGGTACGGTCTGAGGTGCCAATAAGTTCCCAGTAATTGCCACAGGCTTTGCTGCTAATATTTGCTGGATACTAAGCATGCTCCATGTGTCTGCTGCCTGGGACAATTAGGAGAAAATGCTTGACTCTGAAAAGTCTTATTACTGGAAAGAAGGTGAGAGATGAATTAAAGGGAGACAAGCGCTAAAGTTCCAGTGGGGTCAGAGAATCCACATTCTGGAGAGTGATATAGAATATTACCAGTCACAAGTCATTGAGGAGAGAAGATATAGAAGAGAAATTGAGGAAATTGATCGGGGAGAAACCAGATCAGGTGTTAGAATCATAGAAAAATTACAACACAGAAGGAGGCTGTGTCCGTGCCTGTCAATAAAGAGTTGCCCAGCACTAGGTCCATAGCCCTGCAGGCTCGAGGCCTACTCCTGCTCCTATTTCTTATGTTCTTATGTTACGGCTCTTTAAGTGCGTATCCAAGTACTTTTTTAAATGTGATCGGGGTTTCTGTCTCTACCAACCTTTCAGGCAGTGAGTTTCAGACACCCAGCACCCTCTGGGTGAAATACTTTTTTCCTCATCACCCCTTTAATCCTTCTACTTTAAATCTATGGCCCCTGGTTATTGACCCCTTTGCTAAGGGAAATAGGTCCTTCCTAACCACTCTATCTTGGCTCCTCATAATTTATCATAGTATTCTCAGTTAAAGCAACAGAATAAAGAGTTGTAGCTCACTATCAAGGTGCTGGTAGCATTGGCCTGCAATTATAAAAAGAGAGAATCAGTGTCCCATGTCGAATATCAGAAAGAGAATTCAACTCCAAGAACAGTTGAGAGTTAAGAGAGATACAATAAGTTCAATGAGCCAAGCAGGTGATGATGGAGACGAGGTAGATTGGGAAGAGTTGGCAGGGAAGGCTGGGAACTAGCACTCCCTGGGTGACACAGTGACACAAGGAACCGATGATGAAAATAAAGTAGATTATGAAGGTATAGATGAGAAATGCGGAATGGTAATCGCAGAAGTGAGATGCATTTAAGCAAATGCAAAGCGTATTACAGGAGTTAAAATTAGAAGGGAGAGAAGCAGCTGTAGTGGTTCTGGAAGGTGGACTGAGAAAGGCTCTGTAACACTTGTACAAAAGCAAAATACTGTGGATGCTGGAAATCTGAAATAAAAACAGAAAAATGCTGGAAATACTTACCAAGTCAGGCAACATATGTGGAGATAAAAACAGAGTTAACGTTTCAATGTTGATGACCCTTCGTCAGAACTGGAAAAAGTTAGAGATGTAACTGGTTTTTAAGCAAGTGTAGGGGCAGGGAAAGTGGGGAGGGGAGGAAAGAACAAAAGGGAAGGTCTGTGATAGGGTGGAAGGCGGGAGAGATTAAGAGACAAAAGGGATGATGGTGCAGGGCGAAAAGAGATGGCAATGGGACAAATTAAGAAAAAAAGATGAGTCTAGATGAGGTGTAACTGGAAGTGGCAGAATCATCAACAGTTGCCATGGGGAAAAAATAGGGGCAGAGGTTATGGCCTGAAATTGTTGAACTCAATGTTGAGTCTAGAAGGCTGTAAAGTACCTAATTGAAGGATGAGGTGCTGTTACTGGAGCTTAGGTGGAGCTTTGTTGCAACAGTGTAAGAGTCCGAGGACACTTGAATGGTTCTCTAGTATCCCCTTCTCACCTACACTTTGGACAGGAAATTCCAGTATGCTGGAAACCTGCCAGTCACAGCGCTGGTCAAGGCTAACGGCCACCTGTCGAGAGAGCTGCCTGCTAATTAACATCAGTCGGTGCGGAGAATGTATGGTGCAACGCGCTCCTTCCAGCGCTCAGCTCAGCAGGAGGCTGAAGGTCAGGTGTGTCCTGCTTACAGTGAAGGAGAACAGGGCAGAAAGGAACGAACCTGTAGGCCATGTACAGAAGAGCTGCTGCACTTTTTGCAACAATATTACCTGCCACCCAGTTATTAACTGTGTTGATTTTTAATAGTTCATGAAATTAATGCATCTGCATTCTCTCTGACACTAATCTTTCCCCAGTGGTTACTCTTGAAAGTGTTTAAACGTGGAGTAATCATGCCAGCTTTTAGTGGGTCTCGCATACTCGACACAAATTAATTATTTGATTTTTAAAAATTGGTTATGGAATCTTGAATAAATTAATTATAATTACTTAAATCTTAAGTGGCCAAGTCCAGATTTTCGAGGGAGTGATGTTCTGGTGATGCTATGATGAAGATAAAAGAGATCATACCAGAGATGATCTTCAAACGTTGCAATGGAGTTCTAGCCAATCTGATGCTCTTTAGAAAATGTTTTATTATTTGCTGGAAATCAGCCAAAGTTGTTGCACTTTTGTGCAGGTGTTCAGTTCTGAACTAAAAGCTTGTTCCACAAGGTTTCACCCAGTGATTTACTGACCCACAAACACTGTAGGCCTCCCAGAAAGCTGCAAGCCCCCGCCTCGCCCAACACACATCGTCAAAAAATGGAAGTTTAAAGAAGAGCCTTGGCAAAGGAGGCATTTGAAGTTTCAACATCCATCGGAGCTGTTTTCCACTTGTTAGTCTCCTTCATCGTCTACAATCTGTCAAGTCCTGCCAGACTCCTCATGGCTGTTAACGCTGCTGAAACGCTTCCAGCGGCTGCACGCATGGGCGTGCTTTAGAGAGGGCGGCAATAGGAGGGGAGATATCCGAAATGGATGAGCGGGCATCAATTCAGCGAATTACAATACTTTCGGCGAGCACAGGCAACGACAGCGCTATCGACCTGCCGAAAATGGCGGCTGCCACGGGACTCGCCGGTAGCAGGCGAAAGTGCAGCGGCTGCCATTTTTTTCCCGAATCGGGTGATGACGGTCAGTGCTAAACCCTCGAATTTTAGCCCTTTGTGTCACTATACCTCTTCCTTCCTTCAACGGTGGAAAAAGAGAAAACTTTTAATCATGAAAGCCAATATAAACCTTATTATAAAAAGGTCTTTCCTATATGAGATTTTAAATTGTTACAAAATGGAGTTCAGTAGGAAACATCAGAGATTGAATTCAGATGAGAATAAAGGATGATGATTCAATACAGATAAAAGGAGAACGGGGAAGATTCTGGGGATGACATTGGGCTCGTAACAGCCATTTTGTGGACACTACTAGGCCCTTTAAGGTTGCAAAGTGGCATCCATGCACTTCTGACATGAAATGTACAGACACCATAACCTAACGCTCATCAGCAGCATACAGAGCGTTTAGCCCTTTATGTCACTATACATCTTCCTTCCTTCAACAGTGGAAAAAGAGAAAACTTTTAATCATGAATCAATGTGCAATTGATGAAGTGCCATTGACCTGAAATGTTAACTCTGTTTCTCTCTCCACAGATGTTGCTTGACCCGCTGAGATTCCCAGCACTTTCTGTTTTTATTTCAGATTCCAGCAACCGCGGTATTTTGCTTTTGTGTAGTGTGCAATGCTGATTTGACGCCAGCATTGCAATTGTGGAGCTCCTCACTCTGGTCTATACCCTCTCTCAACCTCTGTAATATATTTGCTTCATGGGTTTTTTGCTTAAGAATTCATAGCAACACATTGCTATTGAGAACTAGCTGGTTTATTAACAAAGGTTTAACAATCACACTACACATTACCACTAGGCTCACAACTGCATACCTCATCTTGGATGATCTAGACCCAACTGACTGGGGTTTTATTGAGTCTTGTGAACATCACGGGA
The DNA here is from genome assembly GCF_044704955.1 of Pristiophorus japonicus. Classification (NCBI taxonomy): domain Eukaryota; kingdom Metazoa; phylum Chordata; class Chondrichthyes; family Pristiophoridae; genus Pristiophorus; species Pristiophorus japonicus. The sequence continues at coordinate 122,881,024 of NC_091991.1, forward strand.
CTGGCTAAGCCACTCACAATGCAACAGCTCTATAAACCTCTGAGCATATTCACAGGTGCATACATTACAAGTTCACACTGCTGAACATAGGTTCAATGGCGTGAAGATGCTAACCCTCCAGCGCTATTTAAAGGGATCATCAGCTACTTACAGGTTAGTTGCTGGATTATTTCTTCTGGCTGTTGCTGCAATTTATGCATTTTGAGTGCTTTGCCCCACTGGTTAAACGTAAAGAGACGGGTCTGGCTGGTGCGGAAATACTTTTCCGAGTAAAAGAAAAGCTAATGACTTAAAAGCTTGTGCACAAACCAGTTGCTTCTATACATAGATGGACTAGTAGGGCTTCCTCCTGGCATTTGAGCATGACTGGGAGAATGAGCAGAGGCCGTGCAGAGCAGGACAAGCTGCTAGAAGAGGGTGGAGGAGGAAGGGGAGGTGGGCTCTTAGCAGGAGGTCATATACACAGAGGGTCTTTGGGGAGTCGGTCTGTTGGGGAACAGATTGCAGGAGTGCTGTGATGCACTGAGTTTCCATGGCAGCAAGCTGAGATTGCTTGACAGCAGTCTGAGCTTTCACTGCAGCACTCAGACGTTGGGTGGATGCTGCTTGTGCTGCAATGGAAGCTGAGATATTGGCCATCAGATGCTGCATCATGGTTGGCTCTACAGGTGTGTAAATAGAGGTGGCCGCCATTCCATGTTGGAAAGGATGGGCTCCAAAGCTCTGAGCACAGCCCTGTGCCAAGCTGGTGCCCGACTCCTCCATGTTCCTTGACATTGATTGCAGGCTTTCCAGTGCATCAAGCATTGTGTACACCCATGAGCCTTCTTCTGTAGCCTGGCCCATCGAAGTCATCATCTGAGTCCTCTGTAGCAGGACACGTGTGCGACCTCGCTCTCCGGTAAGCTGGCACCTGGGCTAACCTTTCCCCCTGATTGCAGCGCACTTGTGGTCTGTGTTTCACCACATGCAGATCACGCTCCTATTCTAGCTTCTAAAATATGTGCAGTGTCAGTATCTGAGCTGGTGACTGCAACTCTGAAAGCAAGTGATGGTGTGTCTTCACCTTCACTGTCTGCTTGCTCCTCCGCCACTGCCTGGGCAGGTTACAGTTCATGGGTATCTGACAGGAAAAGGAGACAAGGGTAGGGTTGTGGTGAGGGGGAAATGAGGAAGTAAGAAGTATGTGCTGACACCATCAGCAGCTTCTTGGTCAGAAGAGCTCTCAATGGCTTCAGCCCTGCCAGTGTTCATGGCTATAGCGATGGCTCTTCCCATAATGGCCAGCACCGTCTCCTCCATCGGGGTTAGAACATGCAGGTGCACCTCTCCCCCTCCGGTTAGTTCCTGCTGCCTCCGGTTGTGCACCACCTTCTCCTGCAAGAGAGAGGGAAGTGTGTCAATGAGTGTTTGGGTAATGCGGCTGTCATGGTTGAAAATCTGCCACTGCTTGCAATCTGAGTTGTGGGTTTTAGGCTTACAACAGAGATAAGTGTGCGAGGGTGAGGTGAAGCATATGAGTGTTTGGTATGAATCCTGATTGATAGAGATTGATGGTAGGTGAATGATGGCGGTGTGGTGAATTGAGCAGTGGCTGAGGCTAGTGGTGCAGTTGGTGGGATACGGCATTTGAAGATGCATTCACTGACCTTGACCACTCGTGTGAGGTCATTAAACTTCTTCAGGCATTGCATTCAGGTCCTTTGGGCTATACTCCTGGCATTGACCTCCACGACGATCTGTTCAAACTGCCATCTCAATGTATGTCAGGAGGGTTTCCTGCCCCCCTGAGATTATAGGACATCTCTCCTCCTTTCCACTTCCTCCACCAAGACCTCCAGTGCAGTGTCTGAAAACCTGGGTGCCCATGCTCTCCCATGATCAGCCTTCCTCACTCTTTCCCAGGTCATATTCACTTGTAGAATGACTCCCAGCACTGGCTCCAGCCACACTATAACTCCCCTTTGAGAGGTGCAGGCTAGCTTTAAGTAGTGCAGGATAGCTTTAAGCAGTGCAAGTTAAAACAATATTGGGCCCCTTGCTGATGCGTGCAGCCAATGACCAGTGTGGACAGCACTGGCTGCAGGCAATAATCATTATAATGAGCAGGCAGCAAGAAGTTGGCATGCTGCTTGCATTCTGCTCATCAGGTGTAGGTTAATTATGCATCGCAATCCTTGCGCTCACTTTCGGGCACTAACCAATTTAACCCCCTCCATCTCACTCTTCCACTGTTACAAGTGGCAGAATTTGTCTTTAGTTTTTAGGCTACTGTCTTTTTTAGTTTTTAGTGTATTGCATTTTGCAGTTTGGGGCTGCAGCTGGCTCCATCTCCACTTTTTACAAAACTATTTTAATTTAAGTTGATGACAGCAGGTTTTAAAAATTCAAAGGTAGCATTAGAGCACTGTTAAATGCACAAGAAAAACTCAAAAGCATTTGGGGAATTATTATACAGTTGCAGGTCTATGTATTTATTTTATGTCTGTGAGGTTTCCGGTTTAAATCGATTGTTTCCTTTTCAATTCTGCAAAGTTTCTTTTAACTTAGTTGGAAATTGCTTGGGCATGGGGCTGCAGTGATAAAACTGTCTCTGCCCCTTTTTTTGGCACAGGCAGCACTGCTGAACAGTTTTAAAATATCTTGTCTTCGCACAGTGATACTTTCACTTTGCAATGGGGGAAGTTAGTCGGGAGCTAAGTACAGCGCGTGCAAGATGGCCGACAGTTAAGACATCAGACCAAGGTTGTGTAGTGTCTTCTACTCCAAATAACAAAGGCAGAAGAAAGAATTTGTTGTGGTTTTTCCACAGATGAAGTGGATGATATGCATGTTTTTTTAGTGTATTAATTACATTTATTATTGGGGAATACGATATGACAAGGGGCATAGAAACTGTAAAATGTGCCTTGAGGGTGTGGTGTCTAATTTACAGTAATGTGGTAAATGCCTGTGAGACATTCAAATAAAATGGGAATGAGAGTGATAGATGATATAAAGGGGATAGAAACTAAACGAGAGCAGAGTATCTTCAGTGGAAGACGATTACAGTCAGACACTGTGGGATGGATTGATGCAATAACCAGGAGTATTTGGAACATGAATGTCTGTTTGGAATCGGGTAGATGTTTAGACTATAAAGAAGCACGCATGACATTGCCAAGTTTTTCACTCAGATGCAAGATAAAATAAATGAGATAATGTAGAAGGGAAATGAGCGAGCTAAGAGCAAGCATTTGTACGGCATATGGAGCATGTGTGCTTTCGTCTATTGATCAAACTTTGGTATCTTTGATACAAGCTGAAGTCTCTGATATTTTAAGGGACTGTGACCTTGTCAATTGGTATTCTAAGGGTAATGGTGAAACAAATGTGAGGCTTGAATCTTGATCTGTATCAAAATCTGCAATCTGGTGTATACTACCAATCACTCAATGGGCCAAGCTAGGGATAAGAATAAACCTCATTCTTTACATGTTATTTACTCTATCCTTACCTGTTGTGGGATGTTACAACCCAAGTATTTACCGAACTGGGGCAGAACCACATTCAGTGAGATAGTTAGAGGGAGACGTGTATAAGCGAAGGGCAAACTTGTTCATGGTGCATGGCAGGAAAACTGTATCATGGAAGGTGCCCTATTGGGATTGTTGTGTCAAGCAGGGGATCCAATACCTAGGTTGATGGGATACTTTTGTACTATCTGGGCCGAAATGCAGACTGGCATCTGATACCTGTGATGATATTGTTACTACTTGTCCATTAAAGCTAACGACATTGAAGGGAAGTAGGACAATGGTTATTATATATGGATGGCTTGTATTGTGTGATGACCAATGAACTTAAGTTTCGGAACTTAACATATCCGACTACCCTGAACTTCTACCTTACATCTCGCTGCCTTTTGATTGTTGGGTCTCACGTTAATACCTCCATTCCCGTGTATGAAACTGAGTACAAAATAGATGCTATCAGACCCATTGATCCAATATTGTATATTCCAGGCTTTAAGATACTTATTGGCAACTTGACCCTAAATTTGACCCAACTAATGAGACATCAGGATAAACACCACATCACCATTACTAATGATATGGATTCTGATGAAAGGTCATCGACCTGAACCATTAACTCTGTTTCTCTCTCCCCAGATGCTGCCTGACCTGCTGAGTATTTCCACCATTTTCTGTTTTTATTTCAGATTCCCAGCATTCATAGCATTTTGCTTTTGTACTAATAATATCAAGATGGTAAACATAACTCAATTATTATCCAAAGGCGATTGAGTACTTAATTGTAGATGCATGTCTAGAGTTCATTCTGAAGTGTTTTTGATAGTTCAAGGGATCAGTGATATTATTGCTTTGATTATACTATGCTGTTGCTGTTGCATGTTAAAGTGTATAAATCAGAGATTTGATAGACTTGATACATGTCTGGAGCATCGTTATGCAGGACTGGCATATTGTGATCCGTTGATATTTGAAGATAATATGCTCATAAAGTGCTCATGGATTTATTATGATTGTTTGATTAAGTATGTGAACAGGTTCATACACATTTGGGCCAAGATCAGGCATATTGTTCTGGGAGAACCAATGGTCTAGTTAACCTATATTCTGAACTTTATTTTCCAAATTTCTTATTGTCCGTCAATCGAATAAGGTGCTGAGTAATCTTGATACCAGTTCTTGTGGTTGCTGTCTCACTCAAGGTTACAAGTAGCAATAAGGTTATTTCCCTAAACATAGGGACAAGCAAAATTATTCATAATTATAATCCTACACGGCCACCCGCTCTTCACCTGCTAGCAGCTGCTCTTCACGCTCATTCTGCACGATAATTGGGCCGACAACATTTTAATGAGACCCAGCGGTTAGAATCATTGTGGCTTGTTACTGCCCTTGCTGGGGTGGGAAATCAACACACCCCTGGGAAATCAACTCACCCCAAGTAATTTTCTTGCTACTTGTGAGGAATGGGGCAGCAAAAGGTGCCAAGAAAAAAAATCATTAAAAGTTGAATCAAATGTTGTTGTTCAGGAATGATAGTGAGGCAATTGGCTTCTAAGCGGCATGTCATTTGAGTTTAGTTGACTGGAAAGATGCTACCTCAAGCTGTTTTGCTCTTGCACAGAGAAATAAGATACTAGAGCTTCCATATTACGCACCATGATTTAATGGAATAGCAGAAGACTCAAGGCCTACTTCTGTTCCTATGTGCTCCTGAAAGTGAGGTGCGCCAGAAGTTTTGGCCGCCAGTCTCCCTGACAATGATTCCTTCCTGAATCTTGGGGGTGGGGTCAGTTGCATCACAGACACAGTCACCAGTGGCATTTATAGGGCATCCATCCCATGAGAGTACCTGAATTCTGAAGCAGCACTTTGCCATTCCATTGGGATGCAATTCCCCAATGGTCAGCATTCATTTCTAAAAATAAAGGAAGCCAAATTGTAGGAAAGCACAGAAGACAGTAGAGGAACTATTCATGATTGTTTTTTAACAGTACGAATGATGGTGAAACTCCCCATTTCAATGAAGCATATGATTAGTTGGCACACTTGTGACTATTAACACCTGGGATCTGGTTCGGAATCTAATGAAGGTCTCCTCAGTTTTCTGACTGTAAGGATGCTATGTGAAGTAAGTTTGGACAGTCGGAACTTAGTTTCCAATTTGCCCGCAGGGTTGTCTTTGAGATTCATACCCTGTAAACGGCCCGAGGATGCCCAAACAATATGTAATTCAGCTGCTGAGCTGCGTGTTGGAAGCAAATAGTTAACACAGGCTTTTAAGCAATTGAGTCGTAATGTCATTATCTTTGGTCCATGGAAGAAGCACTTAGTAAGTTAAAAACAGATCACGACCCCTCATATTTGTGTGAGTTCCTTTATTAGGACTGCAAGGCAAGGCTGGGTTGTAAATTTGAAGCCAAGCAGTCTGGAGATCAGTATTTCAAAACATACTGGGGAAGACTAACACAAAAAGGGACAAACCCTTCTGACACATGGGTCACTCAGACGTAGAGATTTATCTTTGTCTTTGGTAGAAGTAGCACTCTTTCTTAGTCTCACTCTGTGACTCAGCAGAATCATTTTACTTCCTCTATATTTCTGCAAAATCTTTTACCGAGCAGATATAGACGTATCCTTATCAGTACAAGGTACCTTTAAGGACAGAGCATCAGAGGTTCGAAGCTAAATTAGGCTTAAACTACCCCATTACAGGCAGAGCTAAAAGTGTCAATAAATTTCAAATAGTCTGAGATTGAGAAAGTCCAGTTCAGATATCATCATACATATGTAAGGTGGGTTCAACTGTAATGAAGATCTGAGTGAAATAAATAGCTGCACCACAAAGGGGTTCATTCGCTCTCCAAAAGCTAACGTCTATAACGTTCAGGTAATCAAAGAAATTGACCCAACCACACTGCATGTGAGAATGGGGTCATGCATGTCTGAACATTGTCTGAACATTGTTACGGTAGAGATTTGAGATATTTGATAGGCTGGCTACTCAAAGCTGTTAACCTGTCACCTGTCACCTGTCAAAGGAATTCCACTTAAAGTAATCTCACCAATTTATAAATTCAGACTCTGGTCACTGCTATAGTTAATATTCAGCATCTACTAGTGCTAATTTGTAGTGATACACTACATTATTAGTGTAACTTACTCATTTGCTACTCATTTTGTTAAGTCCATTAATGATTTACTACTCAATTGCTACTGAACTCTGATTACATTTATGCATATCTATTAAGCATTTGTATACTCAACTTTGACTTTAAGCTGTGATTTGTAACCAATAAATAATGTTTTGTGCATGACTTGTGGTCTGGCTTCTTCCTTGGTGATTTGGCAAGAAAGAGATAATTCACTGACTCAATGGCATGAGAGGAACCTAATCAAAGATTAGTAAATTCAATTAATTTTGATCTGACCTGGTTAGGGTAAAATGGTTCAATGAGGCAAGTCAGGCATCACTCATCTCTAGACCTCCGCTGGGAGGTAAAACCCCAGATGGTTCCTTAGTGAGGGGTTAAAGGAGGGAATTAAGGATTTGTCTGGTTTCATGACATACTTTTGACAGGATCCCAAAACTCAGCTTTCTTACAATGTAGTATGGGAAATGTCACACTAGTGTAGTAGGTGGGTAGGTGGTGCTCTTCTGGGCTCATCATCATCATCATAGGCAGTCCCTCAGAATCGAGGAAGACGTGCTTCCACTCTAAAAGTGAGTCCTTAGGTAGGAGCTGAGCAAAGGTAACTTTGCAATGCCGTGCTATGCTATAGCTGATCTGGGCATGGATGATAATAACATTCGATTGTCCAAAATGGAAAAGCATTCCAATTCCCAGTGCTAATATCCCTCATCTTATCAGCACAGCTCCATCTGGAGAGGAGGAGGATTACAGCTTAACTGTACTTTCTTCTGAATCCTTAGCAATGTCTGTTGGGTCACTTTATTATTTTATTGTGAAAGAAATCTAACAGGCAATCCATGTTTAAGAAATTCTGTTTTAAGCACAGTGTGGATTTGTATAACTAATCAAATGCAGTGGAACCCAAGATCAACAAGCCAGAGAAAAGAGCAAGTTAAGGTAGATTTTTAGTTTTTCACAAAAATATGAGCCATTTAACTCAGCAAACATACATGGCAGATAGCATTGGTTTCACATTGATCATATGGACCCAGAAATCCCGGTTTCTCCTTCCCACGGGCGTTCGACTAGATTTTAGAAAAAAGAAGCGCACGTACCTGAAGCTGCTGCACCTACGCGAGATCCCGGTCCGGAGGCCTCTCCTGACTGCACGTCGCAGCGCGTGCATGTCGGGACATGCGCAGGCCTGCAGCTGGAGTCACATGGCTCTGGGCAGCCAATCAGGTGCAGTTTATTCTCATTTATAGTAATAGGAGTTTCGTAAGTCTGAAACTCCTGTTACTATGAATGAGAAACACACCTAAAGCACTAATAAAAGATAGAAAAAATGCACAACATGTTTTTATTAATTTAAATTAAAGTTATTAATGTATTTAAAAAATATATATTTTCCCGATTTATAAAAAAGATTTTTAAATTATGCCTTAAAATAAACTTACCATAGTGGGGAGGGTTTTTAACAATAAATGAGTTTTTATAACTTTATTTTAAAATGCTTTTGTGTATTTTAAAACTCTTATGCCTGTAAAAGTAGGCTATGTGCCTACTTCTATCAGGCGCAAGAGTTTTGAGGACATTTGCTAGACAAGATATGTGAAAATCCTGCAATCTTGCCCATGCAAATGTCCTCGCTCCCAATCTGTGGATGATCTGTCAAGCCAGAAACTTGACAGATCGGAAAAGCTGGTTTTCAGCGCATGTGCATTGCGTGTTGAAAAATGACTTTTCCGATGCCTTCCCGGGTCCCTAGAAACTCTGTACAGACCCAGGGAGGCTGGGATTTCTGGGCCATCGTTACTGATGGAAATGGAAAATTGACTCCAGTGGCTGGGATGCGCTATGCTTCAGATTTTATTTAATGTGTGCCCCGGGCCGCCATTTGTTTTTAGCACAGCACTCCTCTTTGATGCCGGACCATGGGCTCTGTCGAGATTGTCCCTGGTAGCCCAGTGGTGGCCACCAAAGGACCTGCAGGTTCCGCAGCAGCCCTCCCCTTTAACTGAAGTGGAGGAGCATTGTGGCGTGTCAGTGCTGCATGAGCTTCTGCATAGCACTGACCTCATCTGAGACAGTGTTCAACCTCGTTTGAGGGGCGCAAAGTGCAATTCCATAGTGTAACCCGGGCCTGAAATGTTATCGCCCCCGGACAGTGGGCGGGGCAAGTTCAGCCCCCTAGTTTTTCTTTCTTTTAGGGTCAATCCTTTCAAGAGTGAAGTTAAGGAAACACTTCTACAAGCAAATGGTAGCAGAATTTTCGGACTCTCTTCCACAAATGGCAATTAATGCTAGTTCAATTGTTTAATTTTAAATCTTCGATTGATAGATTTTTGTTAACCAAAGGTATTAAGGGATAAGGGGCACAGGCAGGTATATGGAGTTAGGTTACAGATCAGCCATGATCTCACTGAATGACAGAACAGGCTCGAGGGGCTCCTGTTCCTATGTTCCTATCAGCGAGCCTGCTGGATTGTTGTTCTCTGCTGCATTATCCACAACTTTGCTGTGCAATGGGGATAACAAAGTGTTATGTATGTAACTATGTAATACTTGCCACTGTTGGAGTCCTAATGGTCACCTGCACACACATGCAGGGCCAGTGTAAAAGGTTGGCTGCCATGTTGTTTAGGCACTCTGGAGTTGTAATAAAGAAGACTAAGGTCACACTAAGTTTAGCTCACAGTACTCAGCCTTGTGGAGTTCTTCTCCACAACACAACACAAAGGATAAAAACCTGCCACTACCTATTGAGGAAGACTCTAGTGACAGTGAGACTAGAGCAGATGTGGGAGGGCATCATCAGAACTCTTTGGCAACATTTAGTCACCAATGATTCAATTAAACTAGTCTAGCCACCCCCCCAATTCCACCATCACCACCACCGGAATTCACAGTTCCTGCCAGACCTTCCACCTTTCAATAAAATACTTTCAACCAAAGAAAGAAAAGAAAGACTTACATTTATAGAGCACCTTTCACAACCACCAGACGTCTCAAAGTACTTTACAGCCAATTAAGTACTTTTGAATTATAGCCACTGTTGTAATGTGGGAAACGTGGCAGCCAACTTGTGCACAGCAAGCTCCCACAAACACCAATGTGATAATGACCAGATAATCTGTTTTTGTTGTTAAGACCAATATTGACATCCCCTTCTCTCTTTCGAGAGAGAGAGAGAGATAAAATGAGAGATAAAAAGACACATACAGAGAGGCTATCTAAAACAAAAAGGCTGTAGGGCAGTCAGGTTTTTAATTAGTCAGGCTGTAAAAGCTTTGGGCAGACTCAGTCCGAATTTCCAGAGCAACAATTGGAAGACATCTTGTTTAAGTCAGGTAAGATGACCCACCGATGTGGGGTAGCATGGTATGTTTTTTATTTTGTAGCATTACTCTAAGACAAGTTGTAGTGATGGAACTAAATGAATCATATCATAATTGTTGCTACATATGTTGATGCGTTGCATTTTAAAGCAACTTACTGATTCATATCAAGCCTCATCTCCCCAACTCAATCCACGTTCATTTAACGGTGAAAATAAGTCCATAGACAGGGAGCAGAGCACTGTGCATCCATGGAAAAATCCCTATCTAGACATTTTTTTGTGGTTGACTTTGCTGGAACGGTGAGTTATATAATTCTGATCGCTTAAAGTAACTGAAGAGTAACTTCATGCTTAACTGTACAGTAACTTTGATTACTATAATATTATGGCTGTTTCCACTTCCCAATGTGTAAAAATTGTTGGTCCAGGGTGCCTGGAATTCCTTAAATTTCTCAGAACTTGGAAGGTTAAGGCTACTTTGACCTTACTAAGGCACTGGGTATAAGTAAAGGAGAACATATCAGAACAATGCTTCAAAATTCCACACATGGTAACCTACAAAATCAGGACTATTTCTGAGAGCAGTGCACTGTTACTAATGAAATATATGTCAGGTGGATAATATGTTTTGTTTTCAAATCTAGTATTTGTCGGTCTTTAATAATTGTCTTTGAAAATAAGCTTTCTCATTTCATTCCATTTCATGTTTGAAGAGTGGACCAGTAATATGAAGTGGTTTATGCAGCAGCGATCATATGCTCTGCTGCTATATGAATTATTTAATTTTGTGTGAAGCACATACTGAAAATTTCCTATGGCCCTTTCTCATGCCTTGGAGCAACCTCATGGGCGTTGAGATGAAAAAGATTACATTTTGTCAGAGAGCTTGAATACAGTGGAGCCTCGTCCTCACCGGAGTCATGCGTCCTGTATCAACACTGACAATCAATCGCCTAACGATGCAGAACATAGGTGACACTGGAAAAAACAGTGCTGTGAAGAAATCTCCAGATTACAAAAGTTTGAAAATATGGCACAGTTGGGTCTGATGAGGCTTGATCTAATGGGATTTTTTGCTATTTCAAACTGTACTGATAGAAAATGTTCAGAACCGAAAGATGAATTCTAGTACCAAAGTACTGCAGAATATGAGACATAAGCACCGTGCTGAGACGCTTTTGTATTACTCTCCTTGTTACTGCCTTGTGAATAACTCTGTGATTAAAAGCTGCAAATAAATTCCTTCAGAGTCCGTAGTAAGCAAGCACCACCTTTTTATGGAGGCCAGTTAATGGTAAATTGTCATTTCTTCTACCTCCCAAGTCTTGCATTTAACCGTTTATCGTGCCTTGTGCTGCAAGTGTATTTCAGGAACAAAGGCCAACAGGTGAGGGGCGGTCACTGCTCCAGTATCAGTTACTCTTAGTCCAGTCATCAATACAGGGCTAATATTTGCTACTTCTGGACACATAAGGTGAGAAATTCGGTCGTGCCTCTGTCGCGGAGTTAACCTGGGCGGAGTGGTACATTTTGTGCTGGCAAATGGTTTGCGTCTGTCGCCGCAAAATTCATCAGCTGGGCCCGGAGTTTGGAGCCCAGTGCTACGGGAGGTGTTCCACACCTCTTTTAGGGTGCTCGGCCGGCTGAGCCATGGAAAATCCCGAGCTAAACAGCCGGCCTGGGAATGCCCGAACAGAGGCTTCCATGGAGAAAGAAACAGCCTGAAAAAAAAACCCACCAAACACATTCCCAATTCATTACTGACACGACCCCAACATAAATCGCAAGAAAGAAAAAGAGAAACACTTACCTGAGGTAGACATTTCTTCAATCAGTTCGGCCGGTACAGCTCGGAACGACAGCTTTCACTGGCATTCCAGTAGGGGGCGCGACGGAACAGGCGCGATCCAAATATTGAGCTGGTGTCATAACCAGAGGCGTTTCACATCGGCTCGCCTCTCCCAGAAGGCACCGCTCTGCGCCCCCACAAACCCAGCACCGAATGTGGTAATGTGGTGGTTGGGCACTGGAAGCAGGCTGCCTGGGTGCAAGTGCTTTCCGCTGCCATTGCCGCCCCTTCGGGGTGCTAAGAGGGGCTGCAAAGGACCGAATATCTAGCCCATATTGTACAAATCCTATTTAAACATGCAGTTTTTGATGTAATGTCCAGTTCTGAAATGCCCCTTATTTTAACAGCAGAAAACAAAGTAACAAACAGAAATACGTTATTACAAAAGCAAAATACTGCGGATGCTGGAATCTGAAATAAAAACAGAAAATGCTGGAAATCTCAGCGGGTCCAACAGCATCTGTGGAGAGAAGCAGAGTTAACGTTTCAGGTCGATGACCCTTCATCAGAAATATATTATTATTTTATTAATTATTTGTATAACTGTAGTACGATGACCAGACTCTGTACACAGAAGCTAATTAACTTTGTCAACTATTTGTTCCATAATGAAAATGAGTTATTATTTTGAAAATAAACAAAAATGCTATAATATAGAAGTAACATTTCAAAGCCTATGTTACAATGTCTCCATGTGGAATTATTTAGATACAAATTGCTTCACAATGCACCGAGTGGATATTATGGTAACCTCAATAAGTTATGCTATGGAGTGGTAAGAATTCAAATGCACTGAGCTCCCAATCTATTAAAAGAGATGGCGGAAGTTATAGCAGATGCATTTGTTATAATCTACCAAAATTCTCTGGACTCTGGGGAGGTACCAGCGGATTGGAGAGCAGCTAATGTAACGCCTCTGTTTAAAAAAGGGGGCAGGCAAAAGGCAGGTAACTATAGGCTGGTTAGTTTAACATCTGTAGTGGGGAAAATGCTTGAAACTATCATTAAGGAAGAAATAGCGGGACATCTGGATAGGAATAGTGCAATCAAGCATGGATTCATGAAAGGGAAATCATGTTTAACTAACTTACTGGAATTCTTTGAGAATATAACGAGCATGGTGGATAGAGGTGTACCGATGGATGTGGTGTATTTAGATTTCCAAAAGGCATTCGATAAGGTGCCACACAAAAGGTTACTGCAGAAGATAAAGGTACGCGGAGTCAGAGGAAATGTATTAGCATGGATAGAGAATTGGCTGGCGAACAGAAAGCAGAGAGTCGGGATAAATGGGTCCTTTTCGGGTTGGAAATCGGTGGTTAGTGGTGTGCCACAGGGATCAGTGCTGGGACCACAACTGTTTACAATATACATAGATGACCTCGAGGAGGGGACAGAGTGTAGTGCAACAAAATTTGCAGATGACACTAAGATTAGTGGGAAAGCGGGTTGTGTAGAGGACTCAGAGAGGCTACAAGGAGATTTGGATAGGTTAAGCGAATGGGCTAAGGTTTGGCAGATGGAATACAATGTCGGAAAGTGTGAGGTCATCCACCTTGGGAAAAAAAACAGTAAAAGGGAATATTATTTGAATGGGGAGAAATTACAACATGCTGTGGTGCAGAGGGACCTGGGGATCCTTGTGCATGAATCCGAAAAGGTTAGTTTGCAGGTGCAGCAGGTAATCAGGAAGGCGAATGGAATGTTGGCCTTCATTGCGAGAGGGATGGAGTACAAAAGCAGGGAGGTGTTGCTGCAACTGTATAAGGTATTGGTAAGGCCGCACCTGGAGTACTGCATGCAGTTTTGGTCACCTTACTTAAGGAAGGATATACTAGCTTTGGAAGGGGTACAGAGACGATTCACTAGGCTGATTCGAGAAATGAGAGGGTTAACTTATGATGATAGATTGAGTAGACTGGATCTTTACTCCTTGGAGTTCAGAAGGATGAGGGGTGATCTTATAGAAACATTTAAAATCATGAAAGGGATAGACAAGATAGAGGCCGAGAGGTTGTTTCCATTGGTGGGGGAGACTAGAACTAGGGGGCACAGCCTCAAAATACGGGGGAGCCAATTTAAAACCGAGTTGAGAAAGAATTTCTTCTCCCAGAGGGTTGTGAATCTGTGGAATTCTCTGCCCAAGGAAGCAGTTGAGGCTAGCTCATTGAATGTTTTCAAGTCAAAGATAGATAGATTTTTAAGCAATAAGGGAATTAAGGGTTACGGGGAGAGGGTGGGTAGGTGGAGCTGAGTCCACGACCAGATCAGCCATGATCTTATTGAATGGCGGATCAGGCTCGAGGGGCTAGATGGCCTACTCCTGTTCCTAATTCTTATGTTCTTATGTTCTTATAATCTAAAAATGTCTTTGGGCTGAAACACTTCTCCGCAGGAAGCAAATAATACTGGAAGGCAAATCATTCCAAACTAGTTTCTGCCTCTCTCGGTGACCATTTACAGAGCTGTTCACTCGCCCACTCTCTTCACTGAGGTAAGGTGGGACAGGGGAATAAATACATCTTGCTGCAGTACCTAGATTGGTATCTATAAAGTATGAGGCTCAGCCAAGAGGACCCAAGTTATATTTCAAATTGTGCCTGTCTTCAAATTGTAGTTTACCCACCAGGACACCGCTCTGACCAGAAAACAACATATTGCATTTATATATCACCTTTAACGTGGTAAAACATGCCAAGGCACTTCACAGGAGCAATATTAGGCACAATTTGGCACCTAGCCACATAAGGAGGTATTAGCACAGGGGACCAAAGGCTTTGTCAGAGTGGTAGGTTCTAAGGAACACCTTAAAGGAGGAGAGAGCTGGAGAGGTTTAGGGAGGGAATTCCAGAGCTTGGGGCCCAGACAGCTGAAGGCACAGCCGTTAAGGGGGTGGGGGGGGCGATGTAGAACATGTTAGAAGCAGCCAGATTTGGAGGAATGCAGGGTTCTTGGAGAGATGTAGGCCTGGAGGAGGTGACAGAGATAGGGAGGAGCAAGACCATGGCGGGATTTGAACACAGGGATGAGAACTTTAAACTTGAAGCTTTGCTGGATCGGGAGCCAATGTTGGTCAGCGCACACAAGGGTGATGGGTGAACGGGACTTGGTGCGATTCAGGATATGGGCAGAAGAGCTTTGGATGAGCTGAAGTTTACGGAGGGTGGAAGATGGATGGCCTGTCTGGAGAGCATTGGAATAGTCAAGTCTGAAGGTAACAAAAGCATGAATGAGGGTTTCAGCAGCAGGCTAGAGTTATACAGGATGTGCCCACACTGCGATCTATGGATAGTAGGAGCATGTGTGTGCACTAGGTCTGTGCAGCAGAGCTGGTCTCCAGTCATCTTGGTTAACCCTTGCCACTGGATCAAGACCTAGCTCTGTCAAGCCCGTGTGGTGACTGGTGTGCAACGGTCACCCCACGTAAAAAGAATCCATGTGCAGGTATCTTCCACCCTTCAATATGTAATTCTGGACCTAGAATGTCAGGTTCCTCATTGAAATACCTGTGAACTCATTCCTTTTTGGTGTGGAAGCAAGTCATCCTCGATATGAGGGACTGCCTAATACTATAATACTAGGAGTTATATACCACAAGGTGGCAATAGGTCTGAGAGTTCCTTACAGGTATCCATTTCACAAATCTGTTTTGATTTAGTCTATTCTACAGCTAGATCATAAGCAAGCTATGGATTTTTGCAGCTCCTCTGCATCAGTGCACATCAAAAACCTTTTAGTATTAACACATAAGTGACTGTATGACTACAGCCTGGAATTAACGAGAGGGAGAATCATAATAAATTGAGCATTACGCCACAAATACTTCAATATTTTTCCAACTTAAAGAACTTTTGACATTGGTAATGTTTAAACATGTCCTTATTTTGATTTTCTAATGCACAACTTCTTTACTTTGCATTAAACACCAAAACCATAAAATCTGAAAATGTACATTAAAAGTGCAGGGCTATCTCGCTACAAAACCACACCAAATCTTCCTGTTTTAGAGTAGATCAAAATCTGATTTTTCAAATGTGTGCTCAGGGTGATCTTTGCGAAGAATCAGTGGGGAATGTAGATGAGATAAAACCCAACTATGCAATATTGGCATGCGATTGCTTAACACGTTCATCTGGAAATTCCTCATTTTGATGGAGGCAGATTGCAGAGAAAGAAATTTCATTAAAATGCTTTAAAGATTCATAAACTGCATTGCATGATTTTAGACAATTATTTTTGCTTGGTTTCTTTATACCGAATACAAACTGCATTGCCCGACAAGGTGGCTGTCACCAAGCCTAACCCTCAAAACCTGCCCTTAATCTACCCTTTCTATTTCTAACAGTACCCATCCTTTGAAGTTTGCTGAGTGCTTGGTCACGGCCCTTCCATGTGTATCAAATTTGAGGTGAATATTTTGCTGTGAGCCCAACTCCTGGGAGAATTGGACTATTATTGAGCAAAGTCATTTCAGTTTTGATCATTAGCGGCATTAAAAGGAAGAGATGTTTATGCCATTTATCTGGGACTTGGGTCCGCAGAGCCAAAGGACCATGCTCTTTGTAACTGCTCCATCTAGTGCCTTGCAATCATACAGTTGTAATGCAAACTCACCTTCTGCCCTGATTAGCCCCAAAAGCCTGGTCATTAGCACAAGAAATGAGTAGGTGTTCACGGATGCACTTTAAAATGCAGTATGCTTTTTCAAGCCTCTAGTTATCTTTTCTTTCTTTTAAAGAATAATTTCACTTTTACTCGTGAAATTTCATATTTCCTGCCAGCTCTTTTTGTGTTGCCGACTGTGCTGATTGCTTGTGTTTGATCGTGGTCATTATTACACCTCTGCAGTAATTGCCTGCCTGGCTATTCATTAATGAGTCTCTCCTGTGTGTTGAGATATTGCTCTTTTGATGTTCATCTTGTTTAGTGTTGCCCTTCGAGCTTGAACTGTCCCTTCATCAAACGTCACTTGAATTATTTGACTGTTATCTTTCAGTGTTCAACTGTGTCTGCCTTTGCCTCTTTTTAACATATCTTACCTTGAACAACCTTCTCTGTCCTCTTAAGTTCCAGTGTGATTAGCTTTTCAAATATTGTGCGCTTCCTGTAGCAAGGTATCACACCTCAGGATGTTATTGTTAGAACTTGACTTCCTGTAGAGAATTGCACAAAAATGCTTTCATTATGACTTGTGAGGGGTGGGCGGGGATCTGATGTACAGGGAAGAGGGCAATGGTCACGCTTTGCTGGTAATTTATTGTACAACGCAATAATTATGGAATAAATAAATTGCATATAAACCACCTGCTTTAATTCAGTGCTACAATGTGCAATGAAGCAGAGTTTGTACTATGTTTTTCTTTGTCTTGAAATATGTTTTTGCTTTCTTTCAGCGATTTATCTTCTTATCTTTTATTAAGATATATGTGTGAGTGAGTAATTAAAGATTGAAAAGTCCTGTAAAATATAGAAACATTGGTGTCGCTATTAATGGGGAGGCGGAGAGGGTGCAGGGGAGTGTAGCAGCATGTGGAAAGGCCAGCAAGGCTGAGCGGTTGGAGCCACGATCGGGAAATGGCATTGGCTGTAAAGTCGGGGCCGCAATGGGGAAGGCTGAAAGAGCGGGCTACAATTCGGGAGGGGGATAGCCTGGTGCAAGGAAGTTCCAAGGCTTCCTTGTGAGGCCCAGAGGTGCACTCTTGCCTCTCCTGGCCCACCAGAAAACCTGAGAAATAAAGATGCATCCTTACCTTCTGAGCCTCTTCCGGCCCAGGTTCGGGCTCCCAGCAGGTTTGAGCTGACGGAGGGGCCGATACTCATCCCCCGCTCAGGCCTCAAGTTGAAATTGCAGATTGGATCCTGGTGACATCATCGGACCCGATCACCATATTAAAAACAGGAGGCCTAAAAAGATCAGGTGAATATGGGGACACAGCAGGAAGGAAGCGGGATTGGTGGGGGTGAGGGCGTCTCCCGTTATTTTAACAGCCTGCCCGCTTTCTGCTGAGCTCAATTTTAATGTAAAATGTACTGATTTTAGAATAGTGTGAAACTGAGGCATGGAGCAAAGATTTGGGGCCTGAATTTGGTGAAGGCCCCCACCCACCCAAGTGCCGCCCAAAGTACCGCCGAGGTACCCGGCGATGCTTTGGGCGGGGTTTCCATCAACAAGGTCCCTCGAAGGTCGGCGGGCAGCAAATAAGGTTCTTACGCTGCCAATCTGGGCGGATAGCCGGCGGTAGCTCCCAATCTCAACGGCAAAGGCGCTTGCCGCCCAAGTGCCGCCGAGGATGGAGTCGGGGCCACGGAGGGTCGACGACCTGCAAAGAAAAAGCATTAAAACAAAACTTCGGAACACCTTCAGGGGATCCCATACAGGTAAGTCCCTGTAAAAAAGACATTAAAAAATGTTTGCTCACCTTTTTTTTCAGCTCTTCATAACTACCGTCGGGGACAGGCCAGCCTCCTCGCAGCGGTCCACCCCTGTTCTGGAGCCGACTCCCGCCCGCACCAACCTGGCACCTCGGCGGGCGGGAGCCCACTTATGCCACTTGGTTGTCCGCTGACGCCAGTGGGCGGTTCCAGGCGGCTCTTCCTTCCCGCCCGCTCCAGAGCAGATTGAAACTGGCGCTGGACGGAACCCAAGGAGGAATGTTGGTGGCAGTCGGCGGCAGTGGGCGGTGAGTCCATCAATTTCGGGTGCTTGATTTTAAAATGGAGATTGCTGCCATCATACTAAGGATTTAGATGTACAAGTTATATAGAAGGAACTGATGAGGATGAAGTGAGTTTGTGAATTCAAATCATTTGCAATGCATGCAATTAAGGACTGTCCATTTGATTTTCCCATACTGGGTATCATCAACACTCTACTGCATGCATAGTACAAAATCTCTCTTTCTACAAGAAATTAATCAATTCTTTTGCGGCTATTCACAAAATAAGCTGGCCCTGCCCCAAGTTACAGAGCCTCTGTAACTGCCCTTACTCAGAGGCTCCCTTCAAATCACCAGATTTTCAGGTGCAGCAAAAAGCAGTCATTTTTCAGGTGTTACATTGCCATTATTTAAGCATTTCTTTTGAGACCTACTCTGCATTTTCTGTTTCTTTCAATACATATTTCTGGCATAAGTATAAGTCATATTAAAAATTGAAAAGTTTCCTCGACTATTAAACATGTGTGCTTAATATGCGTGAATGATGGTTGAATGAGTTGAAACTTTAATTTTAATAATCATTCAAGGAATATATGGTGTGAGTTTGCAGTTCCTTTGGGTCCCGATTCTTTTGCCCGTTTTTAGCTTTGAGTGTATTCTAATTAGTTTGACAGAGAATTCCGGCATATCTTGAGGGTGGGAGAATATGCGCTCTCTCTCTCTCAGCTGGAAAGTCTCAGGGCTGAAATTCCCCTGTTGTGCACTTCCTGTTATCACCCCCATAGGCGCTAATGGGGCGTGTTTTCGTTCAGGGTGTGGTGTTGAGGGGGGAGCATGACCAGCTCCCGCAAAATTGCACGGGAGTTAGTGAAAGCGCAAATCCATTAGCAGCGTGCCCCGCTGGTAGCGCATCGGGTCACTGCGCCGGCGACGATGACATCATCGACATGCACGCCAACCCCTTTCCGCCCCGTGGCGGCCCCTTTCCGCTCCGCTGCAGAAATTGGCCATCGCCAGCCTCGCAGGTCATGAGCCGGGCCGCATACCCATCGCGAGGTGAAAGTTAAAGGGGAGGTGCACTGCGCCACAATTTGTTTCCCCCGACTTACCAATCAGGCTGCTGTATAACGTTGTCATGGAGTCTGGGCAGCGATCATACGGCCCGGCACTCCGTTTCGGCACCACGCAGCCCTGGTGACTCATTGGCGGCCATCAAAGGGCCTGCAGAGCTTGCAGTGTTTCTCCCCTTCAATGGTAAGGGAGGGCGTTGAGCCGTGTCAACGTAGCGCTCCGCGATGTGCCCGGGTAGTGCCCCCGATCCCACCCCGAAAGGAAGTGGAGCATGCGACATTCCGCTCCACTTCCTGTGAGGGGTGGTAACACGAATTTGGCATCCAGGGCAGGACTTCTGCGCTGCACGCAGAATGTCCGGCCCTAGAGAGGGTACCGCCCCGAACCCAAGGGTAGGGAATTATGACCCCCTTGAGTCTGAATGCCACGCCTAGTGGCCAAGTTAGGAACTGTTGAAACCTGAGGTGAGTAAATTCAGTTCAAAAGCAGGTCTAGGACATGATGCTTTAGCTTTCTCTGGTATACAGGCACAGCAACTTACTGGTAAATTGCAGTTCAGACCTATATTACAAACACTAAAGCCTAGTCATGGGAAAATCAGTGGCACTTACTGTATAGGGCTGCCTCAATGCCCTTAAGTAAGGGTAAATACTCTCCCATGTTACATAGAAACATAGGAACAGAAGTGGGTTATTCAAACCTGTTCTGTCATTCAATGAGGTCAAGCTGATCTGTGACCTGCCACCTTTACCCCTAAGCACCGACGCATTCTATCTCAAAGCTGTCCTCGTCTGCAGTTCCATTTCATCCTTCGCCTCATCCTGTCTGGCATAAAAATAAAAAAGGGAAGGTGGCTCAACCGTGGCTATCAAGGGAAATCAGGGATAGTATTAAAGCCAAGGAAGTGGCATACAAATTGGCCAGAAATAGCAGCGAACCTGGGGACTGGGAGAAATTTAGAACTCAGCAGAGGAGGACAAAGGGTTTGATTAGGGCAGGGAAAATGGAGTATGAGAAGAAGCTTGCAGGGAACATTAAGGCGGATTGCAAAAGTTTCTATAGATATGTAAAGAGAAAAAGGTTAGTAAAGACAAACGTAGGTCCCCTGCAGTCAGAATCAGGGGAAGTCATAACGGGGAACAAAGAAATGGCAGACCAATTCAACAAGTACTTTGGTTCGGTATTCACGAAGGAGGACACGAACAACCTTCCAGTTATAAAAGGGGTCGGGGGGTCTAGTAAGGAGGAGGAACTGAGGGAAATCCTTATTAGCCGGGAAATTGTGTTGGGGAAATTGATGGGATTGAAGGCCGATAAATCCCCAGGGCCTGATGGACTGCATCCCAGAGTACTTAAGGAGGTGGCCTTGGAAATAGTGGATGCGTTGACAGTCATTTTCCAACATTCCATTGACTCTGGATCAGTTCCTATAGAGTGGAGGGTAGCCAATGTAACCCCACTTTTTAAAAAAGGAGGGAGAGAGAAAACAGGGAATTATAGACCGGTCAGCCTGACATCGGTAGTGGGTAAAATGATGGAATCAATTATTAAGGATGTCATAGCAGTGCATTTGGAAAGAGGTGACATGATAGGTCCAAGTCAGCATGGATTTGTGAAAGGGAAATCATGCTTGACAAATCTTCTGGAATTTTTTGAGGATGTTTCCAGTAGAGTGGACAAGGGAGAATCAGTTGGTGTGGTATATTTGGACTTTCAGAAGGCGTTCAACAAGGTCCCACACAAGAGATTGATGTGCAAAGTTAGAGCACATGGGATTGGGGGTAGTGTGCTGACATGGATTGAGAACTGGTTGTCAGACAGGAAGCAAAGAGTAGGAGTAAATGGGGACTTTTCAGAATGGCAGGCAGTGACTAGTGGGGTACCGCAAGGTTCTGTGCTGGGGCGCCAGCTGTTTACACTGTACATTAATGATTTAGATGAGGGGATTAAATGTAGTATCTCCAAATTTGCGGATGACACTAAGTTGGGTGGCAGTGTGAGCTGCGAGGAGGATGCTGTGAGGCTGCAGAGCGACTTGGATAAGTTAGGTGAGTGGGCAAATGCATGGCAGATGAAGTATAATGTGGATAAATGTGAGGTTATCCACTTTGGTGGTAAAAACAGAGAGACAGACTATTATCTGAATGGTGACAGATTAGGAAAAGGGGAGGTGCAAAGAGACCTGGGTGTCATGGTACATCAGTCATTGAAGGTTGGCATGCAGGTGCAGCAGGCGGTTAAGAAAGCAAATGGCATGTTGGCCTTCATAGCAAGGGGATTTGAGTACAGGGGCAGGGAGGTGTTGCTACAGTTGTACAGGGCATTGGTGAGGCCACACCTGGAGTATTGTGTACAGTTTTGGGCTCCTAACCTGAGGAAGGACATTCTTGATATTGAGGGAGTGCAGCGAAGGTTCACCAGACTGATTCCCGGGATGGCGGGACTGACCTATCAAGAAAAACTGGATCAACTGGGCTTGGTATTCACTGGAGTTCAGAAGAATGAGAGGGGACCTCATAGAAACATTTAAAATTCTGACGGGGTTAGACAGGTTAGTTGCAGGAAGAATGTTCCCAATGTTGGGGAAGTCCAGAACCAGAGGTCACAGTCTAAGGATAAGGGGTAAGCCATTTAGGACCGAGATGCGGAGGAACTTCTTCACCCAGAGAGTGGTGAACCTGTGGAATTCTCTACCACAAAAAGTGTTGAGGCCAATTCACTAAATATATTCAAAAAGGAGTTAGATGAGGTCCTTACTACTAGGGGGATCAAGGGGTATGGCGAGAAAGCAGGAATGGGGTACTGAAGTTGAATGTTCAGCCATGAACTCATTGAATGGCGGTGCAGGCTAGAAAGGCCGAATGGCCTACTCCTGCACCTATTTTTCTATGTTTCTATGTTTCTATCCAGCACTTTAACAAAAAACTTTTATTTATTCCTTTCAGGAGTCAAAGATCGCAAGCTTCAACAACTCTTGGATACCAATGCCCTTCCGGAACCTTCTTCCCCTTCACTTCCATCTGCCCCCGTCCCCCAATTCCAATCTCACCCCTTGCCGTGCTTTCACTATCCTCTCCGACCTTCCTTTCTCTGATCCCGAACAATCAGTCCTCAGCAAAGATCTCAGCTTCATTCTCTTACGCCCCCACCTCATGATATTGAGCTATTCTTTCATCGCCTTTGCCTCCGCGCCCCTTATTTGGCCAAGTGTCTTCCCTCCATACAGCGGGCACTTTCTCCCATTCTTGTTCCCCTCTCCCTGGCCTCTTACCCTCAATCTCGAGATCTTTTCATTGGGAACTGCCAGCATGACATCGCCCGTCACAATTTCTCTGCTCCCCTCACTCACAATAACCTACCTTCCTCTGAATTTGCAGCACTCTGTTCTCCCCATTCTCCCTTCCAAAAGGGATTTGATATGGTGCCACATAATGGGCCTGCCAGCAAAGTTGAAGCCCATGGAATAAAAGGGACAGTGGCAGCATGGATACGGAATTGGCTAAGTGACAGGAAACAAAGGGCAGTTGTTTTTCGGACTGGAGGAAGATATGCTGCATGTTCCCCAGGGGTCTGTACAAGGACCACTGCTGTTCTTTATATATATTAATGACTTAGACTTGGGTGTACAGGGCACAATATAAAAATTTTCAGATGACACAAAACTTGGAAGTATAGTGAACAGTGAGGAGGTTAGTGATAGGCTTCAAGAAGACACAGAGAGGCTGATGAAATGGGTGCACACGCGGCAGATGAAATTTAACGCAGAAAAATGCGGTGATACACTTTGATAGGAAGAACGAGGAGAGACAATATAAACTAAAGGGTACAATTCTAAAGGCGGTGCAGGAACAGAGAGACCTGGGCATATATGTGCATAAATCATTGAAAGTGGCAGAGCAGGCTGAGAAAGTAGTTAGAAAAGTTTATGGGATCCTAGAGTACAAAAGAAAGGAAGTTATGATGAACCTTTATAAATCACTGGTTCAGCATCAGCTGGAGTATTGTGTCCAATTCTGGGAACCACACTTTAAGAAGGACGTGAAGGCCTTAGAGATGGTGCATCAAAGATTTACAAGAATAGTTCCAGGGATGAGGGATTTCAGTTATGTGGATAGACTGGAGAAGCTGGGGTTGTTTTCCTTAGAGCAGAGAAGGTTGAGAGGGGATTTGATAGAGGCGTTCAAAATGATGAGGTGTCTTGACAGTGTAAATAGAGAGAAACTGTTCCCATTAGCAGAAGAGTTGAGCACCAGAGGACACAGATTTAAGGTGATTGGCAGAAGAATCAAAGGCGACATGAGGAAAAACATTTTTATGCAGCGAGTGGTTAGGATCTGGAATTCACTGCCTGAAAGGGTGGTGGAGGCAGATTCAATTGTGGCTTTCAAAATGGAATTGGATAAGTACCTGAAGGAATAATATTTGCAAGGCTACAGGGAAAGGGCGGGGGAATGGGACTAGCTGAAGTGTTTTTGTGTAGAGCCGGTACAGGCTACTTTGGTGTTGTAACCTTTCTATGATTCTCTAATTCTAGATCCAACCCTAACCTTGTCATTAAACCTGCTAACAAGGGTGGTGCTATTGTTGTTTGGTGAACCGACCTCTAGCTTGCGGAGGTCAACTCTCTGACACCTCCTCCTACCTCCCCCTGGACCATGATCCCACCACCAAACATCAAGCCATTATTTCGAAGATTGTCACTAACCTCCGCTTCTCTGGAGATCTTCCGACAACAGCCTCCAACTTCATAGTCCTCCAACCCTGCACAGTCCACTTCTACCTCCTTCCCAAGATCTACAAACAGGACTGTCCTGCTCGGCCCATCACTTCAGCCTGTTGTTGGACCACTGAACTGATTTCTTCCTATCTCGACTCTATTTTTTCTCCCCTTGTCCACGCTCTTCCGATGCCCTCCGCCACTTCAACCGTTTCATGTTTCCTGGCCCAACTATTTCCTTTTCATCATGGACGTCCAATCTCTCTACACCTCCATCCCCCACCAGCATGGCCTGAGGGCTCTCCACTTCTTCCTTCAATAAGTCCCCATTCACCACCTCCATCACTCTCCGCCACCTTCCATAACAGTGCTTCTGACATGTCTTCCTTTTTCCTCAACCGAAATTTCACCTCTACATGGTTGACATGGCCCTCGACCATGTCCGTTCCATTTACCACACTTCTGCTCTCACCCCTTACTCTCCTTCCCAAAACCACGATAGGGTTCCTCTTGTCATCACCTTCTACCCCACCAGCCACCACATTCAATGGATCATCTTCCGCCATTTCCGTCATCTCCAGCATGATCCCACCACCAAACACATCTTTCCCTCCCCTCTGCTTTCAACATTCCGAAAGGACTGTTCCCTCTGTCTACCCTGGTCCAAACCTCAATCACCCCCAGCACCCAGTCTCCTTCCTACAGCACCTTCCTGTGCAAGTGCAGGAGATGCAACACCTGTCCTTTTACCTCCTCCGTTCTCATCCTCCTGGGACCCAAACACTCCTTACAGGTGAAACAGCGATTTCCTTGCACTTTTTTCAATTTAGTATATTGTGCTCACTGCTCACAAAGTGGTCTCCTCTAAACTGGGGAGACCAAACGCAGATTGGGTGACTGCTTTGTGGAACACTTCTGTTCAGTCCAAAGTTGCCTGTCATTTTAATTCTCTGCCCCTCTCCCACTCTGACCTCTCTGTCCTTGGCCTCCAATAAAGCTCAATGTAAGCTCGAGGAACAGCACCTCATCTTTCGATTTTAGGCATGTTGGAGACTTCCGGACTCAACATCGAGTTCAACAATTTCAGATGGTAACCTCTGTCCCCAATGTTTTGGATGGCAGCTGTTGCTGATGATTCTAATATTCTCATTTACGCCTCCTCTAGATCTATCTTTTCTTTCCTTACTTGTCCCATTACCATCTCCTTTTGCCCTGCAACATCATCCCTTTTGTCTTTTGATCTCTCCTGCCTTCCACCCTATCACAGACCTTCCCTTTTGTTCTTTCCTCCACTCCTGCCTTTTCCTGCCAATGCATTTGCTTTAAACCCGTTACATCTCTCACCTTTTCCAGTTCTGACGAAAGATCATCGACCTGAAACGTTAACTCTGTTTCTCTCTCCACAGATGCTGCCTGACCTGCTGAGTATTTCCAGCATGTTCTGCTTTTATTACCAATAATCTAAACTTCAGATGCATTGCTTTGGAATAAACAAGTCCTGATAGCAGTGCTGTGCACCGTACTTCCCAACAGGTATGAAATTACTTTAAGTCTATCGAATTTTTTTAACTTGTTGCAGCATTTGTTACATTTTAAGTAGTGCCACATTCATAAAAGAATCCCACAATAGTTTTGCCAGTTAAAATGGCAGTAGTGCTTATTTCCTCAGTGTATTATTATAGATTTACTTTCTGTATTGTGTAATGAAGGGCATCTATGCTATGGAGCATTGATAATTGTTATTGACATTTGACTAGTACAGTTGAGACCAATTCAAATTATATGTGATTCTGATTTTGTACATGTGCAAGGTTGAACGCTCTTTACTTATTTCTCAAAGTTTTTTTGCCATTCCTTCTTTTGCTGAGGTTGCGTCCATCCACACATTTCCTTCAGCCAATGAATAGTCAGGTAGTAAATCCTGGACTATTCTACACCGTGGTGCTGTTCTACAGTAGGAGTTACATTTATCATCATCATCATAGGCAGTCCCTCAGAATCAAGGAAGACTTGCTTCCACTCCTAAAGTGAGTTCTTTGGTGGCTGAACAATCCAATACGAGAGCCACAGATCCTGTCACAGGTGGGACAGACATTCATCGGGGGAAGTGGGGGGTGGCACTGATTTACCATATGCTCCTTCCACTGCCTGCGCCTGACCTCTTCACGCTCGCAGTGTTGAGATTTGAAGAGCTCAACGTCCTCCCGGATGCACTTTCTCCACCTAGAGCAGTCTTCGGCCAGGGTCTCCCAGGTGTCAGTGGTGATATTGCACTTCACCAGGGAGGCTTTGAGGGTGTCCTTGTAACGTTTCCGCTGCCCACCTTTGGCTCATTTGCCATGAATAAGCTCCATGTTGAACAATTGCTCAGGGAGTCTCGTGTCTGGCATGCGAAATAAGTGGCCTGCCCAGCGAAGCTGATTGAGTGTGGTTAGTGCTTCAATGCTGTATGTTAGCCTGGGTGAGGACACTGATGTTGGTGCGTCTGTCCTCCCAGGGGATTTGCAGGATCTTGCGGAGACATCGTTGGTGATATATCTCCAGCGACTTGATGTGTCTTCTGTACATGGTCCATGCCTCTGATCCATACAGGAGGGCGGGAATTACTACAGCCCTGTAGACCATTAGCTTGGTGGTAGGTTTGAGGGCCTGGTATTCAAACATTCTTTTCCTCAGGCAGCCGAAGGCTGCACTGGCGCACTGGAGGCGATGTTGAATCTCCGCATCAATGTCTGCTTTTGTTGACAAGCGGTTCCCGAGGTATGGGAAGTGGTCCACGTGGTCAAGGGCCGCACCGTGAATCTTGATGACTGGGGGACAGTGCTGTGTGGCGAGGACAGGCTGGTGGAGGACCTTTGTCTTATGGATGTAAGCATATGGCCCATGCTTTCATATGCCTCGGTGAATACATCCGACTATATCCTGGAGTTCAGCCTCAGAATGCGTGCAGACGCAGGCATCGTCCGCGTACTACAATTCAACGACACAGATTTGGGTGATCTTGGACCTGGCCTGGAGGCGACGTAGGTTAACCAGCTTCCTATTGGTTCTGTAGTTTAGTTCCACTCCAACAGGAAGCTTGTTGCTGGTACTGTTCTACAGTAGGCGTTAAATTTATACTGCATGGTGCATAATTGACTCTGCTTCACGTCTGACATTCTAGCTTGTGGCTGGTTTAAAAATTGACAAAACTAATCACAACTTTGACAGCAACACTGAGTGTCAGCTGTAGCTCTCCATCAGAAGGTTAGGAGTTCAAGTCCCACTCCAGGAACTTGAGCACAAAACTTCTAGGCTGACTCTCCCGTGCTGAGGGAGTGCTGCACTATCGGAGGTGCTGTCTTTCAGATGAGACATTAAACTGAGGCCTTGTCTGTTCTCTCAGGTGGATGTAAAAGATCCCATGGCACTATTTCGAAGAAGAGCAGGGGAGATATACCCAATGTCCTGGCCAATATTTATCCCTTGATCAACATATCAAAAAACAGAGTATCTGGTCATTATCACATTGCTGTTTGTGGGAGCTTGTTGTGTGCAAATTGGCTGCCCTGTTTCCCACATTACAACATTGACTACACTCCAAAAGTATTTAATTGGCTGTAAAGCACTTTGAGACATCCAGGGGTCGTGAAAGGAGCTGCAGAAATCCAAGTCTTTCTTTTTGTGAGAGTCCGACATTGTCATGGAATCAGCATCTTACAGCACAGAAGGAGGCCATTCAGCCCATGGTGCCTGTGCCGGCTCTTTGAGTCCCATTAGTCCCATTGCCCTGCTCTTTCCCCATAGCTCTACACATTTTCTCCCTTTCAAGTATTTATCCAATTCCCTTGAACATTCTTAGTTCAACTTAACTCTATTTATTTGGGAGATCGCAGACAGCCATGTGAAGCTTAAGATCGCATTCCTTCACAGACCCTCTCTCTCAATAT
Organism: Pristiophorus japonicus; assembly: GCF_044704955.1. Classification (NCBI taxonomy): domain Eukaryota; kingdom Metazoa; phylum Chordata; class Chondrichthyes; family Pristiophoridae; genus Pristiophorus; species Pristiophorus japonicus. Next base: position 122,909,232 of record NC_091991.1, read on the forward strand.
AGCTCTCCCCATACCTCCTAGCTAGAGGGCGCTATACATTATCTTGTTACACAGCCCTGACCGAGCTGTCCAAGTCCGAATGGATATAGTTGCCAGACTGGGCCTGCAGCGGGTGGTGAGAGAACCAACACGAGGGAAAAACCTACTTGACCTCGTCCTCATCAATCTACCTGCCGCAGATGCATCTGTCCATGATAGCATTGGTAGCAGTGACCACTGCACAGTCATTGTGGAGTTGAAGTCCCGTCTTCACACTGAGAACACCATCCATTGTGTTGCGTGGCACTACCACCGTGCTAAATGGCATAGATTCAGAACAGATCGAGCAGCTCAAAACTGGGTATCTGTGAGGCGCTGTGGGCCATCAGCAGCAGCAGGATTGTATTCCACCACAATCTGTAACTTCGTGGCCCTGCAAATCCCTCATTCTACCATCACTATCAAGCCAGGGGACCAACCCTAGTTGAATGAAGAGTGTAGAAGAGCATGCCAGGAGCAGCACCAGGCATACCTGAAAATGAGGTGCTAACATGTGGAAGCTGCAACATAGGATTACATGCATGCTAACAAGCAGAAGCACCATGAAATAGACAAGGCTAAGCGATCCCACAACCAAAGGATCAGATTAAAGTTCTGCAGTCCTGCCACATCCAGTCATGAATGATGATGGACCACTAGACAATTAATGGGAGGAGAAGGCTCCATGAATATCCCCATCCTCAATGATGGCGGAGCCCAGGAGGCCAGCTTCTGAGGTCCCCACCGTCACCTAAAGCCAGTCTTCAACCAATTCGATTCACTTCACATAATATCAAGAAATGACTGAGCACACTGGATGCAGCAAAGGCTATGGGTCCCAACTACATCCTGGCTGTTGTGCTGAAGACATGCTCCAGAACTAGCTACACCTCTAGCCAAGCTATTCCAGTACAGCTTCAACACTGGCATCTATCTGACAATGTGGAAAACTGCCCAGGTATGTCCTGTCCACAACAAACAGGACAAACCCAATCCAGCCAATTACTGCCCCATCAGTCTAGAAACATAGAAACAGAGAAAATAGGTGCAGGAGTAGCCCATTCGGCCCTTCGAGCCTGCACCACCATTCAATAAGATCATGGCTGATCATTTTTGCAACTTCAATACCCTATTCCTGCTTTCTCTCCATACCCCTTGATCCCTTTAGCCATAAGGGCCACATCTAACTCCCTTTTGAATATATCCAATGAACTGGCCTCAACAACTTTCTGTGGTTAAGAATTCCACAGGTTCACAATTCTCTGAGTGAAGAAGTTTCTCCTCATCTCGGCCCTAAATAGCTTACCCCTTATCCTTAGACTGTGACCCCTGGTTCTGGACTTCCCCAACATCGGGAACATTCTTCCTGCTTCGAACCTGTCCAATCCCGTCAGAATTTTATATGATTCTATGAGATCCCCTGTCATTCTTCAAAATTCCAGTGAATATAAGCCTAGTCAATCTAGTCTATCTTCATATGTCAGTCCTGCCATCCCGGGAATCAGTCTGGTGAACCTTCGCTGCACTCCCTCAATAACAAGAATGTCCTTCCTCAGATGAGGAGACCAAAACTGTACACAATATTCAAGATGTGGCCTCAACAAGGCCCTGTACAACTGCAGTAAGACCTCCGTGCTCCTATACTCAAATCCTCTCGCTATGAAGGCCAACATGTCATTTGCCTTCTTCACCGCATGCTGTACCTGCATGCCAACTTTCAATGACTGATGTACCATGATACCCAGGTCTCATTGCACCTCCCCTTTTCCTAATCTGTCACCATTCAGGTAATATTCTGCCTTCCTGTTTTTGCCACCAAAGTGGAAAACTTCACATTTATCTACATTATACTGCAACTGCATTGCATTTGTCCACTCAGTAAACCTGTTCAAGTCACCCTGCAGCCTCTTAGCATCCTCCTCACATGTCACACTGCCACCCAGCCAAGTGTCATCTGCAAACTTGGAGATATTACATTCAATTCCTTCGTCTAAATCATTAATTCATATTGTAAATAGCTGTGGTCCCAGCACTGAACCTTGCGGTACCCCACTAGTCAATGCGTGCCATCTGAAAAGGACCCGTTTATTCCTACTCTTTTCTGGCAGTCTGACAACCAGTTCTCTATCCATCAATACATTACCCCCAATACCATGTGCTTTAATTTTGCACACTAATCTCTTGTGTGGGACCTTGTCAAAAGCTTTTTGAAAGTCCAAATACACCACATCCACTGATTCTCCCTTGTCTACTCTACTAGTTACATCCTCAAAAAATTCCAGAAGATTTGTCAAGCATGATTTCCCTTTCATAAATCCATGCTGAATTGGACCGATCTTGTCACTGCTTTCCAAACGCGTTGCGATACATCTTTAATAATTGATTCCAACATTTTCCCCACTACTGATGTCAGGCTAACCTGTCAATAATTCCCTGTTTTCTCTCTCCTTCCTTTTTTAAAAAGTGGGGTTACATTAGTTACCCTCCGTCATGTATCTCACACTACTGTACATAACTGTATCTTACCATGCTATACATAACTGTAACCAGAGATGACCTGTAACAACAAGCTTACCTTACCGCCAGGGATGCACTTGCAGGAGACACTGGATACCTGTCGCAGACAAGTGTGGCATTCAAGAGCTGTGTAATAAAGGTGCAGGTCCTGAGTGACCTTGAATTCAGTATGTGCCTTGTGTGAATCTGTACTGCAAGGACAGGACTTTACAGTGGCGACGAGTTACGGGATTACAGAATCTGCAGAATGGCTCAGATGAAAAATACAATGCTGAAGATAATTGGGAAGACTTTATAGAAAGGGTCCAGCAAAACTTTGTAACCAAAGACTGGTTAGGCAACGACAAGGCAGACAAGAGAAGAGCCCATCTCTTGACCAGCTGTGGCTCGAAAACATACGCTTTAATGAAGGACCTGCTGGCAACCGAGAAACCAGCAAGCAAGTCGTTTGAAGAGTTGAGCACACTGGTAAGAGACCACCTGAAGCCAGCAAACAGCCTACACATGGCCAGACACAGGTTCTACAACTACAGACGCTGTGTGGGCCAGAGCATACCCGACTTCGTGGCGGAACTTCGGAGGTTGGCTAGCTTATGTGAGTTCTCCGATGAACTAAGGAGAGAAGTATTGAGAGACTTTTTTATTGAAGGAATAGGCCATGCAGGCATATTCTGAAAGCTCATAGAAACCAAGAACTTGACCCTAGAGGCAGCAGCACTGGTTGCAAAGACATTCTTGGCAGGAGAAGAAGAAACGAGCTTGATCTACACTGCGGGTACGACAACGAACGAAACATCGGAACAAGGGGTTCACAGCGTGAAACAAGCTGCTACCCCCACACACAGACAAAGGCAGGAGAGCAGCCCTCAACAGCAGGCAGTGGCACCAGAAGCCATCAAGGGTTACATGAACGGCCGTTCAAACCTCATCAACCCAAAATGCGAGCAATCAACTACAAACTGAGAGAAGCTCAAGAGAGATCAGCCAGACGCAGCTCATTCTTTGGAAACAATGGAAGCGGTCTGTGCTGGAGATGTGGGGGAAGGCACTCATCAAGACGGTGTCAACTTCAGCAGGCTGTTTGCAGAAACTGCGGCTCTACAGGGCATCTGGCCCGCATGTTGCAGAAAAACGGCAGCTCGGCTGGTATACGAATCGGAAGGATCAGAAAGCGGACCAGAAGACGGTGGGGACAGTACCCGGGACACCAAGGTACAGCGGGTCAACACGATCAATGGCCACTGCTCCTACAACAAGACGCCTCCAATAATGATGAGGATCCTACTCAATGGGATACCCGTCAACATGGAGCTGGATACGGGAGCAAGTCAATCTCTCATTAGTGCTCAACAATTTGAACAGCTGTGGCCGTACAAAAGAGAAAGACCAAAACTCACAAGGGTCGACACCAAACTAAGGACCAATACCAAAGAAATCATCCCAGTCCTTGGCAGCGCCATGCTCTCAGTTGCACACAAAGAGACAGTGAACTGACTTCCCCTGTGCATTGTCCCCGGAGATCTCCCAGCACTGCTGGGGAGAAGCTGGCTGGCAAAACTAAACTGGAAATGGGATGATGTTCACGCCATGTCGTCAGAGGAACGGACCTCCTGCTCAACAGTTCTAAAGCGATTTGAACATCTCTTTCAGCCAGGTGTGGGCACCTTCAAAGGGGCTAAAGTCAAAATCTACATCACAGAGGAAGCTAGACTGGTCCATCACAAGGCTAGAGCTGTGCCCTATGTGACGAGGGAAAAGATAGAACATGGACAGGCTTCTGCGGGAAGGCATTATCTCACCCGTGGAATTTAGCGACTGGGCAAGTCCCATCGTCCCAGTCATGAAGCCTAATGGATCTGTACGAATCTGTGGGGACTACAAATCTACCATAAACAGAGTCTCCCTACAGGACCAATACCCACTGTCCAGAGCGGAAGACTTATTTGCCACATTGGCTGGAGGAAAACTTTTCTCAAAACTAGATCTCACATCTGCGTGTATGACGCAAGAATTGACCGATGAGTCCAAGCTACTCACCACTATCAACACGCATCGTGGCCTTTTCATGTACAATCGATGCCTATTCGGCATCAGGTCAGCAGCTGTCATATTCCAGCGCAACATGGAGAGTCTGCTCAAGTCCATCCCGGGGACGGTTGTATTTCAAGACGACATACTTATCACGGGCAGGGATACCGACTCCCATCTCCACAATTTGGAGGAGTACTAAAGCGGTTGGATCGGGTAGGCCTAAGAGTTAAGAAATCCAATTGCCTGTTTCTCGCGCCCGAGCTTGAATTTTTGGGCAGAAGGATTGCCACTGATGGAATCCGCCCAACAGAGTCCAAAACCAAAGCAATTCGCCTGGCACCCACGCCCCGGAATGTCTCAGAACTGCGCGCCTTTCTTGGGCTACTCAATTACTTTGGGAACTTTATGCAAACTTAAGCTTGCTGCTGGAGCCTTTCCATGTGACACTCAGAAAGGGGTGCGATTGGTTTTGGGGGGACGCCCAGGAACGCTCCTTCAATCAGGTACGCAACCTCCTGTGTTCCAACAGTGTTTTGGCTTTCTTTGATCCAGGTAAAAGCTAGTTCTTACATGTGATGCGTCAGCGTACGTGGTCGGGCGGGTTTTACAACATGTCAATAGTGCGGGTAAATTACAAACCATAGCTTATGCCTCCAGGTCACTTTCGCGGGCGGAGCGCGGGTACGGAATGGTGGAGAAGGAGGCACTCGCGTGCGTGTACGATGTCAAAAAGATGCACCAATACCTTTTCGGGACCAAGTTCGTGTTAGAAACTGACCACAAGCCCCTCACGTCCCTACTATCCGAAAGCAAGGCAATAAACGCCATCGCCTCGGCGCGCATTCAATGGTGGGCACTCATGCTGGCGTCTTACGATGACACCATAAGGCACAGACCAGGCACAGATAACTGTGCCGACGCGCTTAGCAGGCTACCCCTGGGGACCTCGGAAGGGTCTGACGAACAGGACTGTGAGATAGTCATGGCAATCAATGCCTTTGAGTCCACAGGTTCGCCCATGATGGCTCGCCAAATCAGAGCCTGGACGACCAGCGACCCCACGTTATCCCTAGTACAAAGGTGTGTCCTAACCAGTACTGGGCAGAGGCTCGCGATGCCTGCCCCGAGGAGATCAAACCTTTCCATAGGCACATGCATGAGCTGTCACTTCAAGCAGACTGCCTGATGTGGGGCAGCCGAGTAGTTATGCCTCTGCGAGGCAGAGAGGCATTTGTCCGGGAGCTCCACCGCGAGCAACCGGGGATCGTTCTCATGAAGGCCATAGCCAGATCCCATGTCTGGTGGCCTGACATTGACGCAGACTTGGAGCTCTGCGTCCGATGGTGCATCATTTGTGTCCAACTCAATCATGCCCCCGGGAGGCCCCACTGAGCCCCTGGCCCTGGCCCACCAAACCGTGGTCGTGGGTGCATGTAGACAATGCAGGCCCATTCATGGGCAAAATGTTCCTCGTAGTTGTAGATGCATTTTCTAAGTGGATCAAATGCACCATTTTAAACTCGAGCACCACCTCCACCACTGTGGAGAGCCTTGGAACCATGTTCGCAATGCACGGCATTCCTGACATATTGGTCAGTGATAATGGTCCGTGCTTCACCCGCGCAGAATTGCAAGATTTTATACGTGACCATGGCATAAATCACATTAAGATGGCACCATTAAAGCCGGCCTCCAACAGCCAAGCGGAGCGATCAGTGCAGATCATTAAACAAGGCATGCTCAAAATCCAAGGTCCCACGCTGCAGGGCCGCCTGTCGCGACTGCTGCTGGCATGCCGATCTCGTCCGCATTCATTGACTGGAGTTCCCCCCGCGCAACTATTAATGAAATGGACCTTAAAGACAAGGCTCTCATTAATCCTTCCAGACATGCATAAAATCGTTGAGGCAAAGCGCCATAAGCTAACTGAATACCATGACAGAAATTCGAGGGGGAGGTGGAATGAGATAGGGGACAAAGTGTTTGTGCTAAACTATGGCATGGATCCCAAATGGCTTGCAGGGACAGTAACATGCAAGGAAGGAAACATGCTACTGGTGGTACAAATGGACAATGGCAAAACCTGCCGGAAGCATGTAGACCAAGTCAAAAGTAGATTTACCAACAACACTGCTGAACCAGAGGCAGACTACAATGTGGAACTCACACCACACCTGGTGGACAGACAGAGAGAACAACCTGAGGAAAGGGCAATCCCAACAGACAGCCCAGGCGAGACACCAGCAATCACCCCGAAAGAACAACAGACACCAAGGCAAACACAACTATGACGCTCCACGCGAGAGCGTAGACCACCTGAGAGACTGAACCTATAGACCATAAGACCTTGGGCGAGGGTGATGTCATATATCTCACACTACTGTACATAACTATATCTTACCATGCTATACATGACTGTAACCAGAGATGACCTGTAACCACAAGCTTACCTTACCACCAGGGGTGCACTTGCAGGAGACACTGGATACCTGCCCCAGACAGGTATATAAGGACAGGCCTCAGGCAAGTGTGGCATTCGAGAGCTGTGTAATAAAGGTGCAGGTCCTGAGTGACCTTGACTTCAGTATGTGCCTCGTGTGAATCTGTACTGCAGGGACAGGACTCTACACCCTCCGGTCCATAGGAACTGATCCAGAGTCTATAGAATGTTGGAAAATGTGCACCAATGCATCCACTATTTCTAGGGCCACTTCCTTAAGTACTCTTGGATGCAGACTATCAGGCCCTGGGGATTTATTGGCTTTCAGTCCCATCAATTTCCCTAACACAATTTCCTGACTAATAAGGACTCTCAATCATCAGCAAAGTGATGGAAGGTATCACGAACAGTGCTATCAAGCGGCACTTACTCAACATGTAACCTGTTCATCGATGGCCAGTTTGGGTTCTGCGAGGATCACTTGTTCACCAGACATCATTGCAGCCTTGGTCCGAACATGGACAAGAGAGCTGAATTCCGAAAGTGAGGTGAGAGTGTCTGCCCTTGACATCAAGGCAGCATTTGACCCGGTGTGGCATCAAGGGGCTGTAGTAACATTGAAGTCAATGGGAATCAGGAGGAAAACTCTGCCCTGGCTGAACTCATACCTAGCACAAAGGAAAATGGTTGTGTTGGTTGGAGGCCAATCATCACAACCCCAGGACATCACTGCAGGAGTTCCCCAGGGCAGTGTCTTAGGCCCAATCATCTTCAGCTGCTTTATCAATAACCTTCCCTCCATTATAAGGCCAGTGGGGTTGTTCACTGATGACTGCACAGTGTTCAGTGCCCTTCAGAACTCCTCATATAATGGAATAGTCCGCATGCAACAAGACCTGGACAACATTCAGGCTTGGGCTGATATATGGCATTTCGTGCCACCCAAGTGCCAGGCAATGGCTATCTCCGACAAGCAAGAGTCTAACCACCGCCCTTGACATTCAACGGCATTACCATCGCAAATCTCCCATCATCAGCATTCTGGTGGTCACCATTGACCGAGAACTTAACTGGACCAGCCACATAAACACTTGGCAACAAGAGCAGGTTAGAAGCTGGGTAATCTGCAGTGAGTGTCTAACCTCCTGACTCCCCAAAGACTTTCCACGATCTACAAGGCACAAGTCAGGAGTGTGATAGAATACTCTCCACTTGCCTGGATGAGTGTAGCTCCAACAACACTCAAGAAGCTCAACACCATCCAGGTCAAAGCAGCTCGCTTGATTGGCACCCCATCCACCACCTTAAACATTCACTTCCTCCACCACCGGTGTACCGTGGCTGCAGTGTGTACCATCTACAAGATGTACTGCAGCAACTCACCAAGGCTTCTTCGGCAGCACCACCCAAATCCACAACCTCTACCACTTGGAAGGACAAGGGCAGCAGGCGCATGGGAACACTACCACCTCCACATTCCCTTCCAAGTCACACACCATCACGACGTGTATGTATATCGCTGTTCCTTCATCATCGCTGGATCAAAATCCTGGAACTCCCTCCCTAACAACACTGTGGGAGTACATTCACCATGTGGACTGCAACGGTTCAAGAAGGCGGCTCACCACCATCTTTTCCAGGGCAATTAGGAAATGGGCAATAAATGCTGGTCTTGCCAGTGATGCCCACATCCCATGAACAAATTTTTTTTTAAATGTACTCCTACGGCTTTGCGTGCGAACAGAGTGCAGGAATAATGTAATGCTCCGGAGGCCCTGAGCTGCCAGGGAAGGTATCAGAGCAGTCAACAGAGGCTGTTATGGCGGGCCTTACTGTCATGTTCATGGAATTGACTGCTCTCTTCATCTTGGACAGAATGGTTCTCCACGCTCTGTGCAAAGCCCCGACACACAAATTGGAGCTGGACTCCTCCGTGCTCTGTGACAGTGTGGGCAAACCTGCTCACGAGCTCCCCAGTGCACCATGCACTTCCTGGTGTATATCCATCAACCTTCTTCGGCAGATTGGGCACTCCAAGTCACTTTCTGAGTCTTCGACAGCAGAGCTACCTGTGATCTTGCTCTCCAGTGAGCTGGCACATGTGTTCTATCCCCCTGCCCTAGCTCCTGCACACTTGTGGCTGGTGATTAAAACCCGTCCTCTAGCCTAACCTCTAAAGTATGTGTGGAGACAGTTTTTGAGCTGGTGCTTGCGAGGTTGAGATTGAGTGATGCTGTATTATCAATTTTTTGTCTTATAACACTCCTGTGAAGCACCTTGGGATGTTTTACCACGTTAAAGGCACTATATAAATACAAGTTGTTCTTGTATTATTAAGAAGGCTGCCTCCTCCTCTTCCTCAAGTAGCAGAGAGGCTTCCACATTCTCCGCAGCTGAAATGAAAGAGACGGACAAGTGTTAGATTTAATGGAAAGGGAAGGCATAGTGGGAAGGGCCTAGTGAAATTATCTGTAGTTTGTTATGCAGCGTGTACAGGGTGGGATAGAAGTAATAAAGAAAACCGAGAACAGGTTGTGAAGAAACACCATGTGACGCCTCCTCCAGCATTATCTGTCACCTTGGCTATATCTCTTCCCCTGCCCCTTATGTCCAGCGCATTTTCTTTGACGGAGGGGAGGTGGGCTCGGTGTCCTCTGCAGGCAGAGGTTGTTTGGAGTTATGTGTGTGCAAGAAAGAAGGGAATTTGTTAGTGACAGTCTTGTAAGTTGTTTCGAGAATATGCATGTCATGGTAAAATCGCTGGTATGTCGTGTGTTAGACGTGAGGTATGGGAAAGTGAGGGTTACAATAGTGATGAGTGTGTGTGAATATGGGAAGAAGGAGGCGCAGTGAAGTGTGGTGCAGTGAGTGAAGAGAAGCAGGGAAGGAAAGCACTGTGAGTATTCGGCTGGAGGTGGTGGAGGTGTGAGCAACGAGTAAGGGAGCAAGATTGTTACCTTGATAGACTTGGTGAGGTAATTGAACTTCTTTTGGCATTGCAGCCATGTCCTGGGAGCTAAAATCCTGGCATTGCCCTCCTCTACCATGTCTTCCAATTGGTTGAGTTGATGCCTGGAGGGCTTCCTACCCAGAGTGGGGAACAGACTCTCCCTCCTCCTGCCCACTGCCTGCACCAGGGCCTCCAAGGCAGCATCAGGAAACCATGGTGTTTTCTCAGTACTTCCTGCAGCCATTTCTGTGTAGAGAGCTGTCTCCCCGATGACTGCAGCCAAAGTGCACCTCCCATTTAAGTTCTCTGGCTGCCTTTCAATGGTGTCAGAGATGCTCAAGATTCGATCCCCCAAACAAGCGTGCAGTCAATGAACAGCACAAGTAATGATTTAGATGAGGGGATTAAATGTAGTATCTCCAAATTTGCGGATGACACTAAGTTGGGTGGCAGTGTGAGCTGCGAGGAGGATGCTGTGAGGCTGCAGAGCGACTTGGATAGGTTAGGTGAGTGGGCAAATGCATGGCAGATGAAGTATAATGTGGATAAATGTGAGGTTATCCACTTTGGTGGTAAAAACAGAGAGACAGACTATTATCTGAATGGTGACAGATTAGGAAAAGGGGAGGTGCAAAGAGACCTGGGTGTCATTGTACATCAGTCATTGAAGGTTGGCATGCAGGTGCAGCAGGCGGTTAAGAAAGCAAATGGCATGTTGGCCTTCATAGCAAGGGGATTTGAGTACAGGGGCAGGGAGGTGTTGCTACAGTTGTACAGGGCATTGGTGAGGCCACACCTGGAGTATTGTGTACAGTTTTGGTCTCCTAACCTGAGGAAGGACATTCTTGCTATTGAGGGAGTGCAGCGAAGGTTCACTAGACTGATTCCCGGGATGGCGGGACTGACCTATCAAGAAAGACTGGATCAACTGGGCTTGTATTCACTGGAGTTCAGAAGAATGAGAGGGGACCTCATAGAAACATTTAAAATTCTGACGGGGTTAGACAAGTTAGATGCAGGAAGAATGTTCCCAATGTTGGGAAAGTCCAGAACCAGAGGTCACAGTCTAAGGATAAGGGGTAAGCCATTTAGGACCGAGATGCGGAGGAACTTCTTCACCCAGAGAGTGGTGAACCTGTGGAATTCTCTACCACAGAAAGTTGTTGAGGCCAATTCACTAAATATATTCAAAAAGGAGTTAGATGAGGTCCTTACTACTAGGGGGATCAAGGGGTATGGCGAGAAAGCAGGAATGGGGTACTGAAGTTGAATGTTCAGCCATGAACTCATTGAATGGCGGTGCAGGCTAGAAGGGCCGAATGGCCTACTCCTGCACCTATTTTCTATGTTTCTATGTTTCTATGTTACACAACAGACTCAGGATGATGATCATGCAGCCCGAATATTACGTGGTGCCTGTGACAATACTAGCAGGCATGTGTAATGTGAGCCTCACCCCCTGTGTGTCAGTTTTTTGGCGTGATAGAATTTTCAGGTCACTATCTTTAGGAAGGCTGGCCTCCTCTTCCTGAAGTGGCAAAGGCTCTTCCATATTTTCAGCACCTGAAATGAAAGCGAACGACAAGAGTTAACTTTTAGTGTGAAGGGAGAGCAGAGAGAGAAGTGGCTGCTGAAAGTATCTGCAGAGTGTGTAGGGTGAGATAGAAGCAAGAAGGGAAAACTTGGATAAGGTATTGTATGTATGCACCTGTGAGTATGCTCACACTGTTATGTCTTAAATAAAGCAATGTGACTGAGTACTGTAGACGTGAGTAAGTGTGACCTTAGTCTCTTTATTCTAACTCCAGAGTGCTGGTACAGCATGGGAGGCCTGCTTACATACAGTGCTCCCAAGAGATGCTGGGATCCCTTGGGACGCCAACAGATATGCCCTCTGGTGGCGGTAGAATGCTGGTTACATAGTGTTGCATACATAACATCACTCCCTCTCAAAGTCAACAGTACACTTATTTACAGGGTGAGACGATTTGGAGCTTTTCACTCCCTCGTCAATTGTCTCGCTACAAATGCAAGTGCAGATGAGTTGGTTGGGCCTTTGCTGGGCTGCTGCAGATGATGAGTTCAGCTTCATGGTCAACAGTGATGTCGGTTACCACTTGTGTGTGTGTTGGAGGGTCGAATTTTGTGATGTCCTCTTCAGGTTGCTCGTGGCAGTCTGTGAATCACAGTTTGGTTTTGTCCAAATGCTTTCTGCAAGTTAGTCCATTTGCGAGTTTGACCTGAAACACTCTACTCCCTTCTTTGGCTATGACAGTGCCAGCAAACCATCGGGACCATGTCCATAGTTCTGTACAAATACAGGGTCATTGACTTCAATATCGCATGACAAATTTGAGCGATCATGGTACATGCTTTGTTGATGCTGCCTACTCTCGACATGATCCTGGAGATCAGGGTCGACTATAGGGATCCTTGTTTTGAGCGCCCTTTTCGTGAGCAGTTCGGCTGGGAGAACCCCAGTGAGTGAGTGGGGTCTAGTGCGGCAGCTGAGCAGGACTCGGGACAGGCGGGTCTGCAGGGAGCCTTCCAACACGCATTTCAAGTTTTGCTTGATGGTTTGGACTGTACGTTCTGCCTGGCCGTTGGATGCGGGCTTGAATGGGGCAGATGTGACGTGCCTGATCCCAGTGTGGGTCATGAATTCCTTGAATTCAACGCTGGTGAAACACAGCTCGTTGTTGTAGACAAGGACATCAGGCAGGCCATGTGTGGCAAACATGGCTCGTAGGTTTTCGATGGTGGCCGTGCTTACAGACATTATCACATACTTAATCCATTTTGAATAAGCATCCACAACAACCAAGAACATTTCGCCTAAGAACGGGCCAGCGAAGTCACCGTGGATCCTAGACTCCGGTTTGGAGGGCCTTGACCACAAACTTAGCGTTGCCTCCCTGGGTGCATTGCTCAGTTGAGAGCAAGTGTTGCATTGGCGCACGCAAGACTCCAAATCTGAGTCGATGCCGGGCCACCACACATGGGATCTGGCTTTCGCTTTCATCATTACTATACCTGGGTGGGTGCTGTGTAGGTCGTGTATGAACGTTTCCCTGCCTTTCTTGGGCAAAACCACAAAAGGCAATCCGCCTGTATGGACATTTCGTTTTTACGCCGCTGGATCGGCTTGATCTCTTCATGCATCTCCGCTGGGACGCTGGACCAGCTCCCATGGAGGACACAGTTTTTTACAAGGGACAGTAAAGGATCCTGGCTGGTCCAGGTCCTGATCTGGCGGGCCATAACGGGTGACTTTTCGTTTTCAAATGCATCCATCACTAAGAGCAAGTCTGCAAGCTGTGCCATTTCCACACCGGTGGTGGGCAATAGTAGCCGACTGAGAGCATCAGCGCAGTTCTCTGTGCCTGGCCTGTGCTGAATTACATAGTCATATGCAGACAGTGTGAGCGCCTATCTTTGGATGCGAGCAGAGGCATTGGTATAGATATCTTTGCTCTCTGAGAATAGCGATATGAGCGGCTTATGGTTAGTTTCTAACTGGAACTTAAGCCCAAACAGATACTGATGCATTTTTTTTACCCCGTAAACGCATGCCAAAGCTTCTTTTTCAATTATTCTGTCGTCCCTTTCGGCTTTGGACAAGCTCCTGGATGCATAAGTGATTGGTTGCAATGTTCCCGATTCATTAGCTTGTTGTAACACACACCCAACCCTGTACGAAGACGCATCGCAAGCTAGCACTAAATGTTTACATGGATCATACAAGAGAAGCAGTTTGTTGGAACATAACAGATTTTGGGCTTTCTCAAAAGCAGCCTCTTGTGATTTCCCCCATACCCAGTCATCTCCCTTGCGTAGCAACACATGTAGAGGTTTTAGCAAGGTGGTTAACCCGGGTAGGAAATTACCAAAATAATTGAAGAGTCCCAGGAACGACCACAGCTCCGTCACGTTCTGTGTTCTCGGCGCGTTCTTGATGGCCTCCATCTTGGCATCGGTGGATCTGATGCCATCTGCCGCGATTCTTCTTCCTAAGAACTCGACCTCTGGCGCCAGGAAAATGAACTTCGAGCGTTTCAACCTGAGCCCCACATGATCTAGCCGACTTAAAACCTCTTCCATGTTCTTCAAGTGTTCGATGGTGTCCCGACCCATGGTCAATATGTCGTCATGGAAAACCACGGTGCGCGGAACCGACTTTAGCAGACTCTCCATGTTCCTTTGAAAAATAGCCGCAGCCGATCGAATCCCAAATGGGCATCTATTGTAGATGAACAGACCTTTGTGCATGTTGATGCAGGTGAGGCCTTTCGAAGATTCCGCCAACTCCTGCGTCATGTAGGCCAAGGTCAGGTCCAACTTGGTGAACGTCTTCCCTCCTGCCAGCGTCGCAAATAGGTTGTCTTTCTTGGGTAGCGGGTACTGGTCCTGCAGCGAAAAACGGTTAATCGTTACTTTATAGTCCCCACAAATTCTGACCGTGCCATCGCTCTTGAGAACCGGATCAATCTGACTAGCCCACTCATTGAACTCAACTGGCGCGATGATGCCCTCTCGTTGCAGTCTGTCTAGCTCGATCTCCACGTTCGCTTGCATCATATATGGCACCCCCCATGCCTTGTGGTAGGTGGGTTGTGTACCGGGAATCAAGTGGATCTGCAGCTTTGCCCCTGAGAAATTTCTGATGCCTGGCTCAAAACAACGACGGAAACTTGCTCAGAACCTGGGCACATGAGGCGTCGTCGACGGACAAAAATGCTCGGATGTCGTCCCAGTTCCAGCGGATTTTTCCCAGCCAGCTTCTGCTGAACAATGTGGGGCCTTCTCCTGGTACAATCCATAGTGGGAGTTCGTGCACTGCTCCATCATAGGAGAATTTTACTGCTGCGCTGCCAATTACAGGGATCAGCTCTTTAGTGTAAGTTCTCAGCTTGGTATGAATACAGCTCAGCTTGGGCCTGTGTGCCTTGTTGCACCACAGCCTGTCGAAGGCCTTTTTGCTCATGATGGACTGACTCGCACCCGTGTCCAATTCCATGGATACTGGAATTCCATTCAGTTCAACTTTTAACATGATCGGTGGACATTTTGTGGTGAAGGTGTGTACCCCGTAACTTCTGCCTCCTCGGTTCGAGTCTCTAGTTCAGTTTGATCCGCCATGGATCGGTCTTCCTCTGCAACGTGGTGGTTTGCAGCATTTGCAGCTCATCTGCACATTTGCTAGAGGTGTCCCATTGTTCCACAGCCTTTGCACGCATAATGTTTGAAGCGGCATTGATGGGCTCGATGATCACCTCCGCAGTGCCAACAAGGTGTCAATTGCCTCGCATTGACGCTTGATGACGGACTCTGAGTCATCTGAGGTCGTGCAGCTGCAGGTGTGTACGTTCTGACATATGCATTCCGGCCTGAATACTTGCCGAAACATCTTTATGCTGCGAAATTTGTTTGGTGTTATCGCTGATGGACATAAATGCCTGGGCTATCGTTATGACTTGGCTCAGGTTCAGTGTTTCAACAGTCAATAGATTGTGAAGGATAACCTCTTGGCCAATGCCAAGCACAAAAAGTCTCTTCACATTTGCTCCAGGAATCCATCAAATTCGCAATATCCTGCAAGACACCTTTCTTTGGCGACGTAGCTCGCCACTTCCTGGCCTTCAGACCGTTGACATGTGTAAAATCGATACCTTGCCATCAGAACGCTCTCCTTCAGATTTAGGTGCTCCCGGACCAGCGTACACAGTTGTTCATACGATTTGGTTGTTGGTTTCACCGGAGCAAGAAGATTCTTCATGGGGCCATAGGTTGTTGCCCCGCAGACGGTAAGGAGGATCGCCCTTCGTTTGGTAGCGTTCGCACTCCCTTCCAGCTCGTTAACCACGAAGTATTGGTTGAGTCGCTCCACGAAGGCCTCCCAATCGTCCCCTTCTGAGAATTTCTCCAGGATACCAACAGTTCTCTGCATTCTCTCCATGGTTATCTCATCGCCAGTTGTTATGTCTTAAATAAAGCAATGTGACTGAGTACTGTAAACATGAGTAAGTGTGACCTTAGTCTCTAACTCCAGAGTGCTGGTACAGCATGGGAAGCCTGCTTATATACAGTGGTCCCAAGGGATGCTGGGATCCCTTGGGACTCCAAAAGATATGCCCTGTGGTGGTGGTAGAATGCTGGTTACATAGTGTTGCATACATAGCACACACATTTGTAGAGCTGTTGAAGACGTCCGGACCGTCATGCAGGGGCTGCCTGTCTTTTACCAATAACTCATCAGGGTCTGATACAGAGTCGCCACCAAGTGCAAATCCCCCCCGTCTGGATTGGCGCTGTCCTGCGGGAGCCGCTGCTCAGGAATCCGTACCTCCACGACCTGGATGGTGCCAGACGTGCTGGCACTGCCCCTAAACTGGGCCGACATCCGCCGCGCGGCCAATGCCATCGAGTCGCTAAAAACAGCGCTGGACCCTGACTCCATTAGGTGCGTCAAGGAGGCCCAAGCACGTGGGTAGATCCCGTCCGAACTGACCCCTGTCCGGACGGAATTCCTCATCGGCACCAAGCCCTGAAACCTCCCTCAGGAGCCGGCGCCTCACAACTTGAGCCTTCTCCGGGAAATCCCCTCCCTGCCGTTCAGTTCTGTGCAGAGGGGATTCCTGTACGGGCTGCTCTTGCACACTCTCCACTTTGCCATCCTCGTCTGCCGTCCGGACATGCCATGGTGCACCATCTTGCCATCCGGAGGAGGCGGGGGTCCCCAGTGGAGTGCTCTCTACGCGGAAGTCCTCCCTTTATTTATGGGGGACTTGGCCTGGAGGGTGGTGCACGGAGCAGTCCCGTGCAATAAGTTTTTAAGTCAGTTCACGGGCTCCCAGGCCGCCTGTAATTTCTGCGGTCTAGAGGAGACCGTGTTCCATGTATATATTGAATGAGCGAGGTTGCAGCCCCCTCTTCTAATATTTGAAGGGACTGCTCCTCAAATTCTGGTTGCTCTTCAGTTGCATGCTCCTGATCTTTGGGCACCCTGTGCAGAGGGGAGCGGGTAGGTTGGAGGGCCTCCTCGTAGGACTGCTCCTGCACATGGCTAAGGTGGCCATCAACTGGTCCAGGCAGCGGGTGGTCGAGGTGGTCGTTCAGCCTGACTGCCTGCCTCTCTTCCACGGTTACATCCGAGCCAGGATGTCCCCGGGGATGGAGCACGTGGTGTCCACCGCTACGCTCGAGGCCTTCCGCGAGAAGTGAGTGCTGGAGGGACTGGAGTGCATCATCACCCCCGGCAACCAAATTTTAATTTGACCGTTTAAAGTTTAAAGTTTAATTTGTTTAAATTGTCGGTTTTAGTGCCCCTTTAATAAGGGTGCATTTGATTTACATTTGTTTTACAGATACAACAAAAATAGTTGTACAGCTGGTGAATTGTGAGTGGCTTAGCCAGCCACGTGATGTTCACAAGACTCAATAAAACCCCAGCCAGTTGGGTTCAGGGGATCGACGATGAGGCAGGTGCTTGTGAGCATAAATGGATGAACGGATAAGGTGTAGTGTGATTGTTAAACCTTTGCTGATAAATCAACTAGTTCTTAATAGCAATGTGTTGCTATGAATTCTTAAGCAAAGAACCCATGAAGCAAATACATTACAGGTGTACAGAAAGCCAGCACAATGGCTCCTCCAGTGTTGTCACTCACTATAGACATGACTCATCCCCTGCTGCCCATGGTGGCTTCTTCCAGTCATGGCCTCTGCTCGGAGATTGTGTGCGATCTTCTCCTGCAATGGGTTGCAATAGTGTGCATGGTAGAATAGTTTTTATGTTGCATGTGAGTAGGAGGAGAAGGAAATGGAGAGAACTGTGGTGCCATGATTGTAGGAGAGTGAAGGGAAGTGGAGAGGAGAGTGTTGTGAGTAGTGAAGTTGGAGGTTTGAGGAGAGAGTTGTTGGTGTGAACGGTAAGATTGTTACCTTGATAACTCTGGTGAGGTCATTGAACATCCCTCAGAATTACAGCCATGTGGTGGAAGCTAAGCTCCTGGCATTGACTTCCTCAGCAACCTCTTCTTGCCGAGAGTGGAGGTATTACCTGGATGGCTTTCTACCCCCCCTGCCCCAGGGGTAATGGGTTCTTCCTCTTTCTGTGCACTGGCTGTACCAGCAATAAGCCTTCAATTTAAATGGAATACTCTTGTTTTTAAGCACACAGACTTATGTCTATATCCTGGAAAAGAATTACTGGGACTTTGTGGATTTTGAATAACTGATCCTCAAATTCAAAAAGCAACTGTCAGTTGAATACAGACTGAACCAATTGTACAACATTGTTTAAGTTTGAATTATCTCACTCTCCAACCTGTAACATTGTATTTAAATAATCTTGGTACAGGGAACTGAGTTGAGGTCATCTTTTCAAAATTGGACAAATACAGCTCGTTTTTATGACTTTTTTATTACCTCTATGGTTTTAAACTTCTTTCTACATAAAGGTAACTTAAATTCCATTTCGCCAGCTGTGGCTTAATCATCATGTTGTAGACATTACCACTTTGCTGTTTTATTCTAAGTGCCTATTTAGAAAACCCAAACTGTTATTAGCTTGTTTTTAATGGTTTTATCTGCCTGCATTTGCAATTTTAAGGTAATCATGTATTTGAGCCTCAGTTCTTCCAACATCAGTGAATTCCCATTGGGTTCATAAACTGATCCCTTGTCAGTCCTGCCAAAAGGCATCTCCTCATATTTATAAGAACATAAGAAATAGGAACAGGAGTAGGCCATACGGCCCCTCGAGCCTGCTCCGCCATTCAATAAGATCATGGCTGATCTGATCTTGTACTCAGCCTCACTTCCCTGCCTGCTCCCCATAACCCCTTATCGTAAGAAACTGTCTATTTCTGTCTTAAATTTATTCAATGTCCCAGCTTCCACAGCTCTCTGAGGCAGCGAATTCCACAGATTTACAACCCTCTGAGAGAAGAAATTTCTCCTCATCTCTGTTTTAAATGGCCGGCCCCTTATTCTAAAATCATGCCCTCCAGTTCTAGTCTCCCCCATCAGTGGAAACATCCTCTCTGTATCCACCTTGTCAAGCCCCCTCATAATCTTATATGTTTCGATAAGATCAACTCTCATTCTTCTGGATTCCAATGAGTAGAGGCCCAACAAACTCAACCTTTCCTCATAAGTCAACCCGCTCATCGCTGGAATCAACCTAGTGAACCTTCTCTGAACTGCCTCCAAAGCAAGTATATCCTTTCATAAATATGGAAACCAAAACTGCACGCAGTATTGCAGGTGTGGCCTCACGAATACCTTATATCGCTGTAGCAAAACTTCCCTGTTTTGATACTCCATCATCTTTGCCAAGATACCACTAGCCTTTCTAATCATTTGCTGTACCTGCTTACTATCCTTTTGTGTTTCATGCACAAGTACCCCCAGGTCCTGCTGTGCTGCGGCACTTTGCAATCTTTCTCCATTTAAATAATAACTTGATCTTTGATTTTTTTCTGCCAAAGTGCATGACCTCACACTTTCCAACATTATACTCCGTCTGCCAAATTTTTGCCCACTCACTTAGCCTGTCTATGTCCTTTTGCAGATTTTTTGTGTCCTCCTCACACATTGCTTTTCCTCCTATCTTTGTATCGTCAACAAACTTGGCTACGTTACACTCAGTCCCTTCTTCCAAGTCGTTAATATAGATTGTAAATAGTTGGGGTCTCAGCACTGATCCCTGCGGCACGCCACTAGTTACTGTTGCCAACCAGAAAATGAACCATTTGTCCTGACTCTCTGTTTTCTGTTAGTTAGTCAATCCTCTATCCATGCTAATATATTACCCCCAACCCCGTGAACTTTTATCTTGTGCAGTAACCTTTTATGTGGAACCTTGTCAAATGCCTTCTGGAAGTCCAAATACACTACATCCACTGTTTCCCCTTTATCCACCCTGTTCGTTACATCATCGAAGAACTCGAGCAAATTTGTCAAACATGACTTCCCCTTCATAAATCCATGCTGACTCTGCCTGACTGAATTTTGCTTTTCCAAATGTGTCCTGCTACTGCTTCTTTAATAATGGACTCCAACATTTTCCAAACCACAGATGTTAGGCTAACTGGTCTATAGTTTCTTGCTTTTTGTCTGACTCCTTTTTTAAATAGGGGCATTAGATTTGCAGTTTTCCAATCTGCTGGGACCTTCCCAGAATTGAGGGAATTTTGGTAAATTACAACCAATGCATCCACTATCCATGCCTCTACTTCTCTTAAGACCCTAGGATGCAAGCCATCAGGTCATTAAATTGCATCTGCCACTTCTCTACCTATTTTATTAGCCTGCCCTTGCCCTCCTGAAGTCTTTTACAGTCCCTGTTGTTGTTTGCCAAAGCGCCGATTTTTGTGTGATCAGTAAATTGTAATATTATGCTCCATCTACACCAAGTCCAAACCATCTACTCCAATTTAACAGTTAAACCTAACCTTTTTTTCAACTTTCTCTGTGTTCTGCTACATTTGTATTTGTACCATACACTGATTTTTCTTTCATAACAAGCTTCCTATGAGAGACTTTATAGAAGCCTTTTGAAAATTCATGTACAATGGCCGATAAATTCAGCCATGCAGCGTCCATTTTTTGAACGCTAACTAACCTACTAAGCCTCCAATATGGCGGGCAAGAAGTGCGCACAGACGTCCAGCCAAAAGAACTCTGCCTGCCATATTGGTAGAGAAGGTCTCACTGGTGGCAAGAGTGCTCACCGTCAACATTCAAAGTAAGGAATTCTGCATGTGAATTAGGGTGCTGCTCTTCCTGCAGGACCGGTGTTCGATCACCGAGAACTTCACTCGCCACGTGCTGACCTCGCACAGCACAACGTGACACTAACTGGCATGAATGCCCCCTCATCAGCGCTATTTTAAAGGGATCATGCAGTACTTACAGGTTGCTTGCTGGTTTGTTATTTCAAGCTGTTGCTTGACTTCTGGGCATTTTATTCCATATTGTATCACTCTGGAAAGCTCACCTTGGCTACACAGGGAAGGTTTTTCTAATCTTGCACTAGCCCTTGGTCACAAATAGTCGAGCTGCAGACATGAGTGGTCTCATAGGGTTGCCTTTAGGCCTGCAGGTCAAACGGGAACAGCAAGGAAGACACCACAGAGCAGGGGAAGCTGCAAGAAGAGGGAGGAGGATGAGGAGGATAATGCACATGAGTCCATGTCCACATAGGGTCCTCGAAATTCGGCTCTGCAGCGCCTGTTTTATCAGCACTCCGGAGCGCTAAAAACATCTGGTGAGGGCCTTACTGGATGCCATTTTGGGTAGGTCCTTAGCGTGGGTGCTGGGAGCAGGCGCTGGAAGTACGTGGAGTACGCAGATCGTGAAGTTAATCAGTGCTAAGAGCAGTTGCTCCCATTCATGTAGCGCAAATATTTGTACCCCCTCGGCCTGCAGCATGACAGGGAGAATGAGCCGGGGTGACACAAAGGTGGATAAGCTGCTCCTTTGTGTGGGGCGGAGGAGGAGGGAGAGGACTCTCAGCAGCAGGCCATATCCACCGGGATGTTCAGGGAGCATTTCTCCTACCTCAATCCCAGTTAGGAACAATGCGTTCGATATCTCCTCTTCACTAAGGATGTGCTCACTGAAATCTGCCATCTGTTGCAGGCAGAACTGCAGCCTCAGAACAGGGAGAGGACGGCATTGCCAGTGGCTGTAAAGGTGAGGCCTTGAATTTGAATGCTTCAGGTCCCTTGCAGGTTGGAGCAGGCGATATTTACAATATCTCCCAGATTGCCATGCATTGTTGCCTAAGGTAGGTCATTGAGGTGCTATATGCAAAGAAGAAGGTCATGTATAAGGGCTGGTGCTGTTCCCTGCATTTTATCTGCAGCTGTCGTGTTGCAAAAATCATGTTTAAACTGTCACATGTCAGAGAGTGGAGAGCACCAGTTCCAACTGTCGCAGGACAGAGAGTGGAGAGCACCAGTTCAAACTGTCACAGGAGCATCCAGTCGTGCCCCGGTAACTGCCCCCAAAGGAAGTGGAGTGTGGGAAATTGTACTCCGCTTCCATTGAGGGGTGGTAAGGCCAATTCTGCGGCAGGAGCAGGACTTCCACGCTGGGGGCTAAAATTCCCTGCCACAGAAGGTTACCGCCCCCAAGATGGGAGCCTGTGCGGGGAGGCAGAGGGAAGTTGAGGGGAGACGGGGGCGGGGGATGGAGGGGAGAGTGGTGGAGGTGGGGGGGCGGAGAAACCCAGGGCGGGGGACAGGAGGGGCCACATTGTAGCGGAGGTCTGGGGGGGGCGAAGTGTGTTGGAGGGGCGGGCCTGGGAGCTCTGTGCCTCGGTGCAGGGAGTGTTCAGAGTGGGGTGGACGGGTTGACTGCGCAGATGGCGGTTGGTGGATGTGGTGTGGTTGGCGTCACGGGGGCGTGGCTCCGGGGTGGCCGGGGGCTCGACATCCGGGGGTGTTCGGCATTTGGGAAGGATTCTGACGGGATGGGGCGGGTTGGGTGAGGGGAGAGTGTTCCCGGTGTTGGGTGGGTCCGGAGCCAGTGGGGGGGGGCACGGTCTTGGGATGGGGGGTGGGCTGTTTGGGATTGGGATTGGGAGAGACTTCTTCACTCGGGGAGTTGTTGGCCTGTGGGGTTCCCTGCCGCGGAGAGTTGTTGATGCCAGTTCATTGGATGTGTTCGGGAGGGAGTTGGATGTGGTCCTTGCGGCTGGGGGGGGTCGGGGGTGTGTGGAGGGGGCGTGGGGGGGAGGTGCTGGGGTGGGTGATCAGCCATGATCTTGTTGATGGCGGTGCAGGCTCGAAGGGCCGAATGGCCAACTCCTGCACCTATTTTCTATGTTTCTATGTTTCTATGTTTCTATGTCCATTGTGCCCCATAGGGGATGAAATTCGCACTGTAACTCCGGGAGGAACTCCTCGGCCACAGGGAGAAGACAGTTGAGGAGGACTCTAGCGACGACTTTCCCAGTGGCTGATAGCAGGGAGTTCCTCTGTAATTGCCGCAGTTGGACTTGTTCTCTTTTTTTAAGATGGTCACAACCACTGCATCTCTAAGATCTCCTGGCATGCTCTCCTTCCTCCAGATGAGAGAGTTGAGGTCATGTATTCACGCCAACAGTGCCTCTCCGGCATACTTCAGTGCCTCAGCAGGGATTCCATCCGCTCCCATAGCCTTGTTGTTTTTTAGCTGTCTTGTGGCTTTTTCTACCTTGTGCAGTGTTGGGGTCTCACTGAGGAGGTGGCGGCTAGCATGTTGCGGGATAGAGTCGAGAACACTCGAGTCATCACTGGCAGCACTGCCCCCCAGTCATCAAGATCCACGGCATGGCCCTGGACAACGTGGACCACTTCCCTTACCTCGGAAGCCTCCTACCAACAAGAGCAGGCATTGACGACAAGATCCAACACTGCCTCCAGTGCGCCAGTGCAGCCTTCGGCCACCTGAGGAAAAGAATGTTTGAAGACCAGGCCCTCAAAACTGTCACCAAGCTCATGGTCTACAGGGCTGTAGTAATACCCGCCCGCCTGTATGGCTCAGAAACATGGACCATGTACAGTCGATACCTTAAGTCGCTGGAGAAATACCACCAACGATGTCTCCGCAAGATCCTACAAATCCCCGGGATGACAGACGCACCAACATTAGTATCCTCGACCAGGCCAACATCCCCAGCATTGAAGCACTGGCCACACTTGATCAGCTCCGCTGGGCAGGCCACATAGTTCGCATTCCAGATTCGAGACTCCCAAAGCAAGCGCTCTACTCGGAACTCCTTCACGGCAAATAAGCCAAAGATGGGCAGAGGAAACGTTACAAGGACACCCTCAAAGCCTCCTTGATAAAGTGCAACATCCCCACTGACACCTGGGAATTCCTGGCCAAAGACCGCCCTAAGTGGAGGAAATGCATCCAGGAGAGCGCTGAGCACCTCGAGTCTAGTCGCCAAAAGCATGCAGAAATCAAGCTCAGGCTGCGGAAAGAGCGTGCGGCAAACCTGTCCCACTTACCCCTTCCCTCAATGACTATCTGTCCCACCTGTGACAGAGTCTGTGGTTCTCATATTGGACTGTAGAGCCACCTAAGAACTCATGTTAAGATTGGAAACAAGTCTTCCTCGATTCCGGGGGACTGCCTATGATGATGATGATGATGATTGTTGTGTAGGCAATAAAGGTTCAAACTGAGTACTGTTTAACTAAGCAAGGTACAACCTTGCTTCTGCTTTATTTTGGTCCAAAGTCCCTGACTCACAAAATGGCTGGCCTTTTATACCAGAGCAGCACCATGTGCATGCTGCTCAGTGGCCTCCAACAATGACACCATCTGGTGGCTACAAACAGCATGTACATACATGACAACATCCTCCTCTGAGATCTTAACACAATTTTTCACAGCTTGAGACGGTCCGGTACTTTACGCTCCCGGGTTGACCATCTCAGTTCGATTCCAGCATTGGGCGAATGTGCGGAGTCTGTTGTTGCTGGTGGCTGGATGGCTGACTTGGTGGGGGTAGCAGTGGCCATGTCAGGAATTGCAAGTCAATTTTTATTGAACAAGTCCATGATGGAAATTCTGTGGTCACTGATGAAACTTGAGGCCACTGAAGGCTGCCAGTAGTTTGATTGGTCGTCGACGGTTTCTTCGTCCGACTGCTCTGACTCGTCTGTGTGCCTCAGCTTTGTTTGATCCATGTGTTTCCTGCAAGTTTGCCCATTCTTGAACTTAATAAAAAATACTCTGTTGCCCTCCTTGGCCATGACCGTACCAGCGATCCATTTGGGACCCTGACCATAATTCAACACATATACAGGATTATTAACAGAAATCTTGCATGACACAGTTGCGCGATCGTGGTATCCTTGTTGACTCTGTCTTCTGTATTCAACATAATTACTTAAATCCAGGTGTACAAGAGATAACTTGGTCTTAAGACCTCTTTTCATCATGAGTTCAGCAGGCAAGACCCCTGTGAGTGCGTCTGGTCTTGTCCTGTAACTCAGCAGTATGCAGGACAAGCAGGTCTGCAGTGACCCTTGTGTTACTCTCCTTATGTTTTGCTTGATAATTTGTACTGCACATTCTGCTTTCCCATTGGACGCAGGCTTGAACGGTGCTGACCTTACTTGCTTTATGCCGTTAAGTTTTACAAACTCCTGAAACTCCTGACTGGTGAAGCACGACCCATTGTCGCTCACCACTATTTCAGGCAGACCATGTGTCGCGAACATGGCATTGAGATTCTCTATGGTTGCCGTGGACGTACTTAATGACATGATTATGCATTCTATCCACTTCGAACAAGCATCCACCACCACTAAAAACATCTTGCCCAGGAAGGGACCTTCAAAATCTGCATGGATCCTGGACCAAGGTTTGAATGGCCATGACCACAGACTCAGCGGTGATTCCACTGGTGCTTTGCTGAGCTGCATGCAGGTGTTGCACTGATGCACGCATGCTTCCAGCTCAGAATCAATTCCTGGCCACCACAAGTGGAACCTGGTGATGGCCTTCATCATCACTATACCAGGATGTGTGCTGTGTAACTCACGCACAAATTTCTCTCTCCCTTTCTTAGGCATTACAACGCGATTGCCCCACAATATGCAATCTGCGTGAATAGACAGTTCGTCCTTGCGACAAATGTACTGTTAGGCCTCCTCGCACATTTGCTTAGGTATGGCAGATGAATCCCCTTTGAAGATGCAACCCTTTACACCGATAATATCGGGTCCTGGCTGGTCCAGGTGTTAACTTGTTGAGCCGTGACAGGGGTACCTTCACTCTCAAAAGCATCCATGATTAACACTAAATCTGCCAGTTGTAGCGTTTCCACCTCCGGTGTGGGCAACGGCAACCGGCTCAAAGCATCGGCACAATTCTCTGTGCTAGGTCTGTGGCGAATGACATAATCATAGGCAGATAATGTCAGCGCCCACCTTTGGATGCGGGATGAAGTGTTAGTATTGATACATTTGCTCTCGGAAAAGAACAAAATGAGGGCCTGTGATCGGTCTCTAATTCGAACCTCAGACTGAACAGGTATTGATGCATCTTTTTAACACCATACACATACGCTAAAGCTTCTTTTTCTACCATACTGTAGGCTCTTTCTGCTTTAGACAAACTTTTGGATGCATACGCGACAGGTTTAAGTTTCCCCGACTCATTGGCTCATTGTAACATGCAACCATTTCCATACGACGATGCGTCACAGGCCAATACTAAATGTTTACATGGGTCATAATGTACCAGTAGCTTGTTCAAGCAAAGCAAATTGGTGGCTTTCTCGAAAGCTCTGTCATGCAATGCTCCCCATACCCAGCTGTTGCCTTTTCTCAATAGCATGTGCAGTGGTTCAAGTAAGGTGCTCAATTTAGGTTTGAAGTTACCAAAGTAGTTGAGTAGACCCAGGAACGAATGCAGCTCCGTCACATTCTGTGGCTTGGGTGCATTCTTGATTGCTTTGGTTTTCACGTCAATAGGTCTGATGCCATCAGCAGCGATTTTCCTTCCGAGGAATTCGACCTCTGGTGCCACGAAGACGCACTTCGAGTGTTTAAGTCTGAGTCCCACTCTGACCAAACGCAATAGAACCTCTTCCAGGTTGTTCAGATGTTCCTTGGAGTCACGACCGGTGATCAGGATGTCATCTTGGAACACGACGGTTCTGGGAACGGACTTCAGTAGACTTTCCATATTCCCCTAGAATATTGCTGCAGCCGAGCGAATTCCAAACGGGCACCTGTGGTAAATAAACAGTCCTTTGTGCGTGTTAATGCACGTAAGTCTCTTCGACATCTTGACCAACTCCTGTGTCATATAGGCCGATGTCAAGTCCAGTTTTGTGAACGATTTCCCAAGGCGAGTGTCGCAAACAAATCATCAGCCTTCGGTAACGGGTACTGTTCTTGTTTCGAAACCCTGCTGATCATAGCCTTGTAGTCCCCACAGATTCTGACTGTGCGATCACTTTTCAGCACAGGAAAAACGGGGCTGGCTCATTCATTAAATTCGACCGGTGATATGATCCCTTCACGCTGGTCTCTGTCCAGTTCAATTTTGACTTTCTCCCTCATCATATACGGCACTGCCCGAGCTTTATGATGGACGGGTCTTGCATCTGAGTCCACGTGGATCTGCACCTTGGCTTCCATGAAGTTGCTGATACCAAGTTCGAACAGTGAAGGGAACTTGCTCAAGACTTGGGCACAAGTATCTTCCTCCGACGACAACGCCTTTATGTCGTTCCAGTCGCATCTGATTTTCTCCAACCAGCTCCTGCCGAGCAGCGTTAGGCCATTGCCTGGAATAATCCACAGCGGTAACTCGTGAACTGCAACATTATACGACACATTAATTTGTGCACTGCCAATCACCTTTATCAGTTCTTTGGTGTACTTGTGCAGCTTGGCATTAACAGGGCTCAGCCTAGGCCTCACAGCCTTAGTATCCCACAACTTATTAAATGCCCTCTCGTTCATGATCGATTGAGTCGTCCGTGTCCAGTTCCATCGATACCGGTATTCCATTAAACTTCACGTTAATCAAAATTGGTTTACTCTTGGTTATGAAAGAGTACAGTCCATACACTTCCCCCTCTGGCATCTCGGATTGCGTATCCGGATTCGCGCTAGTCTGACTCTCATCCTCCATGTGGTGTGTCGCAGCTCGCTTGCTCATCTGCGGACAGTTGCACTGGAGATGCCCCACTCTCAAACAGCCTTTGCAACTATATTGCTTAAATCGACACTGCTGGTGCCGATGATTTCCCCCACAATGCCAACACGGAGAAGTCGGATACATTCCCGCTGGCAGACTTTGGGCAGCCACAAGTTTCGCGAATGTAGCTGGATAGGCCCTGCCATATGCCGCTCAGCCGAACGGCGAATCATTCGCAAATGCAGCCGGATAGGCCCTACCATGAACCGCTCTGCCAAACGCCAAATCAATTGCATTTACAGTACTTGCTGAGGTTCAGTTCTTCACCGCTATTTGCTTTAGACTCCTGTCCGTCATCACACATGATTGAGCGATCTGGATGGCCCTTTTTAAATCCAACTCCTCCACTGTCAGAGGTTTGCGCAGGATCACCTCGTGGTTGATACTGATAACAAAGAAGTCCCGCAGCATGTCTGCCATCCCCGTCCCGAACTTGCACGGTCCCGCTAGACGTCTCAGGTTGGCAACGAATTCCGCCGCGCTCTGGCCCTCTGATCGAACGTGTGTATAAAACCTGTATCTCGAGATGATGATGCCGTCATCTTAAGGTGCTCCCGTACCAATGTACAAACCCCTCGTACGTTTTCCTTGTTGGATCACTAGGCATGAGTAGATTCTTTATCAGACCGTAGATCTTTGAACCGCACACAGTGAGGAACACAGCCCGGCGCCTATCTGCATTGCCGACCCCCTCCATTTTGTTGGCCACGAAGTACTGATTCAAACGGCTCACAAAATCTGCCCAATCTTCTCCCTCCACGAGTCGCTCTAAGAATCCAATCGTGCTCATTTTGCAAACAAAGGTTCTTGTATTCTCGTTGCCAAATGTTATGTATGCAATAAAGGTTCAAACTGAGTAGTGTTTAACTAAGCAAGGTAAAACTTTGCTTCTGCTTTATTTTGACCCAAAGTCCCTGACTCACAAAATGGCTGGCCTTTTATACCAGAGTAGCACCATGTGCATGCTGCTCAGTGGCCTCCAACAATGACACCATCTGGTGGCTACAAACAGCATGTACATACATGACAATGATGATATGCAAAGAGGGATGAATACATTCATTCTCTCTAGCCAGCAGCAGGTGGAGCGAGCACACAGCTTTACCAGGATAGCAGGCTTCCTTCCCCATTATGCCAGGTGACATTGTCTGCACACCTATCGTTTTGCGCTTGTGAATTTGGAGATGTACCACAACAGGAAGGGATTCCACTCCCTCAATGTCCAGCTGGTGTGCGACCATTCACCGCGCATCATGCAGGTCAATGCTCGGTATCCCAGCAACTGTCTGGATGCCTTCATTCTGCAGCAGTCCGCTGCACCATCAGCATTTAAGCCACCACGGCAAACCAGAGGGTGGCTACTGGGCAACAAGGGCTATCCGCTGACCACCTGGCTCATTACTCAACCCACGCACACGTGGGCACCATGCATATATAACAAAAGCCATGCTCCCGCACGGAATGCGATTGAGCAGAACATTGGGGTGCTTAAACATTTCCGCTGGCCGGACCGCTCTGGAGGAGCCCTGCTGTACTCGCCAGAGTGCGGTTCATGTTTCGTTATGGTCTCTTGCATGCTGCACAATCAGGAGGCCACAGCCACTGCCACCAGCTATACGGCGAAATGATGATGAGGAGGAGGAGGAAGGGAGGAGGCAATCAACACAGTTCTTTCTACCTGGGCTGACCATGATCGAAACATTCGACTGTGGTACGAGTGAATGCAACCCCAATTCCTCCATTCACCCCAGTCCCACACCTTCCCTTCCCTTTGTTACTGACCATCACAGCGTCCCCGTGGCTGCAATACTACAACAAAAGCCAACACAAAACAAGAATTCCAAAGCAACTTTATAAATAAAGCCATCCATTATTTCATACCAACGTCAACTAATCACCCTTGTGTATTCCCTTAGTGCCTGTCTTCCATGTGCCTTTGCCTGTCCTAGTGCTCCTACGCAGTGCTACCCCAGTGGTTGCAGCACAGCTGGTGGAAGGCTGCTGACTTTCAGAGGGAGAGACTGCAGATAGCCTTGGAGGATGACCCGGAGCAGTTCTGGGCCTAGAAGGTCTGGCTGCAGACTGCACCGCCTTGGCATGGACGGCAGCAGTCTGGGCTTGTTGGCTGACAGGCAATAGCAAGGGCACTGGCGGAGTGGCAGTGGTGGAAGCACAAATGCTGTCAACCTGAGAGAGGACAGCAGGTTCATCCTCCACGGAGCCACTGCCACTCCCCCGGGGCGATGCCTCAGAAATCCTATGGACCTGTTGGCGAACAGATTGATGGACTGCTGTAACACCCCGCAAGTCCCTTTCCACGCTGGTAACCACAACCATGAGGGCAGCAGTCTGAACTTGCATGGCAACAAGTTGAGCTTGCATGACAAAATTCTGAGCTTCCACTGCAATACCCTGATGTTGGCTGGATTCTGTTTGTGCTGCTAAGGAAGCTGAAACATCAGCCATCAGACGCTGCATCATGGTTGGGTCCACAAGTGCCCTAATGGATCTGCTCTCCACTTCCATGCTGCAAATGAGGCAAAGCTCTGTGCAATTATTTCTGCTGCCTGGACCATTCTGTAGCAGAACAGCCGTGAGCAGGTATCCGGATTTGTGGTCATCTGAGTCTGTGTCTGCTGCACAATTTCACCATTAGGAGGGACCAGCCTTTACCACCCCCTGGGCAGCAACAAGTACAGGAGTAGGAAGAGGAGGAAGAGAATGAGGAAGAAGATGAAGGCACGGAGGAGGATGAGGAGGAGGAAAGGCAGCAACTTCTGGAGCCCTTATATGCCCGAGCCCTCAAAGATTAGCTTATCAAGGAGCACTTCACCTAAATCAGCCCTCCCATTCCCCAGGCAGCAACCGTCCCACAAACCTTACCACTTTCCTTACAACCTCCATCCGATTGCTTTCCTTCACTCCAGACGTAAGTGTCTTGCCCACACTTCATTACAAAGACACACACCAGAACAAGAAACACATTTATCAAACAAATCATGTCAGCTTTGAAGAGCAAAATCGCTAATCACCCTTGTGGATGGACTTTGTGCCTGTCTTGGTTGCTCTTTCCGCTCCTGGTGCATCTCTAATTGCTTGCTCAATGTTTACAATTAGGAGTAGTCAACATATGTGTATATATATATATATATATATATATATTGAACTCACCATCAACATCTCAAGTATAAATTTCAGTTATCCTTTGTGACTTATCTAAGATACTTTTCAATCAGATATAATAGACAGTGAAAGTGAAAAATTGAGGTCCAATTTTCTTGAAGGCCCCTTTCCCAAAGCACTGTCACGAGTCAAGTTCTGTTGATACTATGCTATAGTTAGTACAGAGCACACTCTTGTTTTGTGTACCTGTTCATTTTGCCAAGGACCAAAACTTATAAATCAATTTTTGATAAACCTGACATAATGTAAAGGATAAATGCCAATCTATTAACATATACAAATCTGTTGCTGGTTGGATTGGATAGTACATGCACTTCCAGACAACATTTTAATGATTTCTGGGAAAAGTTATTTCCCTGGTGAATTCAACACTGGTAGAAGCAGATGATGACCCTAAAAATGGTGGGCGCACGAAGGGTTAAACATGTCGCTTTCTGCCCCATCTTGAGCAGCTGGAGCAGTGGAACGAGCTGTAGACATGAGTTCTTGTTGTACCCAATAAAGCCATTAAATTATTAATGACATCCTTGGCAGTGTACAGTCCTGGCAGAAAACTCATGCAATAAACAAAACAGATTATAATACAAGATATCCCATATGTCAGAACTCCCTTTATCAAAAATCATGCTGCTGCGGCAGAAATTACATTTTTAATTGGAAAGACTATTGTTCTGCAGATCTAATTCTAATAAATTGTCGAGAAATATAGGCATTCAATAGCTGTTAAATTGCAGATGAGGCATAAGATTCCCTCCTGGTATACATTTTGTTGGTGTTTTTTCAATAACAGAATGAGTAAAGGAAGTACAGGAAACGTGTGTGCTCATGTGAGTTACATTGTTGTCATACCACTTCTGGAAAAATGACATAAAAAAAAGCAAAATAAAACAAAAATAAACAACTTGAATAGTTGTGTTCAAATTATGAGGTTAGCTTAAAGCTTTAGGGGGAGAAATTCATTATAGCCTAGGAATGGGCGGTAACTTTAGATAAGTTAGAGGGGGGGAAATTGCCCCGGAGGCGCTAACGGGGTACAATGGTATTTTCGTACGGGGGGTGGAGGGGGGGGCGTGGGCTACCGCTTCCTGGGAAATTGCCCCGGAGGTTTGGGGAGCACTGTCCCAGCAGCGCTGCACCCCGCGATTAGCACCCTGGGCTGGTGCACAACTAGTGATGACGAGACGGCACTTCGCTTCCTTTGAGGGGCGTACGGCCCAATTCTGCGTCGGGGTCGAGACTTCCGGTTCGGGTGCAGGAAGTCCCGGCGTAGCGAGGTCGGGGTGAAGGAGCGGCGAGAGTTCGTAGAGGGACGTGATCGGGGCCCAGGAGAGGCGCGCGCTCAGGGACCAGAAGAGGCGGGGGCCCAGGGGCAGCACGGGCCAGCCCACACTGCGATATGTATGCGCACTAGGTCCATGCAGCAGAGCAGGTCTCCAGTCGTCTTGGTTAATCCTTGCTACTGGACCAAGACCTAGCTCTCTGAAGTCTGCGTGGTGGCTGGTGTGCAACGGTCACCACACATTAAAATCCAAGCACAGGAATCTTCCACCCTTCAAGATTTAGTTCGGACCTGGAATTTTAGATCCATCATTGAAACACCTGTGAACTTTTAGACGTGGAAGCAAGTCATCCTCGGTTCGAGGGACTGCCTATGATGATGATAAGGAGGTCCCGGCCCCAGAAGATTACCGCCCCAATCGGGGCTAAGGGCAGTTTCATGCTCTGAGAATTTGCTTTAGACTGCACGCAAAATTAATTCTCACTGCTAAAAGAAATGATTGGGGTGCTAAATCAAGTCTTAAAGGCCTAGCTGAGTGGCTCAAAAGGTGGACCAATATCGGGTGCAGTCTAATCTCAACTTATCTGTCACTTTCCTCTCAGACTGTTCTTTCTCTCCAATGATTAACGCTGTTCCTTTAAACAGTGTTCCCAATTCTCTTATCAGATTTGCACGGATTTGATGAATGCACTTGTTTTCAAGCTCTCTCCTTCTGGCTCTCTCAAATACAAATGCCCATTTTGTGCCACTTTTGTCCCCTCCTGCCTCTGGGTTGTTATGGTTTTCATTGTGAAGTCACGTGACATGGCATGATCCCTTAGTTGTGATGTGGGTCTTGGGTCGTTTGCCCATATCAATCCTGCCAGCTGATTGTGACAGCTTAAAGTGGGTGCGTATTAAGGCACAGACCAGAGACACAGACCATACTGACAAGGTAAGAATGCAACCTCTGGCAGTCATGTTGGATTGTGCAGCAATTTGTTGCTAATATCAACCCTACAGAGCCACAGGCTTTCAAAATGCTTGTACCAGCGTACATAGAAATGGGAAGAACAGATATTTCGAATGAAATTTCCAAAAATAGTGCCAAATAAATTCAAAATCAGATTTAAATATGTTTAAATGAAAGATGTGACCCTACATGACCTTTCAATAGTTAGAATGCAAAGGCATCATTACTAGCCCCAGGTAATAGGAGGCCTTCCCTCCAGTCGGATAGTCTCAGTTAATATGGAACAGGTCAGATGCCTTTTCTGTTTGACTAGAAAGGATGAATTTACAACTCCGGAGTTGTGGGTTTGTGCACATATCACAGTCTAAACAAATCATTCGCCTCTAAACGGGTGCTGACAAAAAATGGTGTTCCACATGAATCTAGGGAAGAGATAGCAGAGGTGCAACTACACCTGTTTAATAATTCATTAGAAAGAGGTGTAGTGCCAGAGGAAAATATAAACGAACATCTAGAAACCAAAATGAATAGTCAGCATGGATTTCAAAACGGAAAGTCTTGCTTGACCAAACTCATTGAATTTTTTGAAGAGGTAACAGAGAGAGCAGACAAGGGTATCGCAGTAGATGTAATTTATCTATATTTTCAAAAGGCCTTCGGTAAGGTATCACATAATATAATAATGATCATCATCATAGGCAGCTCCTCGAATCGAGGATGACTTGCTTCCGTCCATGTCAAAAAGTTAACGTGCTTCAATGAAGGACCTAAAATTCCAGGTCCCGAAATAAATCTTGAAAGGTGGAAGATGCCTGTGCGTGGATTTTTTTAACGTGTGGTGGCCGTCACACACCAGCCACCACAAGGACTTGACAAAGCTAGGTCTTGGTCCAGTGGCAAGGATTAACCAAGATGACTGGAGACCAGCTCTGCTGCACAGACCTAGTGCACACACATATCGCAGTGTGGGCTGGCCCGTGCTGCCCCTGGGCCCTCGCCTCTCCTTGGCCCCGATCACATCGCTCCACGATCACTCGCCACTCCTGCTGTACCTGCCCACGCTCCAATCACTGACCTGGATCTTGGTGACGTCCCTTTTCACTGCCATTACTCTCCTGCTCCAGCACGTGCTGTTCCCTGGAGTGGTATGCCGTCACGCTGCTCCTTCCACTCCCCAGCCTGCTCCGATGGAATAAGGTCAGAGAATGTGGAGTCAGGACAATTAGCAGAATGGATAGCTTACATCAAGACAGAAACCAGAGATTAGGAGTAAAGGGCAGCAATCACTGTGGCAGAAGGTGGGAAATGGTGTTCCACAAGGGTCAGTGCTGGGACCATTGTAGTTCACAATTTATATTAATGATTTAGAGTTTGGAACCTTGTCGAGCCCTCTCATTATCTATATTCTCAATCTTCTGAACTCCAATGTGTATAGGCCGAACCTACTCAACCTATCTTTATAAGTCAACCTCCTCATCTCCGGAATCATCCTAGTGAACCTTCTCTGAACAGTCTCCAATGCAAGTATATCCCTCCTTAAATACGGAGACCAAAACTGTACGCAGTACTCCAGGTGTGGCCTCACCAATACCCTGTACAGTTGTAGCAGGACTTCCCTACTTTTATACTCAATCCCCCTTGCAATAAAGGCCAACATTCCATTTGCCTTCCTGATTACTTGCTGTACCTGCATACTAACTTTTTGTGTTTCATGCACAAGGACCCCCCAGGTCCCTCTGTACTGCAGCACTTTGCAATTTTTCTCCATTTAAATTATAATTTGCTTTTCTATTTTTTCTGCCAAAGTGGAAAACTTCACATTTTCCCTCATTTTACTCCATCTGCCAATTTAAATGAGGAAAGACGGGAGGAGGCTGGTGTGGAGCAAAAACGCTGGCATGGACTGTTTGGGCCAATTGGCTTGTTTCTGTGTCATATACCCTATGTAATCCTATGAATAATGCAATGCATGGCCAAATTTATATGCCCATAGTATGCTACACTTACCATGTGCAATGTCGCAAATCACTCATACTGTATCCCAAAATATTATTGAATAAATCAATACTATCTGTTTCCACTGTCTCCCTAGGAAGCCCGGTCCATACATTTAACACTCGCTCACTTTCTGCAGATTAGTTTTGAATTTGCCCACAATCAAGTGCAGTTCAGATCCACTGGTTCTACTGGTCTAGACAAGGTGAAAAAGCTTGTTACAGTCTGCTTTATCTAGCCCTTTATGAATGACTTACAAAGTATCAGGATTACCTCACTATTTGGATCATTATTGAGCTTTTAATACATCCCAACATCTGATTTGTCTAACTCTCTGCCACCAGCCTGAACCTCCTTCCATGAACTCACATTGGCAATGTTTGATGATTTTGGCCTAGAAATTCGATTGCGCAGCACCCGGGGTTTGGGTGCCATTTTGGGTCGAAGATGGCATCCGAGCAGCGCGCGCACAACTCTGGTGCCGGCTGGGCTGGATGCTATCTTGATGAGGGTGGTAGCGTCGGCGCTGGTAATGTGCGCCAGAGGTATGTAGCATAGGCAGATCGTGACATCAATTAACGTGCAATGCTGATTTCAGGCCAGTGCTCCCATTTTCGTCCTCAACATTAAAAGTAAGGCCTGTGTTAACCTCGCCCAGCTGAACATGTATTCAGCAGCAGCAAGGATCCCTACCAGCGACATTAAAAGGGGTCATCAACCAATCTCAGGTCAGTCGCTGATTAATTTTTACTGGCTCTATGCAAGTTTGTGCACGTGTTTGGAGCTTTCTAGAGTTGTTTAAAGTTGGTGAGGTGACAGGGAGTGGTGCTACAAGTGGAGAAGGCCTTGCTTCTGAATTCAAGGGTTCTGGTCAGACCACTCGCTCCCAGTCATGGGAGCTGCAGTTGTCATCCCCTCTTGGCCTGCAGCATGACAGGGAGATGGAACTGAGGCAGCAAAGAGGACAACGAGCTGCTCGCAGCGGGAGGAGGAGTGGGGGGGGGGGGGTGGGAGAAGGGCTCTCAGCAGGAGGCCTTACCCACCTAGGGTTTTCTGAGAGCAATTCTCTTACCTCAGCCTGAGCCAGGAGCAGTGTGTGAGGTGTCTGCGCTCACCTTCTGCAACCAGACCTGCAGCCTCACTCCAGGGCAAGGACAGCGCTGTCAGTGGCTGTGAAGGTGACCGTGGTCCTAAATTTTTCCGCGTCTGGATCCTTCCAAGCTGGAACAGGCATGATCTCCCAGTTCGCCGTTCAATGCTGCATAAGAGAGGGGCAGAAGATCTGTACGCCAGGAGAGGGGACTTCTTTGTCTTCTCTCTGATCAGAGAGAGGCAGGCGGAGCCTGCACACGGTTTTACCAGGATAGAAGGCTTCCCTATGGTGCAGCGTGCCATCGACTACACGCACATGGCTGTGTAGGCACCGTATGTAAATACTGAGATGTCCAGATGGTGAAGGCCCGGTATTCTGGTAGCAGCCATAATGCTTTTATTCTGCGCCAGTCCGCTGTTCACTAACCACCTGGCTCATGATTCCGCTCTCCAACCCAACCACATGTGGGCAGCAGACATACAATGAGAGCCACGCTGCCCCATAGAATCTGATAGCGCAGACCATTGGCGTTCTTAAACAATGCTTCCGCTGCTTGAACCGTTCTGGAGGAGCCCTGCAATACTCACCAGAGTGCGTCTCAATAATTGTCATAGTCTGTTGTATGCTCCACAACCTTACCACCAGGCATTCCGTGACCAGCTGAGGAGGAGGAGAAAGAGGAGAAGTAAGAAGTGAAGGAGGAGGAAGCGGAAGAGAGGAGGCAAACCAGAACAGCTCTTTTTTCCCCGGGATGTCCATGATTGACTCATTCGACTGTGATACAAGTGAAGGCAACCCCAATTCACCAATCAACATTAGTCCCACACATTACCTTCCCTCTGTTACTGACCATTGCAGCGTCCTCTTAGCCACAATGCAGAAATAAAAGCCAGCACAAAAGGAACATTCCAATCTAACTTTATACATCAATCCATCCAATATAATATAACTGTGATATCTTCACAGAGCACAACACACACAGCTTCCTTACATGCAGGCTGCTCCCTCGGAACTCTCCGGAAAGCTGCCTGTTGTTTAATGATTAACTATGCAGCTGCAGTACACAATACGTCCACATCCACAGTGTGGAGCTACAAGCATTACAAGCTTACAGACATTACACTTCTCCCTCCTTAATGAAAAATCCATCATAACAAACATCATAAATAACTTTCATTTTTATACATATTTACAAATTTTACTTTACCACTTGTTTTCTGTTTCGATGAGGATACCTTCGCTCTCGAACAGAACCTTCCAAACATGGTGTTGATTTCACACTCATTTGAGGCTCATCCTGAAGAACATTTTCCTCCACGGAATTTCCTTGATTTTCATTTGAACTCACTCTAACTTCAGGCTCTTTGTTTTCCTGACTCGGACTCAGACTTTCATTCTGATTCTCTCCTGAACTTGTTTCCAGTACACTTGATGTAGGATTTGCTACTGGTGTATCAAAACTATCTGAAAAGTCAGAAATAATTGAATCATTCCCACCTTCAACTCCTTCCATGTCTGTAGGTAAAATATGATCAATATGGACAAACCTAACCTGTCCATTATCAAACAACTTTCCCAAATATGTGCGAGGATCACATATCTTCACCACTCTTCCGGGTAACCACTTTAACCATTTATGGGATGGTTCTTCACTCTCACCTTCTGGTTTAATTTAACTCTTCTGTCTTTTACTCTCCCTTTATCATGGTTCTCTTTTTGTCTTAATTGTGTCTCTTCAGCTGTGACTGGCAGTTCATCAATGTATGAAAAATAAAACACTTCTTCCCTATCGGGTGTAACCTATGATGGGGAAGGCAATCTCGACATTGCATCAGCATTACAGTGATCAGCTGATCGTCTGTATTCAATATCATATGTATATGCTGATAAAATCAAAGCCCATCTCTGCATTCGGGCTGCAGCTAATGTTGGAATTGGGGACTTTGGATAGAGGATTGTTGTTAGGGGCTTATGGTCCGTAACAATGGTAAACTTATGACCATACAAGTATTTGTGAAACTTCTTGACCCCAAAAATTAATGCCAAAGCTTCCCTTTCAATTTGCGCATAATTACTCTCACTGGCACTGAGAGTGCATGAAGCAAAAGCAATTGGTCTCTCCTCCCCACTACTTAATACATGAGAGATTACTGCCCCAACTCCATACGGAGAGGCATCACATGCTAGTTTAATCTCCTTAGATATGTCATAGTGAACTAACATGGTGCTCTCTGGCAATTTGTTTTTACACTCCTTGAATGCTGAATCACATTCTTTTGACCACTTCCATTGGACCTGTTTTTTCAAAAGTTCATACAGTGGATGTAATACTGTAGCCAAATTTGATAGGAACTTCCCATAATAGTTCAAAAGATCCAAGAATGAACGAAGTTCAGTGACATTCCTGGGAGTGGGTGCATTTCTAATTGCATCCAATTTTTCCTTGGTCGGATATAAACCTTCTTTATCTACTCTGTACCCTAAGTACTCCATTGAGTTTTTAAATCACTCAAACTTACGAGCAGACACTCGTACTCTATGCTTCTCTAGCCATTTGAGGACTTCATTTAATATTTTATTATGAATTTGCCTATTTGGTGCTGAAATTAGTATGTCATCCAAATAACATACTACCCCTTCAATACCTTGCAAAATCTGGTTCATCACCCCTTGGAATATGGAAGGGGTGGGAGACACTCCAAACAGTAGCCTATTAAACTGATATAGGCCTAGATGAGTATTTATAGTCAAACATGACTTGGACTCCTCATCTAGTTCAAGCTGTAAGTAGGCATTCGTAAGATCCAGTTTTGAGAAGATTTGACCACCTGTCAGTGTTGTGAACAAATCTTCTATATTCAGCAATGTATTGGGGACATTACCCTCTAGAACCTGGTTTACGGTTACCTTATAATCACCACACAATCTTACCTTACCATCGGACTTAGGTACAACAACAATGGGTGTAGCCCAATTACATAGATCTATCTTATAAATAATGTTCTCAGTCTCTAGTCTTTTGAGTTCTTGCTCAACTTTGTCCTTGAGTGCATATAATACGGAATGTGGCTTGTAGTAAACCAATCTAGCGTCCTTCTGTACCCTGACACTCGCCTTGAAGCCTTGGATCGGACTGCCCGTTTCGCAGAACACCTTCGGAAACTGCTTGATAACCTCATCCGTTGATGAAAATCTCGCTTCTACACAGAAAATCTTACTCCAATCCAGCTTCAGTGAGCTCAACCAATTTCTTCCTAGTAAGGCAATCTATGTGGATTTTGATACTTTCCGAATCGCTGTTCGTTAACCTCGAGCTCCTGATGACGTGTAACTCTAACATCTCGTCCTGTTGTTGTTCTTCCATGCTATGAAGTCTCTTTGGATTTCGACTCATAGCTTTGAACGCTGGACTCATAGCTTTAAAAACTGGTTTACTCTTCAGTTGGCATGCCTTCGCCAGATGCCCAGTCTTTCTGCAGAAGTAACACTCGGCCTTCACGTATGGACAACTTTGAGCAATGTGTTGTCCCAGGCATCTATAGCACAACTTCGACGCTCTGGTAGAATTTCCAGTTTCTGAGACTTTCGGCCATGCCCGTCTTTTACTTTGAACCTGCAGGTAATTTACCTCGGTTGACTGACGACCGTAATTATTATTTAATTCTCGGGAATATTGTTCGGCCATGCTCATCGACCCCGCTGTCTGAAAAGCAATCTCAAAAGTCAAGTCATCCGTCTTCAATAACTTCCTTCTGATCGCATCATTTTTCACCCCACAAACAAAACGATCCCGTAATGCTCGGTTTTGAAAAACCAAAATTACAGTGAATCGATGGCTTTTTTAATGTTATGATGTAATCAGCGGTACTTTCATCTGCCTTTTGATTCCGAATCCCGAAACAATAGCTTTCAGCAATTACTAACGGTTTGGGGTTATAGTGCTGCTCCAGCTTCGGTAAAATCTCTTTAAGCGTTGTGTCCTTTGGCTCGTCAGGCACAAGCAGATTTACAAGGCTTCCGTATAATGCCGGACCTGCTACTGATAAGAAGATCGCTTTCTTACATTCCAACACAACCTGGTTCTGAACTGCATTGTCTTTAACTTCGATTGTGTTATTTGCAGTGAAATACATTTCTAGCCGATCCACATACTCTTTAAAATATTCCCGGTCATGTCTATATTCACCCAAATATCCAATTACACCTGCCATTTTAATCTCTCGATGTTCACACCGTGTGCTGTATTTTACCTCGGATTTTGTAGCTTTTTTCCAAAGACAGAAACTTCCAAAGTCTCTGTCGGCTGGCTGAATACTTCACCAACAAAAATTAAGCTTTAAATCATCCGAAAAATCCCATCTTCCGTCGCCAACTGTGATATCTTCACAAAGCACAGCACACACAGCTTCCTTACATGCAGGCTGCTCTCTCGGAACTCTCCAGAAAGCTGCCTGTTGTTTAATGATTAACTATGCAGCTGCAGTACACAATACGTCCACATCCACAGTGTGGAGCCAGAAGCATTACAAGCTTACAGACATTACAATAACAAAGTCAACTAATCACCGATATGTCTTCCATTAGAGGCTATCTTCCATGTGCCTTTGCCTGTGCTCGTGCTCCTATGAAGTGCTTCCCCAGTGGCTGCAGCACAGCTGGTGGAAGGCTGCTGACTTTTGGTGGGGTAGGCGGCAGATGGTCTTGCAGGACAACCTCGAGGACCTCTGGACCGAGAAGACTTGGCTGTGGACTGCACCACCTCAGCATGGTCGGCAGCAGTCTGGGCTAGCTGGCTGACAGGCAACTGCAAAGGTGAATACTGTCATCTGCCAGAGAGGCCAGCAGGTTCGTCCTCCATGGAGCCACTGCCAGTCCTCCGGGGCAGCGCCTCAGCCTTCCTAGTAATCTGTCGGAGGATGGGCTGCTGTGACACTCTGCAAGCCCCTTTCCACAAAGGTAAATCCAGCCATGATGGCAGCAGTCTGCGCCTGCATGACTGCAGTCTGAGCTTACACTGCAGCACCCAGACATAGGGTGGCCTGTGCTTGTGCTGCAATGGAAGCTGAGACATCAGCCTTCGGACTGGGTCCACGAATGCCCTAATGGATCTGGCCACCCCTCCCATGCAGCAAAGGATGGGCTCCACGCTCTGCGCCAAGCCCTGTGCAATGTGCATGCTGGACTCCTCCATGTTGCTTGACATTGCACTCAGGCTTTCTGGCAGGCCTGCCAATGCACCAAGCATTTCTGCGTGCATGCCCATCAGCGTTCTTCTGTAGGCCACCCCATCAAAATCCTCATCTGAGTCCTGTGCAGCAGAACTCGTGTGCGACCTCGCTCTCCAGGAAGCTGGCACCTTTTCGCGGGGACAGGGGGATCCGATCACTAGGGAGTTTAACAGGCTTTCTTGGTTGGCCGGGGGTAAGCACTCCTTCCCTCCTGGCCCACCAGCAGAGCTAGCAAAGCACTTACATGTTACACACAGCAGTCCTTTCTTTAGTTGCCGGGTTTCCCGAGGCCCAGGATACCCGTCCAGCCAGCGTTACACCTAAAACACAGTTGGATCTTCGGCACGCAGCCTCATTAAAATATTTAAATGAGTGACCTGCCTCGTGGGAGCAGGTTGGTTGCTCGCCCCACCCCCTCCGTCCCACCTCGATTAAAACCAGAAGTGGCAGGTTCGAGGCAGGTTGGCGGCAGGTTTGAGGTTTAAAATTCCCTCCATAGAGTACAAAAGCAAGGAAGTTGTGCTAAACCTTTATAATTCACTATTTAGGCCCCAGCTGGAGTATAGTGTCCGAATCTGGTCACCGCATTTCAGGAAGGATGTCAAGGCCTTAAAGAGGGTGCAGAGGAGATTTACTGGAATGGTACCAGAGAGGAGGGACATCAGTTTAGTGGAGAGAAGGGAAGCTGGGGCTGTTTATTGTTAAGTATGGAATAACTCCACGAGACTAAGTACGGTGAGCTAGTTCAGGCATGTCCTTACTCCAGTTTATTTATTCTCAAAGAAAGGGTTCAACATGGCTGCCAACATTATATACACAGCTTGCACGTGTCTGCCAGTGACCATTAGGACTCCGGTGGAAGGTAAAACCCAGTTAACTTTCATAACATTTATTTTGAGCAAAAAAAGATTAAGGGAAGGTTTAATAGAGGTGCTCAAAATCGGGAGGGGTTTTGATAGAGTTCCTAAGGAGAAACTGTTTCCAGTGGCAGAAGGGTTGGTACCACCCAGAAGGGTGAGACCACACCTAGAGCACTGCACACAGTTTTGGTCTCCTTATTTAAGGAGATACTTGCATTGGAGGCATTTCAGAGAAGGTTCATTGGTTGATTCCTGGAATGAAGGGATTGTCTTATGAGGAAAGGTTGAGCAGGTTGGAGTTTAGTAGAATGGAGTTTAGAAGAATGAGAGGTGATCTTATTGAAACATAAGATTCTGAGGGAGCTTGACAGGGTAGATGCTGAGAGGATGTTTCCCTTCGTGGGGCAATCTAGAACTCGGGGGATGTAATTTCAGAATTAGGGGTCGCCTATTTAAGATGAGCAGCAATTTCTTCTCTGAGAGTCGTGAATCTCTGGAATTCTCTACCCCAGAGACATGTGGAGGCTGAGTCATTGAATATATTCAAGGCTGAGATAGACACATTCTTGAACTGTAGGGGAGTCAAGGGTTATGATGAACAGACCAGAAAATGGAGTTGAGGTCATGATCTTATTGAATGGCGGAGCAGGCTCAAGGGGCCGAATAGCCCACTCCTGCTCCTATTTCTTATGTTCTTTGGTACCAGAGTACACATATTTAAGGTATTTGGAAAAAGAATCAGAGGCGAAATAAGAAGAATTATTTTTTACGCAGCAAGTTGGTATTATCTGGAATGCATTGTCTTAAAGGTTGGTGGAAGCATATTTAATAATAACTTCCAAAAGAAATTGGAAAAATACTTGAATGGGAAAAATGTGCAGGGCTATGGGGAAAGTGCAGCTGAGTGGGACTAATCGGATAGCACTTTCAAAGAGCAAGCATAGGCACAGTG
Source organism: Pristiophorus japonicus (assembly GCF_044704955.1). Lineage (NCBI taxonomy): Eukaryota > Metazoa > Chordata > Chondrichthyes > Pristiophoridae > Pristiophorus > Pristiophorus japonicus. Next base: position 122,952,451 of record NC_091991.1, read on the forward strand.
GGCTGAATGGCCACCTTCTGTGCTGTATCATTCTATGATCCTGTGACTCTGACTTATATTTATAAAGCACCTTTCATGACTTCAGGATATCGTGAAGTGATGTACAGCTAATAAAATACTTTTGGACTGTAATAATTGTTGTAAAGTAGGGAAATGCAGCAGCCATATTGTACACAGCAATGAAATGTATGACCAGATCATTTACTTTAGTGATGTTGTTTGAAGACTAAATATTGCCCATAACACCGAGGGAACTCTCTGGCTTTTCTTTGAATAGTGCCATGTGACCTTTTACATTAGCCTGGGAGGGCAGATGGGGCCTCAGTTGAAAGTCTCATTTGGAAGACAGTGTCTCCAATAGCGCAGCACTCCCTCCATACAACACTAAAATATCAGCCAGGATTATATGCTCATGTCTCTGGAGTAGGGCTTGAACCCATGAACTTCTGACTCAAAGGCTCAAAGGTGAGAGTGCTACCACTGAGTCAAGACTGATTTATGAAAAGAAGCTGGTATATTAATAGCACTAATAGATGGTCACCTATGACGTTTGAAAAATGGCAGCTCTGTTGGGGCAATTCTGATTTAATTATGTCATTGATTTAATGCCCTGATGCTATATATTAATTGCTTCCTGCACTTGGGTGTCCTTGGTGCTTGTTCTACCAGATGCACAGGAGGGCAGGAAAAAGAGTGGGAGAGCAATAGTGATTGGGGATTCAATGGTGCGGGGAATAGATAGGCGTTTCTGCGGCCGCAACCGAGACTCCAGGATGGTATGTTGCCTCCCTGGTGCAAGGGTCAAGGATGTCTCGGAGCGGGTGCAGGACATTCTAAAAAGGGAGGGAGAACAGCCAGTTGTCGTGGTGCACATTGGTACCAACGACATAGGTAAAAAAAGGGATGAGGTCCTACGAAACGAATTTAAGGAGCTAGGAGCTAAATTAAAAAGTAGAACCTCAAAAGTAGTAATCTCGGGATTGCTACCAGTGCCACGTGATAGTCAGAGTAGGAATCGCAGGATAGCGCAGATGAATACGTGGCTTGAGCAGTGGTGCAACAGGGAGGGATTCAAATTCCTGGGGCATTGGAACCGGTTCTGGGGGAGGTGGGACCAGTACAAACCGGATGGTCTGCACCTGGGCAGGACCGGAACCAATGTCCTAGGGGGAGTGTTTGCTAGTGCTGTTGGGGAGGATTTAAACTGATATGGCAGGGGGATGGGAACCAATGCAGGGAGACAGAGGGAAACAAAAAGGAGGCAAAAGCAAAAGACAGAAAGGAGATGAGGAAAAGTGGAGGGCAGAGAAACCCAAGGCAAAGAACAAAAAGGGCCACTGTACAGCAAAATTCTAAAAGGACAAAGGGTGTTAAAAGAACAAGCCTGAAGGCTTTGTGTCTTAATGCAAGGAGTATCCGCAATAAAGTGGATGAATTAACTGTGCAAATAGATGTTAACAAATATGATGTGATTGGGATTAGGGAGACGTGGCTCCAGGATGATCAGGGCCGGGAACTCAACATCCAGGGGTATTCAACATTCAGGAAAGATAGAATAAAAGGAAAAGGAGGTGGGGTAGCATTGCTGGTTAAGGAGCAAATTAAGGCAATAGTTCGGAAGGACATTAGCTTGGATGATGTGGAATCTATATGGGTAGAGCTGCAGAATACCAAAGGACAAAAAACGTTAGTGGGAGTTGTGTACAGACCTCCAAACAGTAGTAGTGATGTTGGGGAGGGCATCAAACATGAAATTAGGGGTGCGTGCAATAAAGGTGCAGCAGTTATAATGGGTGACTTTAATATGCACATACATTGGGTTAACCAAACTGGAAGCAATACGGTAGAGGAGGATTTCCTGCAGTGCATAAGGGATGGTTTTTTAGACCAATATGTCGAGGAACCAACTAGGGGGGAGGCCATCTTAGACTGGGTGTTGTGTAATGAGAGAGGATTAATTAGCAATCTCGTTGTGCGAGGCCCCTTGGGGAAGAGTGACCATAATATGGTGGAATTCTGCATTAGGATGGAGAATGAAACAGTTAATTCAGAGACCATGGTCCAGAACTTAAAGAAGGGTAACTGTGAAGGTATGAGGCGTGAATTGGCTAGGATAGATTGGCGAATGATACTGAAGGGGTTGACTGTGGATGGGCAATGGCAGACATTTAGAGACCGCATGGATGAACTACAACAATTGTACATTCCTGTCTGGCGTAAAAATAAAAAAGGGAAGGTGGCTCAACCGTGGCTATCAAGGGAAATCAGGGATAGCATTAAAGCCAAGGAAGTGGCATACAAATTGGCCAGAAATAGCAGCGAATCCGGGGACTGGGAGAAATTTAGAACTTAGCAGAGGAGGACAAAGGGTTTGATTAGGGCAGGGAAAATGGAGTACGAGAAGAAGCTTGCAGGGAACATTAAGACGGATTGCAAAAGTTTCTATAGATATGTAAAGAGAAAAAGGTTAGTAAAGACAAACGTAGGTCCCCTGCAGTCAGAATCAGGGGAAGTCATAACGGGGAACAAAGAAATGGCGGACCAATTGAACAAGTACTTTGGTTCGGTATTCACTGAGGAGGACACAAACAACCTTCCGGATACAAAAGGGGTCGGAGGGTCTAGTAAGGAGGAGGAACTGAGGGAAATCCTTATTAGTTGGGAAATTGTGTTGGGGAAATTGATGGGATTGAAGGCCGATAAATCCCCAGGGCCTGATGGACTGCATCCCAGAGTACTTAAGGAGGTGGCCTTGGAAATAGTGGATGCATTGACAGTCATTTTCCAACATTCCATTGACTCTGGATCAGTTCCTATGGAGTGGAGGGTAGCCAATGTAACCCCACTTTTTAAAAAAGGAGGGAGAGAGAAAACAGGGAATTACAGACCAGTCAGCCTGACATCGGTAGTGGGTAAAATGATGGAATCAATTATTAAGGATGTCATAGCAGTGCATTTGGAAAGAGGTAATATGATAGGTCCAAGTCAGCATGGATGTGTGAAAGGGAAATCATGCTTGACAAATCTTCTGGAATTTTTTGAGGATGTTTCCAGTAGAGTGGACAAAGGAGAACCAGTTGATGTGGTATATTTGGACTTTCAGAAGGCTTTCGACAAGGTCCCACACAAGAGATTAATGTGCAAAGTTAAAGCACATGGGATTGGGGGTAGTGTGCTGACATGGATTGAGAACTGGTTGTCAGACAGGAAGCAAAGAGTAGGAGTAAATGGGGACTTTTCAGAATGGCAGGCAGTGACTAGTGGGGTACCGCAAGGTTCTGTGCTGGGGTCCCAGCTGTTTACACTGTACATTAATGATTTAGACGAGGGGATTAAATGTAGTATCTCCAAATTTGCGGATGACACTAAGTTGGGTGGCAGTGTGAGCTGCAAGGAGGATTCTATGAGGCTGCAGAGCGACTTGGATAGGTTTGGTGAGTGGGCAAATGCATGGCAGATGAAGTATAATGTGGATAAATGTGAGGTTATCCACTTTGGTGGTAAAAACAGAGAGACAGACTATTATCTGAATGGTGACAGATTAGGAAAAGGGGAGGTGCAAAGAGACCTGGGTGTCATGGTACATCAATCATTGAAGGTTGGCATGCAGGTACAGCAGGCGGTTAAGAAAGCAAATGGCATGTTGGCCTTCATAGCGAGGGGATTTGAGTACAAGGGCAAGGAGGTGTTGCTACAATTGTACAGGGCCTTGGTGAGGCCACACCTGGAGTATTGTGTACAGTTTTGGTCTCCTAACCTGAGGAAGGACATTCTTGCTATTGAGGGAGTGCAGCGAAGGTTCACCAGACTGATTCCCGGGATGGCGGGACTGACCTATCAAGAAAGACTGGATCAACTGGGCTTGTATTCACTGGAGTTCAGAAGAATGAGAGGGGACCTCATAGAAACGTTTAAAATTCTGACGGGGTTAGACAGGTTAGATGCAGGAAGAATGTTCCCAATGTTGGGGAAGTCCAGAACCAGGGGACACAGTCTAAGGATAAGGGGGAAGCCATTTAGGACCGAGATGAGGAGGAATTTCTTCACCCAGAGAGTGCTGAACCTGTGGAATTCTCTACCACAGAAAGTTGTTGAGGCCAATTCACTAAATATATTCAAAAAGGAGTTAGATGTAGTTCTTACTACTAGGGGAATCAAGGGGTATGGTGAGAAAGCAGGAATGGGGTACTGAAGTTGCATGTTCAGCCATGAACTCATTGAATGGCGGTGCAGGCTAGAAGGGCCGAATGGCCTACTCCTGCACCTATTTTCTATGTTTCTATGTTTCTGTGTTTCTATATATATTGGTAATGAACTGTATTCGTAAGTACTTTATTCAGAAGCCATTCTGTCTACTTGAGGTTAAAAGAATTAACCCTGAAAATCTGCAGGCCATGCCCATGATCCTGGCAGTGATGTGAAGATTGTACCCCTGCTGTCCTGAAGCACTGACCTCACTGCGGTTTGAACGAGGGTCATGGGAGGGCATCTAATGTGCGTGCATAGGCAGGCACCTGCATCACTTGCTGGACTGGATTCCCCACCCTCCCCCTCCCCCCCCTTCCCAGACCAGGGAAGGAAGGAATGAAGGAAGGGAGGGAAGAAAGGAAGGAAAGGAAAGAAAGGGAGGGAGGGAAGGAAAGGGAGGGAGCAAAGTGTTATGTATACAAGAACTCCACGAGGCTGAGTACTGTGAACTAAACTTAGTGTGACCTTAATCTTCTTTATTACAACTCCAGAGTGCCTAAACAACATGCCTGTCCCCTCAGTACAGATTCACTCGAGGCATGTAGTGAAGTCAAGGTCACTCTGGACCTGCGCCTTTATTTCACAGCTCTGGAATGCTGCACTTGCCTGAGACCTGTCCTTATATACCTGTCTCTTGCAAGTGCACCCCTGGTGGTAAGGTATGCTGGTGGTTACAGGTCATATCTTATTACAGTCATGTATAGCATGTTATATATAATAATGTAAGATACATGACATCACCCTCCCCCAAGGTCTTATTGTCTTTATAGGTTCAGTCTCTCAGGTGGTCTACGCTCTCGCGTGGAGCGTCTGAGTTATGGTTCAGTTGTTTGCCTTGATGTCTGTTTTTCGTTGGGTGTGGTTGCTGGTATCTCGCCTGGGCTGTCTGTTTCGATTGGTGTGATTGTTGTTGACTCGCCTGGGCTGTCTGTTGGGATTGCCCTTTCCTCAGGTTGTTCCCTCTGTCTGTCCACCAGGTGTGGTGCGAGTTCCACATTGTAGTCTGCCTCTGGTTACGCAGTGTTGTTGGTAAATCTGCTTTTGACTTGGTCTACATGCCTCCGGCAGGTTTTGCTATTGTCCATTTGTATTACCAGCAGCCTGTTTCCTTCCTTGCCTGTTACTGTCCCTGCAAGCCATTTGGGAACCCTGCCATAGTTTAGTACAAACACTTTGTCCCCTATCTTATTCCATATCCCCCTCGAATTTCTGTCATGGTACTCAGTCAGCTTATGGCGCTTTGCCTCAACGATGTCGTGCATGACTGGGAGGATTAATGAGAGCCTTGTTTTTAAAGTCCTTTTCATCAACAGTTGCGCAGGGGGGGATCCCAGTCAGTGAGTGCGGACGAGATCTGTATGCCAGCAGCAGTCGCGACAGGCGACCCTGCAGCGTGGGACCTTGGATTTTAACCATGCCTTGTTTAATGATTTGCACTGCTTTCTCCGCCTGGCCGTTGGAGGCCGGCTTGAACAGTGCCGTCTTGACGTGATTTATACCGTGGTCAATTATAAAGTCTTGGAATTCTGCGCTGGTGAAGCACGGACCATTGTCACTGGACAATATGTCAGGGATTCCGTGCATTGCAAACATGGTTGCGAGGCTCTCCACAGTGGTGGAGGTTGTGCTCGAGTTTAAAATGGTGCATACGATCCACTTTGAAAATGCATCTACAACTACGAGGAACATTTTGCCCATGAATGGGCCCGCATAGTCTACGTGCACCCGCGACCACGGTTTGGTAGGCCAGGACCAGGGGCTCAGTGGAGCCTCCCTGGGGGCATTGCTGAGTTGGGCACAAACGGTGCCCTTCGGACGCAGAGCTCCAAGTCCGCGTCAATACCAGGCCACCAGACGTGGGATCTGGCTATGGCCTTCATGAGAACGATCCCTGGGTGCTCGCGGTGGAGCTCCTGGACAAATGCCTCTCTGTCTCGCAGAGGCATGACTACTCGGCTGCCCCACATCAGGCAGTCTGCTTGTAGTGATAGCTCATGCATGCGCCTGTGAAAGGGTTTCAATTCCTCGGGGCAGGCATCGCGAGCCTCTGCTCAGTCACCGGTTAGGACACATCTTTTTACTAAGGATAATGTGGGGTCGCTGGCCGTCCAGGCTCTGATTTGGCGAGCCATCATGGACGAACCTGTGAACTCAAAGGCATTGATTGCCATGACTATCTCACAGTCCTGTTCGTCAGACCCTTCCGTGGTCGCCAGGGGTAGCCTGCTGAGCGCGTCGGCACAGTTGTCTGTGCCTGGTCTGTGCCTTATGGTATAGTTGTAGGACACCAGCATGAGTGCCCACCGTTGAATTCGCGCCGAGGCGTTGCCGTTTATTGCCTTGCTCTCGGATAGGAGGGACGTGAGGGGCTTGTGGTCGGTTTCTAATGCGAACTTGGCCCCGAAAAGGTATTGGTGCATCTTTTTGACACTGTACACACACGCGAGCGCCTCCTTCTCTACCATTCCGTACCCGCGCTCTGCCCGCGAAAGTGACCTGGAGGCATAAGCTATGGGTTGTAATTTGCCCGCACTATTGACATGTTGCAAAACGCACCCGACCCCATACGCTGACGGATCGCATGTGAGAACTAGCTTTTTACCTGGATCAAAGAAAGCCAAAACACTGTTGGAACACAGAAGGTTGTGTGCCTTATTGAAGGCGCGTTCCTGGGCGTCCCCCCAAAACCAATTGCACCCCTTCCTGAGTAGCACATGGAGAGGCTCCAGCAGCGTGCTGAAGTTCTGCATAAAGTTCCCAAAGTAATTGAGTAGCCCGAGAAAGGCGCGCAGTTCTGAAACATTCCAGGGCCTGGGTGCCAGGCGAATTGCTTCTGTTTTGGACTCTGTTGGGCGGATTCCATCAGCGGCAATCCTTCTGTTCAAAAATTCAACCTCGGGTGCGAGAAACAGGCACTTGGATTTCTTGACTCGTAGGCCTACCCGATCCAACCGCTTTAGTACTTCCTCCAAATTACGGAGATGGGAGTCGGTGTCCCTGCCTGTGATAAGTCTGTCGTCTTGAAATACAACCGTCCCCGGGATGGACTTGAGCAGACTCTCCATGTTGCGCTGGAATATGGCAGCTGCTGACCTGATGCCGAATGGGCATCGATTGTACATGAAAAGGCCTCGATGTGTGTTGATGGTGGTGAGTAGCTTGGATTCCTCTGTCAATTCTTGTGTCATATACGCAGATGTGAGGTCTAATTTTGAGAAAAGTTTACCTCCAGCCAATGTGGCAAATAAGTCCTCCGCTCTGGGCAGCGGGTACTGGTCCTGTAGGGAGACTCTGTTTATGGTTGATTTGTCGTCCCCACAGATTCGTACAGATCCATCAGGCTTCATGACTGGGACGATGTGACTTGCCCAGTCGCTAAATTCCGCAGGTGATATAATGCCTTCCTGCAGAAGCCTGTCTAGTTCGTGTTCACTCTTTTCCCTCATCACATAGGGTACAGCTCTGGCCTTGTGATGAACCGGTCTAGCATCCTGTGTGATGTCGATTTTGACTTGGCCACTTTGAAAGTGCCCACACCTGGCTGAAAAAGATGTTCAAATCACTTTATAACTGTTGAGCAGGAGGTCCATTCCTCTAGTGACATGGCATGGACATCATCCCATTTCCAGTTTATTTTTTCCAGCCAGCTTCTCCCCAGCAGTGCTGTGGGGTCTCCGGGGACTATCCATAGGGGAAGTCGGTTCACTGTCCCTTTGTGTGTGACAGAGAGCATGGTGCTGCCGAGGACTGTTACAATTTCTTTGGTATAGGTCCTTAGATTGGTGTCGACCCTTGTGAGTTTTGGTCTGTCTCTTTTATGCGGCCACAGTTGCTCAAATTGTTGAGCGCCCATGGGAGATTGAACTCGCTCCCGTATCCAGCTCCATGTTGACAGATATCCCGTTGAGTAGGACCCTCATCATTATAGGAGGCATCCTGTTGTAGGAGAGCGGCCATTGATCGTGTTGACCCGCTGTACATCGGTGTCCCGGGTACTGTCCCCGCCATCTTCTGGTCCGCTTTCCAACCCATCCGATTCGTATACCAGCCGAGCTGCTGTTTTTTTGCACATGCGGGCCAGATGCCCTGTATTTTCACAATTTCTGCAAACAGCCTGCCGAAATCGACATCCCCTTGACGAGTGTCCACCCCCACACCTCCAGCACAGACCTGTTCCATTGTTCAAAGTGTTCCCAAAGAATGAGCTGCGTCTGGCTGATCTCTCTTGAGCTTCTCTCAGTTTGTAGATGATTGCTCGCATTGTGGGTTGATGAGGTGTGAACGGCTGTTCCTGTGGCTCTTGATGGCTTCTGCCTGCTGTCAAGAGTCTGTTCTCCCGGTTTTGTCTGTGTGTGGAGGTAGCAGCTTGTTTAGTGCTGTGAATTTCTTGTTCCGATATTTCGTTAGTTGTCGTACTTGCATTGTAAATCAACCTCGTTTCTTCTTCCCCTACCAAGAATGTCTGTGCAAACAGTGCTGCTGCCTCTAAGGTCAGGTTCTTGGTCTCTATGAGCTTTCGGAATATGCCTGCGTGGCCTATTCCTTCAATGAAAAAGTCTCTCAGCATTTCTCTCCTCAGTTCATCGGAGAACTCACATAAACTAGCCAACCTCCGAAGTTCCGCCATAAAGTCGGATATGCTCTGGCCCACACAGCGTCTGTAGTTGTAGAACCTGTGTCTGGCCATGTGTAGGCTGCTCGCTGGCTTCAGGTGGTCTCTTACCAGTGTGCTCAATTCTTCAAACGACTTGCTTGCTGGTTTCTCGGGTGCCAACAGATCCTTCATTAAAGCGTATGTTTTCGAGCCACAACTGGTCAAGAGATGGGCTCTTCTCTTGTCTGCCTTATCGTTGCCTAACCAGTCTTTGGTTACAAAGCTTTGCTGGAGCCTTTCTAAAGTCCTCCCAATTGTCTCCCGCATTGTACTTTTCATCTGATCCGTTGTTCGCCATTCTGTGCATTCTGTAATCCCGTAACTCGTCGCTACTGTAAAGTCCTGTCCCCTCAGTACAGATTCACACGAGGCATGTAGTGAAGTCAAGGTCACTCTGGACCTGCACCTTTATTTCACAGCTCTGGAATGCTGCACTTGCCTGAGACCTGTCCTTATATACCTGTCTCTTGCAAGTGCACCCCTGGTGGTAAGGTATGCTGGTGGTTACAGGTCATATCTTATTACAGTCTTGTATAGCATGTTAGGATACAGTTATATATAATAATGTAAGATACATGACAATGGCAGCCAACCTTTTATACTGGCCCTGCACGTGTGTTCAGATGACCATTACGACTCCAACAGTCGCGTTCTCTGGTGGCAAGTATTACATAGTTACATACATAACATCACTCGCCCCCCGCCATGTCTTTGGCACAAGTTATTTATAAGTTGAGGCGATCCGGAGCCCTTTGCTCCCTGGTTGATCGTCGAAGTTCAAACCCTGGCATGTTTGAGTTGGCCGGACCATTGCTGCACTGCACCATGGCTGGTCTGACCGGACTGTTAGGAACGGTGGGTTCATCCTCGTGATTGACAGTGAGGTCGATTGCTGGTTGGGTGTGTGTTGGTGGATCGTCGATGGTAATGTCCTCTTCAAGTCATTCCTGGTTGTCAGTAAATCGCAATTTGGTTTGATCTAAATGCTTTCTGCACGTTTGGCCATTTAATAGTTTGATTATAAACACCCTATTCCCTTCCTTGGCCAAAACAGTGCCAGCAACCCACTTGGGACCATGACCGTAATTCAGGGCAAACACAGGGTCGTTAACATCAATGTCATGTGAAACAGCTGTCCGATCGTGGTACATGTTCTGCCGGTGTCGCCGGGTTTCCACGTGATCATTAAGATCCGGGTGGACTAGAGAGAGCCTGGTTTTGAGGGCTCTCTTCATTAACAATTCTGTCGGGGGAACCCCGGTGAGCAAGTGGGGTCGCATCCAGTAACT